>NC_138029.1:102080994-102680994 GCF_964106645.2 Podarcis pityusensis
ATGCTGTTGCCTGCTTAGCCGCCATCTGCCTTAGGTTTCCCTGCCTATCACAGTGGGTGTCTCCTTGCCGCTTTGGCTGGCACGCTGGTAGCTGCCTCTGTGGCACCATAAGTGGGGCAGGCGACTGTTGTTTCCCCCTAGTCAGCACTCACGCCACACCATTAGCTGGCTCTTCTTTCTGCCATTTCTTCCCACTGGGAACATTTAACAAACCTTTTATAGGAGCATCGGTTTCCATACTTCAATTTAACAAGGACCAGCAATGTGATGATGTCTGTCCTGCCCTGGCTTCCAAACCCAGCGCTCATTCTCAAAGTCCTTGATGCCATTGCTGAGAAATCCTGAACTGGAGCCCTAAACCGTTGTGCATGACAATCTCCATACGGCCTATAGCAGTTCTGCGATATATATTCATTGCTAGCGCAAACACGGGTGGCGCTGTGGGTTAAACCACAGAGCCTAGGACTTGCTGTTCAGAAGGTCGGTGGTTCGAATCTCCGCAACGGGGTGAGCTCCAGTTGCTCGGTCCCTGCTCCTGCCAACCTAGCAGTTCGAAAGCACAAAAAGTGCAAGTAGATAAATAGGTACCGCTCCAGCAGGAAGGTAAACGGCGTTTCCGTGCGCTGCTCTGGTTCGCCAGAAGCAGCTTAGTCCTGCTGGCCACATGACCCTTTGAGCTGTATGCCGGCTCCTCGGCCAATAAAGCGAGATGAGCGCCGCAACCCCAGAGTCGGTCACGACTGGACCTAATGGTCAGGGGTCCCTTTACCTTTACCTAGTGCAAACAAACAAGGTTAGTGACTGTGGCACAAAACCAGGGAGTTTTGAGGCTGCCCATACTCAGAGGCATACCTACTGTAGGCTCCAGTGTACCCTTGGCAAGGAGATATATCAGAGTCTCTGAAGTCGGGAGAGTATGTGGACCAGAAACTCAAAGAGTTTGATTTTCGTCACCTTTTGTGGCCTGCCAGTGTTCTACTCCTCCTCCCCTCCTCCTCCTCCATTGGTCTACCTGTTTGCCTGCTTTCCTGCCTCCCTTGGCTCACTGCTTTCCCTTTTGCCTCCTTCCTCCCTGGCTTCTCTTTTCCTCCTCCTGCAACTCTCACCCAAGTGCTCCATCTATCTTCCCTCTGAGCCCCACTGAACACTCTGCTCAGAATTGGGATGCAAGATGACCTTAACAGATTGGAAAACCAGGCCCAACCTAACAAAATGAATTTCAATAAGGACAAATGGAAGGTTCGGCACTTAGGCAAAAACCCCAGCTAAATAGATACAAGATGGGGGGCACCTGGCTTGCATCCTAATGGACCACAAGCTTAACACAAGTCAGCAGTGTGATGCAGCAGCAAAAAAAAAGCAGATGTGATTCTGAGCTGCATCAACAGAAAAACTGCGGGAGGCAGTGGAAGACAAGAGTGCCTGGCGTGCTCTGGTCCATGGGGTCACGAAGAGTCGGACACGACTAAACGACTAAACAACAACAAGAGTACTGCTCTATTCTGTCATAGTCAGACCACACCGATACTACCATGTCCAGTCCTGGGCACCATATTTTAAGAAGGATATTGACAAGCTGGAATGTGTGCAGAGGAGGGCAACCAAGATGACCAAGGGTCTGGAAACCAAGCCTTATGAGGAACAGTTGAAGGAGCTGGGTATGTTGGGTATGGAGACTGAGAGGAGATATGATAGCTATCTTCAAATATCTTAATGGCTGTCACATGGAAGATGGAGCAAGCTTGTTTTTTCCTGTTCTGGAGGGTAGGACTTGAATCAGTGGATTCAAGTTACAACAAAGGAGATTCTGACTAAACATCTGGAAGAACTTCCTAAACGCAAGAGCTGTCCAACAGTGGAATGGACTTCCTCTGGAGGTTGTGGACTCTCCTTCCTTGGAGGTCTTTAAGCAAAAGTTGGATGGCCATGTCTCTTGGATGCTTTAGCTCAGATTCCCATTGGACTAGATGACCCTTGGGTTTCCTTCCAAGTCTGTAATTCTATGTTAAATACATTTAACAAAAATGAAAATAATATACAAGTGCTTGGGAAGTTGTCACCTGGGCATGTTCTCTGTGGCTAAGGGATGGAAAGGTATTTGTGAATTTTGTCAGTAAGTACTGTCCAACTGGGGAAGCGGGTGGCGCTGTGGGTTAAACCACAGAGCCTAGGACTTGCCAATCAGAAGGTCGGCGGTTCGATTCCCCTCGACGGGGTGAACTCCCGTTGCTTGGTCCCTGCTCCTGCCAACCTAGCAATTCAAAAGCATGTCAAAGTGCAAGTAGATAAATAGGTACCGCTCCGGCGGGAAGATAAACAGCATTTCCGTGCACTGCTCTGGTTCACTAGAAGCGGCTTAGTCATGCTGGCCACATGACCCGGAAGCTGTATGCCGGCTCCCTCGGCCAATAAAGCAAGATGAGTGCCGCAACCCCAGAGTCGGTCACGACTGGACCTAATGGTCAGGGATCCTTTTACTGTCCAACTGAAACCATACCCAGACTTTCGCTCTAAGTTGGCCTGATTCTGGCAAGTTCCCACCCATGTTGGCTGCACTTGTGAAACACCTGACCTTGCATTTGAACACCTGTAGGCAGGAAAGGATTCCAGGCAGGCCATTGTTTAGACTGCAGGAGGGCTGATGGAGGGCTCCATTTATTCCCCAAGCCTAGGAGTGGATTGCTACTGGGGAAACTGGCAAATAACTGGAAGCAGTGGCTTGGCTTAGACAAGGCGAGATGGGCTCAGCGTCCAACACTCTCGCCGTTTATGTACGGGCTTGTTCATGTGCAGAGATAAAACCGTGTAGTTTTTGCTCCTGGAGAGAGAACTGGGCAACTCCCATAACTTATGATGCACATGTTAAAAAAAAAAAAAAAAGATTTTCTTCTTCTTGGCCGTGCAAAAAGAGCAGGGGAAGTGAGACTGCGTATTGATTTGCAGAGAGCAGCCTGATTTGCATATAGATCTAAATCCCAGGCGCTGGCCGGCGGGCCATTCGCTGAACTGTCCAGATGTAGCGCCTTTGACTTGCTGACATCACCGCCTCATTAGCATGCAGGAGAGGCGAGCACTGCAACAGCGAAGCCTCCCAGCCCGGCGAGCCAGCGAATGCGCCGCGATGGGGCTGCGCGGAGCAAACTGAAGCTCTCTCCGGCTCCGAGAGGGAGGCGGGACTGCGGATTGGATGCAGGCTCTGCTGTCTCCCAGGGTCACTCAGTAAACCCGGAGTTGGGGCTCCGCTGGAGTCACTTGGGCGGCTGCAAGGGAGGAGATGGACTGACAGGGTGAAAGGAAGGGAAGGAAGGAAGGAAGGAAGGTGGGAGGAAGAGAAGGGGAGAGAAAGGGAGAGAATCCCTTGGCCAAGCTGGAATTCCGAGGAAGGCAACGTTAAGCCTATGCAAACGCACAGCAGAAATCGCACTTTTCCTCTGCTGATGGTTTGCACAGCAGGTTTTTCCCTTGCAAGCCACCCTATGTTTTTATGTGCGTGCGTGTCTCCTGGAAGGATTTGACCAGAGAGAGAGAGAGAAGTCTGCTGCTGCTGCTCATTTCAAGAAATCCTCCCACCACTAGCCTATCAACAGTGCTATTGGGTTTTTCTCCCCCACCCCGCTTTGCAAAAACAGAAAACAAGATACTTCACCATGCTGCAGTGTTCTTTGGGCTTTTGCAAGCAAACGTGCACCAAAGGAAAGTAAACTAAAAGCAAGACCCCGCCCCAGCGGAGGGGGGGTTGGAGGGGCTTGGTGGATTTAAAATTCAAAATAGAAAAAACAAAACTTGCCGAAATCTGGACTCGGAGGCGGCCGGAGCAGGTAAGCGATGATGCTTTGTGGTTTACGTCTCTGTAGGGTATATAATAAGGTAGTGGACCGTATAGCTGTGGATGCGGCCAGCCGAAATGTAATTCTGAAACACACTTTAGCGGGATGGCTTTGCTCGTCCGTCTGCATCTCTCTGCCTTGGGAGTCAGGGCTGCTGTTCACTGAAATAGTTAATTGCTAGTCTGGGCATTTAAAATCGCCAGGAAGTCAGAAGAAAAATACTTAAGCAACTTGATCTTCTTTTAAATAATTGCAAAGGGGGAGGGGAGTCTCCACCACCCCACCCCCTACAAACATCTGTCAGAGTTAATTTTACTTCATGGTCATTTGTGCCCCAGAGTGTTTAAGACCTTTAGGGATTTTGAAGCGAACTGTTGATGACTCAGACTTCTAGCAGATGATATTTTTAGCGTGACTGGTGTCTCTCCCCCCCCCCTTTTTATTTTCCTCCCCTTTTTGCAGTCCTTAGAAGATACACAAAAGGCCCTTGACACACAGAGTGTCATCTCACACCTTTGTTTTCTTTAGAAACAGCCGGATCCCTGTAATTGCTGAACCGAGATGGTTAGAGCCCGGCTCGGTTTTTCTTTCTGTTGCTTTTATTTTTCTGTGTTTCCTTAAAGCTTACTTTGAAAAGGCAGGGCACACAGGCCACATCAGCACAACCTGTGGCCATGGAGTTTTTAATCCGGTCGTTTGCCCTTTTCTACTTCCAGCGACTGGGATGTGCCAAGAAGGCAAGAAATAAAGCAAGACTCATTATTCCCACCAGTTAAGAGCCATCACTCCTTGTAGTTCTGTCTCACTTCCCCCCTTAACTTGTCCTGCTTCCCTTTAATCAGTGATTATTTCATCTTGCATGTCAAGTGCCGTTAAAAGAGACGTTATCAGAGCCTTGTGCTATGATTTTGATGTGTGATCTGGATGCATCGTAAAGTCAAGGCTGGTTAGTTTTCAGTACTAGCCACAATACCTTCTTCTGGGGTTTTCGGCTTTCTCTTCTTGCAATGAGTTTTACTGTACCAAAGCAATACAACTCTGTTTCGTTTGCCAGTTATATTTACTTTTTAAATAAAATTGAGTTCCTTCTTGTCGGAACCCTAAGTGGTTTAGAGTACACACATACACACACACTTTTTCTCATTCTGATTACTTTCACAGATGGGTAAGTCCAGCTTGTCTCGAGGGATACTGAACTTCGAAATAATTACCATATTAAAAAGACTCTGAAGCCTTCTAATATCACAAAGCACGTTAGAAACCCTTCCATTTTCTCCCTTGGTAACAGGAGAGCTCTGACATGTGGTCTTCTGCTTCTTTGCAAATGAAGACTGACCATGTCCTAATGGGCTTTGAATCAAGGCTACCATGACTCCAGAATGCATGTAAGGATTCCTTGTAAAATAATTCCCCCCCAAAAGAATTGCCGGAGCACAATGAAATGTATAAAACAGTATAATTATCTTTGAGGAAGAGGAGTAATGGATGTAATCATTGCTCTGGGCTGGGAGAGAGGCTTGGTGTCAGCTCAGACCTCTTGCTTCCAGATAAGACTTTTGCACAATGTCCAGGTCTAATTCATAGCCTCATCACCCTTTTGCTCTTGGGCATCAGAATAAGTGTGATGGGTGCACCCTCCTGATGTTTGGGGCTAGGACTCTTGTCATGGCTGATCATTGGCCATACTACCTGGGTCAACAATAGGAGTTGCTGTTCAGAACATCTGGAGATCAGGAGGATTGGGATAGGTGATGGAGAATCTGCGTTGCAATGAAGACTCTAGGGTCGCTGCTGTTATACTAGTGCAAGGGGGATATTACTTGTGCCATGTCCAGTGCACCCCTAGCCTCTGTTACGCAGCACAGAAAACGAGGTTTAGAACCATAGAAGTTGGAAGGTACCCCAAGGATCATCTAGTCCAACCCCCTGCAATGCAGGAATGTGCAGCTCTGTCTCATACGGGGATCGAACCCACAACCTTGGCATTATGAGCACCATGCTGTAACCCACTGAGCTGTTAGGAAGCTGCTTTCAACTAAGTGACCACAATGGCCCAGCTAATTCAGTATCGTCTACGCAGATTGGCAGCAGCTCTTAAGGGTTTCAGACAGGGGACGTTCTGAGCCCTATCAGGAGATGTCAGGATTGAACCTAGGATCTTCTGCACCTCCCGTTCAGCTTATGTGCCCTTCCGCAGGTTTGCTCTCTGCAGCACGGGTTATCTTGCATGTGTTTTAATTATAGAGTTCCCACTGGACTGCGCCAGCTTGAAAATGTAGTTTCCTGTGTTCAGCTAGACTGCATACAGCTATCTGCAAAAAAAAAAAAAAAAAAAAAATAGAGAGGCTACTCTGTTCAGAAATAAAGCCTGAATGTGAAAGATAGAATGCCTTCTTTCTGAGGCAGACTCCTCTGCTTATTTAAGTGGCTATAAAGGAATCCATTGAGATGGGATGACTGCATGCTATCTCGCTGAGCTGGAAAAGCAATTGAACAGCATAATTAAAAACCACACAAGATAACCCACGGAGCGGTGCAAGCCTTTAAAAGCACACTCATGCTATACAAACTGCTACGGAATTAAAAATCACAGGGTGTATTTAGAGATCTGTCATTCTCTAGCCTTTCTTTATTCCCCCCACCACCCCACCAAAAAAAGTGCACTTGAAATGATGGCATCTACTGAATGCACACAGTGGTGTGTTTTGAGTTGCCATTAGGAATCTGACAGTTCCTGCTAAGTTTGCCGGCTGTTTAGGCTAGTGTGTTTGCTCTCTGCCATATGGGAACCCTTAATGGCACTTCCAAAAGTCGGGCATTTGATGATCACGAGGCCCGAAACATACACACACACACACACACACACACACACACAGAGAGAGAGAGAGAGAGCTGTAATGCCCATGAAAACAGATTTTAGGCCAGGAGATGGATACTTTTTAAAGAGATTTGGGGATGTAAAATAAAATTTGTTTTCAAGTTGTTCAGGGCTGCTGCAGTTTGTTACAGAGCTGCACAGCTTCACATATCCCCAAGAACTGGAGTATTTGGGAAAGGGGAAATTTTGCGATGTTTATCACAGATCCTTTTCCTACCTGTGGAAAACTGAGAACGGGTGAGCAGATTGGGATGGCATGGACTGAACCAAGGATGGGTGTTGTTTAGCACTTAAAGGACTTGGGGCACAGGCTGATGGCACAAATTTGCATATGCTAATCACTATGGTATTGATGTACCTGGGCAAATTATGGTGACGGGTGGCAGTGTTGCGCTTTGCATCTGCACTAGGCATTTCAAGCAGTTTCGTACCACTTTAAACAGCCAAAAGAATCATGGGAACTGGTTTTTTGTTAAAGATGTTCAGAAAGTTGCTAGGAGACCCCAGCTCCCCTCCCAGAGCTATAATTCACAGAGTTCTCGGGGGGGGGGGTCTAACTATTAAACCACTTTGCGAATAGCAGCTCTGTGAGGGAGATAGGGGCATAGCTGTCAACTTTTCCCTTTTCTTGTGAGGAATCCTATTCAGCATAAGGGAATTTCCCTTTAAAAAAGGGAAACGTTGACAGCTATGGATAGGGGGTCTACCCACAACTCTCAGTGGCCTTATCAAGCTACAGTTCTCAAGATTTTTGGGGGGGAAGCTAAGGGGATTTTAAAGAGGCATGTCAGTGCTTTAAATATCTGGGGCAGATGGGGCCTGGAACTTGGTGCAAAAGACTTAGCCCCCCACCCCTGGAGCCTTATGTAACCAACATCCTTGAGGTTGAATACCACTGTCATCGTCATCACCTGTAAGAGTTGCCCTGCACGTTACCATTAACCAAATTTAAAAAAAAATTTAAAATAGGTGTGAGACAGAGTTGGACACCTCTGCTTTGCTCGCTTCTGCCATTGCAGCCTGAGGTCAGGAAATTGGATTGGCTTATACACCTGTGGCAAGGAGAAGATAAGTAGGACGTTCTCCCCTGTCGCTAGTTACTCGGCTGTGAATCCGGTAATTTTGTATTTCCAAATTTTCTTTCAAATGGCAAGAACGTAATTCCCCCACCCGCCTCTTTTCCAATTTCCACTTGGAGGAGGTTCTGCTTTCTGATCCCTTTATCTTTTGGCTGAAGGCCAAGCACAGAGGGACAGAACCAGAAATGCTCCGGTTTTATGAATATTATTTCCAGAAAGGCTTTCGGGGCCCTGCCATCACTTTGGCCATAAAAGTAACCAGGAATTAAGTTCAGATAAATGCAAGGTTATGAGGAATGCGGCCAAAGGTGATTAAGAGGCCTGATCCTTTTGGTCCCTCGTGTCTCTCTCATTCCTTGAAGTATTTGTTTATTTAAACATCTAGGTCTTATAGAGTCTGGCCACATAGCAGTCACTGCATGGCTGAAAATGAATAAAAACACAACTAACAGAGAAAGCACTTCACTGCTTAAACGTAGCCCAAAGAGAGAGAAAATTCAAGAGCTAGTGTGTCATAGCAGATACTGTTGTTGTTGTTTCTGGATAAAACCAGATTCAAATCTTCACTCCTCCATGAAGCGCACTTGATTACATTGGGCCACTCACAATCTCTCAGCCTAGCCTGCCTCCGAACCTCTCTAGCCTCCGGCCCTCAGGATTCTCCCTACACCCTTTACCAGCCCTGCTTCATGCCCTTCTTGAGTGTTTGGCCTGGCTGAAATATGCCCTTGAACTCTTGTATATTGGCTGCCTGCATGGAGGATCGACAAGGGTGTGTGGAAACCAGCCCACTGTAGAAAGACAAACTTGACCATTGTTGCTCCACCCACTTTTGCCTCAGGCCCCCACCCACCATGGAAGGTTGCCCAGAAGGGATGAAAAAGTTCCCCCTGCCCTGGTTTCTATTGCTTGGCGAAGACATCCAACCCACTTGCTGCCAGACTAGCAACAGGGAGAGTCCATAGCTCAGTCATAGAGCACACGGTTGTGTGTGCAGAAGGTTCCCTATTCAAGCCCAGGCATATCCAGGGTGGAAATGAGCAAAACTCCAGTCTGAAAAAGTGGACAACTGCTGCCCAGTTCTCATCAACCTTGTGCTTTCTGGATCTTTTGGACTACAGTTCCCATCAGCCCCAACCAGCCTCAGAGTTGTAGTCCAACTGGCTTAGTCTGAAGAAATGTGCATGCACATGAAAGCACATACCAATAACAAACTTAGTTGGTCTCTAAGGTGCTACTGGAAGGAATTTTTTAATTTTGTTTTGACTACGGCAGACCAACACGGCTACCTACCTGTAACTGGCTTAGCCTGAGGCAGCTTTGAATGTCCCAGCAATCTGCCCACAGATTTCCTGTTGCTGGGAATTGTAGCTCTGTGAGGGAAATAGGGGTCTCCTAACAACGCTCTGCACCCTGAGCAAACTACAGTTCCCAGGATTCTTTGGGGGAAACCCATTTCTGTTTAAAGTGATGTAATACTGCTTTAAATATATAGGGCAGGATAAAGGATTGGGAATGGAAGAGGGGAATATGTAGTTGAATGAGCGCCGTTCACTATTTTGCAATAGCCTTCAGTCTTTGCCAGATCAACTCCTGACTGTACTGAGGTTCTAGATGGGCCGTCTTCCATTCCTGCCATATTCGACTCCCCGTCCCTTTCATTTTACCTTTGCGTACATATGCTAGGGCTGGGGCAAAGAATCATCTTTAATGTTCTGTCAAGTTCAATCTCTCAATAGCCATTAAGCAGAGATGGGATGGGAGAGAGAAAGGAACTTGTGGTAATTTTCAGCCTACTGTACAATGCTTCCTTCCTCCTCTGCTCCTCTTTGGGAGTTGCAAAATTGTCAGCTGTTGAAATGCAGCCAACATTTGGCAGTTGTGCTAATATGTGGCTGTGTGATGACACCAAGAGGTCTGATGTGTCCAGGACTATTGCCCAACTTTCGTAATGAATGGACTGACTCACCTCCCTAGGTATCTCATTATAGTCTGAGGAAGCAGCTTCCCAAGAAACTGGAGCCTAACTTTAAGAGTTCCTCCTCTTTCAGGTCAGGCCTTTCATACTTGCCTAGACTTACATTGTGCGACGGATCCCCTGTGTTTGATTATTGTCTCATTATTATTTTAAACCCACTGGCTTGTTAGAGTGCAGATTGCTCTTCAAACCAATGCAGTTTTTGTGCGTTGTTGATCAAGCCCTGTATAAGCGACCATCCTGGGAAACCGTAGAGTGATTTGCCCCTGTAGGAGAAGTATTGATATGAAATGACCCTGCCTAGCGGAGTTCCAAGTGAAATATTCTCTCTGGGGTTCTTATCTGATGCAGCTGGATCAATGTACGAAACAGTCAAATCGCAGCGCTGAAATTGATGGTGCGCTTGTACAAAGGAACAATACTTTTAATAAGTGTGACGCTGAATCCATGGTAGGCTCTGGGCTCTGGGAGGGAGGGGAGAGAGGCATCTGCAAAGGTCAACTTGCTCTCAGATCCTCCGACCTGATAAGGCAACCCAGTCTAACAGAATTCAAAATCCCCAATATCAGTCCACATGGCTGTTGTTTTGGGAGTTCCTGGCACTTCGTTTTCACTGGGCCGGCTGCCACATCCCACAGACTTCCTGGCAGCTGAGCAGTACCCGTTCCTGACGCCTCAGACCCTTTCATTCATGGCCGTCCCTAAAGGAGTGACTTTGTTTGTACCGTTTTTTTACCGCAGCGTAGCGTTTGGCCTCAGCCTAGTTGGGATAAACCTTTTCAGCAACACAGGCCTGTTTTAGCTCACTCCTCCTGGCAGGTCCTGCCAATGAATCTTTCACAGTGTCTCTGCTGTAGACTGTTAAAAATTAACATCTTCATAAGCAACCGGCCACTTCCTTACAACCTTGGAGACCTCCCTAGATGCAACTGCTTTCTCACAAGGGAAGAGCCATTAATGCAATCTGGTTAGTGAGATGTTTTGGGGTTGTTGTTTTTTAAATTAATATGGAGAAGCTTCAGGGCCAGCCCAATACATTTCGCTGCCTGAGGCAAAGGGCAAAGTGGTGTCCCTTCCTGTTCCAGACTGGTGGTTGAATTTTGCTTCAACAACACCATCCTCCCATTCACCTGAGAGCAGAAGGCTATCTTGGTGGATGCAGGGCTGACCACATGGCACACACAGCTTGGTCTACTCCCTGCCCTATAGCATTTTCCACCTGAGGTGGCTTTCTCACTCTGCCTCATGGTTGAACCGACACTGACAGGGCCGGTTGTATAAGGATGTGATTTCTGCAGATGGCCTTCCAGGATTGGTTCATGTAGAGGTTTGGGTTTGCAATTAAGCTGGCTGGTTTGCAGTTTTGTCTGCCATTTTGGGGCTTGGAACTGCCCAATTTTAGAATACTAAAGACACTGCTGAAGATGTTAGGGGGAGCCAGCAGAAGTCTGAAGAGGCTTCTACATCATCCAGGCTCTGCTCTGTTGATGGATGAAAATAAATGGGAAATTGGAGAAGGTTCATGAATGGAACAGGCTACCATCATACCTCTTCTCTTGACTATTTTAGATGTGCATCTATCTGTTTATTTAAGGGAGTGGGATAAGGAACCTCTAAGCCCCTTCAGCCTCAGTCAGCATGGCCAAATGGTACAGATGGATGCTGGGAGTTGTTCAGCCAAAAATAAGGCTCCCCTTATTTAAAGACTCATACAGCAGCTCACAGTGATTCAAACAGTAAAAATGCAACCAGACCATTAAAAAGCCATCAGCAACAGCCATCTGAAACAAAATCTTCTGAAACCAGAAGAGAAAACATCCAGTATTGTTCCTTCTTCATCAACATAAAAATATATTATGCAGGAGGATGTTGACTAATCTGCTCGAGAGAGTTGGCCAGATATGCCTTCTAAGGACTGCTAAAGTGAGAGGAGGCAGAGATGCTTCCACAAAATAAGTCACACTGAGCAAGTCCTTCTCTGAAGATCTTCTCTGAAGATCTTGATGCAAGGGAGAAACTTATTCAGGTATCCTTGGTCTGTATCGTTTAGGGCAGAGGTGGGTAAGTTGTGGCCCTCCAGATGTTGAACTTCAGTTCATATTAGACACAGCCAGAATGGGCAGTGGTTGGAGATCATAGAATCATAGAATTGTAGAGTTGGAAGGGACCACAAGGGTCATCTAGTCCAGCTATTTTGCCCAACATGGGGCACGAACCTACAACCCTGAGATGATGGGAGTCATAGTCCAACAAGATCTGGAGAGCACAATATTAGGGAAGTCTGCTTTAAGACTGCTTTCCTTGGCAGCCAGGGGCTTCCTAGAGTGGATAAAGCTTGTAATGGAAACAGGAAGTGAAGATTGAAATGGATTTCTAGTCAGGGAGGTATTCCACAGGCCTTCAAGGAGGATTTAGGTTGAGAACAGGATATGAGATGGCATCAGCGCTGCAGCCGGCTCACCACAGTGGAGGTTTTCACAGTGTTTGAGATCCTTCGGAGCCTGGAGATATTACAGATAGTAAATTTCTTTGAATGCTTAGAAGTGCTGCGCCAGGGTGAAATTAGCCTGTATAAATCTATAAACGCAGCCAAAGAACTTAGCTAGACGATGTTAGTGTTACGATAAGGAGAAAAAGATATATTTAAATGGGGGGAAAATATTCCGTGAAAAAATATGAAAATGTGATTTCTGTTAACCTTTTCTTCCTTGTAAAAGCAAACTATAAAAAGAGAAGTGCTATATCAGTGAATAATTACACACCCCTAAAATAATCAAGATCTTGCATCCTAATGTTTCACCTCAATTCAGGAAGTGACGAACCTCTTGAACATTCAGAGTGAACAGACTCTCAGGACTCAGCTATACAGCTGCAAATAAAACGTTTTAAGCATGTTGTTAAGTGCAGTATACATATGTGACACTAGATGGAGATAGCGAGCCATGGCAAATTCAATATATTTTTCAAAATGTGTGTGTGTTTTTAAAGCATTTTCATAGTGTTTTTTGATATGTGTGTAGATTCCACCTCTCCAGCCTTTCAGAGCAGTGTGTTTCGTTGAGACTGAGCATTATTCTCAAAGTACTGAGTGCGTTACAAAGGATTTGTCCATTCTGTGATTCGAGAGCCAGTGTCTTATGGCCTTCTAAACATTCCGTGCCTTCAAACATCCCGGTCATTTGTGATTACCTGTGCTCCCTGGGATGTGTGAGATGATAGAGAGCATCCTCAGTCATGCAGAAATCATAGGATTTGGAGAAAGAAAACTCTATAATAATGATGGGAAGTTTGTTCCACAGTTACTGAGCTGCACTTGCAATTATGCCTTGAAGTGTGTGTGTCTCCTCCAGTATGCTTCCGAACTCACCGGAGAGAATTAAGGGAGGTATTTTACCAATTTTCAAGGTGGGACCCCCCCCCCGGCAAAAAAAAATAATGTTGAAGGGGGAACACTGCATGTTTACTATATGTGTATTTTGTATGATAAGGTATGGTGGCAGTGGTGGCTTCCCATAACCCCCTTCCTTATACAAGGGATTGGGAGTGATGCCGCTGCGCCAGACAGGAAGACCAAGAGCTTTTTAGGTGGCTGGCTGCCAGAAGGACTTTTGCTCTTCCTGCCTAGCTAAGCTATGATGCCCCTCCTGGACAAGCAACTGGGGAAACAGCCCGCTATACTGCATAAGCCTGATGTAAAAACCAGGGTCCTTTCCTGCACCAATACTTTATCATTATTCTTGTTCTTGTTACTTAATTAAATTTCTATACCGTTCTTCATCCAAGGATTACAGTTTACAATATGAAAACACAAAAATACATAACATAGTAAAGAAAGAAAGAAATACCCTTTCTCCCATTTTAAAAGGCCGTAGATTGTTTAATTAGCCAATTAATGTTCAGTGTTTTATTATGTTTTTATATATGTTGGAAGCTGCCCAAATTGGCTGGGGTACGAATAAAACAACAACAACAACAACAACAATTGTTTACTTGGACCCAACAACAACAACAAATATTATTATTTTTATTATTATTATTATTTACTTGGATCCCACAAATTACCCCTGTTTTGAGAGAACCACATTCAGTGCCTTCTTGCCCCAGTTGTTGAAAGTATCTACAATATTTGGTGAAAAGAGGCACATCTGTCTGTGTGTGTGTGTGTGCACACACACACACACACATAAATTTATGCAATCCAGGATTATGGCAATATTTATTGGATTCGGACTCTGTTGTAAGATGTATTTTGAAATACAACAGAACGTTGGAAGGGAATGGTAAAAGCATTGCATGCTGATATGTGTACCCACGCAAGCAGCCCTTTTGCTCAGCCCTAGTGGGATGCTATGACTTGCCTCTCCTGGCCCTCTTTGTGCTTGCTGCTCATCAGATTTCAGGGAAGGCTCTTGATTGTGTTGTGAGTTAGAAGATTCTATTTGCTCTGCCCTGCAATTTCAGCCTGATGGCGTTTCTGCCTGGTGCAATTTTATCTCGTTCACTCCCCCAGTGGTAATAGAGAAAAGATAAGCTGTGCTAAGAGACGTCCTTATGGCTCCTTTTCTATAGAAGGAGAAATACTAACACATGGATTGCCTTGAGAGTAAACCTTTGCCTGTGCTTTGTACCACTATCATTATTTCAAGGATCAGCTTCGCCTAGCATTTTTTAAAAAAAATAATAAAGGGGAGGGAGAGAGAAAGAAAGTTGAATGAATTAAGATTAATGTATCAGAATAGATCCACCAGGTGGCAGTCTGCTGCCCCACACCCCTTTTTCCTATATGGAAAAGAATTTCTGGGAATATAAGGATTTGTTGACTGCATTTACTTCTAGGTCAACTGCACATTGCTTCCAAAGGTATATAAATGTACACTCCATTGCCTAGTGTACATTACTATTAAGGCTATGCTAAGTGTTTATCTGGTTTGATTTTCCGGTGGAAAGCAATGCTCTTTGGGTGGGATGTTATTGGAAGAAATACCGTATTTCTCCAAAACCTCCCCAATAGACCTAACAGCCACTTTTATACATTCCTGTTCTTTGCTATTGTTCCCCTTATTTGCTCCTGCTGTGGCACCATTCATCTAAAGACCTGGGAAATCCAAGCCAATCAGGGATTTCATAGTGAATGTAGTGGCACAATGCAGCCAATCGGATTGGGCTACATTATGAAGCAAACACAGCCAGTTTAGAGTGAGGGCACTGCTTCCTGAAGAGGGAAAAACACACACACACCATTTGTTTTATTTTTGAGGGGGAGGAATATGTGCAGATTTCAGCGCTTACAAAAATGTTCATGCCCTCCCTCACAGCTCAACTCTGCCTAGTATTTATTTCCTTAACATACTTTAGGTAGAGGTAAAGGGACCCCTGACCGTTAGGTCCAGTTGTGGATGACTCTGGGGTTGCGGTGCTCATCTCGCTTTATTGGCCGAGGGAGCCGGCATACAGCTTCCGGGTCATGTGGCCAGCAGGACTAAGCCGCTTCTGGTAAACCAGAGCAGCGCACGGAAACATCGTTCACCTTCCCCCCGGAGTGGTACCTATTTATCTACTTGCACTTTGACGTGCCTTTGAACTGCTAGGTTGGCAGGAGCAGGGACCGAGCAACGGGAGCTCACCCCGTCACGGGGATTTGAACCACCGACCTTCTGATTGGCAAGTCCTAGGCTCTGTGGTTTAGACCACAGCGCCACCCGTGTCCCATTAACATACTTTAGCTAACCTAAAAACCAGGCAGTTTGTGTTGTTTACAGCTGTGGCTGGTCCATTAGGGCAAATGGGGCACTGCCCCACCAACCTCAGCCGACCCCCCCCCCTGCTTTCTACCTTTCTTATATCTGGTCCAGGGGGTGACCTTGGATATCACCTTCCTCATCTTTACTCTCAGTGCTGCCATTGTGGAATTCGGCAAGGAGACGGACGGGGGAGAAACCAGCATGAGTTGACTCCACTTACTTTTGGAGTGTCTGCTTGAGGTCCCAATGAGCACTTAACCGGCTGCTGTTAAGGAAGCCAAACATACCTTTCTGTCCTCCTCTCCAATTCCTGCAGCAAATTATGTCGTGCAACGTGAAATTCTAGTGTCAGAGCCAAGATACAGGAACATGAGGACCATCTGCTGCAACTCTTGCTGGACTTTGCCCCAAGTAAGGGAATGCTTGTTTCAATGCTACTCCATGTTAAAAACAAATAAATACATGAATCTGTGCGCATAGGGGAAAGGCTTTCTGTTATGCTGGTTTTATTTATGTAGGTTTTTTAAATAAAATAAAATGTGGGTCGATTTCAGACATCGACTTTTCCAGCTGAAGTATGAAGTGCTGTGCACAATAGCTTAAACGTGTGCCTCTTCTCATTCTGTAGTTTGCTTTTTATTGATAACGGGGAAACTAGATGCGAGTATAGCTCAGGGAAGCTTCCGTTCTCTAGTGTAGCACACGGGTGCTGCTGCACGTGTTTTTGGTAATAGCAGTAGTAGAAAAAATAATAATTATCATCTGTTTGTAATCAAGGATAAAAGCTTGTGCTTTGTTTGTGTTATGTGAATACAGGATCTCCCAGGGCAGGTATCCACAAATTAACACACCAGCCCATTCCCTCCTTTGAGCTCTCATTTATGTTTTGGTTTGGAGAAGGTTAGGGGAAGCTGGAGTCTGATCTCCCCTGTATCCCAGCACTCATGAGAGGAATCTCTCCCTCCGGCCTTCTGCATAGGAAGCGGTCAGGTCTTTGGTCTGTCTCGTTCAGGATCATCCATGTTGACTGGCAGCTGCTCTCCAAGGGTTCAGACAGGGTCTCTTTTCACCCTGCCTTGCAGATGCCAGGAACTGAACCTTCTGCAGGCAAAACACATGCCCTGCCACCCTCAAAGTGTGTGAGAGGATATGCATGAAAACACTACTTATTTAACTACAGTGGTACCTCGGGTTAAATACGCTTCAGGTTACAGACTCCACTAACCCAGAAATATTACCTCGGGTTTGCTTCAGGATGAGAACAGAAATCGTGCTCCGGCAGCGCGGCAGCAGCAGGAGGCCCCATTTGCTAAAGTGGTGCTTCAGGTTAAGAACAGTTTCAGGTTAAGAACGGACCTCTAGAATGAATTAAGTTCTTAACCCGAGGTACCACTGTACTGAAAACACTCCCAAAATGGTAACAGAGGATAGCTGGTACAACAAGTCAATGTTTGTGGGCTTCTGAGCTTTAACCTACTCCAGTGGTTTTCAACCAGTGTACCATGGCACCCTGGGGTACCTTGAATAGTGGTCAGGGGTACCATGGGCAACACTGGCCTCTGACCCTCTTTCTTCCTTCCTTCCTTCCCTCCTCTGATGCCTTCTTGCATCTCTGCCTCCCAAAGATTTGCACAGCTGTTTGTTGCAGCAGCCCTGGCTACAAGCTCCCCAGGCGAATGGTGCCTCTGCGGGTGCTGGTTGCCAGAAGCTGAGGTGGCCTCGGAGTAAGCAAGCAAGCAGGTGAGGGAGCCTAGCCAGCCAGTCCACCAGCCTGGAATGGACAAGTAAGCCCCAGGTCCCTGTGGGGCAGTGTGAGGAGGCACCTCTCTTTGGGGCAGGAGGGCAGCTCAGAGACCAGGGGCGGCTGCAGCAGCTGCCTGGAGGACTCCCAAGGAGTGGGGAGAGAAGGCTGAGGGAACACTCTACAAAGGAGGGTGTTCGAAAAAGGGTGAGAGGCTGCCAGTTGTGCCAGGGGAGCTGCATAAAAAATGTAATTGGTCAAGGGAGCCATGGACACAAAAGAGGTTGAAAACCTCTGACCTACTCTATTTCTCCCCTCTGTGAGAAGAGCACAAGAGAATCTCAGGAGTGAGGATACAAGCCCAGGGTTTGCTCTATGTGATCTTGGAGGCAAACCTTAAACCAAACAGTTGTGCTTTATAACCGCGCTGGGATTTGAACTTGAATCTTCTCGTTGTAAGAATCCAACCTTAAGCTTGCTTTCTTGGAAGAGAGTCTTGCTGATTTCAGTGGAACTGATTTCCAAGTAATTGCGCTGTAAAGTCTTCGCCAAACGCTCTGTTCACGGCACCAGCCCTGGCACCAGCTCTTGGAGAATTCATTAGGAGCAATTTTGGCTAGAAAGTTAAGGCCAAATTAGATTAAATTAAAATCCTATTGGTGGGAGGAGGAGGAGGAGGAGGAAGACGAGCAGCAGCAGCAGCAGCAGCAGCAGCTGGGGAGGTTGGCTCTACTGACAAGCCAGGAGGAGATTGCAAGCAAGCTCCACAATGTTAAAATTTGGCACGGCCAAATAAGTGATTCATTGTCACTTAGTAGTTTTGCTTCAGGAAACTCATCATTTTCGCCCACCAGGGGGAAGTTTAATTGGCACACTGCTGCTTCCCAGTTATAAGACGTTTGGGGGAAGTGTCCTTCAGATCTCCTCTAAATCCCGGAGTATCTCCTTTGCACTTCCCTCTTCTTTTTAACCTAAGCTCTGAACGGCCATTATTTCTGATATTTTTGGGTAGATGTAACCTTCCATTTTCCTATTCAGGTTTCCAATTCAGTTGAGTTTTTGGAATCAAAGCCCGTTCTTCTCATTCCTGAGCATCTGTGTGTACATATGCACAGCCTCGGATTTATGAATGCCTCAGGAAAACCAGGCTGTTCCTTTCTGTGAATCATAAGATAACAGAATTGGAAGGAACCCAGTGGGTCATCTAGTCCAGCTCTCTGCAATTCTCAGACAGGATATCCTTTACCTAAATCATTGGTGATGGCTGCCTGTCCGGCCTTTTCTTGCAAACTCCCCAAAGACGGAGAATTCACAACTCGTTTTGAGGTACTGGTTCCTTTCATGCTCATCTGCTTTTATGGTTAGCAAGCTTCTTCCTTTTTCATATACAACCCTCAGCCTTGAATCTGCTCTTTATTTATTTAAGTTTGTTGACTCAGATCCTGTTTGGGAGTGTGATATTTCACCTTTGGGGGCTGTGCCTACATGAAGATCAAGGACAGGTATTGATCTTGCAGTCTCCTTCCTCCTCCGCCCCCCCCCCCCGATGTTCACCATTGTTTATTTGCTCAAAACCTGCCTGTCCTCAAAGAAAAGCTAAAGGTGTCTATCGACAGAAAAATAAAACCATGAATCAATAATTTAAAACACCACGGTATAACACTAAAGCATTGAAACTTTGATCTTGGATTTCCCTGACCATGAAAGCACCCAGTTCATCGTTCATCTGTTTGCTCACATGAATAAGTGGAGGGGAAGCAATGTGTGTGGGGGGGGAGTACCCACTCCCAGAATCTCCTAGGGTGCCTCCTGTTTTGAAGGGCTTTCCAGCCTAAAGATGAAGAACCGTCAGAAAGTAGACAAGGGTCCTTGGAGTTGAAACACACAAGGACTAGTGCAGAGGTTGCTGATGTCAAAGTGCTTTCAGCAGCTGCTTCTAATTCTGGTTGCACAGGCATGCTCGTGATTCATACTTCCATTACAGAAAGCTCTTTTTTATTCTTTATCAATTGTCTCTAGCAATCACCTGAACACCCACCCACTTGCTCACAAGCTGCATACCAGTTCTCCTTGCAACTCAGTAGCGTCACCAACACCAGCTCATCCAGCTGCTTCCCCCAAGATTCAGGTTGCTTCCAGAGCAAAGCTTTGCATATACTGTATCACAAATGGCAAGGATAACGTGCTCACTTTTTTGAACACATCGAGTGTTCATCTGTACTATTCGTTTGGAGCCACAAGTTCCATTTTAGCAGGTGCCATACATGCATGATGGCGGACAAAGGACTGTGAAAGCAGGTGCAAGAAGGAATAGGACATTGGAATAGGTCCTCGCCAGCCACTATTGCTCCATGCTTGGTGACATCAGTGGCTGGCAGCTAGGGAGGCTGCCTACAGGTAGCTTCCTACCTTAGGGTGTTTCAGCCTTAGGCAAGAAAAGAAGCAGAATAGAACAGGGGAAGGGGACCCAGCGCCTCAACCACACAGCCCACATTGCATAACCCTAGGTGTGCCGCACACTAAAAATTTCCAAATTGCCTGCTGAGTTAATGTTTCTGAGAGCAGAACGTGGGCTAACGTGTTGCAGCCTGAACAGATTGTGCAAATTAAATTTCCATAAGTATCATTATTTTTTGCATCATTTAGTTTGCTTCTGCTAGCCATCAGGAAAAGCTGCACTGATGGCGGAAACATACCCAGATATTGATCACTCAAGGCTTTTCTCTGCCCCCTATTGGCTTCTAAGCTTTTGACCTGTATAATTATCGCCTTTTCCACGAGTGCCAGAATCTTGACATCTTTTTACAAGTGGAAGTCGAAATTCTGCGTTTTCAGAGTGCAGAAGCAATACAATACAGTACAAGCAGCCTTAGCAGTATGTTACGTGCTAGCTTCCCGACCTCACTTGTTGAGATACTAAAATATGTTTACGTGGCTGAGATGTATGTGGGGTTAGTGACATCTGGTACCAATAAAGCCCTCCTCCCATATTAAAGTGTTCGAGCTCTGTTAGGATTACCGTATTTTTCGCCCCATGGGACGCACTTTTTCCCCTCCAAAAATGAAGGGGAAATCTGGGTGTGTCCTATGGGACGAATGCAGGCTTTTGCTGAAGCTTGCGCACCGACCCCTCTCACTCTCCAGGCTTCAGGAAGACATCCGTAGCTTAGGCAGCCCTGCGGGATAGCAGGCTGCTTCCTGGAGCGCCGGGCGCCCCGAAAGCAGAGTGCCCTGCACTTCGGGAAGACATCCGCAGCCTAGGCAGCCCTGGGGGAGTTCCCGCAGGGCTGTCTAGGCTGCGGATAGCAGCCTGCTTCCCGGAGCGCCAGGCGCGCTGAAAGCAGAGCGCCCGGCGCTTCGGGAACACATCCGCAGCCTAGGCAGCCCTGCGGGAGTTCCCGCAGGGCTCCCCAGGCTGCGGATAGCAGCCTGCTGCCGGGCGCGTGGGACGCCCTGAAGCAGAGCGCCCGGCAGACTTACGCAGCGTGGGGAGCCCTGCAGGAGTTCCCACAGGGCTCCCCACGCTGCGGATAGCAGCCTGCCGCCCGGCGTGCAGGGCACCCTGAAATACGGTACATAAGTGCCTATCACTGAATATTTCTTCAGGAATTGGTTGTCTGTTCTTGACTGGGCTTGCTTGAGCTCTCACTACCTCTTTGTGGCTACTGAGTGCAAGTTACGTCTTTCTTTGCCCTTTCAGAGCCAGTATTGAATTCTGCTGCACCGATTGAATCACTGGTGCGCACACCTAGTGATATAATGTGACGGTAGAATGCTAAGATGCAAAAATAGACTGTACCACTTGAAACTGCAGGGGGTTGCTGTTTTTAGATGCTCCACCTTATTAAAAAAAAAATCAAAAGCCTCCTGACAAGTAAATAACTACAGTCCTTTCCTTGATGCGTTGTTGTTTTATTCAGTGAGCTTTCTTTTTTGTTTTTTGCATAATAATTTTTATCCGTTTTCAATTACATTAACCCAATAAAAAGCCTCATTGTCACAATACCAAATTATAATACAATTAATAATGCAAATTGTTCAGACGCCAAATTATATTATTTTGTTGGCCCCCTGCGTGCTAGAATTGATGATTTGATCATTTACTTTAACTCTGCATTCCAAAAACTTATAAATTCTGTCGGAGCCAGCCGTTACAAATGGCACAGTTTAGCATAAAATAAAGACACAGAGAGCCAGCAATATTTTCAGGATAGTATGAGCAGCTCCTTTCGAACTTCTCTCTCCTCCCGTAGCTTTTTTATTATCCTTTGTCTCTCTCCAGCCGCATGGCCGTTTGCCAATGTCTCACATTACCTACATCCGGTCAAGGCTTTTATTACACCCATCACCATATGGGGTCATCACTGCCCAGAGGAAACACAACTCCATTTAAGGTCAATACATTCCAATACATTGTAAAGCTCAGAGTGCTGGTCAGCCGAGGTCAGGGGGCACCCTGCAATATTACAAGCCTTTGCCCACATGCCCTCTTTCTTTATTTTATTAATCAGAGTCATATATGTCAGTACCAATACGGTTATATCAAGCGCGATAAGCGACTCTTGTGACACCGGAAGCAGGCCGCGGACTGGAGAACCATGCAGTACATATAGAAATTAAAGAAGGAGTACATTGGATACAGCAACACAAAATAACACAAATAACTACTATAATGATCACCAAAATCAATAAATGTCGAAGCCAACTTGCATCCGGAAGCCAAGAATATAAGAATTCTGATTCCAAGCTGCATGGTAGGCTTCCTTTCTAGTTTATTAGCCATGCATTGGTGTCACTCCTATAGCACTGAGATTGGTCACTGTATGTTCCTGTAAGAGAACAAGAGCTCTTAAAAGTGAAATTCAATGTATATTGACAGTTTGGATATATGCCCCATGATTCTTTCCCCTCTTTAATTGGAAAATAAATGGGGGCAGGCTCATGGAGGATCAATTGTACTGGAGGCCAAAAAGTTTGCTTAGGGGATATAATGTTAGTAAATTGAAAAGATCCATTGACAGGCACACCATGAAGCATTATGCCGGAATGACTGGCATACACACCCAGCATTTAGAAGCATGCAATAAACTGGCAAACATAATCATATCTTGTACAAAAATATCATCCCTCCATATCTTATGATAATTTTCTCCCCTAAAAGTCTTATTCAACAACGCTGTTCTTCTAGTTCGAAAGTGGCTGAGCCGTGGATACTGCCAGCCAGAGTAGGAAGCTGACAACAGCTGCTTGCCAGCCGATGAGGTGAAATATGGTGGTTTCAACTGGACTGGGTCGTCAGCTTCTCTTCCTTGTATAACGGTGCAGCAAAGGATGGCAAGGCAATGGTTAGGAAGGCAAACACTGCCAGATGCAGCTCATGTGCAGCACCTCTAGGTGGCGCATGCGGAAAGGTTTCAATGCTTCACCCACAAAATGTTGACAAAGTGTAGGGGAGTTCCGCATGCCTTGAGGCAGGACAACCCACTGATATCGCTGGGTGGGCTGCGAATTGTTATATACTGGCAATGAAAAAGCATCCCGTTCCCTGTCTGCTGGAGCCAGTGGGATGAAGATGGTTCAATGTGGCCGAAAGTCAGTTGTTCAGAAATAAGCTGTTCAGAGATAGCTGGTGCCGCTGCTGCGGATTTTTCTTTTGGTAGAGGCCACTGTTCTACCCCCACTGGGGTATCGGTGATCCTGGTTTGCCACACTGGAAACAAGTTGTATCGGTGGCTACAGGCTGGTTTTCATTTAGCGCTGCTGCCAGCAGATGAGCCTTGTGGGTGGCTGTACCTACAGACTGACAAATGCGAAGCATGGCTGCTGTGTCTGTGGCAGGATTGTGTATTATCGGTCGTAACGCAACCTTACAATCCTCATTGGCATTTTCAAAGGCCAATTGTTTGATAATTATTTGTTTGGCTTCAGGATTTTCAATTTGGCGACTCACTGCTGTAAGCAGCCTATCCATAAAGGAAGAATATGATTCTCTTGCCTCTTGCCTGATTGAATCCCACCTTGATTGAATACTGGGTTCTGGGATTTTTCTCATTGCTTGTTTAGCAGCAAGAGCAGTGTCCCTCAATAAGATTTGCAGCAGTGTGGCTTGCACTGAAGCTTGAGCGAAGGGACCACGCCCCATCATGACATCTATGACGTCTGCGAGGGTAACATTTGGATTATTTCCTCTGACTTGTTGTAACAAGGCTGGAGCATAAGCACGGCGGGCAGTTTCCCATTCGTGGGCAAACAAAACACCAGCTGATGGAGGTAACACTGTATGGGCCAAAAGCTTGATGTCCTCTGGAACCAAGAGCTGGGCTAATGTGGCTTCTAAAAGTGCCTGCGTATACGGGGCTTGGAGTCCATTGGCCTTTACTGACTGTTGCAGCTCTTTCAAAATCTTAAAGTCAAAAGGTTGGTGTTGGGCTTGGGTGCCTGCCGGGGCACCAGCAGGGGGCACAATAACAGGGAATGCCATAGTATCCTGAATTAAGGAACAGGCAAGGACTGCACGTTGAAAAGGGGTAGCTGGTTCTGCCGCTGAAAGAGCAGGGTCATTTCCAGCCAGACCACGGTATTTTTGCAGGATTGGGTCCTCTGGTGAGGAACTGTAGTCCGGAGGTTTGGGGTCTGGAGCTGCTGGCAAGGCAAGTATTGGAACAGATGGCAGCACAGCAGGCTGAATTAAAGAAGCTGAAGATTGTGTTGGCACTGCAGCCATGGAGATATTTTTTGGTGATAAAGAGCCCATGGCGTAACGAACCTTGCACCATGCATTTAGAATCCGAACACCTATGCTGGGGTGCCCATGAAAATGTGCCCCAATCTTGTCCCAAAGTTTTAATTCCCAAGTCCCATCTGCAGGAAACCAGGGGGAATGCTCTTCGATGGCCAGAATGAGCTGTATCAAATCACCCTCCGGAACTTCCAATTTGTTGGAGGAGAGGAGAAATTTTAAGTCTTTTAAAAATTTCTGTTGGGGAGCAGACAAAGAGCTGCCCATTTTTCTAAAATCAAGATAGAAAAAAGAGATCGAACTCACCGGGATCTTTTTAAGATGATTAGCGCTTTGCAACCCTTGCCGGGCGTGGTGAGCCAATGATATCCTTTGCATGGATCAAAAAACCTCACACGGTTTTCTTTTAAAATCCTCTTAGTCTGCCTCAGACTGTTTTCTTTAAGTTGCCTCACACGGGGAACCACTTGTCGGAGCCAGCCGTTACAAATGGCACAGTTTAGCATAAAATAAAGACACAGAGAGCCAGCAATATTTTCAGGATGGTATGAGCAGCTCCCTTCGAACTTCTCTCTCCTCCCGTAGCTTTTTTATTATCCTTTTTCTCTTTCCAGCCGCATGGCCGTTTGCCAATGTCTCACGTTACCTCATCCAGTCAAGGCTTTTATTACACCCATCACCATATAGGGTCATCACTGCCCAGAGGAAACACAACTCCATTTAAGGTCAATACATTCCAATACATTGTAAAGCTCAGAGTGCTGGTCAGCCGAGGTCAGGGGGCACCCTGCAATATTACAAGCCTTTGCCGTGGCTTTATGACTCCCACAAAATTCCAATTACACACCAGTCAGAATAACAAACTCTTATACCGCAGCTGCAATTTTAACGACTTCCATTCGCATTAACACATCAAATAATTTACAGTCCTACAGGTGAAGCCTTCAAACTCTTATTCGGTGAGCTTTCAATACCAGGGGACGATCAAATCTTCTCACTTGCAGTCTGATTTAGCAACTTCAGAGCACTTTACCACCGCACCTCGTTCTGCCTTGGTACCATTTCTGGAAACTAGTGTGGAATCCATGGAGGCTAGGTTGGAGCAGGCTAGTTAGTGCTGCTGCAATGCAATGATTCAAGATCACCTTCACAGATTGGAGAATCGGGCCACAACTTACACAATGAATTTCAATAGGGACAAATGTAAGGTTCTGCACTTAGGCAGATAGAACCAGCTGCACAAATATGAGGTGGAGGGCACCTGCCTTGCCAGTAGTGCGTGTGAAAAGGATCTAGGAATAGTATTAGACCACAAGCTTAACATGAGCCAACAGTGTGATGCAGCAGCAAAAAGCAACAACAAAAGCAAATGCTATTCTTGGCTGCATCAACAGAACTATAGTGTCCAGATTAAGGAAGTTATAGTCCCACTCTATTCTGCCTTCGTCAGACCACACCTGGAATACTGTGTCCAGATCTGGGTGCCACAATTTAAGAAGGGTATTGACAAGCTGGAAGGTGTGCAGTCAAGATGATAAAGGGTCTGGAAACCAAGCCTTATGAGGAATGGTTGAAGGAGCAGGGTATGTTTAGCCCGGAAAAAAGGAGACTGGGAGGAATTATGATAAGTATCTCAAGGGCTGTCACATGGAAAATGGAGCAAGCTTGTTTTCTCCTGCTCCACAGGCTGGGGCCCAAACCAGTGGAGTCAAGTTACAAGAAAGGAGATTCTGATTAAACATCAGGAAGAACCTGACAGTGAAATGGTCTCCCTCGAGAAGTGGCCGACTCTCCTTCCTTGGAGGTTTTTAACCAGAGGTCGGATGGCCATCTGTCATATATGAACTAGTTGAGCTTTCTGCATTGCAGGGAGCTGGACTAGATGGCCGTTGGGTCTCTTCCAACTCTACAAATCTACAGTTCTATGATTCTAAATGCTGCCGGTGGTAGGTTCTACTCTGGAGCTCTCAGCTTGCTGATCTCATTGTGGACTAGCTCTGTTGGCTCACTGGAAACTCTGAGTGACAGCTGACTGGCCCCAGGAGCAGCCAAAGGCTTAGCCTTAGGTCGACCATAGCATTGGTAGTAGTGGGGTATTAATGTGGCTCGTTCTGATATGTTTTGCTGCTGGTTAAAGAACCTTTCCCAGAATCGCTGCGTCTTGTGTCACAACTTAAGCATATGTAAAAGAGTTGGTGGTCAACATGCTTAAATAATGACAACGTTGCATATACTCCTTAACACAAGGTGGCCTGACATGCCTCTCCACTGTTTTTTCCTCCCCCAAATGTTTTTTACATTACTAGTTTTTAACATAGTCCATAGCTGATCTGTCTGGGGGAAACGGATGGAAAACTCACTTAACTTATATGATTTCTGCATCGACACCCATTTTTTTTCTGCCTGCGCTGTACTGTTTTCTCATTGTGTTCTTTCATTTGATCTCTGCATTTAATTGTTGTTGTTTTTTAATTTTTGCACATTTCTCGCAGCATCTTTGTGGAATGAAGAGCAGGCTACAGATATCCAAAAATAAACAATAACATACATAAAAACTAGGGCGAGATCCCTTTTGAGATTTATTTGCATTAAATCTTGGGTATCTAGTTGTTTGGAATCAGCAAAATTTGGGTTGTCTAACTTGGGCTTGTGAAGAGCGCTAGAGTGCTCAGTTTTTTCAGAGGTCATTAAGATAATCTACTGAACAGCTGTACATACTACATCAAAGCCAAGTGCTTTGGACAAAAGCTTGGTCCTTTGCAAAGTGTTCAGTACACCTCTATCTAACATGTAAAAAAGTAAAGGGACCCCTGACCATTAGGTCCAGTCGTGGCCGACTCTGGGGTTGCAGTGCTCATCTCACTTTGTTGGCCGAGGGAGCCGGCGTTTGTCAGCAGACAGCTTCCGGGTCCTGTGGCCAGCATGACTAAGCCGCTTCTGGCGAACCAGAGCAGCGCACGGAAATGCCGTTTACCTTCCCGCCGGAGCGGTACCTATTTATCTACTTGCACTTTGATGTGCTTTCGAACTGCTAGGTTGGCAGGAGCAGGGACCGAGCAACGGGAGCTCACCCTGTCACGGGGATTCGAACCACCGACCTTCTGATCTGCAAGTCCTAGGCTCTGGTTTAACCCACAGCGCCACCCGCATCCCTATCTAACATGTACTTGGGTCATTTTGTCCTAATGATGCTATAGATTGGGGGGGGGGGGCTAAACCCTAGAAATTATTAATTGGTAGGATTTTGATTATTTGGGAAGTGAAGGGAAAAATAGAAGCTGCAGAGGAATTTCTGAACTGGCCTATGCAAAACAACCTGACCAAGCTGGGGCCATTAAGAAACAATACAAGGCCACTGACAATGCAAGAGAACTGTATTTCCCCCACTTGCCATGAGGTGTGAACATAGACTGGGGGTTTGGAAGGTTGCCAGCATAACTGGATGTAAAGTGACAGGAAAAGAGAGTCCTGAGCAAGGGTTGCTGGGAAGAAGAAGAAGGAAGGAAGACTGGGATCCATCTTGGGCAGGTTGGCTGCAGGCTGGCTGGGAGAGATTCCTTGGACTCCAGGGCTGCACTGATGTTAGGCACAAGTCCCTCTTGAAATAACCATACTGTGAGATCTGGACTCCCTCCATGCAGACTGTAAATAGGTGAATGAACTGTATTTCTTAAATCTATGGCAGTCTCTGCCGTGTCTCAATTCTCCAGAAGAACACAGATCTTGGGTGAGTGCCTGGAACCCCATGGGTTGTTGCCACCGCTCGGCAGAGAGAGGGGGAGGCGCCCAACATTTGTAACAATATTATTCATGGAACCCCAATGAATATTAAACATGTTGCTCCAAAGGCAAATGAGTATGGGGGGAAAGGTGGACCTAAAATTTGGTCCTGTTCAGTGTTTGCAGGACTGGCGAGTCTATGGTGAAGCTGCATGGAACCTACTCTTTAGCTCCTCTGCTACTATGCAACTGTGCTACAGAATCATGAAAGTGTATATGGGTTGGCTGAAGAATTATATTTATATTATATTATATTAATTATATTATATTATATAGAATTATATTTGCAGGACTCCCTTTCTCCCTCCTTCCATCTCTCATGCGCGTGCACACACACACACACAGAGCAATGTCCTGTGTAAGTGAACAAAATAAGCATTTGATTGACAAGAAGTGTTTATTTCTCCAAGGTCTCTTTGCTGAAGAAACGCTCCTTCTGAGCTAGGTGAGCCCTCAAGCCCGTGGTAGACAGTATACAGAATAAACGTTTGCGTTTTCAGATCCTCAGGCTCCCACAGCCTTTGGTGAGAAATGTGCGCTCAAGAATTCCATCCCGTAACAAAGCCAAAGGGAATTCTTGGAAATGAACCATTCCGTTTTACAGAGAGAGACGCTGAGAGAGCAGCTTGGCTTTGTAGTTGTTACAGAAAATATGGATACTGTTTTCACTAACAACCCTGGAGTTCTCTGCCGTTGGGGAAGGCAGGGAGAGCTGTGCTTTAAAAAAAAAAAAAGCGCTGCACAGATAAAAGGCCTATTAATCAAAGAGCAAATATTGTTATAAGCTGTGCTTGAGTCTGGGCTTATCAAATTAATGGGCTCCCCCACCGCCACCCCTCTTATATTTTTGTAAGAGCATGCATCTCTCTCCCCCCCCCCCCACCTGCTCTGTGCTGTTTTTCTTTATATGGTAACGCGCTTGACACGCTAGCCAAGAATCGTGAGTTTTTCCAGACATGTACATTCTTCCTTCATGTGTTCCATTGGCTAAGCCCTATCTCTGCTGCATAGCATAACAGTAAGTGCACTGTCAGCTCCTCTCTCTCTCTCTCTCTCTCTCTCTCTCTCTCTCTCGTGCTTTCCATTAGGAGGATGGAAGGACGGTTATGAACAATATTCTGTGTCATGGGCATTCATGAATCCAGGGGTACAGTTCTAGTTTTGTTTATGGCAGAGATCTCAATCCATCCAACTAGTTTTGAAAATGTGGCCTTCATCTCTTCAGGGTTTTGTTTTGTTTTTCATTTTTTTAAAAACAGCTCTTTTACTTCGTAGCTGAGAAAGGATTTGAACCCAGGCCTTTGCCAGCCAATGTCAAATGCACTGTCCGCTAGTTACACCTTTTTTTGCTCGCATTCCAGTGCGGGATTTTTCTACACAGCGAGAGAGGGATAAAAACAGTAGGAGTTTAAGCAGATTAAGGAAGCCCTGATCTCTCATCGCCTCAGGAGCAGGTGAGAAGTTAATAAGGTTATTCTGAAATCACCTTTGGGCAGCAGGGCTTGGCTGGCTTATGACTAAACTGTTGGAGGAGTAGGCCTACCTCAGATTAATCCCGTGGAGTCTCACTTTAAACAGGGGGAGGCTGCCTGACGGTTAGATAAATCTTCTTGACCAGATGTTTTGAGGAGGTCAGGTTCCCCTCCCTGTCAACCCACTTTGAAGCAGCTTCAGTTCTCCTGTGGGTTTGGATGCACCAGTTAAACAGGGCTCAAGGCAAACCAGCCTTCTACTTTGTAAATTTTGGATCTGAAGGTGGGGAGGGAAATGCCCCACTGGTTTACAATGTCTCTGTTGTTGTTGTTGTTTAGTCGTTTAGTCGTGTCCGACTCTTCGTGACCCCATGGACCAGAGCACGCCAGGCACTCCTGTCTTTCACTGCCTCCCGCAGTTTGGTCAAACTCATGTTTGTAGCTTCGAGAACAGTGTCCAACCATCTCGTCCTCTGTCGTCCCCTTCTCCTTGTGCCCTCCATCTTTCCCAACATCAGGGTCTTTTCCAGGGAGTCTTCTCTTCTCATGCGGTGGCCAAAGTATTGGAGCCTCAGCTTCATGATCTATCCTTCCAGTGAGCACTCAGGGCTGATTTCCTTAAGAATGGATATCAGTCTTTACCGACGGCGAAGAGGCTTTACATCTGCATTTGCCCTGCCGT
Source organism: Podarcis pityusensis (assembly GCF_964106645.2). Taxonomy (NCBI): domain Eukaryota; kingdom Metazoa; phylum Chordata; class Lepidosauria; order Squamata; family Lacertidae; genus Podarcis; species Podarcis pityusensis. Next base: position 102,110,912 of record NC_138029.1, read on the forward strand.
CTCCTTGCCTCAGCTCCTTCTCTGTAATAAAGTTGTGATTATGACAATACTGGCCCAATTTACAGGCTGTCAACAAGGACCGCACCTTGCAGGACTGAAGAAAGGAAACCATATGGCTGGTTTCAGGTCTTTGTGCCTGAAACTGGGCCCAAGGGTCAGGAGAGATTGTATACTTTCCACTCCACTGCCTAACAGTTTCCCTGCCTGAGCAGCAGTGATATCTGCGGTGATGTTGGAGACCTCAAGGACATCTGCCTCACCATCAGCAGTGGCTCAGGATTTTTATGGCTGACAAGACAACAAGCCTTGAAGTTCTCTAGAAGTTCTCCACAGTTCTGTGGAAAAGCATAGAAATACATACATGTATAAATAATACTGGGGCATAAGAGAAAAGAGAGGAGAAATGATTACAAGGGGAATAGATTTTACAAAGTTCGCTCCTGAGACAGACTTAGCAGGAACAATGACAACAGCTCCAGTGTTTAGCTCCAGGGCCCATGAGAAAGACTCCATGGGACTCCCTTCCTCAGTGAGCCTACCTCCTCTCTGTAATAGGTCTGGGGGCTCTTGTCAATGGGTCCTGCATTCAGCCCTCTCAGCAGATGCCTGACCATGCTGGTCATTAACGTCAGGCCTGGACAGGAGGCAAGAGAAGCTGAGATATTATTATCTCGCACAGGTAACACCTTATGGAGAGGTGTGTTCGTTGGCCAATTCTTTTTCATTCCATCCCATGGAGCGTTCTGCCAACAAACAACTTCTTACCTGCCTCTTTCTGCATTTTGCTGATGCCATGGAAATTGCTGCAGCATCGTACTAAGGCAGCAGGAGAAGGTGTGGATCACGCACAGGAGACTTCTCTGCACACCAGCGTTGCCTCTCCTGCAAGCTGGAGCAGCAGTTCTCCAAAATGGCCAAGGTCACTCAAGTTACCCCTGCAGCCTGGAAAGTAATTGAAGTAAAGAACATGAGAACAGCCTGTTGGATCAGGCCAACGGGCCATCGTCCTGTTGTCACAGCAGCCAACCAGATGTCTATGGGAAGCCCCTCAGCAGGACGTGAGTGGGACAGCGGTCTCCCCACTTGCAACTACTGTAATCTAAGAAAAGGCCCAGAGATCGCTGCAATATTTCCTGGTTCTGATGATGTGGGTGGCATTTGCTGAACACAATACATCCACTTACCTTGCATCCCTGTCCAGCTTGGCTTTTCTGTTCTCTGGGAAAAGAGAAGTTTGCTGTTTGTTTTCTTTTCCACTTTGCCTCCTGGTACCGCAGTTTATTTTATGACTTCCCTAAGCTTTAAATATTTCTGCTGCTCGCTGACATATTCTGCAGGGATCCATGTGATTAATAATCCTGGGAATGACGGTTAGTGAAATAGCACTAAGTTCCATGAGAATACCCATTTTTCAAACACTAAGCCTCTGATCCTCTAACCACCAACTTTCTTGAATAGTTGGCGCTGGATTTGATGGGGCTGCTCCAGAGCCGGTGCTGGCTTGAAGGATGATGAATGCATGCGGAGCTTAATAAATTGCCCGGCATGTTGAGTTGCTCAACATTATATATCATAAACAGAGATGGAGATGGCTGCTGAATCCATTGCTGTAGCGAAAAGTATAGGGCCTTCATACAGTAGCTGATTAATTAAAGTATTCATATGAAATTGTGCTCTGATTGTTTTTTGAGGGTAACAGCCAGAGGCTGCGCCGAGGCGCTCTGACTAGCTAGATGCAAACCAGACACCCAGCATGTATTTGCATCTGTGCGTATTTCAAATCTGATGAAAAGCAGGAAATGGAAAAACTTGGCAACTCTCCCTGGTTTGGCTTAGCAGAGCCTTTTGGCTTGGTGCATATTTGCACTCCGTGGGCTGCAGGGAAGTTTAGGTTCATGTGCATCGGGGGTTAGTTTATTCTGGGGCCATGCGAAGTGACGGGTAAAATGAATTAAGAAAGTTTGCTGGGCAGGTTCACAGGAGCAGCAGAAGGTATGCAGCCTTCTGGAGGGGGGGCAGTGCTCTCCTGGTGCCTTAGAAGCCCCCACTCCATTCCAATCCTAAATGTACAAAGGCTCCCCGGGAGCTCAGTGGTCAAGGGAAGTCTACACATGCTCAGAAACACTCTCATGCAAATATACGCTCTGTTGCTCTGGTGTGGAAGTGGCTGTGGAATAGTAGTTTCTAGGGCTATATGTTTAATTGGGTGATCAATGAGATTAACATTGCAATCTTATACAGTGGTACCTCGGGTTACATATGCTTCAGGTTACATACGCTTCAGGTTACATACACTTCAGGTTACAGACTCCGATAACCCAGAAATAGTACCTCGGGTTAAGAACTTTGCTTCAGGATCAGAACAGAAATTGTGCTCTGGTGGCGCAGCAGCAGCAGGAGGCCCCATTAGCTAAAGGGGTGCATCAGGTTAAGAACAGTTTCAGGTTAAGAACGGACCTCCAGAACGAATTAAGTACTTAACCCAAGGTACCACTTCCCTGGGAGTAATCTCCGCTAAACTCTGTAGGACTTACTTCAGGGGATACATGCCCTGCTATAGATTAAAAACTGACTATAATTGTACCCCAATTAACTCGGACTTCATCTTTTTAAAAATTGTTTTCATTACAGGCACTTTTATTTCACATTAAGTTGAGAATGTTCCTTTATAATCTAAGGCAGAGATGGGACAACATGTAGGTTTCCCACCTTGATCTAAAGTGATAAGAGTTTTCTATTTTAAAAAATTCAGAACTATTGTTTTTTGTTGTTTAGTCGTGTCTGACTCTTCATGGGGCTTGAATAACTCAGAGAAGCTATGAGCTATGCCATGCAGGGCCACCCAAGATGGACAGGTCATAGTGGAGAGTTTTGACTAAACGTGATTCACCTGCAGCAGGAACCGGCAAGCCACGCCAGTATCCCTGCCAAGAAAACTCCATGGACAAAAACTATTGTTTTACTCATGTGCAAATTTAACAAATGCACGAAAATTGACTTCTTTTATTGCATGAGTGGCAGCCTTAGTTTTTTGTCCTATTATGTTGTGCCTTTAGAGAACAGGTCTGCAAAGCATTGCAGAAGAAGGTGTGGGATTCTCCTCCAGAATATTCTAAAGGGAATTAACTGCAAGAATTTAAAGAGGTGCATATTGACCTTCCAAAGGTCTATCATTCTGCTGGGTACCTTTCATAGAATCATAGAGATGGAAGGGTCCCAAGGGTCATCTAGTCCAACCCTCTGCAATGTAGCCACCTCAACTTTGCCCAGTCCCAGGTTCAATCAAAGCTTTGTTTGCATCAGAGATTGGCCCTAGCATTTATTGACAGTGCACAAGCTCAAATGTGTTAGCGCATGAAGCCGCAAGCAGACTGAAGTGGTCCTGAGTAGATGCCGACTGCATTTCCTTTGTTGCCAAGTAACACAGCCTTGTATTTATCTGAAACCCAGGAGATAGACTGCCAGTCAGAGTAGACAATACCGAGGTACATGGACCGATGGTTTGTCTCAGCATAAGGCCTTGGTTCCTGTGAGTAGCCATATCTGTCAGCCAAATGGGCTTCTGGAAGGATGTACATATGTTTGTGTGTTGGTGAAACAGCAGAAGTGTGACAGACATAGTCAGCTCAATGAGCCATGCAGACAAGCACTGAAAGGAAATCCTTGTTATCCCAGGGAAATGTTTTTCTTCTGCTTGAAGCACCTTAGCTGGTGATGGAGATTCACAGCCTCCCATATGCCGAGAGTATTTGCTGACTCCGAGCTATGGCCCCTCTCCTTGCAAAGCGGACTTCACGGCGATCTTATATCAAGGCAGCAGTTGCCAGCGTGTGACTTCCATCGCTCCACCCCCCCCCCTCCTCATTTGACACCACCATATTTATGATCTCCTGTCATTGTAATGGAATTTGCCATGCTAAGCTTTTCTGTTTACACTGACGTTTAGCATACTGTATGTGTTAGTTCTTTGGCTTGCGGATTTGGACATGCTGATGATCTGGCGCTGTGCGTGTATTTATGGGCGCTGTCAAAGGAGAGGAAAGTGAAGAGGTGTATCCCAGATCATCTGTCAAATGTGTTTGACCCTTAAATCCCTCAAGGCTGGCTCAGCGTGGGTGGTCCAGTGTTCATTGTTTTCCCACCCACACCCTCCACACCCACACCCCAAAATGAAGGAATGACGTAGGGATTGAAAACTGCTTTGGGGTGCATTGGCATTTTGTCAAGGACAGGTTGCTGTTAGCATTTGGAGAGCGTCCTTCACTCATCTTGTTCAAGCTTATTATAGACAGCTGCTTTATCCAGGCCCGGGGGTGGCAGGGGGTAGGGAGAACAAACAAAAAACTGGATAGGAGTAATTAAGACTACATCTCATAGAATCCATGGCCTTACGCTAGGCAAAATGAGCTTGCACCAGGGTTATCCAACTTCTGTTGATGGGCATAAATCCTTACAGCAGAGGCTGACCTTTTGTCTCTTTGCTTTTTCCTCCCCTTCCCTTCCAGGAAGATTTGCCGGCACTGCAAGTGTCCCCAGGCAGAGCACTTTGAAACAGTGATGCCTTTGGAAATGGAGAAGACCGTGACCAAGCTGATGTTTGACTTCCAGCGGAATTCGACTTCGGATGATGACTCAGGTTGTGCCTTGGAAGAATATGCTTGGGTTCCTCCAGGGCTGAAGCCGGAACAGGTACACTTCATTGCTGCTTGTGGCTGAAAGTGCGTGGTGCATGCAAGTGATAAGGTCCTGCCAGGCATAATGGTTTTAGCTGTGACGATCTAAAAAGAAATGAGGGGGCTGTCAGAGGAAGCCCTTGAAATCCCTTCATTGCAACCATCTTGCAAATGCTCTGGGCAGGCAAGAATATATTCCTCATAAAAAGGTAAAGGGACCCCTGACTGTTAAGTCCAGTCGCACATGACTCTGGGGTTGCGCGCTCATCTCGCTCTATAGGCTGAGGGAGCTAGGGTTTGTCCGCAGGCAGCTTCCGGGTCATGTGGCCAGCATGACTAAGCTGCTTCTGGCGAACCAGAGCAGCACACGGAAACGCCATTTACCTTCCCACTGGAGTGTTATCTATTTATCTACTTGCACTTTGATGTGCTTTCGAACTGCTAGGTTGGCAGGATATATTCCTCATACGCATAGCCAAAACACTGGCACCAGCTCCCACAATGGCATCACCCTTCCTCTAAGTAATGCTGCAAAAGATTGCGATTTGTTGGTGATTCACTTCTTGCTGTGGGGCCATTTCCTCGCCAGAGTGGTGCATGCTCTAGTTATCTCCCGCTTGGACTACTGCAATGCTCTCTACGTGGGGCTACCTTTGAAGGTGATCCGGAAACTGCAATTAATCCAGAATGCGGCAGCTAGACTGGTGACTGGGAGTGGCCACCGGGACCACATAACACCGGTCCTGAGAGATCTGCATTGGCTCCCAGTACGTTTCCAAGCACAATTCAAAGAGTTGGTGCTGACCTTTAAAGCCCCAAACGGCCTTGGTCCTGTATACCTGAAGGAGCGTCTCCACCCCCATCGTTCAACCCGGACACAGAGTTCCAGCGCCGAGGCCTTCTGGCAGTTCCCTCATTGCGAGATGTGAGGTTACAGAGAACCAGACAGAAGGCCTTCTCGGTAGTGGCACCCACCCTGTGGAACGCCCTCCCTTCAGATGTGAAGGAAATAAGCAGCTATCCTATCTTCCCATCTGAAGGCAGCCCTGATTAGGGAATTTTTTAATATTTAATGCTGTATTGTTTTTAACACGTGATTGGGAGCCGCCCAGAGTGGCTGGGAAAACTCAGCCAGATGGGTGGGGTATAAATAATACATTATTATTATTATTATTATTATTATTATTATTTCCTTAGTGCTGATGGTTACAGCTGTGTGTACGAAGATACTCTTTCATCTATGGGAGGTCCTTGGTCATATGAACACTATTTTTAATAGAGATATAAAACAATGACAGTTTTGCTAGTCATCGAGGCACTTAAAACAGCTGTAGCGCAGGTGAGGCTGACCTGGACTTTGGCTTAGTGTGTTGAGCACATGGTAGTCATTTCGACAGAGCTTCCTAGATGAGCTTGTTGGTTATACTCGATTGGTTGCAGCTGAACCAGGCTTGTTCCAGGAAACAGTACAGTTATGACTGAACGGCCTCTTGAACCACCTGTGGCGACCTAAGATGGAGGAGTGAAGGAGAAGGTTTGGATTGATTTATACATACGATTTTTAGAATTCACAGGCAGCCTAAGGGACTCTGAAGGAGGCTGACATTTAAGACCATGCAAAATATATCCATAAAACAGCACTCCAGATAAAGTCACTATCAGCAGAGCTAAGAAGAAAGCAAATGCTGAGCCACTATAGGATAGCGCAGGAGTAGATAACATGGCGTCCTCCACGTTTTACAGACCGCAGCTCTCATCAGCTCCAGCAAGGGATTATGGGAATTGTAAGCCAACAAGATCTGGAGGGCAACATACTGGCTCACCCAGGGGCAGGGGCTAGAATGCTGGGCTTAGGCTGAAAAGATCCAGATTCAAATAACCTTTCAGCCGCTGGGTTTCCTTGGACCAGTTGCACCCACTTAGCCAATTGAACGAGGAAGCATATATGCCCACTGTTTAGCCCCTTGGAGATAGGAAGCAACTTCAGAGCCTCTGCCAAAGTGCCTGGCTAACTGCGAGTGAGGCTACTTGGGAGGAAGGGGAAGTGCATGGAAACACCTTTGTGGACCAGGACCTAACCGAGAGCCTCCAGCTGCTGCTCCTCCTATACAGGCACCCAGTCTGAGCTGCTTCATTCCTCTCCTTCAAGCTGCAGCCTGCCTGACCTGGGGAAAGGGACAAAGGCTATCTAATTGGTGACAGATGACCCCCAGCTCAAATTAAGCACTCCACACTGACACTCCAAAGAGGGTCAAGGTCAGGGTTAACCCTGATTGCTAGCGTATGGTTCATTACGCCAGCTCCTCAGGCAGGATTGTGAAAAGGCTACCATTACTCTTTTGCAGTAGGATGCCGTTAAGCTGAGCAGGTCTTTCGTTGTGGTAGCGCAGGGCACACATGTGCACCGTGTGCACCAGGAGGATAATAGCAATGGTATAACCATGTCAGAAGATGATTAATTCTACAGCGCATGGCATTTGAAGGGAAAGGAAGTGTCTGGTGCTCTTGCGATTTGAGAGAGCATGTCTCCTGTACCCCTGAAAAATCAAACGTCGTCTTCTTGTGCTGTTTCAGATTTGCTGGAAAAAGTGTTCCAGTGCCTAAAGCGAGCCTTTTCTTTTGCCAGTCAGGGACATTAATAAGACGGATGTACCAAGGCACGCTGCCAGTGTAAAACATTTACATGTTTCTATTACTTACACTTTGCTTGATTCATTCAGCCTTTCCCATGATCATTTTACACTTGAGACCCGGAGCTTAATTTGCCAAGGACGTTGCAAATGTGGCTAGCTCGGATAATTGCTATGGTAATCGTTTTCAAATCATCCAGAGGAGGCCAAAAGCCTTCCTTCTCATTGCTATAATGTGTTCTTTGAACTTGAATCTGATGCTTTCCTCTTGGCTCGGTTCAAAAACTGTCCTGCAGTCCCTGAAATGTTTTGGCGCTCCCTTTCCTGTAGGTTGTAAATATTATCTGATTGGAGAAGTTCAAGCTTTTCTTTCTCTTTCCCTCTCTTCCCCTGCTTTTCCTGCAAACTCTATAGTGTTGTGCTGTGAAGATCTTGGCTCCTTAACGTTACAGTTATCCTAAGCTGGATCTTATAAATTCAAAGGTAGTGAGGACCTCTGCCAATCTTAACAAATTATATATGTTTTTCTCTGTGCCTGCTGAATGACTGGGGAAAGGGGGCTACAATTTAGAGGGGATGCAATTTAGAAGAGTGCACATCCTTGCTGCTTTCCCTCAAGTATTGCCTTCTCAGAAGGTGTCCGCCTCCATCCCGAGCCTTCAAACGCTTTTAACTCTCCTTTAGTGAAATCCTCAGTGCAAATGTCTTGACGTTAGAGCCTTTAAAAGGGGGAAAATGGAAGACGAACGCAGCAGCAAATGGGCTGGCAGCGCTTCTGTCCTTGTTGTGTTTTAGTAATTTGAAGGCCCAGGACTTGGCGTAGTCTGTGAATTGAAGGCATGAGAACAGCAAATGAAGCTGCATTATTGCTGCTTAGCAACATACTCTCTGCCTGTAGGTGCTTAGCAACAGGTGATCTTTCTTTCCTGGTGTGCAGGAACTAGATTCCTACATATGAACAGGATTTAATGGTCTAGATGAGGAGTTGGGTAGAGTAGGGCACTGCTTCCACCTTCTGCAAGGTCTGGAGAGGCTCTTGCAAGTGATACAAAGGCATGCCACTTAGGACCAAAGTGTCTCAAAACCTGAAGCTATAGGGTTTTTGCAGAACAACATGTAGGAAGACCATTTGGGCGCCTTTGGGAGGAAGGGTGGGATATATATTCTAGTAATAAGTAGTAGTAGTAGTCCTAGGGACGTGGGTGGCACTGTGGTCTAAACCACAGAGCCTAGGGCTTGCTGATCAGAAGGTCGGCGGTTCGAATCCCTGCGACGGGGTGAGCTCCCATTGCTCAGTCTCTGCTCCTGCCAACTTAGCTGTTCGAAAGCACGTCAAAGTGCAAGTAGATAAATAGGTACTGCTTTGGCAGGAAGGTAAACAGCGTTTACGTGCGCTGCTCTGGTTCACCAGAAGCTGCTTAGTCATGCTGGCCACATGACCTGGAAGCTGTACGCAATCCCAGAGTCGTCCGTGACTGGACTTAACTGTCAGGGGTCCCTTTACCTTTAGTAGTCTTCCACAGTCTCCTGAGACAGACGGATGCCAACAAGCAACAAGTATTTCCCTTTCCATTTGCTAGCTGGACTGATGCCTGGACTTGGTTGTAGGCTGGATGAGGGCCAATAAACAGACACTCAATCCTGACAAAATGGAGGCGCTTTTTGTGGGTGGTTCTGGAGTCCAGATAATTGGCCTGTTTTGGATGGGGTCATACTTCCCCTGGAAGAGCAGATTCATAGTCTAGGGGTGCTCCTGGATTCGTCTCTAGAGGCCCAGGTAACCATTTCTCTACTGGGATAGCCTGACCACTGTTGTCTATGTGCTGATAATCTCCAGCCTGGATTATTACAATGTGCTGTATGTGGGGCTGCCCTTGAGGCTGCCCTGGAAGCTGCCCTGGATTGCAGTGGCTTGACTGCCAACATGTTGCCCCATTGTGGGAAGAATTGCACAGGCTGCCAATTAGCTATGAAACTAAGTTCAAGGTGCTGGTTTTGTTGCATAAAGCCATACAAATTGAGACCAGAATACAGTGGTACCTCGGTTTTCGAAAGTCTGTTGACAAACATTTCTGTTTATGAACACCGTAAACCCAGAAGTAAATGCTTCGGTTTTCGAACACGCCTTGAAAGTCGAACATGCTACGTGGCTTCTGCTGAGTGCAGGATCCTGAGGCCTAGCTGTTGGCTGTTGAGTCCTGAGCACCCGCACAACACGGAGGTGATATTTGGGCATATTTGGTGCCTGTGTGCAATCAGTCTGTGCTTATCTCATCTCAGGAGCACTCGTGCAACCAGTTCGGGAAACCGGGCCTTGGTTTTCGAACGTTTCAGAACTTGAACGTTCTTCCGGAGAGGATTGCGTTCCAAAACCTAGATACCACTGTACCTGAAATATCACCTCACCCCTTCTGTGCTCTGCAGTGAGGGCCTCCTGTAGATGCCATCTTGTGAGGAGGACTGTTGCACACAATGTAGGAACTGGGCCTCTTGTATTGTGGCACCTATATGTTGGAATTCATTCCCCTTGAATATTAGACAGGTGCTGTCTCTGTTGTCTTTCCAGCATCTGCCAAAGGCTTTTCTCTTTCAACAAGCCTTTTAAGTCGAGATCTTTCCCATTCTGCAAACGTATTAGAACTGTCCCTCTTGGATTAGGGCAATGGGCCACATAATCCAGCATGTTCTCACACGTGCCTGTAGGAAACCCACAAGCAACACCTGAGCGCAAGAGCACTCTCCCCTCCTGCAGTTTCCGGCAACCAGTATTCAGAAGCATTTTTGGCCACCAAAGCAAGGCAAACATAGCCACCACCATGGCTTAGTAGCTATCGGTGGCCTTATCCCCCGCGAAGTTGCCTAATCCACCTTTTAAACCATCCAGTTCATTTTACTGTCTTAGGCTGCTTTGGGCTCACTCGCTGGATCATCACTTTGTCATGGGGATGGGGATGTGGGGATGTATATCCCTCCTTTGGGAGGGATATACATTTAATAAATAAATAACAGATGCCAAGTTACTTTAGGTTTTCATTCTGCCGTGATATTACATTGGAAGTAGTTCTGTGAGGTAGTCCGATAGCTGGCACTCTTGTTAACTTTAATCAGAGCTAGAGATCTGAAGCCAACTATTTGTTCTTCCCTAGACCCAGGACACGTTAGCCCTGCTTGGCACCCCATCGTTTTTGACTGGGTGTAAATGTGTCCTTCAACTCTGATAATGCCTCTTGGGTGTCCAGATGGAGAGGCCTGGGCAACTGTGTTCTGCAACCCACTCATTTGCTCAGGCTGAGCAAGTTTCAGGCTCCTTTCCAGTGCACCTTTCTGTATCTTCCAACCGCACACAACTTCTCTGTCTTATTCGCCCTGTGAAATTCACCGAATCCGTGTCTCTTGTTGACTCTTCCACACAATGGTTAGATTGTCCGTGAATATATATCCCACGACGTCACAGCCACTGGCTAAGGGAAACTTAATGGGCAACAAGCGACACATTTTTAATACTGGTTTAATTTCGACTGCAGAAATAGACGGGGAGAGGGATTTCACAGCTTATAAAGACGCAAGAGATAAGACAGAATTTTGATTTCCTCCTAGAGGAAACTGCATGAATAGAACCAGATCTCCAGCTGATGTAAATAAGCCTAGTTTGATGCTTCGGTGGAGCTGCATTGATTTATTCCAGCTGAACATCTGGTTCATAATTTATGGCCAAGCACTACAGACCTCTTCGTTGCTGTGCTGTTAAATTTCATAGGGTTCTTGAGACTTCACAGTACGCTGGGTGTACGTGGTGGAACCTTCATGGTTTGAGCTGGAGGAACCCTGGTTATCTGGCTTCCACTCTTTCTCCCTTGCCTGTCCCAAGAAGAAATACAAATTTATTCAGTACTTTATTTCTCTTGGATTGGTTTAAATGGCAGTAGAAACCAGCTCACACAGGAACCAGGACCATTGGTGCATCTATCTCAGTATTGTGTACACCAGCCACATTCCTTCCAGGTGTTTTGGTATACAATTCCCATCATCCCTGAGCGTCAGCCACGTTGGCTGGGGCTGACCAGAGTTGTAATCCAGAATATCTGGAGAGCAGCAGGCTGGAGAAGGCTAGTCTACGCTGACTGGCATTAGCACTCTTCAACACAACTCTCCAACAAACAAAGAGCTGGGGAAGGTCTCCTGCCAACCTTCTGCCGCCTAGTACAGAGTCTCTGCTAATGGCACATATCCCCACCTTCATTTGCTTAGCGACTGGGCCATTCTCAGCAATTGCATCCCTGTTGCATCAGAAGTCATGGGATTTGGTTAAATTCTAACCTAGTTCTAGGAATTTAGGGGAGTCTTGCCCTCCAATAAACATACAACAATATCAAGACTTCCCTGAATATTGAAGCATAGTATATCAAGGAGGATAAGTTAACCCTTCTCCCTGATATCTAGTGTCTTGTGTGCAGGGGTTTTCCTACACGGAGGAACACTTCAAAAATGGACAGACATAATATTGGACAGTTGAATTGTTGTTGGTTAGTCGTTTAGTTGTGTCCGACGCTTTGTGACCCCATGGACCAGAGCACGCCAGGCACTCCTGTCTTCCACTGCCTCCCGCAGTTTGGTCAAACTCATGCTGGTAGCTTTGAGAACACTGTCCAACCATCTCGTCCTCTGTCATCCCCTTCTTGTTGATCTTTCCCAACATCAGGGTCTTTTCCAGGGAGTCTTCTCTTCTCATGAGGTGGCCAAAGTATTGGAGCCTCAGCTTCAGGATCTATCCTTCCAGTGAGCACTTAGGGCTGATTTCCTTAAGAATGGAGAGGTTTGATCTTCTTGCAGTCCGTGGGACTCTCAAGAGTCTCCTCCAGCACCATAATTCAAAAGCATCAATTCAAAAGCGATCAGCCTTCTTTATGGTCCAGCTCTCACTTCCATACATCACTACAGGGAAGACCATAGCTTTAACTATACGGACCTTTGTTGGCGAGGTGATGTCTCTGCTTTTTAAGAATAGGTTTAAGAATTAAAGAATAGGATTTGTATTTGTATTTTCAGGTTTTGTTCAATGACTGCTTCTCATGCAGAGGGCATAAATCCATGCTTGGCACAAAGTAAACAGGCTGGAGCAGGAATTTAGTCTTATTATGCCGATTCATCAAATGGGTAGGAAAGCTGACCTCCCCACCCCTCAAATTACAGACTACATTCAAATTAAGGATTCCTAAAACTGCATGCAGTTTTAAGCTTTTCATGTGGCAAGGGTGGCCATTTGATGGACCCAGCAATTAAAACATTTGCAAAGCAAATTGTGGAGCCTGAACATTTCGAATGCGATTGAAGTTAATACAGAAATAGTTCTTCAGAACCATCGTGTGTCTTCTAGAAAATCCAGGATAAAATGTTATAACTTGGGTTTCCCCATGGAGATGCTAGAGGATACTTTCCCAAAAATACCTGCATAAGCAATCAACTTCACAAGGTTAGAATAAATAAGATGAAATTTATTTTTACAATCTGTGGGTTAAAAAAAAATAAATTTGGATTACCCGCTCCCTAAAAAAAAGTTTGACAAGGATGAAAACTGAACGATGCAGATTTCTGAAAGGGTATGATATCTATTTCCAACACTCAGATCTTCTTAGGGTATTGTTGACCATACTAAAAAATACAAGTTCTTACATTTTATCTGTTTTCCCTTAGTGAGTTTGGGCCTCAATATCTTCATGCTAGGTCATGGATTCAGTTTTAAGAGGTACTTGATCTATTTGCTTGTATAACATTGGCGCTACATGTTATTTTAATAAACACCAGGTATAAGTGAAATGTAATGGGGAGATCTAATTGAAAATTGAAAGATCAATGTTTAGGGGAAAACATTTTTAATTATTATCCACGCCTGCAGCAAGGCATTTAGCTGAAAGCCTGGTCATTCCACAAGGTGTTCCCACCCTTGATTCCCCAGTGTCATTAGATAAAAGGTTATTGCTACAGATGACTTCTTCAATTCAGCGCTCACTTATGCACATGCAAGTTTTATTGGCAATAGTGCCAGTTCCTCTCCTCAACCTGTTGGGGGTAAGCCAGGAAGTTTGTCATGCTTAAATCACATTGAAATAAATGGGATGTTATAGTTTAAGACTTACTCGGGTCCCGTGGATTCCAAGAGGACTAAAGCAGCTTTAAGTATCTCATTATGTGGAATTAAGCAGTATTGATTTCAGTGGAGTTTACTTCTCAATGCCATGCATGGGTCTGTGCTGCCAAATCTCTTATCTATATGCAGGATCAAAGTGTTAATTCAGCCTTTGCCAACCTGATGGGAGTTGTATTCCAAAACATCTGGAGGACACCAGTTTGGCAAAGGCTGAGCTAATGAGCATTCAAAAACGTCTTCCACTAACATAGCATTTTAAGCCACCAGATATCTTGTCCTTTGCTTTATAGTTTGGGGCTAAACAACAAATGAAAGGTTGGTTTCCAGCACCAGAGGCAAAGGATTATATGCACACCTTCTTGTTCCTTAATTATAATATGGATTAATGTGGTTTTCAAACAGCAACAAACGTACAGAGGTTCTGTTTGAGGGATGTTTATAGTGATAAAATCAGTTGTTTATACTGATTACATCTGCCTGTGTGATCCCTTTTCTGCCAGTCACTTTCCTGGAAATCCTGTTTAGACAGCCTGGCTATTTGTGATCAATCACCTATGCTATTTTCTCTTTTGTTTATTGTAAATAGTGATTTAGATAGTGAGCCCCCTGGTTTTTCTTTTCCTAAACCTTCCCTCAAAGTTTTTGTGCATCTTTGGTGCTCCGTGCAATTAAGCACTATAAAACAGGATAGAGCCATTCTTCATTGGGCCAACGTTCTTCCTTATCCAATCATTCATTCTTCAATGTTAGAATCACAGCTAAGCCCCATATGCCATTTTGAAGCAGAAACTGAGACATTGATGAATAACTTCGACAACATGGGAGTGTGTTTATTTAGTTTTTTTATTTATAATAATAATAATAATAATAATTTATTATTTATACCCCGCCCATCTGGCTGGGTTTCCCCAGCCACTCTGGGCGGCTTCCAAAAGAATATTAAAATACTATGTTACATCAAACATTAAAAGCTTCCCTAAACAGGGCTGCCTTCAGATGTCTTCTAAAAGTCTGGTATTTAAAAAAACCAACAACCACCCATGTGCAACAACACATTTTTGTACTGTTTTGCTTGGATTCAACAAATGCTTGGATATGAGAACAAATGAAGCCAATTCCACAAGCTACCTAGATGCACGTTAAAAAAAAACCTTTATCTAATGGCACAGAGGAATCTAGCATGGGAATATCTTGTGGAATGCTACTGTCTGGGCTCAACTGTACAGGTAGGAAGAGAACCACGAACAGAACCACTGTACTACAGTACCAGCACTACCCCCTCACACACAAGTAATCTAGGAAGATTTTATTTGATTTATTTCTGTGCTGCTTTTCATCCTAACAAATCCCAAAGCAGCTTACAAACAATAAATAGCAGTGACATGATAGAACATTACAAATACAGCACAAATCATATAGAATAATTAACTAATCATCCGTGAAACAATTAACAATCTATAAAACACTGTTAGCAAAGCAACAATGGAAAAATAAGCTAAACATCGCAATTAAAGCAAAGTCATATTCCGTGATCAACAAATCAATACAGCATTTATAATCTATAAGACAATATTAACAACATAAACAACCAAAAGGTAAACTAAGCACTCATACACCCTCATAACTCATAAAATTCACTCTGTTCAGCTCATTAAAATACACATCCACATAATATACCTGTGTCAACTCCCTCCTGAAGGTCCTTAAAACTGGAGGTGGGCAGTACAGGTGGAACCAACCCCTGCCTGATGACCAAAAGAGTCTCTCTCCTCATAGTTCTTCCTCTGGAAAGAGCTCCCTTATGAAGGCTCCTGTGGCTGGAGGTGGGGCAAGGCAGGTGGGAAAAGCCATTACCTGCTGGCCAACACAGAATCTCTCTCCCCTCACCATGGGTACCATTTTCAGTGATATCAAAAGCCACTGAAATATCACATGAGAGTAACAGAGTTGTACTCCCCTTGTACTTCTTCCAATACAGGTGAGTCAATCGTAAAGCAGAACCTCAACTGAAGCGGCTCCCCTCTTAGGGTGATGATCGCTTTCTCTCAAACCTAATTTGTTTTAGGCGTCAATTATAATCCGGATGAACGGTTGCTGACAGTCGTCTCAATTTGCGCCTCATGCAGAGAACATATAGTTCTGTTTATAGACCCTTCAAAATTTTCACAAGAATGACGACCTTCTTTAGCTGTGTTATTGTTCCTGTATGTCAAGGTTTTTTGAGAAAACAGACAAACACAATGCTTTCTTTAAGAAATAAAATAATAGCCCATTGTAAACATACAAAGCACCATGTAAAAACACCCACCCACCCCAAAACCCTCAATTTATTTCGTTTCAACAGGGAATATGAATGCTCTTTCAGCATAGGAAAATAGGTGGGACCATCAATGCTGCCATGTCTGAGGCCTAAGGGAGATCTAACTAGAAGGCTTAAAGAGGAGGCAAGCTCAGCCTCAGATGCCTTTTAAAGCATCTGCTGTTGCTGCTTTCTCTCCTAAATCAGGGTTTCTTTCTACGCTCTCACACAGAGGGGTCATGAGACAGAGCCACAAGTGGCTTTCACACACGCACCCAGCCGAAACAGTCACACATCTCATTATATAAACAGCTAGGCATGCCGACATAACAAATTCATTTCAGAGCAAAGTGGGTCAGTCGGCAAGGGTAAAAATTCAACAACCGCAGATGTGTTTGTGAAACAGAGGGGCCGGTGCTTTAGGAACAAAATTCTTAGGAAAGTCTGCCTAAAGCCATTCCTTTTGTTTCTCCCATCCCAAGCACAGAGAAGTTTGCAGTGTTTTCAGTGCAATATAGAGTTTGGACCGCACACGACTTCACAAGGTCACTAGCTTGAATACAACCACAGTTGACGTGTGTATGTTATGTGCACATGCCTATTAATAGGACTGTTCATAGGTACTGCCATTTGCAATTGGACTTCTGCTGTGATTCAGAGAAAATAGGATCTGAGTTGGCTGGGTGAGGGGGGGAGAAACCCATTTTTCTGTCCACTGGTCTTTGCTGCTTCTACCTGTTGCCGCCCCTCTTCTTTTGTTGCCTACCGGCTTGCAGGTATTATAGCCATGTTTTCGCTCTCTTAAAAGAGTCTTTGAAAAGAGGCCCCATGGAACATGTGTACTCTGTGTCCATGGGGCCTCTTTTAAAGGACTCACCCTGTATAAGTGTGCACATTCACTAATGGCAACTGTGCATGTAAACAGATAGAGTGACAATGATGCAACCAATAGGCAGGGTAAGAGTTGTGCATGAAACACATGCTCAGCAGAAGGCGGCCAGTTAGGCACTGCAAAAGGGGGAGGGCGCATCATCAAAAAAAGAGGTCAGTGATTTGCGTAAAATTTGTATGTGGGAATTTATGCGTATAGATGCAAATTTAGAAATAATTACTAAAATGCATTCGTTTCTTGAAAAGCATTTCTAAGCCTTTTAATATTTTAAAATACAGTGGTATCTCAGGTTAAGAACTTAATTCGTTCTGGAGGTCCGTTCTTAACTTGAAACTGTTCTTAACCTGAGGTACCACTTTAGCTAATGGGGCCTCCTGCTGCCGCCGCGCCACTGCCGCACAATTTCTATTCTCATCCTGAAGCAAAGTTCCTAACCCAAGGTACTATTTCTGGGTTAGCGGAGTCTGTAACCTGAAACGTCTGTAACCTGAAGTGTCTAACCCGAGGTACCACTGTATGTAAAAACATCAAAACAAGAAACTATGTCACTGGATGACACTGATTATCTGTATATAAATGGAAATACAACACATCCCACTATAGTAGGAAAGACACCAGGTGACTTGTTTGCTGCCCAGCTGCTAACTGCTGCTTCATTGCCTCAGCTGCTCTTCTTTCTTAATGGTTCTTTATTTGGAAGCCAGATTTGTATTGAGCTGCCCTCAGATAGAGGACTGTCCTCTGGTGGCCCTTTGAAAAAAGTAGGACACGTGGCCACCATAATTCAGCATTGTAAATATGGTGGAAACAGGCAGACTGAGGGATCAGCAGAACTGTGGAATGAGTGGTTCTGAAGATCCAAACCTACCAGATCTGGGACTAAAGGTGCCATGTGAAAGAAAGCCCTGTTCTTCCAAGTCTTGTCTCCATTGCACAATGTATTGGAATCACTTATTGTGTGAATCATGATGGTTCGGACCATTCCAGCCATTGCTCAGAAACTTAGAAGTAAGTTAAAGCATCGTTTATAAAATCTCCAAGTAGTTCATAATATACATAAGAATGATAGAAGCCAACCAGTGCTAATACTTAAAACATTCAGATAAGCAGAGACATAATTGCAACAGCTACAGCAGCCAGACTCAAGGGGGGGGGGGGAAACCCCTCATATCAGCCACCAGGAAACATCATGTTAAATAGAGAGATTTTTAGCTGTGGAAACATCCCACCATCGGTGCTCGCCTGCTCTGCATAGGGAGCTCATTCCCCTCCTCCGTGTGACCCATAAATTATTGTGAGAATCTTGAAAATCCTTTTTTTAATGTTTAGGAAAGGGTCAGGCCAAGTGTGGAAATTCTCCAGAACTCAGATTAGATGAGATAAACCTGAGAATGGCTATAGTGTGTCTGAAGGACTTGGAACCGTGAACGCTTATCATTAAAGCCCCTGTGTTTAAAACTGCAGGATCCCTCTGTCGTTTCAAACATTTGCAGTTGGCATCATTACGGCCCTGGCTGGAAATCTTAACTGTCAAGTGAGACGTTGTCACGCTTAACTGGCGTACCAGCTATTATTTCCTGAGGAAATGAAATGCTGCAGAATTAAAACTTTTAAAGGGGCCTGGTTTATGTAGCACCACATCAAAACAGAATGCATCTGTCAAATGTAGCCCGCCCTCTAATATATGCATGCAAATACTATGCAACATTTGTTAAGCTTGGTTTTTTTAATAATAAAAAACAAAAGTAAGTCCCAGTGAAGTCAGTGAGACTTCCTTCTTAGAAAGTACAAGAATGCTGTCTTAAGATACAGCATTATTACTGCACTAAAACCAAACCACTCTACCTGCAGAGGGTCATGGTGGCAAACAAACTAGCATGATGGTGATAGTAATGTTAATAAGTTGACTCTGGCCAAATTGAAAGTGTAGAACATGTGCTTCTCCAGTGCTTGTTTCATAGAGATTTATGTTCTGTCCTTATTTTGCCTATGCTCCAGAAATATACTGGGAGTTTTGAACAGTTTCTTGCCACTCTGCTGCTCCTAGATAAGATAAAAGTAAAGATAAAAGTCCCCTGGATGGTTAAGTCCAGTCAAAGGCGACTATGGGGTTGCAGCGCTCATCTCGCTTTCAGGCCGAGGGAGCTGGCGTTTGTCCACAGACAGCTTCCCGTGTCCTGTGGCCAGCATGACGAAACCACTTCTGGCGCAACGGAACACCATGACGGAAACCAGAGCGCATGGAAAGACCATTTACTTTCCCGCCACAGCAGTACCTATTGATCTACTTGCATTGGCATGCTTTTGAACTGCTAGGTTGGCAGGAGCTGGGACAGAGCAATGGGAGCTCACCCCGTCACGAGGATTCAAACCGTCAACCTTCTGATTGGCAAGCCCAAGAGGCTCAGTGGTTTAGACCACAGCGCCACCCACATCCCTAGATAAGAATCCCTGTATAAGATAACAAGTGGCCAAATATTTTGCAGCAACAATCAAAAACAACATATAATGACTAGCTCTGAGGAGGAGTATAATATATCAACAGATGGTCATCCTTAGGTCACAAGGGTTCCCTTCTGACAGATCAATGACCAACTGGAACTACTTTTTAATATGTATGAGATTTTACACTATTTTATTTTGTTCGGAGCTTTTCAGTTTTGTGACTGGTGTTTTTGTCTTGATACTGGTCACTGACCGTAATAAAAAGACTATACCAAGTCCTAACCACCAGACACTAAACCATTCAATAGCACACTGATAAAATACCACAGGGAGCCAAGCTCAAGCTCCCTTTTAAACAAATAAATCTTCTCCCAACTTCCTGTAAAACCTGAACAAGCTGATCGTATGAGTTTTCCACTAGGTAGGACTTGTTCAGAATGGGCACCACCATGGGGGACACTCTGTTCTTCTTCACCAGCCACCTCTCCTCAGATGACAAAGGGATGAGGCAGAACTTCCAACCATGATTTCAAAGCCTAGAGGTGTATAGGATGGAATGCTCCTTCATTTCAAGATAGTGTCATGTCTTTAGTAACTGGGACAAAACTCTATTAGTGTATTAAAGCTCAAAACCAGCTTTTTGAATTGGGGTTGGAAACTAAGCAACTAATAAATCTATATGCATATCATAGAGAGCAGGTATGCATTAGAACTTGCATGTTGTCCAGGATCACACTGTCACCATACGTTCTCCACTCTCAATTTTTTTCTTCTGGTGTACACTGAGAAATTTCTGGCATTTTGGACGTTTGCTATACTCCTCCTTTGAATGTAATGTAAAAGATAAATCATAGGCTAATGGTTGCACTTCACAAATGCTTGTCTGTTAATGTTTGTTGTTTAACAGTGTTGCAAGACGATGTTGGCTCCTAGAAGCACGTTTTGCCATCTCAGGGAGTTTTTAATGTCTTGATTATCGGTACATTATCTCCCCATGGGTGTAATCTGTCAGGAATATAAATCCATAGAAGGTGCTGCAGAAAGATTTAGATCTGGCCAATAATAATAAAAAATGACTCACATTTTCTCCAGCCATTTTGTGCGTCTTGTTTTAAAATTACACTGTTGTTCAAAATTATATGAGGTACAATTAAAATTTCAGCAAATGCCAGGCTTGGCAATTGCACACTTTCTTCTATAGTCCTGAGGGCTCTTTCCCCGCCTTTGGTACTGTAAAAGAAAGCTGAAATTCTCATGAGTCTGCATATTTTTCCAGCATCCATTAAAAAACCATACTGGTGAGGAGGTCATGGCATGCACTTGTCCTTTTTGGATCTTTAACTCATTGGCTTTTGATGAGCATTAAAAAAAAAAAAAAAATCTGCCAGGTAGGCCACACTTTGACTTATATACCTTGCTCCCATAGCTTGCCCCCATTTGTGTACAGTCATACCTTGGAAGTCGAACAGAATCCGTTCCGGAAGTCCATTCGACTTCCAAAACATTCGGAATCCAAAGTGCGGCTTCTGATTGGCTACAGGAAGGTCCTGCAGCCAATCGGAAGCTGCGGAAGCCCCTTCGGACGTTTGGCTTCCAAAAATAGTTCACAAACTGGAACAGTCACTTCCAGGTTTGCGGCGTTCGGGAGCCAAAACGTTCGAGAACTAAGCTGTTTGACTTCCAAGGTACAACTGTATTTACAAAGCTTAAGGTGGGACACATCCTCAAAAAAATTGTTCTGAATCTCAGTGTGTTCCATGGGGATTACTCCCCGGTAAGTGTACATGGGTTTGCATTCATTCCTTAACATAAATAGCAACACCCTAGAGGTCCCGGGCCCTAAAGAAGTCAGATTAGCCTCAACCAGGGCCAGGGCCTTTTCAGCACTGGCTCCAGCCTGTTGGAACGCTCTGTCTCATGAGACCAGGGCCCTGTGGGATCTGATTTCTTTCCGCAGGGCCTGCAAGACAGAGCTGTTCCGCCTGGCCTTTGGTTTTGACTCAGTCCGACCCTTATGTTTCCCACCCTTTATGTGATCTATGGGCTACTTTTAAAATGAGGCTGCATTTTAAATTGCATTTTAACCTGTATTTTAAATTGTCCCCCCCCCCCATTATGTTTTTACTGTAACTTTTACTGGTGTTAGCCACCCTGAGCCCGGCTCTGGCCAGGGAGAACGGGGCATAAATAAATTTTATTATTATTATAATTATTAATTATTATTTTGTAATTTGAACACTTAATGCCCATCACATTCTGAAGGGATGTACTTCTTTTCCCCTCTGTATGTATGCTTAGAGGTGAAATGAAAACAATGGTTCTTGTTTATTAGGGTAATTGCTCTAGTAATTGAGGTAACTGAGTGGCGTCAATCTCTGTAGCAGCCAAATAGTCTATCCATGCTATTAAACAAACTGATTCTGCATTCTCCCATTATATATATGTATAATATTTCAACAACAACAATAATAAACATGCTTTTAGGAGCCAGTCCTGGACCCAGGTGGCAACTCCCAATCTCTTAGGGGTTGTCGTTAGTCCTCTGTCTCTTGCCCTTAGTAACAGACAGGAGAGTGGCATAATAGTGTCACATACGCAACCATTCATGTGAGCAATTACGGATAATTGGACTTGTGTCCTGTCTAGATTTGGATAATGTGTGTCAATTACTGGCCCATCTAGATGTGTCACTAAAGAGCAATGATTTTATTGCTGTAATTGAAATCATTGAGGGTGTCTTTTCTTTGCTCGGTCTGGGAGCAGGTTTCAGGTTCATTGCATTCTGTCCAGGGTTCCAAGCTCCCAGCAAACTCTAGTTCTCCCTTTGTTTGGGGAAACAGGGAAATGGGAGTCACGCATTTCCATATTTATTTATGCAATTATATCATTTACATTCCTCGAGGCTGCCTTTGGCAGCTTGTTGGGGAGGCAGGAAAGTAAAGGCAGCGCCGCTTCATGGGTGAGCGAACAGAGGCGTCACATTCTTTACTCAGGGCAAAAACCTACATAGCTGCAAAATGGCCAACCCTCTGGAAACTTTTTTTAAAAATTATTTTATTTATAGGTTTTCCGTTATACACTCATATCATTTTCTGTTTTTATACAGTAATTCTTTTCGGCTTCCCACCCAACATTCCATGACGGTTCTTTATACATCTTAATTATACAGTGATACCTCGGGTTAAGGGACATGGGTAGTGCTGTGGGTTAAACCACAGAGCCTAGGACTTGCCGATCAGAAGGTCGGCGGTTCGAATCCCTGCGACGGGGTGAGCTCCCGTTGCTCAGTCCCTGCTCCTGCCAACCTAGCAGTTCGAAAGCACGTCAAAGTGCCAGTAGATAAATAGGTACCGCTCCAGCGGGAAGGTAAACAGCGTTTCTGTGCGCTGCTCTGGTTCGCCAGAAGCGGCTTAGTCATGTTGACCACATGACCCGGAAGCTGTACGCTGACTCCCTTGGCCAATAAAGCAAGATGAGCGCCGCAACCCCAGAGTCGGTCACGATTGGACCTAATGGTCAGGGGTCCCTTTACCTTTACCTCAGGTTAAGGGACGCGGGTGGCGCTGTGGGTTAAATGAATACTCTCCCAGAATACTGACCCCCAGATTCCTTTAACGGAATACCCTTAAAGGGGAGGGGTAGGTGATGGCCACAACCTCCCCTCCCATAAACCAAGCTTTTCCAATTCTTAACCACCAAACCTTACAAAGCTGTGATGATTTGAAACCAAAGAAGGATGCCTGCATAAGCAAACTGTTCAGCTGGAGAAGCATGAGAGAAAATACTTTCAAAATGCTGAAGCATGTTTAGAGACAGTTTTCATCTAAACAATAAGCGCTTGCATTTTTGCAAACAGGCCTAGCCAAAGGGTGGAAAAGAGGGGGAGAGAGAGGGGGAAAGGCTGTGAATTTTCCTGACATACTAGGTCAAGGTAGTTGAGTGTCCATATTTTTAATTTACTTACAGTTTGGTGCTGGCAGATGCCTTTTGTCAGAGAAATAACTGAATCCCTAGAGTACCTGCAGGCTTTAAAGAAATACCTCCCAGGATTTTTAGTCATCCCTAAGGAACATGCATAGCTATGACTTTAAAAACTGAGGTACTTTGAAATTCGAGGGGAGGAGAAAAAGAACAGAGAGAAATACTAAATGAGGCTGATGAGGAACTTGAATGTATTGTGGGCTAATGCAATTATTTCCCTCGATTCCTTTGAATAAAGTTGGCTGAACTTGAAAGAGAACCTTCCTCTTGTTTCATTTTACAAGGCTTCCCCTCCACCACCACTTTTTCTTTCTTTATGCTTGAAGGAACTGTTAATTTCCAACATACTTATTACCTTCTTGCCGGCGATGTCTCTGTGTTACGTCACGTTATTTCAACTGCCCTTCTGTATAGAAAAAAATGAGAAATTCATATTTGGAAAAAGATTGAGAGATCAATAATATTTGGGGCAGGGGAGCGGAGCTTGCTTTGCCGTGTGTGACT
Organism: Podarcis pityusensis; assembly: GCF_964106645.2. Classification (NCBI taxonomy): domain Eukaryota; kingdom Metazoa; phylum Chordata; class Lepidosauria; order Squamata; family Lacertidae; genus Podarcis; species Podarcis pityusensis. Next base: position 102,134,481 of record NC_138029.1, read on the forward strand.
GGCCTATGAAATGCGTTGTTTGTGAAATATTCTCCCAAGATCTTATTTGATGCAAGGCTAGACCTGCTTTAGCAATTCTCTTTATTTTTGCCAACATTCACATTATGTCACTGTATCTAACTCTAGGTATTTGCACCTGATGATGACCATTGCAGATTACATCATAGAGGCACTTTTAAATACAATGGCCAGCTTTAATGGGTTATGGAAGGGCCTTAGTTCATGGGTAGAGTGCATGCAAAAGATTCCAACTTTAACCCCCTGGCACCTCAAGTTCAAGGGGTCAGATAGCAGGTGATGAAAAGACCCTGGAGAGGTGGTGCTAGTCAGAGTAGGGAATCCAGAACTAGATGGGTACATTGTGACTGTGTTCACATGTCACTCTAAGCCATGGTTTAGAGCATGGGTAGGCAATCTGGCCCAATCACCACCTAAATCTGGCCTGCAGACGGTCCAGGAATTAGCATTTTTAAAAAAATATATATATTTATTAAGAGTTTAAAAGTTACAGAAAAAGCAAGAGAACAATAAAGAATTAAACAAAACAATACCTTACAATACATAAAAAAGAAAAAAGAAAACAATACAATAAAACAACAACAAAAACAGAACAAAAACATTTAAAAACACATCCAACCTTTCCATATCTTTACCTTTCATATACTTGTTTCATCGACCTCCTCACACCTCCCTTTTTTGTATTCTAGTTCAATTAGCTGTTTCAGCAAGTCCTTTCCGTCTTTCTCAATTTTCGTTCTAAAATTTAACTTAAGACACTCTAACCTTAAATTTTCCACTTTGGTCCATTAACAATCTATTTTTACTTAATTCTTTATAACATTTCTGCTAAAGTCATATAGCTTCATTCCAGCATCCATCTAACATCAGAAATTAGCATTTTTTTACATGAATAGAATGTAAGCTTTTATTTAAAATGCATCTCTGGCTTATTTGTGGGGCCTGCCTGGTGTTTTTACATGAGTCGAACGTGTCCTTTTATTTAAAACGCATCTCTGGGTTATTTGTGGGGCATAGGAATTCATTCATTATTTTTTTTCAAACTCTAGTCAAGGTCTGAGGGACAGTGGTCAGCCCCCTGCTGAAAAAGTTTGCTGACCCCTGCTCTAAGTCATGGTTTAGAGTGAGGTACACAAGCTGCAGAGAGCCTCAGCTTCCCCCCTTCCCACACAGCTTTTTGCTTTTGATTCACCACATTGTAGTAACCAGTCTGTAGTTAACTTCAAATAAGTCAGCTTTGAAGAACATGATTAGGAGGCTGACTTGTTGGAACTAACCATTATTTAGTGTCAATCAAAATTCCAGGTGTGAACAGCACCGCAAACTGTGGTTAACTAAAAGTGGAAACAAAATATTCTGAGCTCCTGTGTCTGTCTGCAGTTGTGGGCTGGATGAAGGCGAATAAACTTGAGTTTAAACAATGGTAGGAGAGAGGCCCTCTGGATGAATGGCTCTCATGTCATTTACCTGAACTGGATGGGGTTGCAGTCCTTGGTATAAACTTTTTCAGGACAGACTATTTTCTGTCCAGGGACTAAGCTAACTGTGGTGCCAGTGGGATATACCCCCACCCCAAAGCAAATAAAGTGGTACCTCTGGTTACGTGCTTAATTCATTCCAGAGGGCTGTTCTTAACCCGAAACTGTTCTTAACCTGAAGCACCACTTTAGCTAATGGGGCCTCCTGCTGCCGCCACGCCACCGGAGCACGATTTCTGTTCTCATCCTGAAGCAAAGTTCTTAACCCGAGGTACTATTTCTGGGTTAGCGGAGTATGTAACCTGAAGTGTATGTAACCTGAAGCGTATGTAACCCGAGGTACCACTGTACTCTTTTGGAAGAAGGATTTTCTTAGGAACTGCAGCTGGGCGAGAAAGGGTTAATTTCATCATCTACTCCTGCTCTGATCCCATTAGTTATCAGCTGCTCCCCCCCCCCACAGCTGATGCAATTTGCATATATATTTTTTTAAAACCTGCTTGTTACATACACAAAGACAAATTTAACATTGTGTGTACTTTGGCCCTGAGGAACCATTTATTTCCCAGGCTTGCTTTCTCTGCTCCCCCACAATTCCATCTTGTCAGCCTTCTGTGTTTTGAAACGGAATTGCTGTCAGATGTTGAAATCCTCCTTCCACAAACTTGAATGAATTTCAGACTGAGCAGAATGGGAGCATCAGGCAAATCCATCTTCCTTCTGAGTCCCCTCTAGACACATCCCACTAGGCTGCCGCCTTCCTTGTAAGCAGTTGCTGTGACGCAGCCTACCGCATTGTGCCAACGTAGCATCCTATCCAGCAAGCGTGTTTTGTAATGAGACACTGGTACTAAGTGTGTCCTATAATAGGAAAGCTGTGTAAAGGCACAGAAAGTCTTGTTCTCCAGTCCTGAGTATCCCCCCCCCCCCCACTGATTTCAACAGTGCTTTCTTCCAATTGAATTTAGGAATTTAACCTGAGAGTTTATTTACGCAAACCCTGGCTTTTCAGGCCCTAGTCTGACACTCTAACCGCTGCACCAAACTGCCTATCTACTGCCTCTCAGTAAGGTTTATGATAGGTTTATAACCAAGGCTTTCTTTGTGGCCTTGTGTACCTGCACCAATAACTGTAGAAGGAAGATTCCCCCCTGTTGGTTCTCCTGGACCTCACATTTGTTTTTGATACCACGAGTCATGGTACCCCTTCCGGGCTGGCTGGCTGGATTGGGGTTGAGAACCCCTATTCTGTTTTCGGGTATAGTCTAGCCTAGAGGGCGGGTACCAGAAGAATCTAGTGCTCAGGGACAACTATTTATCTTGTTGGTCGTTGGCTGTAAACAGAACAAATTAAAAGCCTGCTTGAATTAATCAGTACATTTTGCTCTATTCAGCCTGGAGCTGTTTCACCAGTTTTAATTTATTTAAAAGATTATTCTGTACATGTTTTTCTTTATAATCCATTGTTAAGACAAGCAGGTGGTAAAGAAGGGAGATAGAAAGGGTTAGCGGGCATTACTATCACTGAGAGAAGCATACACCATCAAGGATTTAAACGCATTTTGGAAGTGGAAGTGCAGTGGAGAGGTGGTGAAATGCGCCCATACTTTTCTAGGTGATGATACTGAATGCCGAAGGTGACGTATCACCTGTGGGAGCAACTGCATATCATTGAGGTGGATGTGCTCTGGGATTCTCTCTTGGCTGGCGCCCAGTTTTACAGCCCAAGGAGAACATGCATTGATTTTGAAGGATGGTAAAAGCGAAAGCTTCTGAAAATCCACTTAATGATGACATTCACGATTTGCCTGCAGAGCAAGGAGTTGAAATCACCTGGGCAGAATCCGAAGGAGTCGGTGCTTTCTTTGGGGTTTACCTGAATGGCGTCTTTCTTGGATCTGATCCAAATCTCCTTAACGGTCCCTGGTTCGTTTCAGGTGACGAGGTGCAGGTCAGGACCTGCTGTCTCTGTTTTGGGTTGGTTTTAGTTTCCCAAAATCATTTGCCCATCCCTGCAGAGCTATTTCTTTAATCTGATGGGAGATAGCTCCGACAGACCTCCTGACATGAAATGGGAGACTTCCCAGAGGAAATGCTTGAAAGCGTTGTGCTCTGGTTTTTCCTGTGCCACGGCCAGAAAACAAATATCTATGCACACGATAACCTGATTGCTATTTAGACTTGTTATCTCCTCCTGTCTGTGCTCTGGGTCTTTACAGCTTATTACCTTGGGGACAAGCGTGACATAATTTGGCAGCCAGTCAAGAATAAATTACTTGTGGATTCACACAGTTTCAAGGGCGTCCTGGGCACAGAAACTCAATAGCAGAAAATCAGCCGTGCTGTATCTACAGAGCACAGAGGCAGTTAGCGATCGACAGGGGCATTTGATTGTTAAATGCAGACATTCAGAAATCAACTGATGATTGTGGTGGAGAAAAGGAGTAATCGGAGACCTGGCTTCAGATTTCAACCACCCAAGTTACAGGCTGCTCAGGCGAGCTTTGGTTCAGTTAGTCTTCCTTAACTTGGTTGTATCGCCTTCCTTCGCGTTCAGCTTAATGAACTACATGTTCAGGAACCAGGTGAAGGATGCGCTATAAATGCAAAGTAAGTGGTGCTGAGATTTTATTTGTAACCATTTAGTTGGTGGCTTTTAAGACTTCTGGTTGGAGATTCCTTGGCTGAACAAATTGGTTGCTCATAATATAGAGTGGGGGCATAGTCGTGGATTTGTTGCATAAACTTTCTCTGTAGTTCAGGGCTTCATTCAAAGCATCTCTTTCTGTGATGCATGCAAATGATGCAATGGGGTTGGGCATGCAAAATAAACACTGCAGCTTCAATGTGAGTGTATTATGTGGCTGTTTTCAGGCTGGCATAGATAATAGAGAGTTTTTCCTGTAGTATGAGCTGTCTCTCCTTCCTGTTACTGTGTAGGGGTGATAGTTCTGAGAAACCTAATTTCTACTTTCCCCCGGGTAAAATCTAAGATGGTAGGGACAGAGCACGTTACAGCCTCATCCAATTCCCATACACATTTGCTTAGAACTTCTTAGTGCAAGGATTGTTGTGATCCCATACATACCATTCACATCCCTGTAAGGTTTGCTTTGATTAATTTACTTAAATTATATCCCACTGCACACTCAAAAATAAAAAGGCCCTCAACAGGCAACAACAGTTAAAAAGCAATAAGATGTCTTCTATATAAAAGAAGAAGAAGAAGAGTTTGGATTTGATATCCCGCCTTTCACTCCCTTTAAGGAGTCTCAAAGCGGCTAACATTCTCCTTTCCCTTCCTCCCACACAACAAACACTCTGTGAGGTGAGTGGGGCTGAGAGACTTCAAAGAAGTGTGACTGGCCCAAGGTCACCCAGCAGCTGCATGTGGAGGAGTGGAGACGTGAACCCGGTTCCCCAGATTACGAGACTACCGCTCTTAACCACTACACCACACTGGCTCTCTGCCAATTAAAAGTTGTTGTTCTTTAAACCCCAACATAAATAACAATTACAAGTTCATAGCAGAGGATTGCAATAAAGCATCATTTAAGACCGGAATAAAATTGACATTTATAAATGTTTGCTGGAGCAGCATTACCTCCTAAAACCCAAGCAAACCCCTCTAGGGAGGGAATATTGCACCAATGGCCCCTCCATCGAAATGCCATGTCTCTCATTTCCACTGGCTTCACATCACCCAGTGCTGGCGTTTAGAGAGCAGGCCTTCTTCTGTTGGCTTTATGAGCAAAGGGAGGATCATAGGACAATGAAGCGTTTTCTGAGGTGCTTTGGGCTAAAACATTCCTGGTGCAGGCATGGAGACTCTCAATGTGGCAATGATGAGCCCCTTGCTAGGAGGGACCATAGCTTTGTGGTAGAGACCGTGGTTTGCATGCAGACAGTCCCAGGTTTTTTCTCTGGCATACCCAGTTAATTAAAGGAACATACAGCAAATGATGTGAAAAATCACTGTCCGACACCCCAAAGAGCTGCTCCCCATTGGAGTCGGCACAGTTGAAGAGGCTGTACAAATCGCACCATTCCTCCAGCGTTGTCATGGGACGTGATGGTGGTGCTTGTGTTTCTGAGGATACAATACAGTTGTACCTCAGGTTAAGTACTTAATTCGTTCTGGAGGTCCGTTCTTAACCTGAAACTGTTCTTAACCTGAAGCACCACTTTAGCTGATGGGGCCTCCTGTTGCCGCCAGAGCATGATTTCTATTCTCCTCCTGAAGCAAAGTTCTTAACCTGAGGTACTATTTCTGGGTTAGCAGAGTCTGTAACCTGAAGTGTATGTAACCTGAAGTGTATGTAACCTGAGGTACCACTGTACCTCCAAAATGGTGTCACATTCTTGCCACACACACACAACGGCAGGGAAGATGTCCTAGCAGCCAGTTGTTATGTTTCAGAAGGGGCAACCTGGTACAGAAACTTTGAGGCAAGCCATTGGGTTGCTTGAGTGACAGGATTTTCCATTGAACGTCAGCTGGGCTCCTCTGAGTGCGGCATGATCCGGAAAAGAAGGTGGAGAGCAATCCCCAGCTTCCACGTTCTGAACCATGTTCCCTCAGATCAAGTAGACGGGGCTGTTTGTACTCGGCGTTACTTGCCGCTCGCTGTTTCCACCTTACAAGCATTGTGTTGGAATGGTCACAGAGCGTGATGCTGTGCTGTAGCTGGTCTCCGGGAAGAACTAGGCTGCTTTGTTAGGGCCCATAGCTGCAGCGGAAGTGTGCACCCATCATCAACCCACGTACGAGAAATGGGATCTCTTGGGACCCGGCCTTGTTGCACTGCACCTTGTGATGCACTCTTCATGTTTGTTTTTAATTACACACTCTGAGACTTAAAGGGAGAACCCAGCCTTCCGACAGATTTTATCTGCTGATTATTTTCACAAATTGTTACAGAAAAGGCCTTGGGGGCTGGAGTGTAGGTGGAGGCTCAGTTACCCAGTCATAGATTGGATGCCAAGGGGGAGCGTCTTAACCTACGCTCACAAAGGCAGGTGCTGACAGATCCTCCTAGCCAAGGGAAACATGCTTACATTCTGGAGAGTGACAGAGAAAACGGTAAAGTACGACCTTGGCGGGTTAGCTTTAGACCGAAAACAGACTGCTCTCCCCTCGCCCTCCGCCCTCGCTCTTGCTTTGACCCTCTTCCAAACAAATTTTGGTTTCTGTCAGATAAAGAGCATTTGCCTTTGTCCTAAGGAAAGTTTGCTTTTCTGTTTTGTTTTGGTTTTTTAAAAAAATAGCTGCATGTCTTTGGTAATCTCGAGTGCCGCTGCTCAGAGCGCTTGATTTCTCTGTGTCTTGTCAGTCGAAAGCAAAACAAAAACAAAAACGAAGCCAAGACATTGTACTGCAGTCCCCCTTTTTCTAACATTTAGGTTCATCAGTACTACAGCTGCCTCCCAGAAGACAAAGTGCCCTACGTGAACAGCCCAGGGGAGAAAGCCCGTATCAAACAGCTCCTTCACCAGCTGCCGCCACACGACAATGAGGTGAGTCATTTAGAAATAATTGGGGAAACATTGGCTTAGTGCACACCGCAGGGGACTGGACCATCTTTCTGATGTCGCTGTTGCGTGCAGCAATTAGCCAGTTAACCAAGGCTCTGGCAAAGGATTTGTTAAAGGATTGTTTTGCAAAAGCTCTCTGGGTTCTTAAAAAATGTTTTCCTCACTTTGCCCCCTCCCCACCACTCTCAGTGCTGGCTGATGAATTACTTGGCAGAGACCCTGCCCTCTGTACTTGTTCTCAGTTGAATAGAAAGGGAAACAGTCCTCATATTTTATCTGGAAATGCATATTTATGCAATGCCTATTTAGAGTCTAAATGTCCTATTACTTACGTTTATCTCTTCAATATTTCTTGCTTTTGCTTTGACTGAAAATCGCAGTTTCCAACTTTTATTTTCCTGGAAAAGACATATTTTGTGGTGAGAGATGTTGATAGTTTTTTATACATAAAAATAATGAAAGCTTTTGGGCTCAGACTCACAGAAAAACTGGCCTGGCTCTCAGTGTAAATGACATACTCTTAAATTGTAACTATAGGTACAATAAACGTTTCTCTCTGTGCGGAATTGTTGCTGCTGTGGGTTAAAATATTACTAGATAAAAGAGCATATATTTCTCATGCGGTTGCTAAAATATTAAGTTTTCTGCTTTTGTATTGAATTGAAGAACTGAAACATACAGGCTTTTTATTGCATCTGGCTGTGAGGTTATATATGACAGCAAAAAGTAAAATTTTAAATGTTGTCTTTGGGACACATTAAAATGGGTTGCTTGCACCACATCTGCAACTTGCCACTGTGAGGAGCCACTTGCTCAGCCTTTGTCAACCTGGTTCCCCCTAGAAGATTTGGGCTTCATCTCTCACCATCCCTATCCATTGATCATGCTGGCTGGGGCTGATGGGAGTTGTAATCCGAAAAAATTACCCAGAGGGCACCAGGTTGTTAACCACTGATTTACTAAGCTACATAAGGCATGAAATGCATATTTGCATCTAACATAACAGGGTTTTTTAAAAAATGCAAATGCACCAGTGGGGAATTTAATTATTCCATGGTTGTATATATATAATTATTTTTTGTATATTAAAGTATTGCAAATCCAGATTGTGTTAATGCCTGTGTTTGCAAATGGTACTCTTCATGGTACTCTTCTTGATCCTCCCATAACTTTGTCAGTGTGTTGGGTTGCCCTGGCTGTGTTATAGTTAGCTGCTAATGTTCGCTAGTACCATGAGCGTGTGAGGTTAAAAAAATCAAAAAACAAACTTCTGGTAGCCTATCAAATGTACTATGCTGTGAAGCTGAGACATGTTTGTTTTCGTTTCAAAAAGCTGTTAACAGAATTGTAAAATCCTGTTGCTGGAAGAGACTCAAAAGACATTAAATACCTCCCTTAAAGTAAGATCCTCCAACTGTAGAATTGGAGTCTAGACTAAGGCCCATGGACGTCAAGCAAAGATGTTCCAAGGCGATAAGCACTCTTGGAATTGAGTTTTAACTCATCAATAGTCTTAAAAGTTGCCAACTACAAATGAGTCCAGAGACAGGCAGGTCTCCCAATATAGAAAGGGGTGGCTGTAAAATTAGGCAAGGTGTGAAGAAAGCAGATAGAGAGAAGCTTTACTGCCTCATCCAAAAGTGACTGGCTGGAGCCTCAAGGAAAACAATACAATCCCTACTTAATTCATGGAATTCACTGCTTCAAGATGTGACAATGGCCACTAGCTGAAGATGGCTTCAGATAAATTGATAACAGGATGTTGATCAATGACTACTGATCACAATGGTTATATGCAGCTTCTAGGTTGGGGCAATAGCAGTAGAGGGCTGTTTACTTCAAGTCCTTTTTGTGGTGTTTATACACTTCTAAAATAAATGCCTTGCAGTGCTGCAAATGTGTGCTCAATCCCAGTCCCCAGTCGTGCTTGAGAACAGTTTTCTACAAGCTGGTGACCCCCAGGGCAGTGCTAGCTGGGGCTGATAGGAGTTTTGCTCTAAAACATCTGTAGGGCGCCAGGTTGGCCTTCATCCCAATCTCACTCTGGTGTTAGAAGTGATTTTCCAGCTGTTTTAATGTGGCTTGAAAATCTTATTCTGTGACCCACCTCGTAGGCCTGTTTTGGCCAAAGAAAGACAGATGAAATAAATACAGTTGTACCTTGGAAGCCAAACGGAATCCATTCCCAAAGTCCGTTCGACTTCCAGAACGTTCGACGTCAAAGGCTCGGCTTCTGATTGGCTGCAGGAGCTTCCTGCAGCCAATCAGAAGCCGCGAAAGCCCTGCTGGACGTTCGGGTTCCAAACCGCAACACTCACTTCCGGGTTTGTGGCGTTCAGGAGCCAAAACGTTCGACTGCTAAGGCGTTCGTCAACCATGGTACAACTGTAATCATCTTGCATATTTGTACCCTGGTATAAGGTTTTGTCTTTTTAAAGAAGTGTGGTATGCCCCTTATTGCTGTTTTAGCATAGAGCAGGGAATGCTTTTCAAAACTCTCTGTTCCAAAGAGCTTACTTTCTAGATATAAACAAACTCCCTGGTTAGGGGGCATGGCTGGGTTTCCCCCTTCCCTTTGAGTAATTCTGCCTTTTAATTGTTCTTTATTTTCATATCTTTGCTTTGTGTGAGTCTACAGGCTACTCTTAAGCTACACTCATGTTAGGAGCATCACTTTAGCTGGTCCATAATGTTTAACTGGGGAAATAATTTATTCCTGCTCTGAAATAAGGTGATCATTTAAGGAGAGAGTCCTGTTTGATGGTATATTTTTATAATGCCATTGTTATATTGTCAAGCTTATATTTTATCCCTTTCCTAAAATGGGAGTTGCCTTTTTCAGGGATGGCATATCCTGGATCAATGTTTCATTGAGCTATTCACTATGCCCCCAAGATTTTGTTTGTTTATTTAAAAGCATTTATATACCACTTCATATTTCAAAAAACTAACTGATCCAGTTCCTGGCCAGTCACTGCCATCTCAGGCTGCCCAAAGTTAGGATTTTTTGACTCAATGTGCTGAGTTTACATTGGGTTGTATTTGACATATTCATGCCACCTTGGACAGATATTTTTGGAGCTCTTCACAATCTCTTCCTCTTATCTCATGTTCAGGGGTTTTTGATGAGGGACATTTATCAAAAGCTTTTTGAAACCCCAAGAGCCCAATGGATCCACAATCCAGAGCATGATGCAATCCAGTGCCTGACCCAAGCCTCCTTTACTGAGCTTCTGCGAGAGAGAGAAAAGGTCATACCATCTAATGCCCAAAGGAAAGATGGAAGAGAAAGCATTTCTAGAACACAGTGGCCCATAACTACGTAACAATTTCCAAATTCTCTAGAAAGAAAGGTGCTTAATTCCTTTGGGAGATGGATACTTACAGAATATCTGTATTCCATTTGTGCAGAGATTTGCTTCTGTAGAAGTTCTGTAGAACTCAGAAGCACTTGATTGAACAAAAAAGAATAAGCCCTTTAAAATAAGTCCTTTAAAATCTTTCTATCTCTGCCTGGAAATCAATTAAGAGATCCATCCCCACAATTGTTCTTGGGACAATTGTTCTTGTTAATATTAGGAAATGATTTTTGATCTCCAGTCTGAGTTTAGAAATGCTCTCTTCCCTTTAGAATATTAATCCTTAACGTATTAATGTATTTGGTACTTTTCTAGAAGAAAAGTCCTGGCTGGAGCAGATGTAGCTCTCTTTCTACCCCTGCTTTCTACCCCTGCTTATAATTTTTTAACAGCTAATTTACAGGTCTGGCAGAACTAGTGCAGCAAATTAGCTCCTCCTACCTCACTTATGGGACGCGGGTGGCACTGTGGGTTAAACCACAGAGCCTAGGACTTGCTGATCAGAAGGTTGGCGGTTCGAATCCCCGCAACGGGGTGAGCTCCCGTTGCTCGGTCCCTGCTCCTGCCAAACTAGCAGTTCGAAAGCATGAAGTGCAAGTAGATAAATAGGTACCGCTCCGGTGGGAAGGTAAACGACGTTTCTGTGCGCTGCTCTGGTTCGCCAGAAATGGCTTAGTCATGCTGGCCACATGACCCGGAAGCTGTACGCTGGCTCCCTCGGCCAATAAAGCGAGATGAGCGCCGCAACCCCAGAGTCGGTCACGACTGGACCTAATGGTCAGGGGTCCCTTTACCTTTTACCTCACCTATAATCTTTTGATTGTCCACTCTGGCTTCTTTAATCCAGATAGAATACAGGAATACAAAAATCAGGAAGCAGGATCAGAGACTTCTATAAGAACAGAAAGTATATGACAGGAAGAGAGATCCAGCAGGCTTTGGAAAACACAGCTTACTCTTGAGTTCATATATACCAAGTCTTACATTTTATCTCCCAAACAAACATCACAACCCAGGCAACCCAGTCTTTAACTCCCCTGGAAAATATAATTTATTCTGCTGATCCATTGGGCAAGGGTATCATTTCTTTAATTTACAGCTCATTAACCAATTTTTCTTGCAAACCTTTAAATGCTCTCAAACTCCACTGGGAGAGAGATTTGAATGATACTCTAAACGAGCCTTCCTGGAACAGAATCTGGCAGAAATTCCCTTTTCAGTTGTATTCAGCTAAACTTAGGGAAAACACACAAGAGCTAACTCATAGATGGTATTTGCATCCTGTACTACTCAATAAAATCAATTGCACTCTCCCAAGAACTGGCTGGAGAAACTGTTAAAATGTAGCTTCATTTTTCCACATGTGGTGGACTTGTCAAAAGTTTGGTATATTTTCGGATAACTTTTTTTGTGAAATGAGTATGAAAACTAAACAACAGGTACATCTCAACCTCAGCATTGCTTTATTAACGTATATTTGAAGGAGATTATGAAGAATTATCATGTAAAAAGCTTATATTACAATTAATAACAGCTGCTTGCTTGATGTTGCCAGTGACTCGAGAACCCTAAATGTTATCTGAAGTGTGGCTGAGTCAAATCTGGGACGTGGCACTGTTGGACAAACTGACTGGAAAACTAGGTGAACAAAGAATAATCAAATCAAGAGATGCTTTCCAAAACACATGGTTCGACTTTATTTTGTATGCTTGTACAAAAGAGCATTTCTATCAACCACGAGCGACTCGCAGCAAGCTATGGACAGATGCACATCTTTTAGCATATTGGGCCATGAATCAACAGTGTGATGCAGCAGCAAACAAAGCAATGCTATTCTAGGCTGCATCAACAAAAGTATAGTGTCCAGGTTGAGGGAAGTAGTAGTACCACTCTATTCTGCCTTGCTCAAACAACACCTGGAATACTGTGTCCAGTTCTGGGCACCAGAAGGATGTTGACAAGCTGGAACATGTGCAGTGGAGGGCAACCAAGATAATCCAGGGTCTGGAAACCAAGCCATATGAGGAACGGTTGAAGGAGATGGGTATGTTTAACCTGCAAAAGAGGAGACTGAGAGGAGATATAACCATCGTCAAATATCTTAAGGGCTGTGACATGGAAGATGGAGCAAGCTTGTTTTCTCCTGCTTTGGAGGGCAGGACTCAAGACAACAATGGCTTTAAGTTACAAGAAAGGTGATTCCAACTAAACACCAGGAAGAACTTTCTGACAGGGGAATGGACTCCCTTGGGAGGTGGTGGACTCTCCTTCCTTGGAAGTTTTTAGCAGAGGTTGGACAGCCAATCTGTCATGGATGTTTAGTTAGTATTCCTGCATCGCAGCGGGTTGAACTAGATCAGGCTTCCTCAACCTCGGCCCTCCAGATGTTTTTGGCCTACAACTCCCATGATCCCTAGCCAGCAGGACCAGTGGTCAAGGATGATGGGAATTGTAGTCTCAAAACATCTGGAGGGCCAAGGGTGAGGAAGCCTGGACTAGATGACCCTTGGGTCCCTTCCAGCTCTATGATTCTAGTAGGATGACTTTCAAACTATAGTTTTTCTATGTCTCTCATATGAATCTGTTCTTCCATGTGGGGTGTGGGAAGAGTTTATTGAATGTTCTGTATAATACCTGTAAAAGATAAATACACCGTTTTTTTAAAGTGCAGGGTGTGGCATTGCCAAATTGCAAAATGCAGCCAAGTATATACATAACCCTCTGGAAGGCTTACAAGCCAAGGGCATGAGGACAACAGCAATCCTGTGTATCTGGAGTTCAGAGGTCCATTGCCCCCTGAAGATGAATGTTTCTTGTAGCATCTTTGGTTGGCAGGACTGGCTTCCCTGAGTGAAGCTGGTGTTGGGTAGGTAGACAGAGCTTCAGGTGGGTGGATCCAAAGGGAGGCTATGGCGGGAGTGACTTTTCTGTGGTTCTCCATTCCATTCCATTCCATTCCCAGGTAGCTCAGTTGGTTAGAGCATGCTGCTGATAACACCAAGGTTGTCCCTGTATGGGACAGCTGCACATTCCTGCATTGTAGGGGGTTGGACTAGATGATTCCCAGGGTCCCTTCCAACTCTACGATTCTATTATTCCCCCTCCCCTGATTTTTCCATGAGGGAGCACTCAGCATTCTGTGGCCACTGAGCATTCTCAGTCCTAATAATGTTGGGTTTGGGTTTGCCCACCAGCCTTAGGGTTTCCTCCCTTTCTTATCATTGTACTTCTGCAAATGCTGGTGCTCCCCAAGCCTCCTGACCCCTCCCTCTTTCCAGCAGACATTGTCAGTTTTGACTCCTTAAGGGTTTGCCCCTTGGAGAATGAGTTTGCTGTTAGTTATATATGATTATAAATCACACTGTTACTTTTGTTCAGGCAGGGCCTTCAGGCTCTTACATCACTTGTGCCAGAATTCTGCACCTGAAGCATGATCCTGTTTTTTTTATTATTTTAGATTATTTTAAAATGCGTTACTCGAGAAGGTGTTTTCAAAAGCATCGTGCAGTCTGGGACCACTCTAGTTAAAATTTAAAAACAAAACAGAATGGGAGGTGAAAACCCAAGGGCGCTCAGATGATCTTTTACATATGGCCTGTTGGCACTTCAAAATTGCAGTCCATTGAATTATTTTCCAAGGGCTGAAAAAGGGTTTGTCTGTGTGTCTCCCTTTCAGTAACTTGGGTTTCGCCCTGAGAAATTGTAGTGTGCATTTTAAACATTTGAAGGCAAGGCGGCCGGTGGAGGGGAGGCCTTTTAATCATCCTGACAACATCTTGTTGGTCTTGGCTTAAGCCTGAGCCCAGTTTCAGTGAACAAGCAAGCAAATAGTTATGGACCTGCCATAAGCTGCACCGTCAAGGGCTTGCTAAGCTCTTTTGAGTGCCACTGAAGTACCTTTTTAAAAGAGCCTTGTCTACTGAATCAGGAAGTAATTTATCCCTTCTCAGCTTTGAGTTCAGCGGCAAGTGAATTAGCAATACTCTGTTCACTTACAGAAACCAGACCAGTATGTGCCAGGAGAAGACCAAGATGGCGGTCCCGTTTAGATACAATGCAATCGCATCATATGCTGAGGTTATACATGCATATGCGAAAATCACACATAGCCAACATTTTCTTATTTTCTGGCCTGCTACTTGTTGGCAAATGGGGGAGACCTTCTGCAGTGTCTCTACGGCCTTTACCCGCTCCTCCATGTGTGAGTGGTTGAGTGACTGGGGGAGGAAGAGAGATGGAGGTGGAAGGGAGACAGGTAGAGACAGATGCAGGCAGAAGAAAAAGGCTGAAATTGATTCGTAATGGCACTAAAGCCAAATGTGTATAGTTTAATTTCTGCAAGTTAAATGTGTGACTTGGCTGTACCAGTGGTGAGAGGAAAGGGGCTAGAAAGCCACAGCTCAAGGAAGTCTACTTAATTTTCCTTGGATTTCACAGTTTTCCAGTGCGTTAATCTCTGGTCTGGCCACGTCCCTTGAGTAGTGTCCTAGCATTGTAATTATTCCCTTACACATCCTTATCCCAAGACCCATCAACTTTTCAGGGTCAACCACCATGTTTTTATGACACATTGGTCTTCCTCGAGTTATAAGCAGCCATTGTTTTTTAATAATGTGCATGTGTGTATATTGGGAGTACAGTGGTGCCTCGCAAGACGAAATTAATCCGTTCCGCGAGTCTCTTCGTCTTGCGGTTTTTTCGTCTTGCAAAGCACAGCTATTAGCGGCTTAGCGGCTATTAGCGGCTTAGCGGCTTAGCAGCTATTAACGGCTTAGTGGCTTTAAGAAAGAGGAAACAAACTCGCAAGAACTCGCAAGACGTTTCGTCTTGCGAAGCAAGCCCATAGGGAAATTCGTCTTGAGGAATGACTCAAAAAACGGAAAACTCTTTCGTCTAGTGAGTTTTTCATCTTGCGAGGCATTCGTCTTGCGGGGCACCACTGTATGATTAATAAACTGGATAGCAGCAGTCAAAGGAGTAGTATAGAAAGCAGCAGAGACCATTGTGGTTTGAGGAGAGGAAAAAGAGAAATCGGCTTGCGAGAGTCTGACCTGGGCTGAAAGCCCATCTGTTGAGGGGAGAAATGCGGACAGACAAGTTCCTCCCACGTTGCCTGCAAAAAAAAAAAAAAGTGTTGGAGGAGAAGCCAAGGCTTGCAACTTCCAGTGTAACACAGATCATTGCTGATTACTCTCTAGGTACGATATTGCAACTCACTGGATGAAGAAGAGAAGAGAGAACTCAAACTCTTCAGCAATCAGAGGAAAAGGGAGAACCTGGGCAGAGGCAATGTCCGACCCTTTCCAGTCACCATGACTGGCGCCATTTGTGAGCAGGTAGGTCTATCTTCACAACATGTTTGCGGCCAGATGAACCTTGGATTCACAGAGCAGTTTTCCCAAGTTGTGGCATTATGTTACTGTGGCACACATACAGCACAATCTTGTAAATTGTGTTTCTTGCAGAGGGCTATTGGGTTGTTTTTGTTTTGATTATGTATTTTGTGTTTTTATATTGTGATTTTATCTTGTGAACCACCCTGGGACCTGCAGGTATAGGGCAGTATACAAATTTAACAACTAATAATGCTTTTTGTCGCAATGTTTAGCTTTGGGTTATGAGAGGTCATAACAAGAGACGCTGGCAAGTCAGGAGACAAATTTGTTCTTTGCTTTGACCTTACAAAGGAAGTTTAGTACGAATTCTTATTAAGTAAATTATTCTCAGGGTCAGAGAATTTACTTGTGTGGATTGCTGGGGGGGGGAGGGTTCCCCCCACATAATCCCCAGGGGAAATTGCATCTAGGCCGTGCATTGCTAGACCATAAAACCATAAGCAAAACAAACTTGCTCACAGCCAGAATTGAGGGAACCTAGAAAAGCATGCCTGAAATACTTTGGACAAAACCTCCACCTGGTTCTCGCTTGCAGACATGAAGAAGACTGGGGGGGGGGGGGGGCGGAATGGCAGTATGTTATTATTTTGCATGTTGAAATTTCTAAAAGATTCTTTAAAAATCAGAACACAACACACTCCCACTGTTTCTCTCCATATTTTTTTCAATATGGGAAGCCCTCCCAACATGTTGATCACACGAAAGGGAACTCGGGAACAAGTAGAAAGAAGTGTGCTATCCTGTGAAGTTCCTATGCGTTATCAAAGCAGCCCAGCTCTCTTGCCTCCCTCTCTCTCTGATGGAAGAGAGAACAGGCAGAAAGAGAAGCAGAATCTGGTGCTCTGGCTGTTGTTTGCTTGCTCCAAGCCCCATCCATATATGGACAGGGTTTGAAGTGTACAAGCATTGTGATTGGGAGCTGTGGTGGTGCTCATGCTCATGTGTAGAGCGCATCATTTCATTTTCATTTGAACCCCACGGAGCCCCAGTTTGACAAAGGACCCGGGTTGTGAATAACCAGAGGAGCGACATGCATGACGTATCATTTTGTAGAACCTCGTATTCTCTCCAATGCTGCCATGAGACCTGGCTGCCCTCAGCTGTTTCCCCCTCGAGTGCCGTAAGAACAGGTTCCTCCTTAATGTCTTCGCAGTGTGGAGGCCAAATCAATGGAGGAGACATAGCCGTCTTTGCATCGAGAGCAGGTCATGGAGTTTGCTGGCACCCGCCATGCTTTATATGCAGCGTCTGCAACGAGCTGCTGGTAGATCTCATCTATTTCTATCAAGATGGGAAGATTTATTGTGGCCGGCACCACGCGGAATGCCTCAAGCCTCGGTGTGCGGCATGTGATGAGGTAAGGCCAGCCAAACATCTCTCCTCCCGTTAATCATGATGAATGGTTGCAAGTTTCCAAAGTCCTCTTTGCCAGCCTATCTTTGCATCTACATCTTGCAGTTCTACAAGCAAGGAAAGATGTGAAATATCTCCAGACTGGTTCACATGGTAGCCTCTGTAGCGGCTTCTCTTTGCAACGGCCAGCACAAGCATGCGTGAATATAGATGCCCACACCTAGCCCAATGCCCCTGCCAAGCCCAGAACTGCTGGCCATTCATCCACAGTTTATCCTTTTTCAGGGTGGGGAGGAAATCTGCACTTGCCTTCATCGAACAGATTTGCACTGTGTACAACAGTGTACATGATAAATTGTGTGTGCTTTCTCCTCCACCCCTTTAATGCCCAGTCTGCAGCTGAGAGGTGGAAGAGAGGGAAGCTGCAGCCTGTTGCAATAGTCCAAGGACAGGATCGTAGTGAAATCAAACTGTCAAACTTCATGGCAGCTTTAGGGTTTTGAACCCGGCTTGTTGATTTCGAACCACAGTACAGTATTAATCATGCAACGCTGCGCCTCATTAGTTTGCCGAAATCAGAAGATTCTCCAGCTCCCTGGTAGTCGAGGTATCGGAGCCCAAACCACAGTCAAGGTTTTCTGAAATCTGGCTTGTTTGCCCTTGTTGCATGTACAGAAGAAATATCAATATAAATGTAAGAGAATAATAAAAAAACAACTAACCCAATGCTTCCCACTTCCTGGCCCCCATTTACAGAAAATGGAATAGGAGTCATCTTACGCTATCCCACACAAACCCCTGTACCATGTACGTCCCATTTTCTCTACATCCATTTTGATTTATTTTTATTTTTTTGCTGCAGTAGAAAATTAGGATTCAAAAAAAGGCGTAGACGTAAGAGTCTTGAAGCAGCGAAGCCGTTAAAAAGCAAGCTCGGATCACAGGACAAGTTAATATTTATTTACTTGTCTATCGGTCTCCTCATGCGTTGAGCGTCTAGGCAAGTGGCCTATGCGACAGGTCGCAAGAAAAATGAGCGAAGCTTTGCTTTCTAGGCCCTAACACATTTGCTTGATTTCCCACCACAGATTATCTTTGCCGATGAGTGCACGGAGGCTGAGGGAAGGCACTGGCACATGAAGCACTTTTGCTGTTTTGAATGTGAAACAGTGCTGGGCGGGCAGCGGTACATCATGAAGGAAGGACGGCCATATTGCTGCAACTGTTTCGAATCCTTATACGCGGAGTATTGCGATACCTGCGCCCAGCACATTGGTAAGGGAGCCATTTCAAAATCTCCATCCCTAGCTGCCAAATTTGGGGGTGGGGTGGGGGTCGGGAGTGGGAACGATAACCGGGCAACCTTTGATGTGGGTGTGTAGACATTATTTATTTCGTTTTTGTTTTTTAAGGCACAAACACGATATGGCGTGTCGATACACCCGTTGCGTTATTGTTTTAAGGTGAAGCGCGCCCCTAGGCGAGCAGTTGAAATGGCTTTGTTTTGGAAGTACATGACAGGCCCTGGCATCTGTTTCTGTCAGCCGTCCAAGAAACCACTTGGCAGGTGTAGGCGTCTAGCTTTGGGCCCGGAGTCTACAAGGCAGTGTTACTGCTGGCGGGGAAGAAAAGGAAAATCTCTAGCACCAATGCCAGCTCCGGATGGGGCTCCTGATTTCATCAGTTAAAAGAAGTAGTCCTCAGCCCTGGAAAAAAAAAAGGGAAGATCAAGGAATATCTATGTGGGGCTTGTTGTTGTTGTTGTTGTTGTTGTTATTTTAAAAAACACTTTACTTTTCTATGCTAAGGAAGGAGACATTGTGCCCGTGAGGCATGGTAGCAAGCAACTCCGCTCTCAAAAGTGCTTTTAACGAGATTGCACAGCTATTCAGAAAAACGGCTCTGAAGCTCTCTCAGGATGCCTGGAGTAATTTTATACGTTTGTGTCAGGGGTTCAGGAGCAGAGGCAAGGGCAAGGGAGGAAACAGAGAGCGAGGGGGAGGAGGCAGAAGAAAAGATGAGTGATGACGACGACCCGAGATCTCCGAGTCTTTCCAGTGAATCAGAAGATTCACAGAAAGGAGCACCAGTGGCCAGGGCAAGGGGGGAGCCTAGGGGGACACCCCAGGAAGATAGAGCCAGAGGGGACTCAGAGGGGAGCAGTTGGAAATCGGGACCAGCGTCACCGCCAGAGAGCAGGGAAGAGGAAGGGCGCCAGGGATCAAGCGCTGGCAGCTCACAACAGGGGGGAGGGCACGAGTCAGGAGTGGCCACACCTCCATCGGGGAGCGAAGAAACGGTCAGACGGAAGGTGGAAGGTTGGGCGCGCGCGACAAGTTCAAATGCACAGGAAGGTGGCGCAGTAGGCAGCCCGGAAAGGGAGCCAGGTCCTAAAGCCCGCCGAAAGGAGGGAGAAGAGTCAGGGGGGTCAGCGTCAGCGTCAGAGGAATCCCGGAAGGAAGAGACCCCGGGGGGCAGAGGGACCCAGAGAAGAACAGTCAGGCGGAAAAGGTGGAGCAAGGCTAGGATATTAAGTTGGTGTACAAGGGGCGGAGACTCAGATGGAGCTTCGCCGATCTAACCATTAGACGTAGGGTTGCACGCAGCAGCTTGAGAATGGAAACTGTAACTCAATAAAGACTTTTATTTAATGATCGCTGGCTAGCGTGATCCTCTGTGAGCTAGGATCTGGAAGCAACTCTGACAGTAAGCTCCATCCCATAAATTGTGGGCATCTACAGCCTCGCGGAGAGGAGAGAAAGCGGGTGCCTACTAGCGAGCTCACGAACGGCAGACAACATGACGGCTGAACAGCAGATAGTGGAACTCAGAGAAGCAGTGTCGCGCCTGAATGCCGAGGCTCTTGCATCCAGGAAGAGAGAGGAGGACGCAGCTGCCGCCTACAGGGATCTCCAGGTCAGGTTGGAAGTGCTTACGAAGCAAGGGCAACTGACACCCAAACCGGAGGGGATTGGGTTGGGGAGACGAACAGGCGGTTTGGTCTCTCACTTCGATGGGAATTTGCAACAGTACCCCAACTTTAGAGCAGATGTAATGTGTGCACTGCAACTGCTGAACAAAGACTTTAGAGATGAGCAAGAGAAGGTGGGATTCATCATGTCCCATTTGCATGGAGATGCTAAAGCATGGCTGCGCAATTTGTGGAGAGATAAGGATCCGGCGCTCCAAAACGCGGATGCCTTTATTAAAGCGATGGATGGGTGCTTTTTGTCAAGCATTGACGTGGATCTTGCTCGGCAGCAGATACATGGACTGAAGCAAGGGAGGGCCAGCGTAAGGCAGTACCATGCCCGCTTTTTCGCTTTGGTCAGTGCTCTGGAATGGGACAGAGATTCGGCTCCTGTAAGAGACCTGTTTTGGGAGGGATTGCACGGCTCGGTTAAAGATGAAATTGCGAGGGGGGAGAGACCCCGGACCACGCAGGAGATCGTTCAGAGGGCGCTGGCGGTGGGGGTGCGGCTGGAAGGACGTCCGTGGAGCAGTGGCGAAGGGCGTGGAGGGCGCGAACCAGCCAGGGGCTCCTCCTTCCTTCCCAGAGAAGCAGCGCGTGCGCAATCCACGCCTCCGCCAGGAGGAGGAGCGGAACCTATGGAGGTTGGAGGTGCAAGGGCTCAGTCAGCAGCCAGAGCCCTAGCACCGGCAGCAGTGAAAGCGAAGCCTCCTAGAGGGAACAGGAAGTGTTACATCTGCGATGATCCACAGCATATGGCGAAAGAGTGTCCCCAGAGGCTCCACAAGCACACTGCAGCCTCAGCAATGGTAACTGCAGCAACGCAGCAAGGACAACCACAGCAGGGAAACGACGGAGTCTGGTTGGAAGAGGCACTGGGGCCCAGCCAGACGTGTCAGTGAAGCAGTCCCCAGAGATTTTACAGCCCATGGACCCCCTCCCGCCCAAACCGGTAGTGAGGCTCACCGCGTCGCTCCAGCTGCCCAATGGAATCACCATGGACGTGCCAATCACCATTGACTCCGGAAGCAATGCGGACTTTATAGGGCAGGACTTTGTCGACCGGCACGCTATACAGTTGCTGCCTGCCACGCTGCCCCTGCAGGTTGTCACGGTGGATGGCAGGGAGCTGCTAGGGGGGCAAGTGGTGAAGCAGACGCCACCAATGGTGATGCGACTTGGGAATCACAGGGAAATCATCAGCTTCAATGTCACTCAACTATCGGACACGCCCATTGTATTGGGCATGAGTTGGCTGGACAAGCACAGCCCGACGCTGGCTTGGTACCAGAGGCAGCTGACCTTCGGCTCTTCCTTTTGCGCTGAACACTGCATCGTGCCCAGGCAGGAAGGAGAGGAAGAGGAGTCACAGCTGCAGCTAGGCACGCTGCAAGCGGTTCCCCACAAGTACGCAGAATTTTTGGAGGTTTTCTGCGAGAAGGAGGCAGACAGGCTACCCCCCCACAGACCATATGACTGCAAAATTGACCTGCTGCCGGGGGCGGCGCTGCCCAAAGGGAAGCTGTATTCCATGTCTGAGGACGAACTGCAGGAACTCAAAGAGTTCATAGATCATAATTTGGAGCGCGGTTTCATCCGAGAGTCCAAGGCAGCGGGGGGCAGTCCGGTATTCTTTGTTAAGAAGAGGGACACGCCCCAAAAAAGACTTGTAGTGGACTTTCGCATCTTGAACAGTGTGACCAAGCCATCGGACTTCCCCATGCCCCGAATCGACGACCTCCTCGCAAAGGTACGGAAGGGCAGAGTGTTCACCAAGTTGGACCTGCGAGGGGCATACAACCTCATTCGCATGCGGGAAGGAGATGAGTGGAAGACAGCCATGTTCACGCCCCTGGGCACCTACGAATATAGAGTTATGCCTTTTGGATTGCAAAATGGCTCCCACGTTTTTCAAGCTTTCATGCATCACGTGTTGGCGGGGCTCCTCTACAAGACGTGCGTCTGTTTCTTGGATGACATCCTGATCTTTTCGGAATCGCAGCAGGAGCATGACAGACACGTCAAGGAAGTGCTGAGCAGGCTACAGCAACATAGGCTTTACGCCAAGCTGGAGAAGTGCCAATTCGACGTGACGGAGGTGGATTTCCTGGGCTACAAGTTGTCTGATAAAGGGCTCGCCATGGACAGCGCCAAGGTCCGAGCAGTGTTGGATTGGAAAAGCCCACGCAACCGGAAGGAGGTCCAACGGTTTGTCGGCTTCGCGAACTTCTATCGCAAGTTTATCAAAGGCTTTGCGATGCAGACAGCGGCCATCACGGACACGCTCAGCTCCAAGAAAAAGAAGTTCATCTGGACAGAGCAGGCGGAGCAGTCCTTTCAGGCACTCAAGCGTCTCTTCGCGTCGGAAGAGCAGCTGCTTCATGTCAACCCCAGCAGGCCGATGAGGGTGGAGACAGACGCTTCAGACAGAGCCGTGGGAGCAGTCCTGCTGCAGAAAGACCCGCAGGGGGTTTGGAGGCCGGGAGCGTTTTACTCAAGGAAGCTCAGCAAGTCCGAACAGAACTACACCATCTGGGACAGGGAGTTGCTGGCCATTCATGCAGCGTTCAAAGCGTGGAGGCACTTCCTGATCGGCGCCAAGCACACGGTGCAGGTCTGCACGGACCACAAGAATCTAGAGCACTGGCGCACGGCACAGTTCCTGAACCAGAGGCAGATACGTTGGGCTGAGTTCTTTGCGAATTTCGACTTCCGAATAGAATATGTCCCGGGGGACACCAACATCATGGCGGATGCTCTCTCCCGTAAGCCACAGTATCTGGAGGAGGCAACGCCAGCGGCCGCCATGCACATCTTCGCACCGACAGTGTGGGCGTGCGCGGCGGCAACAGTTGACCTGGATGCGGTGCGACGAGCGTTGCAGGATGACTCCTTCGCGCAAGCAAAGATGGCAGAGGTGCACAGGGGCACGGCAGCGACCGACGAGTTCCAGCTGCGAGATGGTTTGCTCATCCGTAAAGGGGCCATCTACGTGCCGGGAGACGAACTTCGCGCCAAGGTACTGCAGCAGCTGCACGACGCGCCCACTGCCGGGCACTTTGGCAAGGAGAAGACGGTGGAATTAGTAGCCAGAGACTTCTGGTGGCCCGGAATGAGAGGGGAAGTCGCGGACTACGTGGCGAGGTGTGACACCTGCCAGAGGGCCAAACCAGTGCACAGACCGCCGGCCGGACTGCTGGAACCGCTGCAAACTCCGTTCGAACCATGGGAGAGAGTGGCCCTGGACTTTGTCACGGATCTGCCCAGCTCGAGGGGCAAGACGGCTGTGCTGGTGGTGGTGGACTTGTTCTCCAAGATGGCACATTTCATTCCGTGTGCGAAGGTGGCCACGGCGGAACAAACCGCCAAACTGTTCATAGACCACGTGTTCAAGGTTCACGGTCTGCCGCGGTCTATTCTGTCCGACCGAGGGCGACAGTTCATCTCGAACTTCTGGCAGAGGCTGATGGGCTTCCTGAACGTCAAGATCAACCTGGCGTCGGCTAGACACCCGCAGACCAACGGGCAAGCGGAGCGGGTCAATGCCATCATGCAGCAGTACCTGAGATGTTATGCGAATCAACAGCCTGCGACGTGGGTGGATTACTTGCCTCTCGCCGAGTTCGCCTACAACAACACGAAGCACGTGTCCACGGGGGTCACGCCGTTCTTCGCCAACAACGGGAGGCACCCCAGAACCTTCCCGGGACTGGAAAGAATGGGGGAGGGGGAGCCGCAGACAGCAGATGCGTTCGCGTCGGAGTTGCAGGAGGTCCACGATCAGCTGCGGCGGCACCTGGAGCTGGCTAAACACGCATACAAGGTACAAGCGGACAAACACAGAAGGGTTGGCGAAGAGATCCATGTGGGAGACTGGGTCTGGTTAGCAGCCCACGCAGTGCCGGCCAGGTCGTTGGCGAAGAAGAAACTAGGGCATAAACAACTGGGGCCCTACCAAGTCGAAGAACAGGTCAACCCGGTGGCTTTCAGGCTGGCTCTTCCGGAGGGTTCCAGAATGCATCCGGTGTTCCACAGATCGGTGCTCACTCCCTACAAGGCACCTCACAGGTTTCAGGAACCAGGAACGGCACCGGGTCCGCTCCGAGAGAGAACCGGGCAAGGGGGGGTGGCACAGGAGGAGCGCATCAACGAAGTCACGGAGATTTTGGACTCCAGATGGGGGGAAGAGGGGGTAGAATACCTTCTCGCCAAGGAGGGCACCCCGGCCAGTGCCAACAGCTGGGTGCCGGGCTACGCTTTAGACGAACCTCTGCTCAAAGAAGAGTTTCATGCCCTCTTCCCACACAGGCCAATGCCAGCAGACTTTTTCGACGACTGGCTTTTCACGCCCACGCTTTCAGCCAGCACGTTCCGGGGGTTCGACTCGGACGAGGAACCGACACGAGACGCCCGTTCCCCGGAGGGGTCACCCTCGGGATCTGCTTCAGAACCCTCGTATTGGTGGGATGATCGACCAGAGGAGCAGTTCCGCAGAAGGTGGCTGGAGGGTCCAGGACGAGCAACGTCTCCAGAAGGCAACGAGGGAGAGACGGACATGGACGTTTTCGGGGACGACCCGGGTTTCGAGCACGGCGGCACAGAGATGGAAGCGGAGGTGACCGTCGTCAACGAGAGCAGGGAGGAAGAACCGGAAGACTTCGGATGGCGGCCCGCCACGGGAAGCGAACTGTATCCGACATTCGTCCCCCTGACACAGCAGCACCCAGATCCCGCACCGGAAGGAGGGGAGGGGGGAAGAGGGGGCTTCGAGGGGGGGATGGATGTCAGGGGTTCAGGAGCAGAGGCAAGGGCAAGGGAGGAAACAGAGAGCGAGGGGGAGGAGGCAGAAGAAAAGATGAGTGATGACGACGACCCGAGATCTCCGAGTCTTTCCAGTGAATCAGAAGATTCACAGAAAGGAGCACCAGTGGCCAGGGCAAGGGGGGAGCCTAGGGGGACACCCCAGGAAGATAGAGCCAGAGGGGACTCAGAGGGGAGCAGTTGGAAATCGGGACCAGCGTCACCGCCAGAGAGCAGGGAAGAGGAAGGGCGCCAGGGATCAAGCGCTGGCAGCTCACAACAGGGGGGAGGGCACGAGTCAGGAGTGGCCACACCTCCATCGGGGAGCGAAGAAACGGTCAGACGGAAGGTGGAAGGTTGGGCGCGCGCGACAAGTTCAAATGCACAGGAAGGTGGCGCAGTAGGCAGCCCGGAAAGGGAGCCAGGTCCTAAAGCCCGCCGAAAGGAGGGAGAAGAGTCAGGGGGGTCAGCGTCAGCGTCAGAGGAATCCCGGAAGGAAGAGACCCCGGGGGGCAGAGGGACCCAGAGAAGAACAGTCAGGCGGAAAAGGTGGAGCAAGGCTAGGATATTAAGTTGGTGTACAAGGGGCGGAGACTCAGATGGAGCTTCGCCGATCTAACCATTAGACGTAGGGTTGCACGCAGCAGCTTGAGAATGGAAACTGTAACTCAATAAAGACTTTTATTTAATGATCGCTGGCTAGCGTGATCCTCTGTGAGCTAGGATCTGGAAGCAACTCTGACAGTTTGAATATGTTGGGAAATCTCACTCAGAAGGCTTTACAAAACAACAACCCATAGAGCCATGTTCTAAAATATTACGATGTAATATCTCCCGTCAAGCTCAATTAAAGAAGTGAAGGCGTCTGAAAGTGCTAAAATCCAGCCCTCCGCAGTCTTAAATCCAGGTCATGAAAACCAAATGAAGAATACTAGCTGAGGGCTTATCAACACTTATCTATTGCCCAGCTCTTCCCAGGCATAGGTCTGCACTGTCCCGGTCTGTTTCTGACTGCTCTTTTTTTTTGGGGGGGGGTGTTCCTGCTGAAGAACTACCCGTGTGTGAGTGGCTTTCTTTGAGGTGGAAACTCTGTTGGTTGCTGGAAAGCCTTGTCTTAGTTGCATGGGATGCATGGCGTCTGCATGTCAGCGCTGCAGGTGGTAATCATTCAAACAGGTGTGAGCAAAGGGCAGGGGGGGGGGCGTTGTGGCCGCTGATGTAACAAAGCCTGTGGAATCTGGCATGTACAGGTAGTGTTGTGGTGCTTTTCTCCTTCCGTAGCTGCTATAAGGGAGAGTCATGGGGGCAGATTGCTCATGAGTAGAAAGTCACAGGTGGACCAAAGCAGGTTATTTAATAATAATAATAATAATAATAATAATAATAATAATAATAATAATTTATTATTTGTACCCCGCCCATCTGGCTGGGTTTCACCAGCCACACTGGGCGGCTTCCATAGAAACCAAAAATACACTAAAATATCACACATTAAAAACTCCCCTGAACAGGGCTAGGGCTGCCTTAAGATGTCTTCTGAATGTCAGGTAGTTCTTTATCGCTTTGACATCTGATGGGAGGGTGTTCCACAGGGTGGGCGCCACTACCGAGAAGGCCCTCTGCCTGGTTCCCTGTAGCTTTGCTTCTCGCAATGAGGGAACCGCCAGAAGGCCCTCGGCGCTGGACCTCAGCGTCCGGGCAGAACGATGGGGGTGGAGACGCTCCTTCAGGTATACTGGGCCGAGGCCGTTTAGGGCTTTAAAGGTCAACACCAGCACTTTGAATTGTGCTCGGAAACGTACTGGGAGCCAATGTAGGTCTTTCAAGACCAGTGTTATGTGGTCTCGGCGGCCGCCCCCAGTCACCAGTCTAGCTGCCGCATTCTGGATTAGTTGTAGTTTCCGAGTCACCTTCAAAGGTAGCCCCACGTAGAGCGCATTGCAGTAGTCCAAGTGGGAGATAACTAGAGCATGCACCACTCTGGCGAGACAGTCCACGGGCAGGTAGGGTCTTAGCCTGCGTACCAGGTGGAGTTGGTAGACAGCTGCCCTGGATACAGAATTGACCTGCGCCTCCATGGACAGCTGTGAGTCCAAAATGACTCCCAGGCTGCGCACCTGGTCCTTCAGGGGCACAGTTACCCTATTCAGGACCAGGGAATCCTCCACACCAGCCCACCCCATATATATATTATATATATATATATATATATATATATATATATATATATATATGTATGTATTTTTAAAAATCCAAAAGAGTAACCAAATATGATTCCATCAGAACATAAAACCTTTAATGATGATGATTTTATTTGTACCCCACCCATCTGCCGGGTTTGCCCCAGCCACTCTGGGCGGCCTCCAAGATATATAACAACATAACAAAACATTATGCATTAAAAAGCTTTCCTATACAAGGCTGCCTTCGTATGTCTTCTAAAGTTTATACAGTGGTACCTCTGGATGCGAACGGGATCCGTTCCGAAGCCGCGTTCGCATCCTGAGTAGCCCGTAACCCATGACTGCGCGTCTGCGCAGGTCGCAATTCGCCCCTTCTGCGCATGCCCGTGACATCATTTTGAGCGTCTGCGCATGCGCGAGCCGCGAAACCCAGAAGTAACGCGCTCCGTTACTTCCGGGTCGCTGCGGAGAGCAACCCGAAAATACTTAACCTGAAGCTACTTCAGCCTGAGGTATGACTGTATGACTCATCTCCTTGACATCTGATTCAAAACAAATAGTAGATAATTCCCCCACTAATACATTTCAGGGGTTTTTTAGCATTGTGTCTTAATGGTTGTAACCTGCCTTGGGACCTTAGGGTGAAGGAATAACAACAACAACAACAACAACTATATGAAATCCAAAGTATCAGAAATGAGAACGATCTCCTTTATAATTCTATAATTAAGATGACACATGAACAGTTGGCTTGCCATCAGTGTCCCTAAGCTGTTCCAAAATTAAATTCCCTTTCTCAGGAATATGAGCACACGCTGTAGTTCAAAAAAACACCACCAAAGCAAAACTCATTTTAAATGGGGAGACCCATCTGTAGCTAATGTTCTTCTTTTGAAGCTTATATATCCTGGAATTTAAGAGAGGACAAGTCTTAACAAGAAGACAGTATCTGAACTGGCATATTACCTATTCTTAATTTCCTGTTTTTTCCATACAGTTCCTTGAATCAGTTTTTCAGTGCATTAACAAACATTTTAACAAGAATGCATCTCAGATGCTTATTTGGATTTTAATCCAAATTAAAATTATCCTTGGCTTGCTCTTCTGAGAACTCAAGGAAAGTACTGGACCAATATTCTGTAAAGGACAGTGTTGTTGTTGTTGTTATTGTTGTTGTTGTTACAGTGGTACCTCAGGTTACAAACACCTCGGGTTACGAACACTTCGAGTTACAGACTCCGCTAACCCAGAAGTAGTACCTCTGGTTAAGAACTTTACCTCAGGATGAGAACAGAAATCGTGTGGCGGCAGCGGGAGGCCCCATTAGCTAAAGTGGTACCTCAGGTTAAGAACAGTTTCAGGTTAAGAATGGACCTCCGGAACGAATTAAGTTTGTAACCAGAGGTACCACTGTATTATTAATTTATACCCTGCCTTTTCCATTGATGAGACTCAAGGCAGCTTGGAGATATAAGCAAGAACACCTAAAAACATAGAAAAATCAATAATCATAGAATTAAAACTACATACATATATAAAATCTGGGGTTTTTTAACGGAGGTAATTAAATAGTGGAACAACTAAAAGAAAGATACTATTAAAATTACAAGTGTTTTTTTAAAAGAAAGTCTTGATTGGGTGCTGAAAACTTAATAAAGAAGGTGGCAGGCAGACTTCTCCAGGGAGGATGTTCCATAAATGGGGCAGCTCCACTGAAATTACCCTCTCCCCAGTTGCTACCTGCCTCACTTTTGTTTGTAGAAGGGCTTATGAAGAAGAACTTCGTTTTCAGGCAACCTCATATGGGGTCAACAAGTGCCAGCTCTTTGCAAAGACTACCAAGGCAGTTTTAGGAGCAAATGGGATATTTTCACATCAAAATTCTGTTACTCTAACCATTACACTACACTTGCTCTCCTACAAAGAGAGCTCAGTGAGTGCCACATTCCCTTGTTTTGAGATGTTAGGCCACACTATGCTACACTGCGTCATACTTTAAATTCTGCATTTTACTTAATTGCAGAAGGGGCTTCTTTTAGTCAGATGTACTGACTCCGTGACTACGGAGATGCATGAATATGATCAGTAACGTTCTGTTCTCGAAAGACGTTCTTAGTTCCAAAAGCTACTTTGCTGTATGTAGGTAGGTGTTACTAAGGTAACAGCTTGTCACCTCCCCCAGTGTATCCTTTGATGAACTCGGCTGCAAAATAAAGGTATGTATAGGGATCCAAATTATCAAATAGATGCAGTTTTGATAGGAAAAGCTGGCATGCTATAGGCATGCTGCAGGCAATCTGCAGCAGCTGTTGGGGGTTTTTAAAGATACTCAACTTATTTTTTTAAGATAATCAAATTATTGCACAAGGAACTCTTTTTTCTTGTAGTGGCACGATTGCTCATATCAAAAAATTTGAAAGGACCTCTACATATCGTACAATGGAAACAGGAAGTGTGGACAATTGCTTTATCTGAGAAACTAACCAAAGGAGAACATGCCCTGAATGATGCAACTGATAGGGATGATTTTGCTCAAATATGGCATCCCTTTACAAAGTACAGTGGTGCCCCGCAAGACGAATGCCTCGCAAGACGGAAAACCCGCTAGACGAAAGGGTTTTCCGTTTTTGAGTTGCTTCGCAGGACGAATTTCCCTATGGGCTTGCTTCGCAAGACGAAAATGTCTTGCGAGTCTAGAGATTTTTTTTTCGCTCCCCCCCCCCTTTATCTAATCTGCTAAGCCTTTAATAGCCTTTAATAGCCTTTTAGCAGCTAATCCCCTAAGCCTTTAAGCCTTTAATAGCCGCTAAACCGCTAATAGCGCTAATCCGTTAAGCCGCTAATAGGGTTGCTTCGCAAGACGAAAAAACCGCTAGATGAAGACTCTCGCGGAATGGATTAATTTCGTCTTGCGAGGCACCACTGTATTCAAACAAACCCCCTGATGTCTGGCACCTACCAATAATGCATAATGCATATAGATTTATGGGGAAATCTGCTGTATTAGTCTTCTGTTCTGGGAAAGGGGCAGCAGGAGGAAAACCAATTGTTTTGGTAATGTTATGTTTATATCTTAATAATAATATTAATAAGGGGGAAAGCAATTATGTGGGGATACACTCGAATGTATTGTGAAGCCTTCCCCTCCAAATGTTTCTGGATTATAGCTCCCATCTTCACTGCCTTTTGGGCACATTGGCTGGGAATGATGGGACATCAAGAGAGCACATGTTGACCTCCCCTGGTGTAGAACTTCCATCTCTTAGCCTCAGTGAGCTTCTCATGAGCATTGGCCCCAATAGAAGGGACAACCCAGTGGAACTGATCCCTGTATCTTCTGCCTTTTGTGTGATAACCAGCCCCCTTTAAAAAATTCAGCAGACAGCCTTGCACATTGTTAGGAAGAGTGAAAATGGATCTAGCGCTCTCCATCCCACCTATCAGATTTGACAGACATTTCACTGGTGGGTTGTAAATTAAAGATGATAATCATTCCATAAAGGCTGTGGGGAGGATTGCAGCGAATTACTCGCTTAGAATGTGAGCCCCATTCTTCCCAGGAAATTCAAACCTCAGTAAACAGCATTTCACTTAAGTAGATTTGCAAGTTCGGGTGCAGGAATGTTCTGTTTCCGTTTTCCAAGTGTGAGTAATTTTCTTCGTAAGGTGTATGTTATTATTTATGTACTTAAGAATCTCAGTTCTTTGCTTCTCTTGATTCAGCTTTTTAAATATGTTGCTACCTGCCCTCAGCCTTTGGGATGATGCAGATGAGAAACTGAATTAAAATGGATCACACAGTCAGCGCCATAATAATTGCCAGTGGATTGCATTTTAACATAGCCCACAAGCCGGATGCAGCCCTCAGCCAATTTAATCTGGTCTCCAGCAGCCCCACCAAATTTAAATCCAGTTGTGGCAGCAAGTGTGAAAATGTGATGTTTAAGAGTTGTAGGATCATAAACACCCATACATATTGGTTGTATGCCCTTTGGATCAAGGGGTTTGGGCTGCTTTGCTCCTTCCAGGAGCTGATCTAAGTCATGGTTTGTCTCTGCATGTTGCTGAGACCTAGGTTCATGGGTTAGCTCTCTCAGATAACTCATAAACCATACGGCAGAGGTTGCTTACAGCTCATGATTAGTCTGGAGAGAGCCAACCATTAGTCTGGGAGCAAAGCTGCCATGACTTCCTCTCCTGCAGCCTCTCTTGTGTGTTCACTCTCTAAGCCAGCCTTTCTCAACCTGTGGGTCCCCAGATGTCGTTGAACTACAACTCCCATCACCCCTAGCTAGCAAGGCCACAGCTCAGGGATGATGGGAGTTGTAGTCCAACAACATCTGGGAACCTACAGGTTGAGAACTGCTGCTCTAAGCCATGGTTTTGCATAGTGTGATGCACAAACCAGGCCTCTGAAAACAAAAGCACATTTTTAAAACAATAACAACTGGGCACACCCTGAATTCTAGCCTCTGAACCACCTACACAATATTATGCATGGCTGAAGACCCTTTTTCACGGGTGGTACGCAGTATTATTTTACTCCACGATAGAATGTCCTGCACTGGCTTCTGAAGTAGTGTGTAAGCAAAGCAAGGAGTCTTGCGGCACCTTAAAGACTAATAAATTTATTATGGCACGCACATTCATGAACTAGAATCCCTTAAGCTGACCATAAGTTTCTTTCTTTTAAGAATTAAGTGTACAGTGGTACCTCTTCTTAAGTACTTAATTCATTCCGGAGGTCCATTCTTAACCTGAAACTGTTCTTAACCTGAAGCACCACTTTAGCTAATGGGGCCTCCTGCTGCCGCTGCGCTGCTAGAGCACGATTTCTGTTCTCATTCTGAGGTAAAGTTCTTAACCTGAAGCACTATTTCTGGGTTAGCAGAGTCTGTAACCTGAAGTGTATGTAACCTGAAGCATATGTACTACTATAATCTGATATGGTTTCACACTGCTTCAACTCAAGACTTGCTCAGCAACATTTAGTGTTCTGATTGGCACAGTAGTTATACAGTGGATAGCGAGGAAGCGAAGCACAGGTATTATTTAGTAAGGCAAGCAAGAAAGCCTTGGTGTAGCTGTAACCTGGGCCTGATCATGTGATTTAAAGGCCAAAAGGGTGCTATATTATAAAAGCATAATTGCCCCATAGTATATTGTCTTACTTATCCGTTGAAAATGTTACCAGCTGCTGCCTGTGAAACTGTATGATGCGCTGACAGTTCTTGAGTGTGCAGTAAAGTCAAGATGCATCTGTTTCCCACTCAGGGATTTGACTTCTAGAGGATTAGAGGAAGGGGCAGAAAATCGAGAAGAGCAGCTGTGGTGTATTGTGTGTGTGCACGCTTAAAAAACCCAAAATCTCACACAAATGCAAAAATAGGGAGCTAGAGACAAATGCCTGAAAACCATTCCTGGAAAAAAGGAATAGTTGGAGCATGTATTCGTCATGCACTTATATGATGCCACAACATTGTGTGAAAAGGGTGTGTGCGTCCATAACTTCAGTGTGTTCTGCTCTACTGTAGTAAATGAATTGCTTCCCCAATTGGGAATGGCTCAGAGGGGGAATGATCGTGGAAGTGGGGCTTCAGCAAGAACAGTAGCGGGACTGTGGGAACCTTATTTATGCCAGGTCAAGCTCTTTGCCCATCTAGCCTAGTATGACTGGCAGCTGCTCCCCAGGCTCCCCAGTACCTGCAGTTAGGGATGGGGAAAACTCTCTGCCTGACACCCTGGAGAGCTGCCACTTGTGAGTGTAGACCATACTGAGCTTCTTAGAGACAAAGTGTGATATACCTGTAATTAAATAAATAGGAGTATCAAAGTACAGTGGTACCTCTTCTTAAGTACTTAATTCGTTCCGGAGGTCCATTCTTAACCTGAAACTGTTCTTAACCTGAAGCACCACTTTAGCTAATGGGGCCTCCTGCTGCTGCCGCGCCGCTGGAGCACAATTTCTGTCCTCATCCTGAAGCAAAGTTCTTAACCCGAGGTACTATTTCTGGGTTAGCGGAGTCTGTAACCTGAAGCGTATGTAACCCGAGGTACCACTGTAATGCTAAAAATAATCCAGTAAAGTACCGTATTTTTCACTCTGTAAGACTCACTTTTTCCCTCCTAAAAAGTAAGGGGAAATGTGTCTGTGTCTTATGGAGCGAATGCAGGCTGTGCAGCTATCCCAGAAGCCAGAACAGCAAGAGGGATTGCTGCTTTCACTGCGCAGCGATCCCTCTTGCTGTTCTGGCTTCTGAGATTCAGAATATTTTTTTTCTTGTTTTCCTCCTCCAAAAACTAGGTGCGTCTTGTGGTCTGGTGCGTCTTATAAAGCGAAAAATACTGTATATTGAGTTTGAGTTCTGTTAGTGCAATTTCACTCGTTTTTCCAAATTACACCATGAGCAGCCCACTCTCCACAGCTATAGATTCTGTTTAGATTTAGCACGCCAGCTGCACCCTCCCTTTCCCTAAGGAATATGTGCATGTGCCAACGTGGCATTCAGCAGTATTGGCAGGAGTGTAAGGTATCACTGGGATGTGGCTTTGCCCAGTGCAAGGTATCAGTGGAGAAGCTGAAGGCTACATTCTGTATGCCTCAATATAGCATGGTGAGCCAGCATGGCAAAACGCTACGGGATCTCTCTGTATACTTGCATCTTTATAAGCTTCACTTCTAAGACCAGAAGAACTGTGCAATGGTAGATTAGATCACAATGTACCATTATCTCTTAAAGTTTATGCAGCTAGTGTGTTAATGCTTGTCTTGTGCCATGAGACAATACAGTGGTACCTCATGCTACAAATGCTGCAGGTTACGCGTTCCGCTAACCTGGAAGTAGATGCCCCTTGTTGCGACCTTTGCCCCGGGATGCGAGCGGAAGTCGCGCTCTGGTGGCAGCGGGAGGCGCCATTAGAGAAAGCGCGCCTCATGTTGCAAGCAGTTTCCTGTTACGAACGGACCTCCGGAACAGATTAAATATGTAACACGAGGTACCACTGTAGACACTTCATGCAGAACTGAGTGGGAAAGGAGTTTTCTTTACTGGGAACTCTGGAAAAGGCTGGCTACTGGAAAGCGGGAAAACTCTGGTGTTCTGCTGGCAAGACTCTGCTGGAGCTGTGTATACTCTGCCCAAAGTGTGGTATAGTATCAACAATAGATGGTGGACCCAAATCTTAACAGGTTATGGGCCAACTGACTTCTACAAGTCATAACTAGTTAAACCAGAATGGCTACAATTCAAACTCATTATATACGATATACTTTACTGGATTGTGGTGTTTTTTTTAGGATTACTCCAATCTCATTTGTTTTATTATAGGTAATGTATGTCATACATTTTCTCTAAGAAGCTCAGAAAAATCTTACCTTTCTCTCTAGGCTGCCCTTCCATTCTGTAGAATCATAGAACTGTAGAGTGGTAAGGGACCGCAGCGGTTATCTAATCCAACCCCTTGCAATGCAAAAAATCACAACTAAAGCATCCCTGACAGATGGCCACCCAGCCTTTGCTTAAAAAGATCTGATGTGTGTCTGTGAAATGTTCTGATTGGTTAGATAAAGGAATTCATATACTGTATTTGCCTTGGAGGAGGGCCTAAGTGGTAGAGCACCTGCTTTTCATGCAGCATGTCCCAGGTTCAATCCTCAACATCTCTAGGTAGGCCTGGGAAAGACTTCCCGCCTGAAACCCTGGAGAGCAGCTGCCAGTCAATGTAGGCTATACTTAGCTAGATGAACTGTTGGACTGACTCAATAGAAGGCTCCTAAAAAATAGATATCCAAGCCAGGCTGGCCCTATCATTAGGCAGAGTGAGGTGACTGCCTCAGGTGGCAAATGCTGGGAGGAGAGCAGAACTGAAGTAACATTTGAAGTAAATTTGAGGGGAGGGGAAACTGCCACACTAGGCAGTTCTAACATGCGTAAAAGGAAAGACGCCGCCTCATCCTTCACCTCATAGAAGATAAATGTCTTGGGCACGCTCTACGTAGCCATGGAAGCAACTACATAGTATGGTTGTGTGCTTAGCCTTGGTATAGATCACTCCTTGCTCTCCATTGTCAACATCTTTCTGATCCATTTCTGTTCTGGAAGTTTGAGCCATGCCACTTTGCCTTTTAAAAAACAACAACAAACCTGCCCCATGGATTAGAATAAAGAGAGCCAGAAATAGACGGTTTGAAGCCAGCTTTTTACTTCTGAACACAGAGTAAAAACTCGCCACGGTGCTAATTCGTCTGTGCTAAATATGGCAGTGGTGATCTGTGCTAATTCCATTGGCAGCTGGTCTGACCTGTGACGGGTAAGCTTTGGGACCCTTTGCTGGGAACAGTGTTTCTCATTGTTAAAACCACAATGCATTTAATTCTTCTGGTAATCCCCAGGGGGAGTTAAGCGTATGAGCAAGGCACACTTTGTCCTCCGCACACTCCGCCCCACTGTTTCATGATGGAAGGTTGGTGACAAAGGAAGGCAAACTGGGCAACTTGGGGTCATTCCTATTTTCCTTCCTCCTATGGAACAGAAGACTAGGCTAGAGAAAATGGGATTACTATTAATTTTTCTTTTGATCTGGAGCACAACGGAGACCTGGTACCTAGAGATGAGTTTAATATTTTATTGCCTATCCCAAGCAGATTTCAGCAAACAGTGTGAAGATCATGGTGTACTATTTGTGATCCTTTATCACAGTCTCAGGTTTCAGGTTGGTATCATGGCTAGCATGTTGAACTTCAACTACTCCGATTCCCCACCAGAGTTCAGGAGCCTTAACGTCACATCCAGTTGGTCCTAATTGTTCTCTAGATTAGTCGATGCTCACCATATTTCTCTCCTTTTTTCCAAAGGCATTGATCAGGGTCAGATGACGTATGACGGCCAGCACTGGCATGCCACGGAGACCTGCTTTTGCTGTGCACAGTGCAAGAAGTCTCTGCTTGGACGACCGTTCCTGCCGAAGCAAGGGCAGATTTTCTGTTCCAGGGCGTGCAGCATGGGCGACGACCCCAACGGCTCGGATTCATCAGACTCCGCCTTCCAGAGCGCCAGAGCCAAAGAGTCGCGGCGTAGCGCCAAGATCGGCAAGAACAGGAACAAGGGAGAAGAGGGCGCCCCCAGCCAGGGCAGCAGCCAGCTGCAGGTGACCTCCAGCAGGCTGTCTACGGATGTGGACCCCCTCTCCTTGCAGATGGACTTGCTGAGCTTGTCCAGCCAAACGCCCAGCCTCAACAGGGACCACATCTGGAGGAGCAGAGACGAAGCCTACCACTACGGGAATAAAATGGAGCAAAGTCAGTCGCAAAGCCCTCTGCAGCTCCTCAGCCAGTGTAACATCAGGACTTCCTACAACCCAGGGCAGAGCCCAAGCAGCCAGCAGGAGCTGTGGGGCAAACATTTCAGCAACCCAAAGAGGAGCTCCTCCCTGGCCATGAAGGGACACGGCGGCAGCTTCATCCAAGAATGCCGGGAAGATTATTACTCAGGAAGGCTACGCTCGCAGGAGAGTTACAGTGACATGTCCAACCAGAGCTTTGGCGACACCAGGGGGAGTTACAAGGTCTCCAAGTACAACCAGGAGGAAGACAGCAGTCGATCTGCACAGCAGTGCCGGACCAGGCATCCCATCAACGCACTGAAGTTCACCGAGGAACTGGCGCCCACAGAACAAACGCCACGGGGTTCGATGGAGTCCCTCGCTCTTTCCAATGCCACAGGTAGGGGTGCTGTTTTAGAGCGTGGTGCTTTTGCTGTGACATTACGGTGGGAAATTCAGGTAAATGATGTTTGCCCAGTATTTTTCTGTTGGTCTTATTGCTTCAATGGGCAATCCTGCCCTAGGTCGGGGTGATGTCATTGTGTTGAGTATGTATTGCTGCAAATATGGAGGGCTGTGAAGATTTAAGTGTACTTGGTTTGGACCTTCGCAAGGGCTGGATTGAACATTCTGCGGGAATAGGTGCCTGGCTGAACGAATAACCTTTTGCAGAAGAATCACATGGAAGGTCCATTTTGGGGAGATTATCCTGCTCTTGTTGTTGCAGACCTGTTTTGTATCCCCAGCTGCTAGAGAGCAACATGCAAGTTTTGCCTTCAGGAAACGATACCTGTTTGTTCTGATGCCATTAGGGCAGGGATGGGGAACATGCAGGGATGGGGAATATGTGACCACCCCACCCCGGATGTTGGTGGACTCACAACTCACATCAGCCCCAGTCAACATGGACAGTGGTTCAGGGATGATGAGATCTGCAGTCCAGCGGCATGGGGAGGGACGCAGTTTCCCCACTTGAGACTTACGGTCTCAGGATGGAAGACCTGGAGATTAACCACCAACATGAATCTCCTTCCTCCTCCATGCTTGTTTGCTCCTGGCTGTGTTGCTTACGGGGTGAGAAGCAGGCATTTCTCCTGATATTCTGGTACACCCATTGAGAGGGCATCATCTCCCAGTGAGATTGAGCTGGGAACAGAAAGATATACATAGGTAGGTAGGTAGGTAGGTAGGTAGATGAGAGAGAGAGATGATAGATAGATGGATAGATGATAGATAGATAGATAGATAGATAGATAGATAGATGATAGATAGATAATGGGGCAGATGCAGCCTGCCTGGAATGAGAAGCAAAATGACATTGCAGTGTGTGTGGCAGCACATGTCAGGTGCGGCAGTGGAGCGTGGAGGAGAATCCAGCCTCTGCCTCTCAGTGAATCCTCAAGGGGGAGGGATGTCTGTGGTCTTGATAGCGTGGCTCAGCAAAGGGGGCTTCTTCTCAAATGTGGTGTGGGCTTTCATAGACAGATGCAGGAAGCTGCTGAGGCCAATCCCAAGCTTCATTCGGATGGAATGTCTGTGCAGCAATCATCACTTCTTCTTTTTTGCAAGCTTATTATTAATATTACTGCTTGCCTTGGGTCTACCTCATGCAGATTTTGCAGTGTGCCACGGTCTCCTGCGGCCCTCCTCTCTCTCACAGGCTAGTTTACTAACATGTTTTGTCACACACGCACAGGCACATGATGTTTTCTCTCTCACACAGCACTCTATCTTGATCTTCAGGGATGGAGAGGAGGAAATGCTGGCTCTTGAGCTTCAGCCATGCTTCTCCCTCCCCTCTCCACAGTGAGATGAAGAGGGAGAAACGTACTTGGAGAAAAACAAATCCTTCACACTGAAGACATGAAGGGGTAAAAGCTTCTACTGATCTTCAGGAGAGATCTAGACATGACGTTTCTCTTCCCTTCCAGCCATCTTGATGCTGAGTTGTGGAAGAGGAAACTCTTGCCTCTTGATCTCCATTGAAGATCTTCCTCTCCTCCAGCGATCTTCAATTTAGGTTTAAATAATCGCACTAAACTCTCCTTTCCCTCTCTCGCTTTTCATCCTTTTCCATGTTTAAGTCTTCTCTCTTCCCTTCAATCACTTTCTACGTTTAAATCTTGTTCTGTACATTCCTGAGTTCATGTAGGACTTCAACAATCCAGTTTAATCTGCTGTTTTTAGTGCTCAGGATACTTAGGAAAAGGGCTTGACATTTAAAAATTGGCCTCTTGCTGTGGCCACCCCAGGTTGGCTATGGTCTCAGCTGTGATGATGCTTCTGATATAGCAACAGAGAAGATACTCAGAGGTAACAGGAGAGGAAGCCAGCTGCTCCTACTGAAATGCTGTTAATGAGGAACTAGAACTCGGAATTCAAGCCAAATGGATTTTGAGGGACTGCTCCAAGGAAACTACTCAGAATGCACCAAAGTGGGAAATGCAAGGAAAACCACAGTGGGTTAAAAAAAGTGTTTAAAATCAAAACACATTGCCACCTTGTATGAAGCTCACTTCCTTTGGAGAATGATCGCAGAGTTGGGAACATGTGCTACTCTTAAAAGCATTGTTAAAGTATTACCAGGATTTCTTTTCCATTTGCAATCCACCTGCATTACTTAAGTGACTTTTCTAAGACAGAGTAGACTTCATTTTTAATTGAGTAGAGTGTTCAGTCATAAAGCAATTCTCACTCCTGCAGGTACAATCTACAGTCAGTTTTATCAAAGGAGCTGTTATTTGTATAGAGTAACAACTTCTTCTTCCTCCTCCTCCCCTTCTTCTTGCCAGTTGTCCCATAACATAAAGGCCCAGTGTTTAGTCTCCTTTCAGAGCGTTGCAGCACTTGTGGGCTAGCTATGACAGTCCCACTGTGGCAAATTCCACAGTTCATCTCCCTTTGATTTGTATCTCAAGCAGAATTCCTTTATGTAGCGTGACTTTTGGTTTATTTCAAAACAATTCCTTTGACGCTCTTTATCCTCTCCTTCAAGAAGAGCAGGAATCAATGCCAGCTGTACAAAAGAGGGATGGATTTCAAGTCCTGGGAGACTGAGAAGTTGCCATAACCAAAGGCAGTTGCGAGATATATAAAAAACCTCTTTGAAAGTAGCTACAGTTCTCCATGTATAAAATGTGTTATGACTTCTTAAAATATCCCCAAACCCTAAGTACGGAATATGATCAGAGGCATTTGAATTGTGCCTCCATTAAAAAATAAAAGTATCTGCATTGAAAGAAAAAAACACACACTTGAAACAGAAGTCGAATGGCAGATATCTAGAAAGCTTGCAAGTCCTTTATGGCAGTGGCATCCCTCTCATTCTTTTCACCACGTAGGTTAATGGTGCAACTTAGATATAGGCCTATGCATACAAAGAAATGTGCTTTGTGCCCTCAATGCTTCTATCAGATCACACACAATTCACAATGCCCCTTTTGCCTGAGCATGAGCAATTCCAGCCCATCCTTGTAGGGGGGAAATACAACGTATGTCTGATCACAAATATATCTGGCAGCCACTCCCATGCAGTGGCACCCTTTTCATTCACAACAATCACTGGTAGCTGTATGCATTATTACATCTTATTCCCTCCACATGCAGAGAACAGGGCATATGGGACCAAAGAAGAGTGGAGAGGTCTGCAGGGTGGAGATGTCTCCAGTGCCTGAATTGTACAGAAATAGATCTCTGCTTTTATTGTCCAGTGTGTGTCTCTGCCCAGGCTATTGCAGACTGATCAGCTCTGTAGAAAGCAAAGCCAAGAATTTTCCGAGATCCTAACAGCATCACTTAAGTTCCAGGCAACGTCATCCGGGAAAATGAAAATGCATTATATCCTTCTCTCTGGTGTGAAGAAAGGCCTATATTGCAGAGTCTTGTAATAGACTTACAATGTCTGCCCTCTTGCAATCTCCCTTGTCATTGGCTGAGCTGCCGTGGTGTCACAGAATGTTCACAACTATTCTAGCTGCTTGGGGGTAAAGCTGCCAGTCACAGAACGCTGACAAACTTCTGAAGTAAATGGAGTAATTGAATTGAACATCGCATAGGGACTAAGGTTAGAAGGAACTGTGTGCTTTTTTCACGAAGGCAAAGCAACAGTAAGACAACTAGGCTGCTTTCAGCTTTTTACATGTGAGAAGTAATAATTTCAGGTTTTATTCTTAAGAGAGAAAAGAAGCAAGCAACATATCCAGTGGCCGGTTTGTTCACAGAAAGCAATATCCAGGTTGCATCATGTGCAGTTGAAGTCTGCAAAAGCAATTAAAGCTCATGGTGTGCTTTCTGAAGTAGTCCTTGCCGTGGGCCATGCTGTCTGTTCCTGTTCCATTTAACATTCACTCTGTTTGAGTGAAACGTGGGGCAGTCTCTGCAAAACAGGGGTGTGCTGTTAAACAGCTGCAGTTCAGCAGAACTGGCACACTGGTCACAAAGTAGACTTTGTGCCAGAATTAGATTCCATCCTCCTGAGAATTGTGTTTCCCCTTTTGCTGAGTGCCCTCTATGTTATCAGATGACCAAACGTAACCTTGCGCAGCTAAGAACCTTCGCTTTGGAAATCCTTATCCCCAAATCACCAAGTGTGTCCTGTTACCTTTCCTTTTGCTTCCTTACTTCCTGTGTTCCTCTCCCTAATGCCTTTCCCACTGAAACCCTTTGGCTTCGTTCGCCAGAATCCAATGTTGATATATATTTTTCAAAGCTATAAGAGGACAGGACAACTATAGAAAATCCAGTTATGTCATGGGAAAGCAAGAGCCAACGGAAAAAAATTCTGTCTCTTCTGCAAGGGTACTTGGCTCCTATTCTGTTTAGTGGCGGCTGGTGGGGCAAAATCATAGAATTGTAAATTTGGAAGGAGCTGCAAGGGTATTCTAGTGCAGCCCCCTGCAATGCAGGAATCTTTTGCCCAACGTGGGGCTCAAACCTACAACCCTGAGATTAAGTCTCATGCTCTACTGACTGAGCTAAGAAAGAATGAAGGAAGACCAACAGTAAGTTGAACCAGACCCCATGACAGGCATAGCCTACCCTCCTCCCTGCTGAGTTCTGCAAGGGCAACACTGAGACTATGGAATAGAAACCCAATAGGCAGGTGGAGGCTGGCTGAAGACAAACTGAGGTTGGTGGGGCACTGCCCCTTTCACCTTCATGGACCACTGCAGGACAATGCTGTTGACCTTGTGTCTGCTGTGCTGTCCCCGCTCCCTAAGCGGGTGAATAACCTTGTAGAGCAGCAGGCTTTTCCTGATCTTTTTATTATAGCAACGAGCAACAAAGTTCTTGTAAGTGGCAGCCCCCTGGCGTCTGCCATTTTGTTTCTCCCACAGTGTCCTGGGCCAACACAATTTCCCATGCGTTTGGGGAAACTAAACATGGAACAGCAACCCTGTCGAGATACAACAGGTGTGCACCTTCTGTACTTTCTGGAAACAATTGAAGACATCTTGTTGCAACAAGCTTTTCCAACTGGATGAAAAGGTCTTTGCTTTTGGGATTCATTGTGTATTGTTTTTAAACCTATCTTCCCTTGTTTTTTGTATGGTTTTAGAAAGTATGTTCAACTGTTTTGCGGTATGCTTGTAAATCGTCTGGAGACAAATGTACAAGGTGATTCCTGAATGTATTGTTGTTAATGGTAGCTTCCGGATCCATTGCAACCATCAGAAGTCAATGTTGGGGGAGGGAAGGTGAGGATTCCCAGTAGCTGCCAAATTATATGCCTGATGTTGGTTGTGGGTGAAGCAAGGCCCAGAAAGCAAAGCCCATTTCTGCGGTACATAAACAATTTAAGGCCAGAAGTTGACTGATCCCTTTCCTTCTTTGCCTGCTTTTCCAGGAGTTTGTTCCTCGATTGTGATAGTTGCTGTTACAGGTTGAAAGTACTGTGTAAGCTAACTGTGTGTTGGTTCAGGAAGTTGGACAAGCGTTTATAGGCAGGTGTTCCATCTGTTTGTTTACAGAAGGCTGAATGTGGTTTCTGGCACTTGAGAAGGAAGACCTGTGGCTTTCTTCAATCTGAACCAACACAAATGTTGAGTCAGAGCTCTCAGGGCCTATCTGGGATGCTCCTCCGTGTGTTAATAACAACCACGTGTGTTTAAATCATGGCTGGTGTGTGAAGAGACAAGCACTGGCTGTATTGCTGGATTGTGACTGTCTGGATTTTGGAAACAGATTAAACGTGGTCTATGAGATTCAAGGATATTTAGGGAAGTTTTGGCAACATACGGTGCAGATGCATTTATGTATTTAATACATATGATTTATTCTTATTACAGAAGTGGGGGGAATGGACTGTGGTTCAAAATGCATGCAGCTTTCTCAAGCATCCCATTGTGTCCTTTCCTGAGAAATAAGGACTTTGCTACAGTTTATTTGCTCTGGTTGTCCTGGACCTGACAGCATTAATGTGCCCTATTTTGCACTGGAGGGACTATTAGAGGAATGTCCTTGGTTTGAAACGCTTTCTGGTCCAAGTCCAGCTTAAAGATGAAGCACCATAAGGCAGAGTTCAGGGATGAAATGTTCTGCCTCAATAGTGGCCTTTTGAAGATGGATTAGGTTATTTTGCTTTCAGGCAACTCTGTATGAAGCTCTTTCTTGACTCAGGGCTCTGCAGGAAGCAGAAGAGAACTTTTAGTTTTCAGGGTGGCTTGGCTTTTATTTTTATTTCATTCTCTTCTCCCACTCCAAGTATTTAGTGCAGAAGCCCCCTGCAAAGCAAATGTCTGCAGTGAATATTTTTTGTAAATCAAGAGCAGCCTTCAGGGCTTGTTTACTTCAGAACAGATTTCTCTAAGAATCTCTTTACTGCCATTTAGATAAAAGCAGCTTTGTACACAGGCTCAATAAATACGGTGTGCAACTTCCACAAATCAAGGTTGGTTATATTGCATTTTATGTAGAATCCGGCTTTCCACATTACGTTGCAGCTCTTTTTTTATTTAGTTTATAATTCTTTGATTGACTGGCCCATCAAATTTGCCTTACCTTATAGATTTAAAAAAATAATAATAATGAATAGCTATTATCACATTTAGAAACATAATTATGCAATTTATTATGATGATGTAACTGTAATTTATAATTATAAAAATACTTGGAGCACTTTTAATCATTATTGATGTGTTAACATCTGACTGTTGCCTCAAGGGTAGGAAATTCTTTGGCAATCTTTTTTGATGTCTTAGAGGAAAACATGTCAAGAAGTATGTAGCCAGAATCCATTTTATTTAGGCACATGAGAAAAATCCAGGTTGCAGTCCTTATACTAAAATAACCTCTGCAGCAGGAATTAGGTAATTTGTTGTTCTACAGCTTACACCATCTCTGATCATTGGCTGGGCCTGATGGGAACTGAAGTCCAACAATGACCGGAGGACCTCAGATTTTCCATCTCTTCTGTGTTGATTAGAACTGAAATGTTAGCCAATTTTTGTTTGGCAATTTGTGAACGTGTGAACTGAAAACTCCCAAAGGTGGAGAGAGTGGGTGAAGTTTTCAAAGGAAGTTTTGGCTCGACTCAGACCACATTCACACTGGAGAGCCAGTGTGGTGTAGTGGTTAAGAGCAGTGGACTCGTAATCTGGTGAACCGGGTTCGCGTCCCCGCTCCTCCACATGCAGCTGCTGGGTGACCTTGGGCTAGTCACACTTCTCTGAAATCTCTCAGCCTCACTCACCTCACAGAGTGTTTGTTGTGGGGGAGGAAGGGAGAGGAGAATGTTAGCCGCTTTGAGACTCCTTAAGGGGAGTGAAGTTTGACCAAAC
Organism: Podarcis pityusensis; assembly: GCF_964106645.2. Lineage (NCBI taxonomy): Eukaryota > Metazoa > Chordata > Lepidosauria > Squamata > Lacertidae > Podarcis > Podarcis pityusensis. The sequence continues at coordinate 102,178,673 of NC_138029.1, forward strand.
TGCAGGAGGCAGTGGAAGACGTGCCTGGCGTGCTCTGGTCCATGGGATCACAAAGAGTCGGACATGACTAAACAACAACAACAAGGGAAGTGAAAGGCAGGATATCAAGTCCAAACTCTTCTTCTTCTTCTTCACACTATACATTTAAAGTACTTTTTTTTCTCCCAAAGAACAGCAGTGTAGCTAGCCGCTAGGGCGCCTGGTGTGGCGCGTGTGTCCTGTAGCCGGGGAGGGGTAATTTTTTAAAAAAACTCATATTTTTGTCATTTTGTCACCCCCCTCGATGATGACACCCGGCGCGGCCCGCACCCTCCTTCCTCTGCCACTGCCAAAGAATCCTGGAGAATGGAGACCCAATTTCCCCTCACAGAGCTGCAATTCCTAGAGTTTCCTGCAAAGAAGGATTGTTAAATCTCACTGGGAATTGTAATTCAGGGGTCTCCTAACAACTCTCAGTAGCTGCCTCACTTTACCTAATGGTAAGACCACTCACAGTTTCAAGGGTGCTTTGGGAATGGGGATCAAATTAGACTTGGAGGAGAGCGTACTTGAGGGGTCATTTGAGGAACCTGCCCCTGCCCCCCTCTCTCTTATCCCTTTCTGGTACCCAGCATGGGCTACTCATTTTACTAACAGAAGAAGTGATGGATGCCTTCATCTCTGGGATTTTGGGGTGGGGAGTGTTGGGGAGGAAGGAAAGATACATTTATTTTCCATTGCAGAATGGAGCCAGCCTCTTCTCAGTGGGGAAAACCAAATGCTGTTCTTCCAGTAAGATCAGATGTGGGCAGCTGTAGAGAAATTCCACTCTCTTGGCTGCCTGTTCCAAAGCACCGTGTCCAAAAAGAGTAGGCTTGCAATGTTGTGTACCCCCCCCTTTCTGTTTCATGCAGTGCCTGTCTTTCTACTCTCCCTGCTGGGCTTTGCAGATGAGGTGTTGAAATATTAAAAGACTTGTGCACTTGAGTTCTTTGGAAAGTAAGGAATGCCTTGTTTTCCATTGCTGGCAGGCTTACAAATGAGAAAGCCACAAGGCAAACCAGAGGAGATGGTGCGTGGTGACAGGCATGAGGTCGAATCCCAGCAAAATCCAGCCTTCTGAAATGTTTCTGAACTCTTTTTGCAAGGATCAAAACTTGAACTGCTGAGAACTTAAGGATTTTTGAAGAAGGGAGATCCTTTCCTTCCTAGTCCATCAAAGTAAATTTCCTTTGGAAGGGAGACTTGCAGAAGTTTCCTTCAGAAACATTGCCCTACATGCCCCATCCACTTACACTAGGAATTGAAACTATTAAGTAAGTCTGCACCAGTATTCTCTCATTTCCATTTTGGGATAGATGTTCACTCCCAAAAAACACTCCCCCTGGTTGTTGCTTCAGCACAGTTTTCTCTTTGGACGGTATTCTTCCTTTCTGGAACACTCACATGGGTGATCCCAGCTGGTTGTCGGTTGCCTGATGAACAGGGTGGTTTTGCACTGCCACATAGCCAGTCAGACTCAACTGTGTGCTGACAGCACAAAGAGCAATTGAAGGTGTTAACTGTGGGTGAACATATCAGACAACACAGCGATTCTTCAAACAGCTCTTGTTTATTCACAGGCCAGAACTGAACTGAACTGAAGGGTTCAGCCAGCCTGCTTATATAGAGCTCCACTAGAACACAACAGTAACCATTTTCTGTAACTATCCAATCACTGAACGTCACTTTCGATCCCTTATTTGCATATGTGGACCTGAGTGAAAACTATCTACAGTATCCCCCTGCTGGCCCAGGGTGAGAACTTCAGTACATAACAGAAGGCAAATGAGAGTTAAGAGCAAATGAGGGAATGTGCATTAATAGATAAACAAGAGCATGGGGGGGGGGGGACTGTTGAAAAAGGGAGGCATTTGTCGGCACTGGAAAAATATTGTAAAATATTTTAAAATATTTAATCATAACTCAAGTACAGTCGTACCTTGGATCCCAAACGCCTTGCAAGTCAAATGTTTTGGCTCCCGAACGCCGCAAACCCAGAAGTGAGTGTTCCGGTTTGCGAATGTTCTTTGGAACCCAAACTCCGATGCAGCTTACACGACTTCCAATTGGCTGCAGAAACTCCCTTCAGCCAACCAGAAGCCGTGCCTTGGTTTCCAAAAGTTTTGGAAGTCAAATGGACTTCCGGAATGGATTCCATTCAACTTCCAAGGTACCACTGTATTAGGCAACAACTGCAGTGATACCTCGGGTTACAGACACTTCGGGTTACAGACGCTTCAGGTTACAGACTCCTCTAACCCAGAAATAGTACCTCGGGTTAAGAACTTTGCTTCAGGATGAGAACAGAAATCGTGCTCCAGCGGCGTGGCGGCAGCAGGAGGCCCCATTAGCTAAAGTGGTACCTCGGGTTAAGAACAGTTTCAGGTTAAGAACGGACCTCCGGAACGAATTAAGTTCTTAACCCGAGGTACCACTGTAATCACAAAGATCATGCAAGATTTGCATGTTGAAGCATTATTAAAAATGCAAGTGGAGCTAATTAATGCAAGACATCAGAATTGTCCCAGAGTTGGTGCTGGAGCCTGCCTATTGCCCTTCTCTGCCTTCTCCTCTTGGAGTCCTTCTGTTCTTCAGTGGCCTGGTTCTCACATCACACTTTGACAAAGTGCAGCAAGGTAATTTTACACTGCCAGCTTAGCTGGGTGAACATTTCGTCTAAAATTGCTCTTGTATGTTGAAAGCTTCAGTTTGACCTTCCACGTCAATCCTTAGTTAAATCCACTTTGCATGCAGAAGCTCCCCAGGTCAGTCCCACTATCTCCTGGTAATGCCTGAGAAACACCCCCCCCCCCAAAAAAAAAATATATCCGGAGAGCCTCTGCCATTCAGTGCAGACACCACCAAGCAAGATGGACCAATGGCCAACTCTCCATGTTCCTAGGTCATGTGAATACATGAAATGCTGTAGAAGCTCAGATTCTTCTGCAGTTTTCTCGTTCTTGAATGGAACAGAAATGGTGGTTCTGTTTTGGTTTTCCCTCCAGAAGCCCAGGTAGCAAGTTGCTCCCAGAGGGTAGAGAAGAAACACGGAGACAATATTAGCTCCTTTTTCTCCAGCACATCCCACAAACAAGGGCTATTAAAAGCAGCATAGATGGTAGTTGATTCTTCTTTTTTTACAAGCGCGGAAAGGAATGTGCAACTTCCCTGGCTGATGTGGTCTTTGCTGAGACAGCAGTAGCCTCATGCTGGCATTAAAAAGGTGCAGGCCATTGATTGTTGGGGAGAAGGGGCCGGGGTGTGTGTGCATCTTTTAAGAAGACAAAAGATCTGTGCATCCACCAGCCCAGAAAGTTCCCTGATCCCAGCAACATTTGCTGCGTTCCTTCCCTTGCTGTCAGCCACAGTGCCCATCCGGACTCCCTGCTCCAGGCAAAATGCCATGAGCAAATGAGGACAATATGAAACTGCTGGCATCAGAAATTGGCACACATGCAGCTGAACAATGGCCAGTCCTAATGACCTGTCAAGCATGCCATTACTTGCCCTGGAAATCCACAGTAATCTCCAGTCAAGCAAAGAACACCCTTCTCGCTATTTCTCCCTATTGCATTTATTCATCTACTTCAACATATACCGCTAAGCAGTGTGCAGGGAGGTTGCAAAGGATGCAAAAGACAAAAACCAGTTGAAACTAACTGTGAAATGCCTCCTGTGTGCTTTGTCGTTACTGCAATGAATGTGCAAAGTGGTTTTCTCGGTGGCTGCTGAACAACTGTGGGAACTCCCTTCCCTTGGAGTCTCATCAAAGTCTAATCCTTACTGTTCTCAGTTCCTTGAGGGAAGTGCTCAAGCGCCTAATTGTTCATGTGAAAAATCAAGGAGTTGCAAGTATTTGATACAGGGTTCATATATTTTTATGCCACCAGTCCTCCTTCCACCTGCAACCTGGCACACTGTTCCATTGTAAGTGCAGACCTCAGCACTGGTGAGGCTGCCTTGGTCAGTTCCATGTAGGGCTTGTGCTGTGTATAATAGTATAATAATGATAATTTATTATTTATACACCGCCCATCTGGCTGAGTTCCCCCAGCCACTCTGGGCGGCTCCCAACAGAATATTAAAAACATGATAAAACATCAAACACTAAAAACTAAACACCACAAACTTCCCTAAACAGGGCTGCCTTCAGATGTCTTCTAAAAGTCAGATAATTGTTTATTTCCTTGACATCTGATGGGAAGGCGCCACTACTGAGAAGGCCCTCTTCCTGGTTCCCTGTAACCTCACTTCTCGCAGTGAGGGAACCGCCAGAAGGCCCTCAGAGCCATAGCTGTCAACTTTTGGATTTGAAAATAAGGGATCAGCAGCCTCACCTGTCCCGGGGACAGTCTACGGGATATCTAACAATACGGGATAGCAGCGGGAAACGGCGCTGGAATAAGGGAATTTCCTGCAGAAAAAGGGAAGGTTGACAGCTATGCTTGGAGCTGGACCTCAGTGAATGATGGGCTGGCTGAACGAACGAAGGCTGAATGATGGGGGTGGAGACTCTCCTTCAGGTATACTGGGCCGAGGCAATTTAAGGCTTTACAGGTTAGCACCAACACTTTGAATTATGCTTGGAAACTTCATAAGGATAGAACTGAGATGTTGCTTCAGCACAAGGCCTCCTCAGATTGAGCTTTGAAACAGAAGCAGTTGGCTAGGTCTCGGTAGCTGGCTCTGCCTTCACTTGGGGGGGGGGGGCTCTTCATTTAAAGAGAGCCATCCTGCTTTAGCAGTCATTTGATCCCACAGAGTAGGGAAGAATAGGGCAGGGTTGAGGAACCTCCTGGCCAAATTGGGCCCACTGTAGGCCTCAGGAGGCTGTTTTATGAAGCATGAGTTGCAGAGGTAAGTAGGGTGGATCCCTTCCACAGGAACTCAGTGACACAACTGATCCTTTTAGAAAGCATAATTTCTAATGATTCGTTTACAACTTTGAGAGAGGGTTTTCACCCACCCACACAAATGTGCCGAAAAAGCATTCAGCCAAGCGCCAGCAGATTCCTTTGCTTTCGTTGCACCACTTATGTCAGTGTCCGATCATCTGTACACCCATCCCTGTCTCAATTTTCAGCCCATGTAGGTGAGCAGAACCATTGCTTACATCCAGTGACATCCCTCTGTGAGGGACAGAGATAGGACTTCCTCAGTGCTGTCTGCGCGCCACTGCAGAGTTTGGAAGTGCCAAAGCAAGGAGAGTTCTCTTTTTTTAAAAAAAATATTTTTATTCATTTAACAATACAAAATTATAAAAACACATACCAAAATTTATCACAAATACATTCTTTTAGACTTCCCTCAGCCCTTCTGTAAATCCTCCGATTTTATTCTTTCTTACGCATTTCCTAATTTAATATTGCCTTTTGGTGACCTTCCCCCTCCTTATTCCCTTTTTTATAATATTTCACATATTTTCTCAGAACTTCTTGCAAATCCACAAATGTAATTTGTTCATCGCATGTACTTTTTAGATAATCTACAAATTTACTCCAGTCCTCGGTGAATCTATGGTCCCGTAGATTTTGGATCTTTCCTGTTAATTTATCAAGTTCTGCATAGTCCATTAACTTCAGTCTCCATTCTTCCATCGTTGGTAATTCTTCTTGTTTCCATTTTTGAGCCAGTAGTATCCTTGCCGCTGTTACTGCATATAGAAAAATTTTATAATCTTTTCTATTTATTTCATTTGCTACCATTCCTAGCAAAAATGCCTCTGGTTTCTTAACAAATGTATATTTCAACATTTTCTTCAATTCATTATATATCATTTCCCAGAAGCCTTTTACCTTTTGACATTCCCACCACATATGATAGAATGTTCCTTCTTTTTCTTTACATTTCCAACATTTATTACACACTTTATACATTCTAAGCAAGGAGAGTTCTCAGTCCATTGCAAATCTCCATAAAGCTCTGTCATCATAACGACAGGTGCTAGGCAGCCAATGAATACGCCTGTCTCTTAAGCTGAAGAGATACAAATGAGTGTTACATCAGTTTTAAAGCCCTTCACCAAGGCCTTGGAAATTCCCAGGAACTCTAAATCCTCATGCAAAACAGCAACCTGTTGCCTATGATTTGAACCCCACATGCATTGGCATCCACTTGGGAACTGGGGTGAGGGTGCAAGTGGCAGTACTCAGTTGACCAAGCAACTGGAGGTAACAACCACATCTCCATGTAGTTATAACCAGTGGTTTTTTCTGGCGGGACGCAGGGGTACGCATACCCCTAAACATTTTGTGAATCTAAGTTTGGCCTCATCGAGGGGCAGTATTTCAATATGAGTAGGAAAATGAGAGTCTTCCTAAACATTTTTTTTAAAAGAAAAAAAGCACTGGTTATAACAGTGCAGGAGTAAGGGACAGAGGGACTAAATGCAGTAGGGGCATGCTTAAAGTCCATTGTATTTGTTGTTTGTTTCCTTGCTGTGCCTGTGTGTTTGTATAGCTCTTTAAGCAAGTTGGGCACAGCTGGCCAGCTTTCTGTAATAAGTAAAGCAAATGACATTGTTGATCCTTTATGTTATTCCACCTTTCCTCCTGCATTCCTTTCCTCTCAGCTGTGTACTTCTGTAGCTCTGTGCCTACAACCTGCTTCTCCCCATCGACCACCCCCATAATAATAATTTATAATAATAATTTACTACTTGTACACCTCAACCACATAAGGAAGTCTGGTGATTTTCTACATACAGTCGTACCTGGTTTTGGAAACAGCTTAGTTCCCGAATATTTTGCCTCCCAAACGCTGCAAACCCAGAAGTGATTGTTCCGGTTGGCAAACTATTTTTGGAAGCCGAACGTCCAACGGGGGTTCTGCGGCTTCCGATTGGATGTAGGAGCTTTCTGAAGCCAATCAGAAGCCACGTTTTGGTTTCCAAATGTTTTGGAAGTCGAACGGACTTCCGGAACAGATTCCATTCGACTTCCAAGGTATGACTGTATCTACTTAATAATTCCTGCCAGATAGTAAGGAAGGGTTGCATATAGGAAGCACATGACTCCTTTACTGAAACAACTTCATTGGCATCCGGTTTGCTTTTTGACAGAATTCAAAGTGCCGGCGACAACCTTTAAATACCCTAAAAATAGGTTGGGACTGGGTATCTGAAGAACTGCCTTCTCCCACATGCCTGCCAATAGCGGCCATCTTAGGAAGCCCTCCTGTGGCTTCCAGAACTCTCTGAAATATGCTTGGTTTGGATCAGGGAGAGGGCCATTTCCCAGCTCTAGATCCAGCAAAAAGTGGTTGTTCAGCAAGCCACAGGTCTTCGCTATATGCCCAGGGGTCAGGCTGAACCTGCCTCCTGGTGACCTGCCCCCATGCCTGCTTGTGATTCGCTAATTGAACAAGTGGGCAGGATCCATTTCCCAGGCAAGCAAGCTCAGCCTGGAAGCTTTGTTTGCTGCCTAGGAAACCGACACTGGGGCTTCCCCATCAGATCTCAGCGGGAGGGGAGAACATCATCCCGCAATGGCACACACCAGGCTTCTGAGCTAGATGGACCTGTGCACTGAATTTACAGTGCAATCCTATACATGTCTACTCTGGAGAGCCAGCGTGGTGTAGTGGTTAAGAGCGGTAGACTCATAATCTGGTGAATCGGGTTTGCTTCCCTGCTCCTCCACATGCATCTGCTGGGTGACCTTGGGCTAGTCACACTTCCTTGAAGTCTCTCAGCCCCACTCACCTCACAGAGTGTTTGTTGTGGGGGAGGAAGGGAAAGGAGCATGTTAGCCGCTTTGAGACTCCCTAGGTTAGTGATAAAGCGGGATATCAAATCCAAACTCTTCTACTACTACTCAGAAGAAAGCCCAGTTGAGTTCAAGGGGCATTCCTCCCAAGTTAAGCTTAGTAGCCTTTCCCAACCTAGCAGCTTCCAGACACTTTTGGATTACAAACTCTCCCCAGCCAGCATGGCAGTTGTGGTGGGAGCGGTAGACCAAAACATTTGGAGAAGGGCACCATGTTGGGGGAAAGGAGGCTTGCTTGGTACGAAGCAGTTTCATACGGCTTTAAAAGGCATTGTGGCGACCAGTCATTCCCCATAAACATAATGTGCAGAGATGAGACAAGCCATGCCTTGAAAGCATTTGAGTGCTGTCACGAACATGAAAGCCGGACTGAAGAACAATATTGCCTCGACTGCCTGTCTGGTTCTCTGTCTCTCTCTTGCTTTTTATTCTTCTCGTGGCCCTGTTTTCTTTTAGCTGCTTTCATTTATATAATGGTTCCATTCTCCCCCACCCCCTGCAAATTCCAAGGTTGCTCTGAAATGAAGCGATGCTCTGGTGTAAACAAGTTGCAGGCAGACCCGCTTAGAAAAATTCCTGGGGTAGGATTTCAAATAAATCTTATTTCATGGGGCTTTGGAAAGCACATAGGGACTGCAAAGGAAGCCAGAATCCCGCCACTTCCGGGGTTGGGGGTTGGGAGTGGGGAGAGACGAGGGATGGTGGAAAGAGCCTTCTTGAAGAAAGTCCTTCTCTGGTTGTCTGTTGCCTGCAAAACTATTGTTCTGGGATGCTGCTGAAAACTTGCTTCAGAAGCAGCATGTCACTCTATAGCTGCTCTGAGCCACAGCGAGATCCAGCTATGGCTTCATGGTCTTCTTATGGGATTCTTGGAGGCATTTGGTTGCACCTCCTGGGGTGAGCTCCTGTTGCTCGGTCCCTGCTCCTGCCAACCTAGAAGTTCGAAAGCACGTCAAAGTGCAAGTAGATAAATAGGTACTGCTCCGGTGGGAAGGTAAACGGCGTTTCCATGCGCTGCTCTGGTTCTCCAGAAGCAGCTTAGTCATGCTGGCCACATGACCTGGAAGCTGTACGCCGGCTCCCTCAGCCAATAAAGCGAGATGAGCACCGCAACAACAGAGTCGGTCACGACTGGACCTAATGGTCAGGGGTCACTTTACCTTTACTTTACCTGGGATATAGGATGCTAGACTAGATGAACCTTTGATCTGATCCAGGAGAGCTCTTGTAGCCTTTTTTTATTAGAGACTCGTGAGACATCCCAGTTCACTCATTTATTTGTATGCCACTTTCTCATGGAATTGGCTCACAAAAGAACAAACGAATATTGGCAACAATGAAAAATTATCTTGTCTGCAAGTAAATCCCAACAAAAATGAATCCATACGATATTGTATGAAACAGCACAAATAAGGCAACCTAATTCGGCAGCTTGAAACTAAAGAGGAGTTGAAAATAGTAGAGATCTTTCATCCCCTAATACTACTTTCGCTGTGATGCTGAAGGAAACAAAGGCAAGAGGGAAGCCATTCACAGTGACTGCATCTTCTGGCTTTCTGTAGGCTGGTGGGGCTGGGGCAGATTTGCAATCAAAATGCAACCTACAATTACTAGGAAATCTGCTTGGGTCAAATGTGCCTCAGAACTATATTGTATGGATTTATCCCATGGGTAGGCAAACTAAGGCCAGGAATCAGCGTGTTTTTACATGAGTAGAATGTGTGCTTTTATTTAAAATGCATCTCTGGGTTATTTGTGGGGCATAGGAATTCGTTCATTATTATTTTTTCAAAATATAGTCCGTCCGTCCGTCCCCCCCAAGGTCTGAGGGACAGTGGACCGGCCCCCTGCTGAAAAGGTTTGCTGACCCCTGAATTTTATCCTATACCAGGCTATAATATAGAATTTAACTCAGGAGCAGTGAAATCCATAATTAGGGGTATGGCCATGGGCTCCCAAAGGTTAAGCGGCTGTTTAGAAGATTGCTGTGTCCTGTGCCATCTGGCCAAGTGATCGTCTTTGTGGAAATCTGAATTCTTGCTTGCTCCATTTGCTTTTAATGCTGGAAATAAGAAATCTCATGGAAACATGCTCCACAGGTCTCAGAAAGGTTTTTGGAAGCATAATACAAGTAGTTAAAATCCTACATTTTACGACTGCGGAGTGTGAGTCAAATGGTGGTTTCATGTCAGTCAAGCTTGATGGAGTTGGTGGTTGAATCGAAAACTGGAACTCTTCTGCTAATTCTAAAAGTTCTGCTTGCTTTGCACAAGTTCCAGATAGTTCAGACACAAATCGGGCCGCAACCTTTAATCAATAAATGAATCAAGTTAATCTATAGTTGATTAAATTGGCAATCCATGTGGCTGGAAGTGTAATTTAGATTTGCCTGTAGTTGTTGTTTTTATGCTAGGTTGGTTCTAGAGCATTACTGTAAAAGTGCATGAAAACAGAAAATATGGCTACTCTTAACAATGGGTGGGCCAGATCAGGTGATACCCCATTCCCCTAAGAGTGTTGCTTCATTCTAGTCGGCCCAATTTACCTTTATTAATTTATCTTACACTCATGTAAATATCTGTGTTTTTTTAAAGAAATGAAACAAAACCAACCCCAATCTGTTCGGCTGAATGCAAATTTATTTAGACTGAATCCTGTAATGGGCTGGTTAAATGAAAATAATAGAAGTCTTATAACTGGTTGACATCTTTAGTGTTATGCACAAATGCATCCTGTCCACAGTTCTCAGAAGTCCACCCAGTATCCCAGAGTACACCTCCCTGTGAAGGCACTAATGACATAATCTACTCGTTCAGCAAACTTTAAACCAGCCAAAAGCTCCTGTCTTTGCCAAGGCTGACTTCAAAATAAATGTGGACTCGCTGGGCCAAGCCAAAATTTCAGGAGGGAAATTAAAAGTACATTTTCTCTTGGGAAGATGAAGCTCTGTGTTGTCAGATATTTTTAGATGTTCATATGTCAAAAAACACCTCTCCCAGCATGCTTCAGACTTAACAAGACTGTGCCATGATACCACGTTTGTAAGATTTTAGAAAAACTTAATTTTAGTTGTAGTCAAGTTAGAAAGTTGGATGACAACTAACAAAGCTAATAAAAGCTAGGGGTGCTTTGTGTGTGTGTGTTTTAATAATAAAAGTCAGTGCAGGGACTTACTATAGTAATAACTAAAGCAGCAATCCAAAATATAGAAAGCCAGCAGCATTTATGCTGGCTTAAGTATGCAAGATCCAAACTCTGTTTAGGAGTGGGAAGGCTGGCTGGCTGAGCTGTCTAAAGCCAGGTAGAGGCAAAACAAGCCATTAAAACAGAGTTTGACTTTCACCGCCATCTTTTTTCGTGACTGAGATGAGCGGAGTTAGGGTTTGCAAGCTGCCATGATCCTCAAACTTTTAAAACGGGGGCCAGTTCACTATCCCTCAGACACTGTTGTGGGCCGGACTCTAGTTTGAAAAAAATATGAACGAATTCCTATGCACACTGCACATATATTTTTTTCTTTAATTTTTTTTGGGGGGGGCTCCAAGAGAGTGGGGCCCTAAGCTATTGTTTAGCTTATACAGTGGTGCCTCGCAAGACGAAATTAATTCGTTCCGCGAGTTTTGTCGTCTTGCGATTTTTTTCGTCTTGCGAAGCACGGTGTCGGGAAAGTTTTGGAAAAGCTTCAAAAATCACCAAAGTCTTCAAAAAACTCAAAAAAGGCTACCACACCGCGTTCTATGAGTTGCTCCTCAAAGTCAAGTCGCAACTGTATTAACGGTGTTAAGAAAAAGGAAACAAACTTGCAAGACGTTTCCGTCTTGCGAAGCAAGCCCATAGGGGAAATCGTCTTGCGAAGCAGCTCAAAAAACGAAAAACCCTTTCGTCTAGCGAGTTTTTCGTCTTGCGAGGCATTCGTCTTGCGGGGCACCACTGTACGTAAATCTGGCACTGGTGGGGTGTGTTGTGCCTTGTTGTGGTGCACCTGTGGGGTGAAACTAAGAAAAAGGGATTTGGGTGAGTGGGTGCGAAGAGAGGTTGGAAGCACCAGTGGCAGTGCCGAGAATGGCGAGAAGGGGATTAACGGAGACCCTGGCAAAAGAAGGAAATGCCCAGATGCAGCCTGAGTTCATGAAATGCAGAGGCAGCGCTCGGCATGTATATCATGTACGTAAATCTCTCCCTGCTCCGGGCGGTGGGATGTTTGGTGAGGGGGGCAAAGGAGGCAGGCAGGTTGGGAGAGGAGGGCCATAGGCCCATTAGACAGGGGCGGGTTCAGGACCTTGGCAGGCCGGATTCAGCCCACGAGCTATAGTTGGAGGACCCCTGGCCAAGACCAGCAATTTGCAACTGAGAATCATGGCACCTTGCAACTATGCCCGGTTGCAAATGCCATCTCCGCAGAATGCAGGTCTCAATTTGAGTTGGGCAAGCTGAAAGGGGGCTTGAATTGCTGGGGGTGGAGAGAAGAGGCATTTCCCCCCTGACCTGCACTCGCCACATCCCTAACCCACCCACCCCTTTATTGAAAGAAGTCTTTATTTAGACTTTGCTAATCAGCGGCTTCTTAGAGAGTAATCTATCTGTGTTGAAGGTATCTGAAGAGGTGTGCATGCACACGGAAGCTTATACCCAGAACAAACTTAGTTGGTCTCTAAGGTGCTACTGGACATATATTATTATTTTTTATATATTTCAACTGTGTTGAAGACAGCCTAGCTAGGAGGGTTTGGGAAAGTTGAAACTCACCTAGTTTCAACTAGTTTCAGTTCCTTCATTGGCAAAATTGGGTGGCATGGCAACTTTCCTGTTTTAACCATTCGTTTTGAAGCCAAATGGAAAGTAAATGTGATCTACAACTTTGCGCTTGGCGATCTTATGACATTGGTTTGTGTTGTTGGCATCCATCCATCTCAAGAGACAATGAAGTACTTTGTGTGTGCGAAGGTAATCAGTCGACCATTGCTCTAAGTTGGTGTTGACAATGTGTGTTTGGTGCTAGGCAGAATGCAACAATTGCGGGGTTCCTGCCCATACAGAGAGACAGTTATTGTGCCGTGTTCTGGTGATGGTGCCTGGAAGCAAAACATTTTGCCCCTTACATGCCCCTCCAACCCCAGGCGTTCTCAGGAGAATTTTGCATCTTCCTCATTCAGCTGCCTTTTCTATCAGGAACAAGGAGCCAGAGGCCGCTGTCATGCCGAGATCTTATGACTTACTAGCATTTGATCTTAATAAAACGTTCCTGACAAAGTCGGATGCCAAAACCCAGTATCTAGAAAATTATATTTGCAGAAACACATAGAGAGCTGCATTATCTTTCCCTCCCTGCTTCCCCCGTACGTAGTTCGCAAAGTCCATAAACTGGATTTGCAGACAGGGATGCATGTCTTGGGTTCAGGGCGAATGATGAAGAATCTGCAAATGAGTTTGTTCAGAAAGCTTGTTGGAATGGGACAAAAGACAAAAAGAACAAGTGCCAAAATAAACATTTCTGTGTTTGATTTTGAAGGCATGGGGGGAGGGATTCTTTTTCTAATTGAAATAGTTTCTGAGCTCTGTCATCCTGACAGCCTAGGCGTTTCACATCGCTGCCAGAATCAAATCCAACCCTCCAGTAATCAGAGAATCCCATGTGTCTGTTTCCGGGGGGTTAGGGGAGAGAGAGGGAGAGAGCTATAGAAAGCTGTAAAGAGGGACGTTGACCCAGTTCTGTGTATATTTCAGTACACATTCTGGGACGGGCGCTTTGCTTTCTTCTGTGGGAGATCCTGTACTAACAGTCAGTCCTTCCAAGTGCTGACCTCTGCGCTGCTTGACTGCAGGAACTTTTCACAGAACTGATTTTTCTCCGGAACTGCAAGGGGAGGGAGAAGACTGGAAGAGCTAATAAGCGAGCAGACTGACTGTCTGCCTTTCTTCCTGAGGAGGTCTGGTTGGTGATTAAGGTTGGAACTAGATGTTAGGAAGAAACAAGGGGCTGCCATCAAAAATGGCAACCTCATGTCAAGTTGCCTCCTCCTCCCCATCCCCATAGTGTGCAATAATAGCAATCTGTGACGTGCCGATCCTTGCATTGTACATTTCCTCCATCTCCAGCAGCTGGGGATGTAAGAAGGCAGCAATTTCCATTCCAGCCTGCGTTCGTCACAGGCAGCGCTTTCTCCATTCCGCTGCAGTTCGGTTTCTGCCAAGCTGTTCGTCTCACGCCTGCTAATTAACAAAACTTAACATTCATCTTGGTGTAAAGGAAATGTCAAAGTTATGTAAAAAGAAGTCATTGGTTCTGCATCACTTGTGGACTTAAAAAACAAAAATGATTTGCCTGAGTTGCTTGCCTGAGTTCTAAGTTGACAACAGAAGAACATGCAAACTGCAGCAATTTCTGCTCCCTTTTCCATTTCCACTGAAGTTCTCTCATCAGTAGCAGCCAGTGTTGTGGAGAAGCAGGGACAAGAGGGGGCCTCTGACTACAAGGTCACATTGTTTGTCCAGCCTGAGTCTCCAGATGTTGGGCTGCAAATCCTATCATCACTGACCATTGGCCATGCTGCCAGGTGTTGATGGGACCCAAAGTTAGGGAAGGCTGATCTGACCCAATATCAATAGCTGGCGACAGCACTTCATAGTCTTTGATATATTTCCACACCACCCACAATCTAATCCTTTTAATCACAGATGCGAGCCATTGAACCTGGAACTGTCCTTCATGCAAGGCACATGCCCTACCAATGCCTTTCATTCCTTCCTCTCCCCACATCATAAGTTTCCGTGCATTTAGTTTCTCACGTTATGCACCCTGCTTTTCATCCATCATGGATCCCAAGATGGCATGCATTTTAACCATCCGGGCCCTTACCAGACCCAATCCCAAACACACTTAGTGTTATGTACTGAAGTTCTCACCCTGGGCCAGCAGGGGGATACTGTAGATAGTTATGCAGATAAGGGATCGAAAGTGACATTCAATGATTGGATAGTTTTAGAAAATTGTTACAGTTACGTTGTACTGGAGCTCTATATAAGCAGGCTGACTGAACCCTTCAGTTCAGTTCTGTTCTGGCCTGTGAATAAAGAAGAGCTGTTTGAAGAATCATTGTGTTGTCTGATATGTTCACCCACAACTTAACACTTAGCGTCTTCAGTAATGGGGTGGCAAGACATTGCAGGGTAGAGGAGAGAAGGAAGGTGACACAGGATTGCTATGGCAGCTTGTCTGAAGAACACAAGAATTCTCAGGCTGAGGGCCAGGATTCTGTTTCCAACAGAGGCCAGAGAGATTTGCAAGATGGACATGCTATCGCCAGCCAAAATAATGTACAGATAAACTCCCTTTGTAAGTGGAAGTTCCATTCAGCTGGCCTGTTTTAAAGCCGTATTTAATAGTTGCTATTCTCTCTAGCGCCAGCTTTATGCTCAAGCTGACCTCCATTCCATGTTGCCATATTACCCTCCAGGGAGAAAGGCAAATGGCTGACTGGAACATCTCACCACAGGTTCCTCTTTCAAAGGGCTAGCCTAAAAATTGCTGACACCGTCGAGCACAGAGTTCCCCAAAGGTTCCAGACTTGTGCGAGAATTTGGCTTGGACCTGAAAACCCAAACTTTAGCTGCACGGGGCTGCAAGTTTCAGTCAGTCACTCGGTGGGATTAGTCAACTAAAGCTTTAATTGCAGAATTTGAAAGCATGCTAGTTAAGTCACATAACACACTCGCTTTGTCGAACGGATTCTGTTTATTCTCCAAAACGGGGGGGGGGGGGTAAAAAGGATTACCGAGTTCAGACAATGAAAACTCCCAGCTACATCAATGCTTTGTTGAAAGATTTCAGTACTGCTGATGTAATGAACAAGCTTACATGTAGCTCTTGGCACTGCTATTATTAACAAGTAGGTGTGGTTAGAATCACAGCTGAAGAACGCCAACCGACTAGGGCAGCAGGGAGTGTGTTGCTGAGGTGTTGGAGTGCCTGCTCAGTGCAGGCAAAACTACTGCAAGGCAACAGAGGTTTGCAGTGGAGAGGAAACAGACAAGGATTGCTTAGCAAACAAAACAGTGCGGAGAAGGTTACTGGAAGGTAGAAATTTTGAAGCCAGTGCTCTGGCCCTCCAGATGTTGCTGGATTGCTGTTCCCATCACCCCTGGCCATGGGCCATGTCAGCTCAGGCTAATGGAAGAGTCACGCCCTCTCTCTTTAAAATGTTATCTCATGGAGAGAAACTGTCACCTTATTTCAGGATCCTCAAGGGAAAAGGGCTTTTTTTTTATTGAGATGTTGCAGAATGTAATATATGCAAATTTAATCAGTTAAAAGCCAAACAGTTAATCAGCTAAAAGATCTTCGTTGACAGCCCTGCAATTTATGACCAAAACAATGCCTAATTAATATTTATGCAGCTATTTCAAAGTGAAAAGGTCTTTTTGGATCGTTTCTCGAACACTATTTTCTGCTTTTTAAAGGGATTGGCCTTTTTCAAGGGAGAACTTGTCTGTGTAACGTAACATTTCTTCTTCATGGCTTCAGCTCTGCTAATGTTGTGTGGGTGGCTCACCTCAAAGTAAGGCCACATCCTTACATTTAAAGCACCACTGTGCCACATGAACTGTCACGGCTTCCCACAAAGCATTCTGGGAACTATTGTTTGTTAATAATGTGGAGAGTTGTTAGGAAACCCCCATTCTTCTCATAGTGCTACATTTTTTCAGAGTGGTTTAACAATATATCCATTTTCCCAGGGGACTCTGGGAATTGCAGCGTTGTGAGGGGAATAAACTAAACTACGGTCTCAGGATGCTTTGGGTGAAGCCATGATTGTTAAAGTGGTTTAATAATGCTTTGAATATATGGTGCTGATGTGGCCTAGTAGTCCCACATATAGGAGCTCACCCAATTCTTATAAAAGCCTATCTAAAAGCACAGAATTGTGAGCCAGAAGCTGCTCTATCTTGTCCTGACAACATCCCCAAACAGTGCTTAATCGCCATATATTCCCATAGTACCATTTGCCACTATAGTACTATTTTTCACCACCAACATTTTGCGTGTGGTGGCAGCAGGACCTCCCTAATATCTTCTACGATATCAAAGAATCACAGCAAGCACCTGCTGGGTTCCACATCTTCGGAAACAAGAAGTTAAAAGGTTGTCCCCAACCCTTTCTTCCTTCTTCCCTTGCCACAAAGCAATTCCTCCAAGACCTGTAGGATGAATTTCCATTCCACAAGGGCTATAGGTTGAGAAACGGAAGCCGGAAACTGTGGGATCAAGCCAAGGTCACCCACTGGCTACACAAGTGAACAGAGGTTTGATCTCACATCTTTCAGATGGCAGCCCGTTAGGTATTTAATAGGCCAGACCTGTGATTACTGTGTGTTGGCATGGCGTTTTCACGTTTATCGCCACAAGTATTGCACAAACATTGCTAGAGTGGATCATCATGCCTTGTCCCTCGTGTGCCTGTGCACTACTGCCCTCTCCTGGACAGAAACAAAACTGCTCCTCTTCGTATCACACACACATTATACAAAAGGCCTCTTTTCAACTTCCAGTTTCCATGGTGAAAAATCCGAATATGGTATGGACTTGTACTTGTGCCTGTTCTCAGGTCAGGTACGCATTATGGCAAGAATTTTGCAGTGGATCTTCATGCTCCAAATGACTTGCAATATTAGTTGGGGTGGGACATAAATCCTTCCTATGGTACAAATACAGTGGTACCTCGCAAGACGAATGCCTCGCAAGATGAAAAACGCGCAAGACAAAAGAGTTTTCCGTTTTTTGAGTCGTTCCGCAAGACGAATTTCCCTATGGGCTTTCTTCGCAAGACGAAACGTCTTGCGAGTTCTTGCGAGTTTGTTTCCTTTTTCTTAAAGCCGCTAAGCCGTTAATAGCCGCTGAGCCGCTAATAGCCGTGCTTCGCAAGACGAAAAAACCGCAAGACGAAGAGACTCGCGGAACGGATTAATTTCGTCTTGCGAGGCACCACTGTATAGAACTAGTATATAAAGGTCAAGCCTTTTGCTTGTAAAATGAATAGAAAGCTAAATACTGCCCAACATATTGGGATCTAAGGCTGATTTAGTCAATAACTCCAGATGTGCTGATATTACCATTCTCAAATCCCTCACACAGTCATACATGCAGTAACCTTTCAAAGCCATTCATTCAGACTTTGCTGCTGTAGCCAAGAACAAGTTTCATCACAGTGGTTGAAAGGAAGGGGGGGGGAGGACTGGCAATTCAGAGGCTTTTGAAACCTATTCTTTCTTCTTAAGCAGATTTTCAAGCTTGTCTTCCAAAGCACAAGAGCTGCAAACCATAAAAAGGTTGAAAGAGAGAATCTGACAAGCTTGACCAAACTGTGGACTTACAGAAAATATATTGAAGACTGAGTGCATCACATGGACCATATGACACACCCACACACCTGTTCTAGAAGCTTCCTATTTCTGTTTTTCATCATGAGTCACCAGAAAGTTCTGATTGCTTTTATAAAGTGAACACTGCACACTTAAAATGGATTAGATGGTTTAAAATGTTGACAGTATCCTGTATTTTTAATCCTTAAGATGAATTTTGCAGATATAGCAAAAGCAACAGGCAAACTAATAGCTATTGCTACTTGAATCTTCTTCACAGTAAGGAAATATATGTAATGAAGGCACCATGTAAGCATTCCACAAACAGGGAGCCATCACAGAAAAGGCTTGTTCTCATGTTGTTGCCTTCCCAACCTCTCATGAAGGAGGAACGCAAAGACGGGCCTCAGATGATGATTGCAGGGTCCAAGCTGGTTCCTATGGGGAAAGGTGGTCCTTGAGGTATTGCAGTCCTGAGCCATTTAAGGCTTTACAGGTCAAAACCAGCACTTTGAATTGGGCCCAGAAACTAATTGGCAGTGCAGTCAGGCCGGGATCAGTGTAATATGCTTAAACTGTCTTGCTCCGTTGAGCAACCTGACCACCGAATTCAGCACTAGCTGAAGTTTCCGAACCCTCTTGAGGGGCTGCCCAATGTATAACACATTGCAATAATCTAACCTAGAGGGTATCAGAGCATAGACAACAGAAGTTCAGCTATCCCTGTCCAGATAGGGGTGCATCTGGGCCACCAGCCAAAACTGATGATAGACACCTCATGCTACTGAGGACACCTGAGCCTCGAGTGACAACAAATGATCCAGGAGTACCCCTAAACTACAAACCTGCTCCTTCAGAGGAAATGTAACCCATCAAGAGCAGGCAATCTCCCCCCCCCCCCCATCTGGTCTAGGGAATTAACCACTAACACTGTCTCAGTCTTATCTGGATTGAGCTTCAGTTTGTTGGCTCTCATCCAGTCCATTACTGAGGCAAGACATTGGTCCAGCACTGCCTCACCTGCAGATGTAAAAAAAAAAAGTAGAGTTCTGTGTCATAAGCATATTGCTGACAACATACTCCAAAACTCCAGATAACCCCACTTAGTGGTTTCGTGTAGATGTTAAACATCATTGTTATGTTTACATAAAAGTTAGGTATTTTAAGTTAAGAATTAATTTTCTAGTATGGTGGTAGATTTGGGCTTGTGGTAAGGCTAACTGTTGTCAGGGCTCTGTTTCTGTTTGAATGATGCAAAATTCAACCGAGTGAATGAAGGAACAAATTATTTTCAGTAGCTTTCAATTACTCAGCTCTGAAGCGACTGTTGGGTGCATTCTGATGAATAAGGAGACATGTTGGTCATTTTTAGTATAATGCTGCTGTCCATTCCAAAAGTTATTTATCTGTGGCATAGTTTGTTTGGAAGGAAGAATCTCATTCATATTTTGAATTTTCAGATTGCTGCAAAAAATTCATTTTGGTTTTAGCGTCTTCACATATGGCCTGAATAATGTGTATTAGTTGGAGAGAAATGCGTAAAAATGCAGACAGAAAGCAATAGCAAATAAACATTTAGATACACCCATGGTAAGAGCAGCCAATGAGATGGGACCTAGAGGCTGCCATTGCTGACGGGTGTCTGAGGAGGAGGAGGGTTCCTTTGCTCTTTTCAGCAGCTGTCTAAGGCAGCAATGGAATCAAGGGATTGGCACAAAGTGCAGACTACCTAAATACACCTCCTTTGATGGAGCTCAACGGGGACAGTCACCCAGTAGCCCCTGTCCCATCATACCAGTCCCCATCCTTTGTACTGTCTAAGTAATGAAAAATACTCAGGAATGTATTGTATACCCACAATTGCACTGCCTTTGTAGAGATACAGCATCCGAGGTCAAATAGCCATGTTTGCAGTCCAGTACCATTGAAGAAATGAACAGAAACCACAGTCTTTAATTCTTTTTCTTTTCCCTCCCCCTTGTTTCCAAAAGGACTCTCTGCGGATGGTGGGGCCAAGCGGCAAGAGCATCTCTCTCGATTTTCCATGCCTGATCTAAGCAAAGATTCTGGAATGAATGTCTCTGAGAAGCTGAGCAACATGGGGACCCTGAATTCCTCCGTCCAGTTCAGGAGTGCTGAGTCTGTCCGGAGCCTACTTTCCGTTCAACAGTACCAAGATATGGAAGCCAACCTGCACGACCTCACTAACCCCATTGGGTACAGGGACACACCGTCCCGTGGAAGGATGCACCAGAGCTTTGACTATGACGGTGGGATGCCAGGGAACAAATTGGCTGGGCAGGAGGGTGCCCGGCATCCCCCCATGAGCGAGCGCACCCCAAGACGAACTAATCTCCGAGATGACGACCGGCGGTATCGCCCCCACAGGCCCCGGCGGTCCAGGCGCTCCCGCTCAGACAACGCCCTTCACCTCGCCAGCGAGCAGAGCTACAAGTTGAAAGAAAGGCCCTCTCTGCGAGCCAGGGAAGACTACGATCAGTTCTTGCAGCAGAGAAGTTGCCGAGAGACGGCAGAGCAGGGCGCACGGAGAAATCTGTACGGCCAGTGTCCTAGGACCGTATCGGACCTTGCTTTGCAGAACCACTTTAGCGAACGGTGGGGACCCTACTTTGCTGAATACGACTGGTGCTCGACGTGCTCCTCCTCCTCCGAATCTGACAACGAAGGCTACTTCCTCGGGGAACCGATCCCGCAACCCAGCCGCCTCCAGTACGTCACCGGCGAAGAGCTCCTTCACAAATACGGCTCCTACAGCATGCCGAAGTCTTCCACGCTAGGTGGTCGAGGACAGTTACACAGCCGGAAAAGGCAAAAGAGCAAAAACTGCATCATAGCATAACCACGTTGCCCAAGCACAGTGTTGGAGAATGTAACTACTTCATCAACTTGCACTGTTGTAGGTCTTAAAAGTGCTTTTCATTGTAACGGAAATACCTGGCGAGCCGGGAGCTGTAAGAAGGAGGTCATAGACAAGGGTCTATAAATAGTCATAATCGTTGGCATGGTGAATATGTTTTGCACATTTTATTTTGGGGATGGAGGGAGGGATAAAATTTATTTTAGCATGTAATCGTCACAAATTTACCTCCTTCCCACAAGTAGCTGCCACCCACTTAATACACAGTTCACCCTCATCTTTTAAGTTGCCATTGTTTTCTATAACCAGCTTCTAGTTAATTTTCTCTCTCTTGATTTTCATTTTCATCACCTGCTTTTGGTCATTATTCTGCCAGATTGTGTAAGTTATTTTCATTATTGTTCTGTAAATGCAAAGAAAATGAGAGTTTGGAGAAAAATATTTTTGTATTTTGTAATATCAGAGGAATTTCTGTATCTTAGGAGTCCCTGGGAATCTCATGCGTATCCATCATGCTTTTCAGCTAGAGCTAAACAAACAGAGCTTCAGAACCCTTTCTCTTTTGCCATCAGATTTTTTTTTCTGGATCAGCAAGGCTTTCCTTTCTGCACCTGCTCTAAAAGCAAAAGAGCCTCTTATAAATTCATTAGCTCTTGCGGAGGCCTACAGGGTTGCTTTTAAATAATAATAATAATAATAATAATAATCTACTAACACTTGCATTTTATGTTATTCTGTAAAACAAATACAGGCGTCTGTTACCGAAACGAAATAAAAAAAAATACGTTGCTGTTTATCCAACGACATTTAAGAAAAACCCGTAACCACCAAATGTTTGGAAAAAGAACCCAGGTCTAAGAAGGAAGTTTACATCCATTTGGAGAGGGCTGGAGTCGCTAAAAAATAATAATTCAGCTACTTTTGGGAGGGTAGACCAAAACAGTTGTAAATGGTTCAGTTGTGTGGTGTCAGCATGAACTTGTTTTGAGTATAGAATTGTTTTCTGGTGCTCTAGTTTCCTGGCATATGTTAACTGCTGTTCATTACCAAGAGGTAACTTCAACACTGCCTTCTTCTGAAATTCATAATGAAACGAATACATCCTAATCATGTCAGACTTAAAGCCTACCCTTGGGAGATAAACACTTCAAACCCATTACGAAGGCAGTTTGAAGGGCCTATCCTCAGGGTAGAATGGAGTCCATTCTTTGGAAGTAGAACAAAGCAACAACAGCTTCAACATGGTAGTTATATACATAGGGCTCAAAGTGTACTGTGTGCTATGGTGGATGTGATTTTTTTCTCTGTATGCTTTAAACAATTGGGAGATTGACACCCAGATGTGTTCTATATTGTTTTCAGATGAGACAGCGGGAAAGAAGGAAATTCTTTTTTTCTTTTTTTCCCTTTTGGTTGTTGTACTTTTTACTACAGGGCTGTAAAACGGGTTTCAGTAGACCCCCCAGCTAAATAGGATCTTGCCAGCTTACTACACCTGTGGAGAACTGGGTGGCTCTGTTAGAACAAGAGTCAATGGGAATAGATGGCAAAACCCAAATTGGTGTGAGTGGAATGGGGCAGACAAACAAACAGACAGGTGTGGGAGCCCTGACTCTCCAGTTGGACCTAAGAAATGGGGTCTTTGGGCCTGCTCCAGCTCCACTGTGGAACAGGCCTTGGATCAATGTACTTGTAACGCTGAGGGAACAGATGGCCTTGCCTATTGGAAAGCAGTGACTTGGAAGGAAATCTCAGATACGGATGTATCCATAGCACAGCTAAGAATCTTTTTGTTGTGCATAAGGAGAATGTGATAATTATGATTTTTTTTTTCCACAAAAAAAATAAAGAAAGAAAAAGAA
Organism: Podarcis pityusensis; assembly: GCF_964106645.2. Taxonomy (NCBI): domain Eukaryota; kingdom Metazoa; phylum Chordata; class Lepidosauria; order Squamata; family Lacertidae; genus Podarcis; species Podarcis pityusensis. The sequence continues at coordinate 102,201,556 of NC_138029.1, forward strand.
ACAAGGTGATGTATAAAAAGAAAGACTTTCTTGGCTTCAATGAATGAACATATTGGCCCAAACAGAAAATATATTGGTGTGTGTTTTTTACAGTAGATTCTATTCGCTGTCATCTCATTAGGAGGTATATATCTATTTCCTTTTGACTCATTTTATGCTCAGTGGAATAGAACCCACAGTGTCTGTTATCATTCTGATGTGCCCCATTGACATCTCACAAGAACACAGTTCCCAATGCATTTCAGTGCAGCTTAAGCACACAAAGCTGTCCATGACATATAAGGAGCAATGGAACTTGTGTGGGCTGCAGGTTCACCTCATAACCCCTGGATCTTGGGGATGGCAGTACGGTCTGCAATAATCATTTGACTTACACTCACAAGTGGAAACATGCTGCAATTTCCCATTTTGTCTATCACACATTGTTAACTAGCCATGGTTTGTACAAACTGCCACTTCCTGTGTTGCCTTTTCACTTATTGGACAGAACCATGATGACCATGTTAACAACGTTAAATGGATTAGAAATGGTAGACATAAACGGGAAATTTAGAGGGGAGGGAAACCTATATATGGTTTACTAAATGTATAAGCATGATTCATTTAGGCTGGGGTGGACCCTGTGGCCCTACAGACATTGGTGGACCCAGATCTCACTTTCCCTGACCCTTGGGCATGCTGACTGAGGCTGAAAAGGGTTGGCAGTCCAACGACACCTGAAGAACCACCCCTGATTTATGCCCTGGTCAAATTAATCAGTACTTAAGTTTGTTTTAAGGTATTAGGGCACCAAGAAGTTGGCATATTAACGTATTTTTCGCCCTATAGGACACACTTTTTCCCCTCCAAAAATGAAGGGGAAATCTGTGTGTGTCCTATGGGGCGAATGCAGGCTTTCGCTGAAGCTTGGAGAGCGAGAGGGGTCGGTGCACACTGACCCCTCTCGCTCTCCAGGCTTCAAGGAGCTATCAGCAAGCCTGGGGAGCCCGCAGGAGTTCCCGCAGGCTCCCTAGGCTGCGGATAGCAGCCTGCTGCCCGGAGCACGGGGCGCGCTGAAGCAGAGCACCCCTCGCTTCGGGCAGATATCCGCAGCCTAGGGAGCCTGCTGCCCTTGTTTTTCTCCTCTAGAAACTATGGTAGGTGCGTTTGTAAAAGCTCAGGCTTCCCCCGCCCCAGCCCCGCAGCTGGGGGGGAATAAATTTTTTTTTCTTTATTTCCCCCCCAAAAAACTAGGTGTGTCCTATGGGCCGGTGTGTCCTATAGGGCAAAAAATACGGTACATGTTAGGTCCAAAGCAACTAATGTGACTGAACCTCCTGGAAAGCAATGAGACTAGTACTACTACTATTAGCACTAAATTTTATTTATGAAACATTTTATATGAAAAATGCAGCCTGCATTGAACTGTACTACAAGTACATATCCTAACTACATTTTATGCATTTGTTGTTTAAATGACCATTTTAATAATAAGATCTTTTAAAATGCAGTTTATCAAGGTGACTCAATCAGACATGATTTGAGGATTGCTGTCTCTAAAGCTGCAATTCTCTGCCTGCTTACCTGGGAGCAAACCCGTTGAACTCAACAGGGCTTGCTTCTGAGTAAACATGCATAGCATTAGGCTGTAAAACCCTTAGGTGTCTTTAATGTGCCGTTTTCAGATAACCAAAGGAATGGTTTGTATTTTGGAGGGAGTTGCATATGCATAATACCTTTATCGGTAGTCCATAATTGCCAATAATTACATATAATTACTTCTTGAAATTACATACAGATTGTTAATTGGGGACAGATCGTTAACTGGTGTTAATCAGCATATTCCAGAGAGGTGTAGAGATTCATGGCGATGCATCAAGGAGAGGAAAAACATGCATGTGCTGAATTTGACAACCGTCACTCTCTGATGCACTGGTGAAACCCCCCAAATACCAAATGTAAACCTGTGATTCCACCCTTAACTTCCTAAAAGTTTCTATAGCAATTTTAGATATTAATGGCGTCAGTCAAAGAAAGAAGGAAGCAACCAAGAGTTGGCAACATGTTGAATCCTTTATCTGTCTGAAGAACAGATTAAAATGTGCGAGTTGGCAGGTGGAATCAATGTACTTAATGCCATGGGTAGCTCAACACCAGATACTATTGCGTGGGCAAAGGCTACATATAATCTTAATATTCCGTGAAGCCAACAGCTCAATTCTGCGCATGCCTCTTGAGAAGTAAGTCTTACTGAGTTTCAACAGGAACTACTACCAGATAAGCATATAGTGCAGCCTCCCGAACACAGTAAGACTTCCAAGTAATGAGGCCATGGTTGGTCAACAAGATGTATAACGCTGCTTATATGAAGCCCAAACAGGCTGGCTGGTCAAGTGAATTCAGAAGGCCAGGGCAGCTACCTTTGACAGGGCAAGTCAGTCCCTGAGTGTGGGCCATCATTATCAAGTCATCTTATCAGAAAACCACCTAAACAAGTGTTTGTCTCTCTCTCTCTGTGTATACTGTGTGTGTGTGTGTGTGTGTGTGTGTGTGTATACACACACATATATATATACATAGACACACGCACACACACATATTACACACACACATATATTAATCCTGCACACATTATCCATCTACACATACCATCTTTCCTGCTCCAATTAGGCGCAATTGGCTGTTGCCCTGAGATCAAGTCCACATAAGTCCATTGATTAAAAGCATGGGGAAGATAATGTGAATGGAAGAAGAAGCCTTTACGTCATCCTTGTAGCTGGCTTCTCCCCTGGGACTTAAGTGGATCTTTGCCTGGAGGATGAAGCCGACCATAGAAAGGTCTAATGAATTCCTCCAGGCTTATGATAAATACTACAGGTGAATCACTGGTGTTAATGAATTGGATCCCAAACAACAGGAAGCTAAAGCAAACTACACCCACATTTTTGTTCCATCTGTACTCTACAGACAAAACTGAGGGTTGGCTCCTGTTAGAAAGTGTCCGCGATCAAAGCAAGATGAAAGCAGGGACATCTGGACATGCTTTTATTGCAGGAAGCCCCATCAATGGAAAGGTTTTGCAGAAAAAGAATCCTAAGGCTGCAGGGCTTGGAGAGAGCAATTTAGTGCACTGGGCTCATCAAAATGCAGGGAGTTGCGATAATCACAGCTAAGAAAATGACTGTATGTCATAACAGAAGAAAGTCCCTTGGTGGCAGGCAGGTATTATAATAGGCAGTTTGTAAGGAGAGCCGATAAGGTACACGGGTGGCGCTGTGGGTTAAACCACAGAGCCTAGGACTTGCTGATCAGAAGGTCAGCGGTTCAAATCCCCACGAGGGGGTGAGCTCCCGTTGCTCGGTCCCTGTTCCTGCCCACCTAGCAGTTCGAAAGCACCCCAAAAAGTGCAAGTAGATAAATAGGTACTGCTCCAGCAGGAAGGTAAACTGCATTTCCATGCGCTGCTCTGGTTCGCCAGAAGCAGCTTAGTCATGCTGGCCACATGACCCGGAAGCTGTACGCCAGCTCCCTCAGCCAGTAAAGCGAGATGAGCGCCGCAACCCCAGAGTCGGTCACAACTGGACCTAATGGTCAGGGGTCCCTTTACCTTTAAGGAGAGCCGATAACAGTAGCTTTTGTTTACTTGCCCCGTAAGGCTCTGTGTTATTTTCTCAGGGAAATGCTTAACAAGGTAGTGAACTTCAAACAAGGGGTGGTAATCCCTGGAAGTGCAGACTTAAATGATGCAAAGGACACTAACATGGGCACGAGAATAAAATAAGTAATAAATGTTGGAAATGTAAAGAAAAAGAAGGATCTTTTTATCACATGTGGTGGGAATGTAAGAAAGTGAAAAGCTTCTGGGAAATGATGTACAATGAGATGAAAAAGATGTTGAAATACACGTTTATGAAAAAAACCAGAAGCATTTTTACTTGGCATTGTAGGGGAGGATATTAACAGACAGGATAGGAAATTGTTTTTATATAAAGAGGGGTGGGATAGCCCAGGCACAGGTTCCCTCTAAAATAGCCAAAGTTATTGCAGATTGTGGTCTTGTTAACAGAGAGTCATAGAATTGTAGAGTTGGAAAGGACCCAAGGGCCATCTTGTCCTACAATGCAGGAATCTCAGGTAAAGCACCCATGACAGATGGCCACCCAACCTCTGCTTTAAAACCTCCAAGGAAGAATCCACAACCTCCTGAGGAAGACCATTCCACTGTCAAAAAGCTCTTAGTGAGGGTGCATACACCTGGGTGTTTGAGAATGGTTTAGTTGAGATTCCTGGATTGCAGAGGATTGGGCTAGATGACCCTCAAGGGGTTCCTTCTAACTCAATGATGCTATGATTATATGATCAGCAGCACTTAATCTCTTCTAGGCAAGTCCGTTAACTGACCGGCTTTCTCTTAAGATCCTATTCATCTTAAAGATGCAGTAACATAGATCAGCATGGGGGCGTGCCCACAAAGGGGGCTGCAGAATAGGAAAGATGAAATGTGGGGTGGTCTGTATGCAACAGAGATTCCGTGTCCCATAAAGAGAGGAGTGAAAGGAGAGATGCAACTCCTTAACGTTAGCTGTTGCTCCACCGTGGAGTCTCGGGACAGAGTGACAGCCATCTGTGAAGTCGCCAGAAGAAAGTTGTGTGTGGCACCAAACCCAAAGGCTCTTTCCTCCTAGTCTATATGACAGCTGTTTCCATTTTGAGGGCCTCGGAGCAACATCTGCAAGAAATCAAGTGCAGGAGCCCATGCTGCAGCAATATGCCAAATTCCAGCGTGCGAGTCAGGCCCTGTTCTTAGCCGTTTTGTGTGTGAGCCTCTCTTAAAGTTCTCCTTGAAAACCAGGCTGTGTCAAAACACACCTAACCCTGTTTGGATCGTCTGAGCTACATCTGTTTCTTTTTAGCAGTACAGTGGTACCTCGGGTTACAGACGCTTCAGGTTACAGACTCCGCTAACCCAGAAATAGTGCTTCGGGTTAAGAACTTTGCTTCAGGATGAGAACAGAAATTGTGCTCCGGTGGCGCGGCGGCAGCAGGAGGCCCCATTAGCTAAAGTGGTGCTTCAGGTTAAGAACAGTTTCAGGTTAAGAACGGACCTCCGGAATGAATTAAGTACTTAACCGGAGGTACCACTGTATTTTTTTTTTAATGTAATTCTGCCTTTTCCAGCCCTTCCAAGGATCGGAGCAATGAGCACTTTTTGTTGGGGAGAAGAAAGCTGCCTCAATGAGTTGTGCGAAATCTTGGCTGCTGGCTGCCAGCATCGACGAATCAACTAACAGTTGCTCTGCATGAAAATGGCAAGATCTGAATTTAAATGGAAATAGTTGGGGTGGACCTGTACGGAAAGGCAATCTGGAAGAGCTCTTCTATTGGTTCGTGTGATCTGGAGATGAACCCTTGAATTCCACTGAGATAAAACACATCATCTAAGAGCATAAGTACACAAGAAGAGCCTGTTGGATCAAGCTATCCAGTCGGCGTACTGCTCTCACCATGGCCAACCAAATGTTTATAGGAAGCTCAAAAACAGGACCTGGGCCCCATAAGATTCTCCCTACTTGGAGGTCCCAGCAGCTGGCTTTCCTGTACCACCACTGCCTCCTGCTTGAAAACACAGAAGATGAGAGCGCTGTTGCGCTCAGATCCTGCTTGCAGTATATTCCCAGAGGCATCTGGTTGGCTAGATGGGTCATTGGCCTGATCCAGCAGGCTTTTCTTATGTTCAAGAACAGATACCTAAAAATAGAGACAGTTCCTGGTAAATTGGAACAGTCGGAACATATGGCTATGCCTTATCTGCAGTTCCTCTTCCCAAAATTGGGGAGTGATTGCTATAAAAGAACGCATATAAACATCAAAAGCAGAATAAGAGCCCCACCACTTTCAGTAGGAAATATGTCATGGCCTGTTTATCTAGCGTCCACTTCATTCCTTCTAACATGCCGCCCCCTCCCCCTTGTTTGGGTATTGTCCCCACATTCACAGAAGAGGTAAAAGGTAAAGGACCCCTGGTCCAGTCAAAGGCGACTATGGAGTTGTGGCACTCATCTCACTTTCAGGCAGGGAGCCAGCATTTGTCCACAGACAGCTTTCTGGATCACGTGGGCAGCATGGCCAAACCGCTTCTGGCACAGCAGGACACCGTGACGAGTGCCAGAGTGCACAGAAACGCCATTTACCTTCCCACTGCATTGGTACCTATTTATCTACATGCATAGGTGTGCTTTCAAACTGCTAGGTTGGCAGGATCTGGGACAGGGCAATGGGAGCTCACCCCGTCAAGCAGATTCGAACCGCCGACTTTCGGATCGGTAAGCCCCAGAGGCTCGGTGGTTTAGACCACAGCGCCACCCGCTGTGTGAGTCAAAAGCTCACAGGTGTTAAGGCGGGATCATTTCCATGACCCAAAATATTCAGTTCTGCAGCATTGCAGATTGTGAGCGATGCTTTACGTTGACATTGTGGAAACACCAGCATGCTCACACCCGGGTCCCAGCTGAATTCAGAACTTTTTGGTCACTGCATTCCTAACCTTCATAGCAAAGGTGAAAGAGACTCTTAATCTAAGGGCTGTGGGTTTGATGCCACATGTTCGGTGAACAGATTACTGCATTGCAGGGGCTAGATGACTCTCATGGTCCCTTCCAACTCTGCAACTTTGTGATTCAGAGAAGGAAACCCAGTAACTCTAACACATAATCCTTGAAGTTGACAACACAGGTACTAAAGAGAGCAGCAAAGAGTTAAAATGTATTGTTTGGTCCCCCCCCCCCAGGCATTTGCTATCAGGTACGTGAGGAAACTGTTAACGCTTCCCGCTCATCTATGATTAACTGCTTCTGACACAATGGATGGAAGGAGCTACACCAGCCGGCTGTGTTCTGCTTTGTAGCCATCTGGCCCCGCTTGCTGCATCCCTCTATCTCCACAGGCCACGCTCTGGACGACCTGCGTAAGGGCAGATGTGTGCCTTCGAAAGGTATTTCCCTCGGAGCGTTCCTCGTCGCAGGAAATCGTGACCTTAATCTCCTCCTCCTTATTCCCTTAAAAGGTGGCTGGGCCGAAGGCGAGACGCAATAGAGAAGCAGCTAATTTCATGTGTTGGAAGAGTAAGAGAGCATCTCTCTTGAGGAACATTCTCAAGGGCGTTTTCAGGCGTTGGGGCCTGAGACCAAATAACATAAGGATGCAACAAACACACTTGCAAGCATTATTGTTATACAGACTGTGGCACAAGCTTGTCAGGGAACGGGTGCCAGCTTCTGCTCCAGGACTAGGGTGCCCTCACTTGCATCCACTGCCTGTTTATTTGATTTATACCCCCCGCCTTTCCTCTCAGGAGCGCAAGGTCACATGCCCTGCTCTCTCTTCTCCTTGTTTTATCTTCACAGAAACCCTGTGAGGTAGGTTAGGCTGAGAGACTGTGACTGGCCCAAGATCACCCACAAAGCTTTAGGCTGAGTGGGGATTCGAACCCTCATCTCCCAGGTCATAGCAGAGCAGGTCTAACCACTGCACGACATTGACTCTCATTATACACTCATTATTTGATTCACCAGCTGAAGTCCACCATCTCTCTGTCACCCCCTCCCTTTCCTCCACAAGATGCTTTTGACACCTATGGCATTTTAAACCTCCTACGCCCCCCTCCCCATTCGTGGGTGGGGTGGGAAGGACACAACAGTGGGTTTGGAGTTAGCTAGTGTGGCCTCACTTTTCTCCTCACATAATGGTATCTGTGTGTGTGTGTGTGTGTGTGTGTGTGTGTGTGTGAGAGAGAGAGAGAGAGAGAGAGAGAGAGAGAGAGAGAGAATGCTTGGGTAAGATTATTATCGATCAGGTTATTTTTTCCTTACCCTGCAATACCCATCTTTGGGTAGACACAATTTGGGTGGTGACAAAGGATTTTCTCCTCTCCTTCCAGTGCAAATATGCTCCAGGGATTCCAAACTACATTAGTAATTCAGAACCAGATGTATCTGCCCATCTAAATTGTCCTGGAGTGATAAAAATCAACCTGGAGTGATCTTGAGTTCCCTTTGTGTGCCGCAGAAGCACTGAGGGTATGACATGCCATTGGTGACGAAGGGGGGCTGCTGCCTTTTCTCCTTTCTCTTCCTCCGGCTCCCTCAGTTTTGATTTCCCCTTCATGTGTGCCGGAGAGGGGGTGATCAAGAACAAGGTAGCCAGTGTGCTGCTGGAACAAGGTCTGGACTTGTGTTCGCAGCTGGGGAGATTTAATGAGGCTGCGTGCTGGCCAGCTTCCTTATTGACAGGGCTGTCTGAGCTTGGACTGTCAAGGTGTTTGTTCTGGTGATGAGTTGCCTGGCAGCCAGCGTCTTGGGCACCCAAGCGGCTCTGGCTATTCAGAAGCAGCTAGCCAGTGGCACTGAAGCAAGGCTTGGCTCGATGCTTCACTGTTTTCATCAGAGTGGCATAACAGCTGAGGCCTAGCCCTGCTAAGCAAGTATGGCACGAGAAGCTTTTTCTGCGAAGACTCACCATCCATACAGACACCAGCTTCCTCCTCCTTGCTCTCATCCCTATGACTCTTGGTTGTAACCCTGAGGTGTGGTCAGGCTAATGGAACAAGCAGAACAGCACACCCTCCAACACTTGGAAGCCAAAATCTGCGACGCCGTCTTCCCAGACATCATCCTCCCATTCTTTATCGCAGAAGCATGATGGCGGCCATTTGGGTTGCCATGATCTCACGTGATTTCAGGCCTCAATTGCCCCCCTCAAAAAAGTGCTTTGGGGGGCACATGATTATGGCCCTGAAACAAGTGGTTTTTTCCCCAGGGGGTAGAATTGCAACATGAAATTACGAACCAGATGGCTGCCATGCTTTCCCCCAAAAGAATGGATTGTCCCTCTTTTTCAAGACACTTGTGGGGTATGGAACAGGCCATGGTAGAGCTCTCAAAGGAGAGGCATTTTGGAACAGGGCTCAGCTTCTATCCACTTCCTCTCTGACTCAGTGTGTGTGTGAGAGAGAGGTGGGGGCGGGGAGGGAGGAAGGAAGGAAGGAAGGAAGGAAGGAAGGAAGGAAGGAAGGAAGGAAGGAAGGAAGGAAGGAAGCTGAATAGCCAGTCTTGCCTTGTGCAAGGCTGAGAAGAGGCACAGAGGCTTGACTTGCTCTCTGTGCTGAATCCAAAGCTATGACTTTGGGAAGACACCTAGAAACCTAATGGGGGAACAAGCTCTGTTGGAAAGTTAATGCTGCAAGCCCTTCCCTCTTATCCTCAGGTGGTATGTACAGTGGTACCTCAGGTTACATATGCTTCAGGATACATACGCTTCAGGTTGTGGTTTGAGGACCCGATCCCCACAAAGTGGAATGAATACACAAGGACACGTGTTATAAGGTTAATGGGCAAGAAAAGGCCACAACTTTATTGATTACAGCAAGTGAAAAGGTATTGGCTTAGGCATTGGATTACGTCAGCTGACTCCACCCCCTCAGAGAGGGGTGAGTCTAAAACAAGGGGGGTTTATTCACCAGTAGGTGGAGCCTGTTGATGCTAATCCCCTGATGTCACCGAGGGTCGTGCCATGGCCTTCCGCCAAGCAGGCATCGGACAGAATACACGACCGCCAGATTCCTTTAACGGAATACCCAAAAATTGAAGGCATAGGCGATGGCCACACCTAGCCCTTCGACACCACAACACATTATTCCAATGCCTAACCTACCCACCAATACCACGAAAGTTGTATTGATTGCTACGAGGTAGGCGAAAAAACCAAAAAGCCTAATGCCAAATGGAAAAATTCCTACCAGGCCCCCCGGACCAACCTAAGGTCCATAGCAAGGCCAAAGAAAACTAAGACCCTGAGCTCAAAGGGAGTGGAGGGTGGGTGACTCGCGACGGGGCGACGAAGAGTGAGGCCGAGGAGGGGCTGGCACCGCAGCATTTAGGCTGCTGTACACGCCCCCTCGGAGGCACCTGGTTGGGTGCCTGCTGATGGGCGTGGGCGCCAGCCAGGTGAGTGGGAGGCAGGGGGCAACGCCCCCTGCTAGAGGCGGAGCTCGGCTCCCGCCCACAACCACTCCCCTCTCTTCCAGGAGGAGAGTCTTTACAGACTCCGCTAACCCAGAAATAGTGCTTCAGGTTAAGAACTTTGCTTCAGGATGAGAGCAGAAATCGCGCAGCAGCGGCGCAGTGGCAGCAGGAGGCCCCATTAGCTAAAGTGGTGCTTCAGGTTAAGAACAGTTTCAGGTTAAGTACGGACCTCCGGAACGAATTAAGTACTTAACCTGAGATACCACTGTATGTATAAATAAAACCAATACAGTACAAAGACAACATCGTCTCCAGTTTCCTTTCCCAGAAAACCAAACTTGAGGTATGCACGGGAATCTCTCTCCGCCTGGAGTTTGGGGTGCATGTAACTTTTTAAAAAAATACTAAATAAATATTAGTTCAAAACCAGTCTGTGAAATGTTTAGGCTTCTCATATTCTGGAGGCTGTTGTGGTAAAAATGGCTGCTTTGTCAATGGGGGGAAATAGTTTCTTGGAGACAAGCATTAGAAGAATGTAAAAGAAAATAAGGGGGGTGATGTATTTGGTTAAATACATAGCAACTCATCATTATTCAGAACTCATACACCATCATGCAGTGATATAAACATAGTAGCTAATTTCCCATTTCACTAATGGCTTTCCTGCCCAAATCACCCTAGGTCAAGTGGCCGGCTGGTGGCATATTCGACAGATGAGGAGACATTATCACATGTGCAGCTGTGTGCGCAAGGCCAAGCGACAAGGCCATCCTGCCTCTCTTGTCCCATGAGCCCTCAGCCCTTCTACTGCAGGGCTGACACAGCATCTGTCAGATTAAAAATAGAATGGAAGGCCTAAGGCCACCATTGCAGTCCATCTGTGGTCTAGAGGCTTGATGGAGAAAGGGAGAATGGGATGGCCTGGCTGACCCAGGATTGCTCCATGCCTCACTCCTCTTTTCAGTATCAGCAGGACCTCTAAAGTCAGGGAAAGTGAGACTGCCATGGGCCAAGGAAGGCAAGGTGATGGGAAATCTGGTGGGACTACTGCTGCCTAAAGGTAAAAGTAAAGGGACCCCTGACCATTAGGTCCAGTCGTGGCCGACTCTGGGGTTGCAGCGCTCATCTCACTTTATTGGCCAAGGGAGTCGGCATACAGCTTCCGGGTCATGTGGCCAGCATGACTAAGCCGCTTCTGGCGAACCAGAGCAGCGCATGGAAATGCCGTTTACCTTCCCACCGGAGCAGTACTGTTTCAAATGTTATTTTGACTGATGTATGCACACTTTGAATTCATGTAACCAGTACTTGCTTGGAGAATTGCACGGCATGGTTTGGATAAGTGTGGATTTTGAAGGATGCCTGTGTTTCGGTTTGTGTGTTGTTTTGGAAGGTGCAAATTAGTGCAAATTTCCCCGCCATCTCATTTGATGCCAGGTGTGCCCATTTTCTGAAGCACACTCAGTGAAATAGCCTGGCCCAGGGGCTGCCCTGCCTCCCTCTATGGCAGATTTGGCTGGTTATTTTGTGCAGTTTGGACACACGCACAAGCCTTCCCCTAGCTGTGGGCGCTTCCACACAGCTGCTTATGGTGCTACTCCTGCGTGAAAATTCTGCGCAGTGTCCACAGGCTGGCATCCTCATCAACATGCCACCCCATAATATTTCCCCATCTAATCTGGATTTACTGCTTCCACTGAAAAGCCAATAAACAATTAAAATAACAGCAACGCAGAAATGGCAAATCCAGATTAAACAGAAGGGGGAAAGATATGAGATGGCTTTTTGATGAGGACACTGTGAAAAAACTACAAAGCATGTGTTGGAAATCACATGCATCCTGTCCTTTTGAGCCTTGCTTAACATGGGCGACACACCATACTTTCATTGGTGACACATGTGGACATCCATGTATGTTTACAAACCCCACCCAGTGTCTCCTGATGTGAGAAAAAATTATAGTCTTAGGCCTATGTATGTGACAATGTTGAAAAGCTACTGAAATGGATAGCTTTCGATTCATAGCTGCAGGAGCTGCTAGATACTTCCATTGGGCACGACAAAGCCAGTAGCCACAGACTTCCTAGGTCTGTTGTAAAGAAAGGTAAAGGGACCCCTGACCATTAGGTCCAGTCGTGACCGACTCTGGGGTTGCGGCGCTCATCTCGCTTTATTGGCCGAGGGAGCCGGCGTACAGCTTCCAGGTCATGTGGTCAGCATGACTAAGCCGCTTCTGGCGAACCAGAGCAGTGCACGGAAATGTTGTTTACCTTCCCGCCGGAGCGGTACCTATTTATCTACTTGCACTTTGACATGCTTTCGAACTGCTAGGTTGGCAGGAGTAGGGACCAAGCAACGGGAGCTCACCCCGTCATGGGGATTCGAACTGCCGACCTTCTGATCGGCAAGTCCTAGGCTCTGTGGTCTGTTGTAGATCCAAGCAAATTTCATGACGTTGCTCTCTCATTTGCCACTGTCAAGATCTAAACGCAAGGTGATATCCGCCGTGACTGCTGATTCTTTGGACTGGCACGCATATTATGTTTCTACAGAGTTGTGCAGGCAGATCTAATTAACTGAACCTGAGAACTCTATTCATGCGATATAATTTCCTCCTCTGCCCACTGTACAGTCAGACCCCTGCTGGTTTCGCTTTGGCTCGAGACTTTATATTGCATGGTGTGATTATGGAATCATTTTGGAGAAGAGGCATTCTGTCCAAACTGTAGAAGAGGTAAGAATATGTTCTGCTCCCCTCCCTGCAGTCTCAATAAGAATTGCCCTCCTCGCTATAATTAAATAAAGAAAAAATGCAGACACAGTGGCATGCTAGCCAGCTAGCATAACACTACATCATGAGCATATTTTGTTGGGGAAATTACAGGTAAGGGGTCAAAAAGGCTAGGAGGTGATAAAAGAAGATGACTCGTCCTTATTTTCTCACACACACACTCCAGGCAATGGGGACATGCTAGATAGGAGTGGAAAACAATAGAAATGTATTGGGATATGGACTACAATGCTTGAGGGAAACAGAAAAAGCAACAAGCTCTGGAAAGTGTTTTTTTGGGAGGCCAAGTGTCTGTCATTCTCTGGAGATATAATGTGAAACAGTGGGGTTTGCTGCTAGAGCATTGCAGCTGTGTACTTCGACCTATGCTCAAACTAATAACTTGTAAATAAACTTACATATCACAAAATGTCATTAAGCTCCAACGACCCCCTCTATAAGGAAACCAAACCCAGGTAAGCATGTGCTCCTGGAACCTCTTGCTAGTTGGCGAAAGCGTGACAAGCACAGCGATATAACCACCACAAAATGTGCAATGGACATGCTGAAGCAGTCCTCCCTTCCCCAGGGCTTCCTTGTAGCAATTTTATGCGACAGGAGGATATCAGTTATGCCCAAGGAAATGGACAACTGGATCTGGCGGGAGATGATCCGTCTTTCACAGCAGTGCTGAGTTTGCTCGAAAGAACGAACAAAACAAGGTCAGCCGTAATATGCTAATTCAATCTGAGTAAGTGACACATGTGGAAGAATGCATAATTCAGTCAATCACGTCAAGTATGAATTAATTCACAAACGTGGTCGTGAATGGCAACATGCTGGAGTACTTTGGTCTGTTTCCGTCGAAAGGCTGCAAACCAATGCTCTTGTGGGAGGGGAAAAGTGAACTTTACCACCTAGGGTCTATAGCAGAGTAGGCTTTTATTGTAAGTGGGCAGGACGGATCCTGAGTAAGGGGCAGGTTCCCCACAACTCCCTGTATACCTCCCAGGGCAAGGGTTGCTCTCATGATGCCCTCCAAAGGGTGTTGGACTCCCATCAGATGCCATCCAGCATGGCCAACGGTCAAGAATGATGGGTGTTTTAGTCCAGAACACCTGAAGGGCAACACCACCTGTCCTATGGGAATGCAAGGCCACGTCATGAGCTGCCCCCTGTGGTGAGCAAGTGAAGGACTGTACCCTCAGCCCCCAGGGTGGTCCCCATCCACTCAGCCTGGCCATTGGAATCTCCTGGACAGGAAAGAACATGGCAGTCAGGCCTGGCATTAGCAGCTAGTCAGATCAGGCACTGGCCAAGGGCCAGGAGCTCAGAGGGGCCTTTTCACCAACCAAGCCTAACCCCGCTGCCACTAGCCATGATGCACAGCCGCTTACCCACCTGACTGACCCCCTCCCTGCAAGGACCTTGGATGATTGGCTGTTTTGAGACAGCAAGTGAGTCGTTCAATGGGAAACGTTCAGCTCCCATGTGTGGAGGACACCCACCCATCAAATTGCACAATATGCAACACCCCAATCAGAAATGTGGAGCTGGAGGAAAACATTACAGTGGTACCTCTGGTTACGTACTTAATTCGTTCCGGAGGTCCGTTCTTAACCTGAAACTGTTCTTAACCTGAAGCACCACTTTAGCTAATGGGGCCTCCCGCTGCTGCCGCACCGCCTCCACACAATTTCTGTTCTCATCCTGAAACAAAGTTCTTAACCTGAGGTACTATATCTGGGTTAGCAGAGTCTGTAACCTAAAGTGTATGTAACCTGAAGCGTATGAAACCCGAGGTACCACTGTATATGGTTGGAAAGCTGATAATGTACAGCTTGAAAAATGGGAGTGGGGAATTAGGTGTATGCAGTGCTTTTTCCTTGGGGGACCCAAGGGTACGCATACCCCTAAACATTTTGTGAATCTAGGTTTGGCCTCATTGAGGCGCAGTATTTCAGTATGAGTAGGAAAATAAAGCCGGGGATTTTAAAAAGTTGAAAACCTCCTGCCTGATCCATATTGGACTAATGCAATGCGCTCTATGTGGACCTAACTTTAAAGGTGACCCGGAAACTACAACTAATCCAGAATGCGGCAGCTGGACTGGTGACTAGGAGTGGCTGCCGAGACCGTATAACACTGGTCCTGAAAGACCTACATTGGCTCCCAGTACATTTCTGAGCACAATTCAAAGTGTTGGTGCTGACCTTTAAGGCCCTAAACAGCCTCGGTCCAGTATACCTGAAGGAGCATCTCCACCCCCATCGTTCAACCCGGACACTGAGGTCCAGCTCCAAGGGCCTTCTGGCGGTTCCCTCACTGCGGGAAGTGAGGTTACAAAGGACCAGGCAGGGGGCCTTCTCAGTAGCGGCGCCCGCCCTGTGGAACACCCTCCCATCAGATGTCAAGGAAATAAACAACTATCTGACTTTTAGAAGATATCTAAAGGCAACCCTGTTTAGGGAAGTTTTTAATGTCTGGTGTTTTATCGTGTTTTTAATATTCTCTTGGGAGTTGTCCAGAGTGGGCAGGGGCGTAAATACTAAGTTGTTGTTGTTGTTGTCATCAGTGCTTGCTTTTTTTTTTTTTTTTACAAAAAAAATGTTTAGGGGTACTTTCATTTTCCTACTCATATTGAAATACTGCCCTTCAATGAGGCCAAAATTAGATTCACAAAATGTTTAGGGGTATGCATACCCCCCGCGTCCCCCCAGAAAAAAGCACTGATGATGATGATGATTAATGAATCCTCCCTCTATAGTAGATAAGAATTACTGTGGAGAAACAAGCCACTGATTCAAGGTGTAAGCAAGGTAAGGCACATGGAGTGGGTGTGGATGTGGAGCTTCTGATGCACTTGGAAAATCTATTCTAAAACAAAAACAAAAACCCTTGACTGTGCTCAGTGGTTGCTGCTACAGAGAGAGAGAAAATATAAAAAACCTGAAAATGTGTATGCATATGTGATGGGATGATGAGCTGCTTGTGCGTAAAATCGTATCCCCTCAGAGTTTGTTCAAGTCCACAAACCTCTGTCTGTGACGGAGCCCCTCAGACATGGCTCCTCTAGTCACTAGCAGATTCCGACAGTGGTTGCTTTCGGAATCGCTTCCAACATAAAAGCTCCTTAACGGAAACACGTCTTCTGGACTCTCTGCGTGACAGTTTCCGGCGAGGAGTGGGTGTCCCTACAGGAGGTCCTGAAACCTCCCCACTGTTTTCGCTGGAAGTGTCTCTGAGCCATCCCTCCAGCTCACTTTCCCTCAGCTCACCTCCTCTCCCCCTACTGGTTCCCTCTTCAGCTGCTGAGTCTCTCCCAACCTGTGTGAGCCCTTTCACCTCCCTTCCTTCCGATGGCAGTTCCCTGACAGCATACATCGAGAATGAAAATTTATCTGACTGAAATAATCCTTACCTGTGAAAAATAATCAGAACTGGCAGGCCTCACTAAGATAGTTATCACTTCATGACAATTGGTGTTTATTTAGCAGTCAGGTTGGTAAAGCCCTCAGCTAGTTCATTTTCCCTCTTTATTTGTGTAATGTCGCTCACACTCTGAAGACGGAAAAGGCCTATGCTCTGCTGCATCTAAGGATTTTCTTCTCTAAGTCAGTGCCTTTAATCTTAAATTACGTGCCTCATAAATATTCTTTCTAGGCTGACACAGGATTAGAGTCAAGCTGCTTTATTTTGGCGCTTGGTTTTAATTAGTTTGCTTTTGTGTCTGCGCCACACTCGCTCTTCATCACAAATTCATTATTTACATTTTCAGCATCTTAACTAATTCAAAACACATATTGATGTGGGGGAAATAAAGCGAGACAAATGCAGGTCAAACATCTGGGCACGTTCCAATTAATAATTACAATTTGCATTCTTCAAGAAATGTGCCAGAATTTATATAGTGCCAGCTAGGGGTTGTTATTAACATTGTCTGTTATGTTTATCATTCTATTGATTTGCATTAGAGGGACAATATTGTTGCTGTCGCTGTGGGATAAATGTTAGCAGGTTCCTTTGCGCAGGGAAAATGGGCTCCTGGTGAATTTGATGGCAAGGTGGCAACTGATTTTAGCAGGATCTGAGACTTGAAACACATTTTCAGGAACAATTTTGTACTTATTTATTTGAGGATTTATAATCCACTTTTCAGCTCACATGAATTAACTTGATGACCTTCGTCTTGGTTTCTTGCTGAGCACGTCAATCATCCAGTCACAGTAAAATTGATTTTTTTTTAACACATCCATACCGTTCATGCTCCCCCGCCCCATGTGTGAATAAAGTCTATCTTCACCATTAATCTCTACAATAGTAACTGAAGTATATCAGGGCACATGCAATTTTATTTTTTACTTAGAATCATAGAATTGTAGAGTTGGAAGGGACCATGAGGGTCATCTAGTCCAACCCCCTGCAATGCAGGAATCTTTTGCCCAATGTGGGACTTGAAGCCACAACCCTGAGTTTAAGAGTCTCACGTTCTGCCAACTGAGCTATCTAACTAATATATAAGATGCTTCATGGCCTGAGGCCATGTGTGTGTGTGTGTGTGTGTGTGTGAGAGAGAGAGAGAGAGAGAGAGAATGAATTCATGAGTGGGTGGAAAAAATCCCATGACAATTGGCCAAGAGGGTGGCTGATACCTCGCTGCCCCCTTAAATAGGCTGGGGGTGCGCTCTATGTGGGGCTTCCCTCACGCTTCACCCAGAAGCTCCTGTACAACTGCTGACAGGAGTAAGGACTTGTGAACATATAGCACCTGTGCTCAGAGATCCACACTTCCTGCTTCTGCCACATTCTTGAGTTGAGCTAGAATATCAATTATTCTCACGCTGGCAAGACTTGGGGAGTGGGGAAAAGAAGCAAAAACACTTTGAGTCCTTCACTTTCTTGAGAGTCAAGGAAACGCAACGAGCTAAGGAGAAGGAAGTCCCTGAAGTGCCCATCTGTTGTACAGCCCACTTGCCCCTTTCTTAGATTTTTGCAGTGGTTGAAGAATCAAACAATGTCACCTCTCCCAGTCTAGCGCACAACGGAAGATCCTGCACACCCAGTGCAGCTAATCCATAAACTTGAAGCCTCTTTCCTTCTGACACAGTGCCACTTAGAGGTATCAAGCATACAAGCTGTCTTCAGACAACTGCGGGGAACATGCTAGGACTTTTCCTAAGACCTTTGGCTGTTCTATTTCCGACCCTTAAATGAATAGAGACATCACTGCTCAGAATGGAGAGCTTGTTGCATATGTACACCATAGTCCCACTCCAGAGATGGGGAAGCAGTGGCCCTCCAGATACTGGCAGACTTTGACCTCCACCAGCCCCCACCCAGCATGACCAATGGTCAGGGGTACTGGGAACTGGAGTCCAACAACAACTGGAGGGCCACAGGTTTCCCCATCCTTGCTGTAGACCTTTGGGCCCAGGACAACAATGAAGAACCACCATGGTGCAGCGGTTAGAGTGCCAGACTAGGAAGACAAATCCATAATCCATCATGAAGCGGCCTTGGGCCAGTCACTGTCCCTCAGTCTAACCTAACAATGGCGGACAGGGAAGCTGAACCACACCAGATCTCCTTGTCAAAAGGACAGGGTATAAATGCAAGGAATGCCAGTGTTCTGTAACCAGAATCATCGATTCCTTTGATCAAACGTTCCTCTGCCCATATATGTTGTTTATTCCAGTACCGACACTGAGGTCCAGCGCCAAGGTTCTGGCGGTTCCCTCATTGTGAGAAGTGAGGCTACAGGGAACCAGGCAGAGGGCCTTCTCGGTAGTGGCGCCCGCCCTGTGGAACGCCCTCCCATCAGATGTCAAAGAGATAAACAACTACCTGACATTCAGAAGACATCTTAAGGCAGCCCTGTTCAGGGAAGTTTTTAATATTTAACGCTGTACTGTTTTTAACACTCGATTGGGAGCCTCCCAGAGTGGCTGGGGAAACTCAGCCAGATGGGCGGGGTATAAATAAATTATTATTATTATTATTACTGGCATTTTTCCAACTTTGCAGACTTTGCTAAAATCAGTTTCAAACTTCTTGGTATCGAGACCACTTGAAACATTTCCTAGATGTTCATTTCGCTGGAAGAGCTGATGCCCAGATTAGATAGCAGACACACAACCCCACAAACAGCGCCACAGCTCGGCCCCGTCAGCACCCATCCAGCTGCCTCCCTGACATTTCACAGCCCACCCACTCCACTTTCTTCATCCCAAAGTTATAATTTCCTTGATGACTTTCTCTCCCCGAGTTTATGCTGAGCACCAAGATCGCCATCTGTTATTTGCCTTATTTTCGAAGTTCAAAGATTTTGCTTTCAAGTGAGAAATGCATTGTATGTTGTAATTTTTCCCCAACAAAGAATTCCCTCCTGCTCCTCAAACAAAAAAAGTATGGCGTGTTGGAGATTAACAAATAATAAGAAGGGGAGGATTAATGGCAGAACCATAGCTCATTCAATTTAATGGGATTTCTAACAAGCTGTATCTATCTTACGTTAGCTTTTCCTCTCTCTTTTTTCAGGCTCTTGGAGTAATCTACAAATGTAATTAGAAATATTATTTCTTGCTTCAGGCCGTGAAAACTGAAGCTCGTGAAACTGAAGAATGGGACTTTCTAAAAGAGAAATGATCCACTTTCTAAGAATAGGGTGCTGTCAAATAGCACAACAGAGAAGAAGGAGTGCTGGAGAAAAATCAATCCTAGCAGATTGTGGGGATTGCTTAGCTATGGTGGTCTGTGATAATAATAATAATAATAATAATAATAATAATAATAATTTTTTTATTTATATCCCGCCTTCCCCGGCCAAAGCCGGGCTCATTTCAGGACTGGATCATTGCAATGCACTTTAGTAGATGTGATTTGCCCTTTGGTATGCAAGCTGCAGCTGATGCTGAATGTGGGGGAGATTGTTGAGTGGAGTGGCTGACCACAAACATGGGACACAAGTTCTAGAGGAAATGCTGTTGGTGTAGAATGTGAACGAGGGGTTAAATTACACTTGCTCTCCTTTTATTATTTTATTTATCAGATTTGTATACTGCCCTATACAAATACAGTGGTACCTCGGGTTGCAAACACCTCGGGTTACATACACTTCGGGTTACAGACTCCGCTAACCCGGAAGTAGTACCTCAGGTTAAGAACTTTACCTCAGGATGAGAACAGAAATCGCGTGCTGGTGGCGTGGCAGCAGCGGGGGGCCCCATTAGCTAAAGTGGTACCTCAGGTTAAGAACGGTTTCAGGTTAAGAACGTACCTTCGGAACGAATTAAGTTCGTAACCAGAGGTACCACTGTATTGTATGAAGTGGAGGCTGACTGAGGTTGGTGGGGCAGTTCCTACTGTGTCCAAATGGAGAAGCAAAGCACTGAATCGAATGGGGAAGCCAAACTTTATTAAAGAGAGAAAGAGAGAGAGATTTGAAAAAGAGAGCAGGGGCAGAGGGCAGATTTGCCTGGGATCTCAAACAGCGAGACAAACTGCACAGGGCTTCTGCATTCAACATCAGCGACAACCAGCCAAGGAAGCCTTTTCATTATTTTTTTTACAGAGACTGGGAGCATCACCAAACCCAAACAGAGAAAATGCCCCACCATGGTCATTGGATGGGGAGGGGGAATCTTTTGAGGAGTCCAGATGGGTTTGTTTTGTGTGGTTGTTGCTGCCCAGCATGGTCACACTGCGAGGTCTGTTGCCCGTAGAAACCACTTTTCCCACGGTTGACCTGGGTCCGTTTAAAACAACAACCGATTACACATGTGACACGTCCAATGGCTTAGCTGTGGAAAAGCCTCATTAGCACCGCAACCTCCCACCAGCACCCTGGGGAAAAAGAGAGAGAGATTCCTGGCTCCGAGGAGCTTCTGTGAAGCGATCTTTGTCCCCCAGCAGGGTTTGCATTCAAGAACGGAAAGCTTAAAGTGCCGATGATCCTTTGGGAACATCCTGGTCCCTTGGTAAGGAGATTCATCACTTGGTTACTGGCAGGGAAGCTGGCATGGTTTCTAAAGGAAGGCCTGGTCGCAGGTAATTGATTTTTGAGCTGGCAAAATATGCAAACGCCTGGGTATCTTTCAGCACGGGGTACGACTGAAAAGCATGCTGTAGTCTTGGGCCATCGTTGGCAACTGTGGGGAATGATTCAAGAGTATTTAGCACCACAGCCACCTTCAAAAATGTAAGAAGGGGTGCAGTTTGTGGGGGGGGGGGAGTTGTCAAGCTTTTTCTTCCTGCAAAATCTCAACCAAAAATGAGTTTTTGAGATACTTTTTTTAAAAAATCGCCAAAATCTACACTACCAACATGGGCTGCCATATGTCTAGATTTTCCTGGACATTTGAGTGATTTCTGCCTGGATGCTGCTTAAGGTGTCTAAATACCAGCTATGTCTGGAAAAATTTTTTTGTCCTCCTGGGAAATGCTACTTGTTGTGTGTGAACATATCAGACGACACAGTGATTCTTCAAACAGCTCTTGTTTATTCACAGGCCAGAACAGAACTGAACTGAAGGGTTCAGCCATCCTGCTTATATAGAGCTCAACTACAAGGCAACAGTAACAACTTTCTGTAACTATCCAATCACTGAACGTCACTTTCAATTCCTTATTTGCATATGTGGACCTGAGTGAAAACTATCTACAGTATCCCCCTGCTGGCCCAGGGTGAGAACTTCAGTACATTACACTACTCCTGTTGAATTTCTGCCTGCTGTGCTTAAAAGCATACGGTTGCTGTCATGAATAAAGTCACAGGTGGGGCGGGCCCAGCATGCTGGCAAATGGTTGTGTAAGATCTAAGCTTTGTCTCCCAAGGCCAGATTGCTTTATGATTATTGTGACATTGCACCAACACTGATAACCATCCGTCTGAACTGGGAAGGTAGGGAATATGCCCCTCTACTCTGTGTGCAAAAGACAGACAGAGAGAGATCTTAAGGCATTTTTTAAGCTAGTTGAAAGGAGAGGAACTGGGGCCCGTAACAACTCAGCAGCCTGCGTATCAGAAGATGTGACTCTTGGGGTCTCTAGGCAGAGTGATAAGCAATTGGAGGGGTACTCTTCATTAAAGGGGGATTTTTTCAGGTCTGCAAGAGTGTGGCTTTGATTCTGCTAGAGCGGGAAATAGCATTCTAGTGGCTTCTGTTGGCGAAGGCAGGGATTTGGGAGCCCACTCAGGCAAACCACCCGCAACTGGCAAGTGAGAATTGCAAACTGAGAATTTTCTTAGGTTTCCCCTGGTTGTCTCAAAGAAGAAATGGTCGGCACTGCTGAGGCAGTGGGCCTTCTTCTGTTATTGGGGCTGTTAAGTTGTGGGTGAACATATCAGACGACACAGCGATTCTTCAGACACCTCTTGTTTATTCACAGGCCAGAACAGAACTGGGCTGAAGGGTTCAGCCAACCTGCTTATATAGATCTCAACTACAAAGCAACAGTAACAACTTTCTGTAACTATCCAATCACTGAACGTCACTTTCAATTCCTTATTTGCATAAGTGGACCTGAGTGAAAACTATCTACAGTATCCCCCTGCTGGCCCAGGGTGAGAACTTCAGTACATAACAGGGGCACTGCCAACTGCCCAACCTTGCCACCCTCTCGAGTCATTCTGTGATGGAGCTCTGACCCTGTCCCACGTGAGGCTATCTCATTTAAAACATAAGATGTGGGACGATATCGTGAGTTGCACACAGCTGTCATTATGCCTGGCCTCATGTACTTCATTTTTGACACAATGAAGAAATCAAGTCATAAAGGCCATTCAGGACCCTCACTCTCGCTTTTCAAATGGACACCTTTGCTTATTTCCATCTCCTTATGCCACACACCCCTCCAAGTTTTTCCTAGTTAATTTCATGATCATTGCCTCCTGACTTCACAATTATTGCCTTTTAAATATAGGATAAAGTTAAAGGGTCTGGGCTAAACGGAAAAGTATTCCATAAGATCCAACGAGGACGTGAGCTCCCAAGGGATTTTTCACCTCCATCTATTCTTACCTCCACTCCCTTTAATTAGGTCTCCTGACTCTTTCGCAGAGTTCCTGCCCCATCTCTCTGTCCCCATTTCCATTCCTGTCGTATTATTTCTGCATGTCCTAAAAAGGGATGAATGTTTTTAACCTTCACATCACTGAGCTGCATAAGAACTAAACTATTAGACATGCAAGACAGTGTTTGATTAGCAACAAGGAAGATGTTAAAGTGAAGCTATTTGGTGATGTGAAGTGTTCAAATATACATGGTGCTAGTAGGAAGGTACACATTGGAGAGTTACAGATGTTTGAAGCAATGAATGACACTTAATGCTATCAGGGGCATTTGTCGTTGCCAACTCCAGTGGACAAATATGAGGGCTAAGAAAACCTGAAGCTGAGACTCCAATACTTTGGCCACCTCATGAGAAGAGAAGACTCCCTGGAAAAGACCCTGATGTTGGGAAAGATGGAGGGCACAAGGAGAAGGGGATGACAGAGGACGAGATGGTTGGACAGTGTTCTCGAAGCTACCAGCATGAGTTTGACCAAACTGCAGGAGGCAGTGGAAGACAGGAGTGCCTGGCATGCTCTGGTCCATGGGGTCACGAAGAGTCAGACACGACTAAACAACAACAACAAAGAAAACTTAAAGTGCTGTACTTTTCCCAGTTTTCAGGATTGTTGTTTAGTTGTTTAGTCGTGTCCGACTCTTCGTGACCCCATGGACCAGAGCACGCCAGGCACTCCTGTCTTTCACGGCCTCCTGCATACATTAATCTCTTTTTTAACATGGATATCCAAACTAGATATTAATGAATACCTATATATTATTTATTATGGTCCCCAGTATCAGAAGCAGTACTGGGGAAGGGTGTTAAGCAAGGGGTAGTACTTCTGGTGAGGGACACTTTAAGATAGTATCTCAGAGTGTTTAGGGAAGTTTTTAATGTTTGACGTTTTATCTTGTTTTTAATATTCTGTTGGGAGCCACCCAGAGTGGGCTGGGTATAAATAATTTGTTGTTGTTGTTGTTGTTGTTTAATCTAGTTGGACAGGTGCATTTCCTTGCCCCCCTGCAAGTAGTCTACTCATGAGCATTTTTCATGAGGAAGAATGTGACATTTCTCACTTTAGAAAGATACTGTGAAAACCCACCGGAATCTATTCCTTGCGAGATGCCTCTCGTCTTCTGTGGTGTCTCAGAATCAGACATCCCTGCTTGAGCAAGCTAATCTGCAATCGTCTCTGAGCACTTTCCGCTTGCAGATACTCTGTTCAGCTGGGTAAACTATTAAATGTGAGCAGTTAAATGGACATATCAAGCCAGCTCAGAAAATATACACATTGGCTCTTGGTAGAAATTTCTTTGCTTTGGACCCCGTTCTGGATGGGGTTCTGAATTCATGGTGAATGCCAGTTCCTGCACAGAAGTCATTGAAATTCATTGTTGGTACCTGTGGAATTCATTCCAGGGCAACTGATTTGTTTCAATCCATGTTTAAAGGTGTGTTTGTTGGGGGCGGGGTGTAATAGCGTAACTGAGCAGTGTTAATTCATTTCAGTTCATCGCTGGTGTTTGTAAAAATCATTCTGGGCAATTTATTTCTTCCTCTTAATGTTCCTGTGTGCATGTTCCACTCCTGCTGGTATGTAAGCAATCCCATTCTAGAACTTTCTGTTAGCCCTGAAGCAGATAGAGGCAGCTTAAATTCCTCAATTCACGTGTGATGTCATTCACAGGCCAAGATCCCAAAGACTGGCATTCACAGCTGAGGAGGTCCTTCTCGCA
This sequence comes from Podarcis pityusensis, assembly GCF_964106645.2. Lineage (NCBI taxonomy): Eukaryota > Metazoa > Chordata > Lepidosauria > Squamata > Lacertidae > Podarcis > Podarcis pityusensis. The sequence continues at coordinate 102,226,110 of NC_138029.1, forward strand.
AGATGGCTGCTCCCATTGCTACTTGGGAGGCAGTTTCTTTATATTCATGGACCAGTATTTATCGGCGTGTCTCGACTGAACATATGGTGGGTATTAGGGATGGGAGGCTCGGTCAATATAATGCATTTTTAGTGTTATTTTCACTAATATATCCATTCTTATGCATATTCCCCCCCCCAAAAAAATGCATGTTTGTAAATATTGTTTGGCTGGAGAACTGCAACACAAAGTTCAGATACGTGAAAATTTTGAAAGATCATTTGGTTCTCATATTGTGTTGGAAAAGGTCAAACTTAATAGATTTGGCTTAAAATGCATACTGAATTCAATTTCTTCCCATCCCTTGTGAAGATGCAGGATCACAATGCCTAGCCCCAGCCATGCCTCTGTATGTTCAGCAGAAAGTGAGATGGGACCTTACACACACAGTCGCTTCTAAGTGATTGTAACCGCCTCTCAGTGGTGGTGGACTTGCCCTCATTGGAGCTTGGATGGCTGTCTGTCATGGATGCTTTAGCTGAGATTCCTGCATTGCAGAGGGTTGGACTAGTTGACCCTCAGTGTCTCTTCCAATTCTACAATTCTGTAATTGCTGATGACACGAGACTTCCAATCACATGGAAGGGCCTATGCCAGAGGTCACCACAACTGGCTCTCAGTTGCTGGGGTGGGTAAGTTTGGATTGCCACAGCTACCCGATTGGTCCCTCGGAAGCATGGGACCTTGCTTCCGAGGGACCAATCAACATTGCGTTGAGATTCTTCTGTTTGCTTCATCCACCGGATTACTCGCCCACCCTCCCTATATTTAGGGTCTGTGTTGACCTTGCTATACTGTTGTGGGTCGTCTGCTTTGGGGGCAGGGGCCTGGTAGGAATTTTTCCCACTTGGCTGATTGGCTGGTGCCTTTTGGGTTTTGCCTACCGTGTAGCAAATCATTACAACTTTGTAAGGTTTGCGGTTAGGCATTGGTTAATGTGTGTGGAGGGGACAAGGCGTGACTGTGACCTGTCCCTCCAATGGTTGCTGCGTAGGTATTCCGTTAAAGGAATCCAGGGGCTTGCCATGCATTTGTCCAACCCCTGAAAGTGGGATAGGGCCATGCAAAAGCCCCTGGGAGCATTCTGGGTCTTACGGATCTGCACCCATCCCAATCGATCTCCTGGGGTGCTTACCTTGACTGACCTATGCAACTGGCAGTTGTCAGTTCTGTTCCTGTCCTGGATAGTCTAGGACAGGTTCAGATAGTCTGAACCATGGGTAGGCAAACTAAGGCCTGGACGGTTGGGGAATCAGCGTGTTTTTACATGAGTAGAATGTGTGCTTTTATTTAAAATGCATCTCTGGGTTATTTGTGGGGCATAGGAATTCGTTCATCCCCCCTTCCAAATATAGTCCGGCCCCTATAGTCTGAGGGGCAGTGGACCGGCCCCCTGCTGAAACAGGTTACTGACCCCTGGTCTGAACCAATGCCTAAGCAAACCAATCACAGCTTGTAATCAATAAAGTTGTGGCCAAAATTATGCCAAACCTCAAACTAAAATTTGAGTCATGTGTGAATTTATTTCTAGGCAGTTTTGGTGATCTTAACACGCAACTAAAAAACCAGGGAAGTTCAGATTGTGCCAGACATCCCCTGACACAGCAGATTTTGCCTTTGCTTAGCTCCTGGCTGATCAGATGGTACCTTGGCTCAGATGGTAGTAGCTGACCACCTTTGACTTGCCAGGGTCTGTCCTCAGACCATGCCCAAGGGGCAGTTGGGCTCAAAATCAAAAGCTTGCCGCCCTAATTTAAGGACTCACTCTCAATATACATTTTGGGAAGAGGGAGAGAGAGGGCAAGGGAGAAAGGATAATACGAACCGTGCAATGGTACAGTGCAATGCAGCTCCACACAGCAGAAGGCCTGCTGGAAGGGATGCACAGCAGTTCTGGAATTTTTAAAATAAAACCTTTCACTGATTAATGTGAGAAAATATGTTCATCTGTAGAAATGGTGGAAGCGTCAAGCACAATGCGGCAAAACCCACTTAAGCAAATGCCAAGTCTAAGAATAGATCAGCCATGTGTCAAGCGGGTCGCCTTTCCATCCCCTTATTTCATAAAGATGGGAGAAAAAAATCTGTTAGATGGAGAGAGCCAGCTGCTCCCAAGCGGCAGGCTTTGCCAGGCACCAAAATAAATGTGTTCTCAGCTAATTTCCTTTGGCTGCTTCTGTATTAAATGTTTTGCATTGCAGGACAAGGGAGGCGCAACAAGCTACATTTTCCTAACCAGGAACAGTTATCCTTTCAGAACCAATGCTGCTGTCAAAATGAGCCCTGCCCCCACCTGTAACCCTCTCCCTCACCTGTTTGAGCCTCCCTTTGGAGTGGACAAATAGCGCATGGGCAATCAGAGAGCCAGTGTGGTGGACTCATAATCTGGTGAACCGGGTTTGATTCCCTGTTCCTCCACATGCAGCTGCTGGGTGACCTTGGGCTAGTCACACTTCTCTGAAGTCTCTCAGCCCCACTCACCTCACAGAGTGTTTGTTGTGGGGGAGGAAGGGAAAGGAGATTGTTAGCTGTTTTGAGACTCCTTCGGGTAGTGATAAAGCGGGATATCAAATCCAAACTCTAATCAATTTGGGTGGCTTCAAAAGGGGTTTGGACAAATTCATGGAAGACAAGGCTATTGAGGATTATACAGTGGTACCTTGGGTTACAAACACCTCGGGTTACAGATACTTCGGGTTACAGACTCCGCTAACCTGGAAGTAGTACCTCGGGTTAAGAACTTTACCTCAGGATGAGAACAGAAATTGTGCACTGGCTACGTGGCAGCAGCAGCGGGAGGCCCCATTTGCTAAAGTGGTACCTCAGGTTAAGAACAGTTTCAGGTTAAGAACGGACCTCTGGAACGAATTAAGTTCTTAACCAGATGTACCACTGTATTCTACTTCCACTGATGGGCTACCAGGATCATTTTTTACGTTCCTTCTGAAAGTTAATAATGAGGGAGACAAACACAGCTTGCTAGGCAGAACATTTCACAAATGGGGAACTACCACCAAGAAGGCCCTGCCACAGATCATGGCCAACCAGGCAGCACCTAGTTTCAGCATCAACAACAAGGCTTGCCTTGCTGATCATAGGACTCGAGATGGTTGGTAATGGGGGAGGTGTTGTTTTCGGTACTTATGTCCCAAATCATAAACGCACCTTGAATTGGAGCTGGTAGCTACTTGGCAGACGGTGCAGTGCCTTCAGGAATAGTAACGCCCAGTCCCACTGGCCTCCCTCGCTTATCAACCTAGCAGCCACATTCTATACTAGCAGCAGCCTCTGAATAGTCTCCAAGGGCAGCCCCATGTTACAGTACTTTGCAGTAGTGCAGGTGGAAGATCACCAGAGCCTGGACCATTGAGATCCAATGCAGGAATGGCCATAGCTGGTGAACCAGTCAGAGATGTGGTCTATTTATGGGTCCATATAATGCTTTTTCAACTTATACATGTGTGAACAAGTGAAGACAGCCTAATACTTAATTTTGCTATCTTGGCCTTAAAGTCTCAACAAAATACCTTTTTACTAGTACAACAGCAGCAGAAGCAGTAATAAAAATAGTAATGGGCTGCAGCATCAATCTCTTTTTTTATAATAATTTTTATTAATTTTAACAATTAAATTATAATACATACTACAAAACTTCACCACTTATGCAATCTTTTTTGGACTTCCATCAGCACCTCTGATGATTCAGCGTTTTAACCACTTCTTATGTATTTCTTAAATTCATATTGCCTTTAATTATCTTAACTAACCATCCTCCCCTTTATCCATTTTTGCAATAGTTCCAATAATTCACCGCACAAAACTTCTTGCAAACCTACAAACGTAGTCTGATCATCACAATTACTTTTCAAATCGTCTGTAAATTTACACCAGTCTTCTGTGAGTTTCTGGTCCCGCAGATTTCGAATCCTTCCTGTTAGTTTATCTAGTTCTGCATAGTCCATTAATTTCATCCTCCATTCTTTCGTCAGTAATTCTTCTTGCTTCCATTTTTTGTGCCAATAATATTCTCGGCTGCAGCATCAATCTCATGTACTTCTTTTCCTCAAGGGGTCGACCTGAAAAGGTGTCCCAAAGCCAACCGCAGAAGGAAATTCTTGAATTAATGGAATCAGAACATTTTTATTACAGACCAAATCCTTTGGAAAGAACCCATTCTGGCCATAATTTTCTCATCCACAGGCAATACAAGGAACGGAACGTGTTTCTGGGTACAGATAAGCACCCCAATGAGGGACGTTTGAATGCACCCAAGTGATTAATCAGATTCATCATCACCATAGCAACCTGAACAGCTGCAGCACTTAAAAACACTCATAAGGAAGCATACTTCTTCGCTGTACGCCCACAAGGCATCTATAGAGTAGAATTTCTCTCTCTGTCATCTCTGAACAGTGAGTGGTGGCGCAATTCATGAGAAAGCTTAGGAGAGGACTTGGAAGCATCTCTAGAGTAGTAAAAAAAAGCCAGCTGCCATAATCTCTGGTTTTAAACACATTTTGTGAGCAACGCTGAAGATTCTCTTCTGCCTTACCTATGGATAAGAGGGAAAGCATTCCTTCTGTAAAATCAGGTAGACCAGATCCAAATCCTATCATGCAATCAGATGGTACATTACTGTGTACTGAAGTGCAGAGGGGTGGGATTCAATGCTGGAGTAGACCCACTGAACTTGGCAGGACTATGTTAGGCCCGTTCATTTTGATGGGACTGCTCTAAGCAGGGCTTAGTTGAATTCCACCCAGGAAGTTTGGGTAGCTTCCTTGAGTTCTTGGTAGGACTGTCAGACTTCTGCTAATGGCCCCAAAGGACATGGGTTCTACTCCTGGACAGAGAGTGCTGAGAAAGGTGTACAAAGTCTATTGTGGGTCTGAGAACAGAGGCCCTGTTCTCAGAGGTAGGGTGGTCATCACCAAAAAAAGCGGAAGAAAGAAGGCACAGATTTGCATGAAATTTGCATGTGCTAATTTATACATACAGCTAAAAATGTAGTAATAATTACTATAATTTAAATATAAATACACCTAAATTTAAGAAAGCTCAGAGTTATTATTATAATTTATTCATTTTTAAATGACTTTTAGAATGAGCCAAAATGTGGGAAAGGATCCGCCGCCGCCGATAAACTTTTATGTATCACACTGAACTTCTTTTCATGTCTTTGGAAGTCATTTATGAACTGTTACTTCTGGAAAACTTTTCACCTAAACATAAAACAAATGGAACATGACGCTTTCCCACAAGATCTTGGCTCTTTCTAAAGAGCTTTTTTAAAATATAATTTTAAGGAACCTTCAAGTTTGTGAAATGGTTTCCAAAGTCTAATGTTGACTCTTTATTAGAGATGCATTTCAGTAAACCTGACCTTGAGTCTTGAGTACTGAAAAAATCCAGCTCTGATGGGTTTAAGCTTCACATTTACCAAACTAAAGAAGTTAAGCTTCGCCCTTACGATTTTTCTTTCAAAGGTCAGTGATCACAATCCATGGGATTGAAGGATTTGGGCTTTCTGGCATATACTATTTCACAAATGCCTTTGGAAATAATTTCATCACTCAGGACATCGTAACTCTCCAGCTCATTCGTATTTCTTCTCATCAAAGGCTTCTCCTGCCCCAGGAGGGACTTGATATAACAGGGCAGAGGCAGGGAACAAATGCGGCCCCCCAAGTCACTCAATCTGGTCCTTGGAATTCTCTCTGGCCACACCCCAGGCATTTCCACTGATACATTTAAAGCGCATGGCTTCCCCTAAAGTCACCTGGGAATGGTAGTTAAGCGTGCTTGGAACTGTAGCTCTGTGAGGGAGGAAGCTACCATTCCCAGAATCTTTTGGGGGAAGCCACGTGCTTTAAATATGAGTTGAACATGCTTTATGGTATGGATCTACCCCCCTGTCCTCAGGGCATACCCATCACTGGTCCTGTTTCACAACCTCCTTTAGTGTTTTGGCCTGGCTGGAATGCATCCTTGAATACTTCTGAGAGGGTTTAACCCCATGCAGAGCAGCCCACCGCCCATCCCTCTGGTTTAGGGAACCACCCACTAACAGTGCTTCAGTCTTGACTGGATTAAGCTTCAGTATATTGGTTCTCATGTATTTCTGAGGAAAGGCACAGGTCTAGCTCATCCACTGCCACATCTGCAGAAGTCAAGGAGAAGTAGAGCTGCCCGTTACCAAGGATGTTGCTGAAAACATACTCCAAAACTGAGGAGCCCACTCAGCGGTTTCTTGTAGATATCGAACAATATGGGCAATACAATTGAACCCTATGGAAATGCACACTGGAGTCTCCACGGAACTGAACAACTGTCTCCCATGTACTACCCTTAGAAAATGACTATCCAAGTATGACTGGAAACCATGCAGAGTTGCCCACCCACAACTTGAACAGTCACTCCAGCAAAATACCCTGGTTGGTGGTATTGAAATCCACTGAGAGTTCAATGAGAATTAACAGGGATACCATCACCCTGTCTCTCTCCTGATACAGGTCATTGGACAATCAAAAATAGTAATCTAGGAGGCCCAATGGATCTCTTAATTGAGGCAGTGAGCATCATAGAAGTGGATGCTTTATTTGTGCGTGCATTCCAGCAGACCTCTGCAGTCAACAAACTCCACTCCACACATCCTTAACTTTAAAATTCAGTTTGGCAGAGGGTTGCTGGACTGCATACGTCAGCTGAAAAACACCACCGCATGTCGCTCTGTGGATCGCAAGCGCTGTGTAAGAATAGCACGTCAGCACGGTGTCGTGAACCATGATGTTATGCTGGCATTGCAAGGGTATTACTTGATATGACAGGCGTGAGACATGCTTGCAAAAGCTCAGGACTCTGGAATGGCAGGCAGGTATTAAAATGCCATTCTAAGCTGAATTTATATTACTAAATAATGCAGTATCTGGAGCCTGGTGTGGTGACTGGAATGCAAAGAGGCTCTGAGCAATGTTGAGTTTCTGCACCCTGGGCTTAAGAGTGCTATGTTTGTGGGACTCAATCTAATATGAATGCAATGTGCAAGGCATTGTCTGGGGGGTGGGAAGACACTTCTGCATATAAAAAAATTAAAGAGTTTGGCATTCCACCCCAGCAGTATGCGTTGCCTTAATGCACAGCACACATCATCTGCAACTGCATAAATAAGAACATGGATTGTGCTTAGGAATTCATATATCTTGCTGAAATCAGGTGACGGCAGAGCACCATTTTGCAAATCATGCACCCATAGTATGTGATACAATTGTAAAGTAAGATGGTTGTCTATTGTCCTACCAAGTGATAAGGAGAATCTTATCATCAACTGGGCTTTTCTGGATTTCTAACTAGGCTTAGAAGCGTGAGAAGTTCCTCCTCTCTGCTTTGCAGGACAATAACAGCCATGCAGACTGTAGTAAGCTGTTTCTTGGGAAATGGAAGCCTGGATTCACCTGTACTTGTCAATCCCTCTCCAGTTTAATCCTTAGCATGGAATTTGCCTTTTTCACGGCTGCCACCCACAGAGTTGATGATTTCATCCAACTCTCCACCATGGGCCCCAGATCTCTTTCAGAGATCCTGGCCATTTCAGATCCCACCAGCATATGTATGTGGAGCTAGGATTTGCCTGACACTGCCACCACCACAAGGGACACGGGTGGCGCTGTGGTCTAAACCACAGAGCCTAGGGCTTGCCGATCAGAAGGTTGGCGGTTCGAATCCCCGCTACGGGGTTGAGCTCCCGTTGTTCGGTCCCAGCTCCTGCCCACCTAGCAGTTAGAAAGCACATCAAAGTGCGAGTAGATAAATAGGTACCACTCTGGTGGGAAGGTAAACGGCGTTTCCGTGCGCTGCTCTGGTTCGCCAGAAGCGGCTTAGTCATGCTGGCCACATGACCCGGAAGCTGTCTGCAGACAAACACTGGCTCCCTCGGCCTATAGAGCGAGATGAGCACCGCAACCCCAGAGCCGTCCGCGACTGGACCTAACGGTCAGGGATACCATTACCTTTACCACCACCACAATGTGCATTACTTTGAACTACATTTGCCATTTTGTTGTCCATTTTCACCCAGTTCAAAGAGATCCCTTTGGAGCCCTTTTCAGCCCCCACTTATGAACACATTAGAAAGCACTGATTCCAAACAGATCCTTTGGAAAGCCGCACTGTGCATTTTAACCTATTCTCTGTTTCCCATTGATTAACTAGTTACTCATTCATAAGAGTTGTTCTTATGCTAGAACGACCAAATTCACTCAGGAGCCTTTGCTGAGGGACTTTATCAAAAGCTTGTTAAAAATCAAAGTATATACTATCGACTGGTTCATCCCTGTCTCTGTTGGTTGTACTTCCAAATAATTCTTTTTAAAAAGTGAGACAGGGCTTCCCTTTACCAAAACCATGATAATTCTTCTTCAGCAAAGTTTCTTCTTCCTATATTTCATCATTCTTCCTTTAATGATGCTTTACATGTATTATTTATTACATTTATTATATATCTGGGATAGAAGCTAGGCTAACAGGCAGGTAATTTCCTGGACCCCAACCTTAATTAATTATTGTGATTTGGCTGCCTACTACTCCTTTTGGCTACTTTTCAGCCCTCTGGCAAAAAGGCAAATTTTAGTGACAAGTTGCATATCTTTTTTGAAGATCAACAATTCCACATTTGAGTTTCTGAAGAGCCAAAAGTGGGGGGAGGCCAAGACCTCCTTTTCCTTCAATCTCTCTTCAGAAATCTGAACTGATCACTTTCAGAAGTGTGTTGAAAACAGACCAAAGGCCACATAAAATGGCACCAAGAGGACTAGAGCTTGCCCGTCCCTGAATTAGACTACATAGCCCTACACCTGTTTTTCAGCACAGAGGCTCCAATTCCCTTGGACTGCAGGGGTGGCCGACTCCCAAGAGACTGCGATCTACTCTCAGTGTTAAAAACTGGCAGTGATCTACCCCCTTTTGGGGGTCTTCAGGTCTAAATTGTGTAGCTTTTTTAGGGAGGAGGAAATCCAGTGATCTACCAGTGATCTACTGCAGACGTCCAATGATCTACCAGTAGATCACGATCTACCTGTTGGACGTGCCTGCTAGAGCTTTCTGGCAATAGTTTTTAAACACCTAAAAATTGCACGAAGGACATGATGTTGGCTTGCCACTGAAAAAAGCAACAAGCAACTTGAGAATGAGGCTTCTTTGGTCTGGCAAATGAAATTCAGCCATTATTATTTCATGATTCACTCCACCAAGGTGGAGGCATCAATCAATAGTATTGACTTGGCGAAGTTCGGAGGATGAAATTTAATTTTGTTGCAGGAGGTGGTGGGGCCAGGGCTGAGGAGAGAGAAAGCTTTCCAATCACATATTTAGAAGCGTGCTGGATGAAAGCAGTACTCTCCTGGATACGTTATGGGAAAACATTCAGCATCAGAGAAAGGCAGTGTTTGTGGCAAGGAATACACTTAATTAGATTCATCTATAAGGCTCAGCAGCTGTTCTGCAGACAAGCAGAAATCTTTGTGATTTCTTCTGGCTCTATGGAGACACTGAGATTGGTTTCTCCTCCCTCTTACTGGCCCCAGCTGAAGATACATCTCTTTGTACAAATGATCATTATCTGTTGCTGGGTTTCAGTCAAGATGGGATACAGTCCCCCCACCCCCACCCTCGACACAGCAAATATTTTTTGCATTTGTTATTTCGGCCTTCTTGCCTCAGCTTTTGCTCTTGGAAACCCTGGCTAGTTCTTTATGCAAAAGATTGGCTGGTTGCCTGACACAGCATGTATTAGTTATGAAGTTTAAAAAACACACATATCCATATCTTGAGGATGTTCTTCTCTCCTCCAGTAGGAAAAAGGTAGAATTTGTTTTCCTCTTTTTAAATAAACACAGGAAGAGGGGGGTTTTTTAGAACCCACATACACAAACAACATCAACAACAGTTGTTGTTGAGACCTCCGGGTATAGGGCGGTATATAAATTCAATTAACAACAACAACAACAACAACAACAACAACTGTGAGATCTAAACTATGCTCAATGAAAAACTCTCTCCTTGATTCTCAGAGACGTCTGGACTAATTCATTCAGTTGCTTTCCATTCTTAGGACCTTTCTGAGACTTGAGGTAGATGATAGCGAGGGACCACTTCTCTGAGCACACACCCATATTCCTTTTGTTCCACTGCTTCCTGAGCTTAACAAAGTTTCAGATACACAAACCAGAAAAACCCAAGGTGAAAGTGAGATGAGTGGGTCCACACCATGTGCACCAGTCCCTCTTTCAATCCCTCTTCAATCATCTTAAGAAAAGGGTTAGATCCATAGATCTAGGCACACCCTAAAGTTGTAGAACAACAACAGGGATCATGGCAAGGAGGAGAGAATATAGAGCAGGAATCTGTCTCCCTCAGCTGCCACATGGGGAAAAGGCAGTTGGGGAGAAACAAAGGCAGAATGAGGCGTGAGGGAAGCAGAGAGAGAGAAAGAAGAAAAAGATTCCTCCTCCCACCACTGGAGCCGCTTCCACAGACACAGGCAGAAGCTGCAGGTCCATTCGAGACTTTTTCTTCTGCCTGCATCTGTTTCTGTTTCATGCATCTGTCTCCCTCTGAGCTCTGCTTGCCACCTTTTGTGGAGAAAGACCTGTGGGGTGAGGGGCTGTTTTGTGGGCATGCCTCCGGCCCTCCAAATCTGCCCTACCTCTGGTCAGCTTGGCACACTCTTTTTTTCTTCAGGAAAAGCTCCCATTTTGGCTTCTTAAACACTTGGTTGTTGTCGTTTTGTTGGCTTTCTTCCTCTTTACCCCTTCCTTGTCATTATTAGTTTGTCTTGTCATCCCCCCGCTTCTTCCTTCCTTGAAATAAATAAATTCCCTGGGTGCACACACATCCTTATGAAATGTACTGTGCGTGCCTATGGCTGGATCATCAATCTTCAGTCTGATTTACTTCCTAACTATAGAAACCCTCTGTAGGTATTCTATAACAATAAAAATGAATGCGTGGAACAGGGAATTGGGGTTGTGCCCACAAACATCCACTTTCAGGGACCTGCATGTATTTCAAGATCCCATCTGCACAGGAGCTTATGGGCTAAGCTTCCCACCTGCTCCTTATTTCAAGGAATGGTTCCTTATCTGTAAAGCAGAAGAACTGCAACTCTCCTCCACAAGTTTTAATGAACTGCAATCCTACTTGCCTAGGAGTAAGTCCTTTTGTACTCAGTGGGACTTACTTTCAAGTTAGAGATGGGGAAGAAATTCAATTCAGCCTGCATTTAAAGGCAAATCTGCCTGATTTGCACTTTCTGAAACGGTAGGCAAAACAAAAAAGAGCCACCCTTCAAAATTCATTCTTCTCTGAATTTTGCGATACTGTTCTCCAGCCAAGTCCTGGTTACAAAAATGCATATGATAAGGTGAAGTGTGCATTAAAATGCACTTATTCATGAAAATAGTATGCAAAAGGCATTAAATTAGGAGTGTGTGTGTGTGTGTGTGTCAAAATTACATACCAATTTGCATTAAACTGTTGGTTAATTTTCATGAGGATTTTTTTTTTAATGCAAACTGATGTGGAAATGTGAAGAAGTGGAACTTAAGATTGGAATAATGAAAAAATGGGAGAAACAAAAACATAGATATTTGTTCATCCTTAGTTGCAAACTGTGGGCAGATACCAGGTAAGGAGCAGCGTTGATGGAAAACACAAGTCTATGAAGGCCAGTCAATAACTATTAAGTGCATTCAGAACCTTAACCTTATTCATCAGTTGTTTTTCATCATGGCTTATATGCAAAATCTGTTCTGAATGCTTCTCTTTAATTTAAAAGGAGGGGGACGAGCTGTTTGAAGCAGACAATCACTCCTACTGTTGTTTGCAAAAAAGATTCTAGTTTTGAAGGCTTACGGGAAAGGTTCGTTTTTACTACAAGCTTGAGATTCCACTTTCTTGGAGTTCATTGGCACAGCTTGGTCGTTTTAAGAGCCAGAGCAAATATTTCTTTGGGCATCTACTTACATTGAGTATGTTTTCGATCACGCATAAGAGAATTCCGAGGAGGAAGCTGTAGAGGAAAGGAACAGAGTTTTCAGAACAAAACCAAACAAAGTCTTACCAATGGGGACATGAGATTTAATACCCCCCCCAAAAAAGGATGATGGGGCACAGAAGTAGGGGAAAGATGCTCTACTTAAAAGTTACAAAATCTATAGTCCAGTTCAAAACAGAGATTGCTGTCTAGAGGAGAGCGCACAGACATTCTACCCCACTGCAGGTAAGAAGAAAAGTGCAAGGGACAGGAAGAAGAAGATTAAGTTTTTATTGTTTCCCTTCCCACCAGACAAGTTTAGAGGATATGACATCATAGAGTCCCCTGTTGGTGATTTTCTAGCAATCATGCATTTGTGATTTGGCTGCAGATGCTCACACACCACTGATCTGATCCAGCAGGCTCTGATTGTGTATGTTATGCTTTTCTGGGACAAGGAAGTAGACTCTGGAGTATCTAGCATTATGTGGAAACACGTCCAAGAGCATCCAGACAGCACAATATCATCCTGGCATTGTGACATCATCGTGCAGCACGATGCTGCTCTGAGCTGATTTAATGATAGCAATATATCTAACATGATGTCTTCACTAATACGAAGCACCTTCCAAGCAATTAATGCTGGAAACCTTTGCCTCATTTTTCATGAGTGCTGCTTACCATATTTTTCGCCCTATAGGACGCACCGGCCCATAGGACGCACCTAGTTTTGGAGGGGGAAAATAAAGGGGGGGAAATTATTTTTCCCCCAGACGCGGGGCTGGGGCGGGGGAAGCCCGAGCTTCCCCCGACCCCAGCCCCCAGAACAGGCAGCCTTGGGAGACCGGCGTGACTTCCCGCCGGGCTCCCATGCCTTGCAGATATCTGCCTGAAGCCCAAACCAGGTCGGGGAACAGCGGGATGGCGGAGCTGCGCCTCCCTGCTGTCCCCTGAGCTTGTGGGGCTGGCTGCGGGGAGAAGCACGCTTCTCCCCGCCGCCAGCCTTTAAACCAGGTTGGGGGACAGCGGGATGGCGGCGTTCCGCCTTTCCGCTGTCCCCGAGCTTGTGGGGCTGGCAGCAGGGAGAAGCGTGCTTCTCCCCGCCGCCACCCTCCAAACCAGGTCGGGGAACCGAAACCCGGGGCGCGCTGTGCAGCGTGCCCCAGGCTTCGAGATGCAGGCTGCTATCCACAAGCCTAGGGAGCCCAACGGAAACTCCCGCGGGCTCCCAAGGCTTGCGGAGAGCTTCCTGAAGCCTGGAGAGCGAGAGGGGTCGGTGCGCACCGACCCCTCTCGCTCTTCAGGCTTCAGCAGAAGCCTGCATTCACCCCATAGGATGCACACACATTTCCCCTTCATTTTTGGAGGGGGAAAAGTACGTCCTATAGGGCAAAAAATACGGTACCTAAGTCACCCTTCTCAAAACAATATTTGAGCACAGATACTCTCAAAAATTCACAATTCTCTTAATTTTGCGATTCAGTTATCTGAATCAAAAGGATGTGTGCAGAAGTGTGCATGTCAGGGAAGACGTGTGCATACAAATACAATTACTAGTGCAGATAATGTACAGAAATGCACATTATATTTGGGGAAATTACATACCAGAAGTTATGCAAAGCAAAATTCTAATGAATTTTTGCAAGAACTTTTTTTTTAATAATAAGAAAAAAGAAATGGGCAAAATGATGTGGAAATCAGGTGAACTATATGCAGTTATGATGGAGGGGTGCGGAATCTGAGAGAAACTTTAATCTGCAGATTTACCCATCCCTAGTGGCAGCTCAGGAAATTATCCTGAACAGCTTACCCTGCACCAAACAAATTCAGGCTGCCATGTTATATACACTGACCTGGACGTAAGTGCCATTTAACCCAATGAGACTCTTTTTTTTTTCTTGGAGATGTATGAGGTGCTGCCCATTAAAAAACAACAGTAACCCCTACAGAAACCTCCTGTTCAAATCAGACAGTAGCAAACTGGGATTGCTTTTGCACTGTATGAAATCAGAACATCAGGCAGGCATAGACGACACACACCTGTCAACTCAGTGCAGCAACTGCTCCCATTCATATGGCAGGGCACAATAGCTACGTAGTGCAGAAGAACAGCCAAAAGCATCTCAGCAGCTCACCAAGGCCCCAGGGGGGCTGTCAGCTGCTGCAGCTGGGTATCTGTCCAACTCCTCTCTCTCTCTCTCTCTCTCTCTCTCTCTCTCTCTCTCTCTCTCCCTCCCTCCCTCCCTCCCTCCCTCTCTCTCTCTCTCCCTCTGCATTTCAGTTGTCAACATCAGCCGGCATGGTGCCGGAGGAGCCAAGGGCTGCCTACAAAACGCATTATTGCTCTATGATCAGGCTGTCTCCTCTGCGGATGGGAGTGGGTGGAGGGGCATTGGAGAAATCTTTGTTCATCCTAGGCCGGCATGTCATCTGTCAGAGTCATACAATGCACCACTGTGCCTGCATTTCCCCCGTGAACCAGCATTCTTCTTGCCTTGATTGTCAATTTGATAAACTGCAGTTTTCGCAGGCGTGGTTCACCTAAGAGTGGTTCAACAAGCAATCCCGCTTCACAGGGAACTCTGGGAATTGTAGCTCTAGGTGGGGGGTAAGGGTTTCCTAACGATTCTCAGCACCCTTAACAAACGACAGCTCCCAGAATTCTTTGGCGGAGGGAGCCATGACTGTTTAAAGTGGTATCAAAGTGCTGAAATTTGTGATGTGAATGTGGCCTTATACTTCAAGACCACTGCTTGGCAATCTAAAGATCTCATTGCTCTTTCAACGTTTGAAAGTACCGTACTTTTCCATGTATAAGGTGAGGTAAAGTAAAGGTAAAGGGACCCCTGACCATTGGGTCCAGTCATGGCCGACTCTGGGGTTGCGGCGCTCATCTCGCTTTATTGGCCGAGGGAGCCGGCGTACAGCTTCCGGGTCATGTGGCCAGTATGACTAAGCCGCTTCTGGCGAACCAGAGCAGTGCACGGAAATGCCGTTTACCTTCCCGCCGGAGCGGTTCCTATTTATCAACTTGCACTTTGACGTGCTTTCAGACTGGTAGGTTGGCAGGAGCTCACCCCGTCGCAGGGATTCGAACCACTGGCCTTCTGATCAGCAAGTCCTAGGCTCTGTGGTTTAACCCACAGCGCCACCTGCGTCCCATAAGGCGAGGTATTTTTACTTTAAAACTATGTTAAAAATAGGGGGTCGTCTTATACACGGATAGTGGGGGGTGGGGTGGGTGATTGGTTGCAGCTGTGAGCAGGAGCTTGTCTTCGGCGATTTGGTGGGTGATTGGTGGCTGCGTCAAGGGCTGCTTTGGATTGGCAGCTGCTGCAGTAATTTGGCTGGTGATTGGTGGCTGTGGCAAGGGCAGCTGTGGATTGGCTGCCACTGCGGCAATTGGGCATGCAATTGCCGGCTGCTGTTGGCGAGCGGGGAGATGCTTGGTGGCCTTGGCTTTCAGCATCCCCCCCCAAAAAAACCCTGAACAACTCAGGGCAATCCCCCCCAAAATAAGCTCAACAACTCTGGGCCATCTCCCCCCAAATATAGGGGTTGTTTTATACATGGGGGCATTATACACAGAAAAATACAGTATATTTTAAAATAATCTATATTGCTTTGATAGCTACAGTATTTGGACATATGGACTGCTTATGTTAACATCTGTGTTAGAATTGATGGATTCTTTATATTGGCAATGTGAGCTGCTGATGTTTCTTTTGTCTTTTTGTTATATTTTTTATGTATACACCCACCAAGGAAAAAAAGAAAAAATAAAGAAAAATGCCTTAAGCCGTAAGGTATTGGACCATTTATCCAAGAAAAAAGAAATATGCATTGGAAGTTTTATGGGAAATGTTAGACTCGGAATTGGTCGCCAAAATGCAAAGAGCATAATTCGGTACAATGTCTGCATCCAAGCAAGTTCCAGATTGTCAATCAAGACTGAAAAGTAGATTATCAGCGATGTTCAATCAATGGAAATCCATCAGTGAGGGACAAAGCAGAAGCAAAAACCTAAAGTGTTTAGAGTTAATTGCCAGTCCCAAACAGAAAACATGAGGACTAGTTACAAAAGAGACGGATCATCAATTGAAATGGACCATGGGGGTTAATTACATGGATTTCCACTATGTTGTTAAAACATGGCATACTTGAGACAGGCAAGTGAAGCAACAGCTAGACAAAACAACAAGCATAAACTAAGTAGACTGAAAAGGGAATAGAACTTCATTTCTAACCACCTAAGAAGGAATTGTATTTTTTAAAAAGAGGATTTTGCTGCCACATCTGTATTTTAAAAGAGATGAGCGTCTAATTCAAATGTACACATTCCTTTTTTAAAAAAATAATATTTATTAAAAGTTTCAGAATTACAGAAAAGAAGAAAAAATATGAAACAACACTACAATACATAAAAAAGAAGAAGAAAAAAAAACAAAAAAACAAAGCATAAAACCAATACAACAATACAGCAAAAAACAAAAAAAACAAAAAAACACACAAATCCCATATTACGTATCTTTAACTTCCATTTGCTTGTTTCATTGACCTCCTCACACCTCCCTTTTTGTATTCTAATTTAATTAGTTATTTCAGCAAATTCTTTCCATCTTTCTCATTTTTTATTGAATAATTTATCTTAACAATTTAGCCTATTAATTAACTCAACAAATCCTTTCCATCTTTCCCCATATTCTGTTATTCAAATTGCCTTGATTTATTTAACCTTATCTTACCGTAAAATACCTTAGAGCTTGAAACTTAATACTCAATTATACATGACTCCTTATATCGTTTCTACTAAAACCATATAGTTTCATTCCAACATTTCCCCTAATATTCATTAATTTTAGGCTAATTCCCTAAATAAAAATTTTTCTTTATAAATTTTCTTCCAATCTTCATCCAACGTCTCTTCTTCCTGGTCTCGGGTCATGTCTGTCCTTACTGTCCATTCCATCTAGTCCATCAACCTGGTAATCTTATGTCCGAGGCTCTTAAGTCTCTTCCATGTCCCTTCTGCAGATCTTCTTCTTCTTGTTTATACCTGCACTTTTCCTTGTCTTTTGTTGGTCTCTTTCTTAATTCCTTTCCTTTCTCATTGAGGAGTAGGTCTCTGGGAGGTTCCAGCCCAAAGTTATCTCCATCTCCCTTCATCAAACCAGCCCATTCCCCACAGTCCCACTCCCCACAGTCATCAATGTAATCCAAAAAATATTTAAGAGCATATTTCAAAGTCCCTCCGAAGTTAAGAACCTCCTCAGCTCCAGACTCCCCCTGGCCCACTCCAACTTCAATCTTCAAAAACAGCGGCTTATGCTCCTGCAGGGCCTCGGATCTCTCCATTTGTATTATTTGAGGTGCAACCGCAACCTCCTCCATTATCTTCTGCACTTGCCCAATCAATACAGGTTCCTGAGTTGGTCCCTGAATGGTTTCTGTATCAATATTCCCTGTTTGTCCACAATTATTGACCACAACAGTCATCAAATCCGTTTTCTCATTCATCAAATCCATCTTCTCATGCATCTGTTCCAACAAAGCACTTGTCTTGCATAAAGCAAGCACCAAAACTTCCTCCCAGCTCATTTTTATTCAAGGTCAGAAGGACTGGTCCCACGATCTTAATCTCACAGCTGTAGAGTCCTCAAGTAGACTGCAGCAACAATTTAGCAAGCTCCCTCTAGAGGAGACAATTTCTATTTGTATCCATCTTTTTAAGGCAAGTCCAACAAAGGAAAATTACTTTCATTTTTCAGATATTTTGTTTCTTTAGAATGCAAAAGGCAACATTGGAATCAGTTTATTTCTCTTCTTTAGCTATCTGTCAAAATATTCCATTCACAGTCAGTGAACCTCTCCAACAATTTCTGTCTCTGACACCCCGTTCCCAGGTTAGAGACGGTGGAAACTTATCTTTCTTCACTCCCTCTCCTGCAGGCATTAAACAAAGTCCCCCCCCCTTTTCTCCTGCTTCCAAGGGGGTTTTAGTGGTTATAAATGAAGGAAATTTAGACTTTTTTAACGACTTTCCAGGCTTTAGCTTACAAGGTTTTTGCTTCAGTCTATATACAAAAAGCGGAAGGCGGACTTCCTGTTTTGAACCTTCCCGCTTCGGTGCCAAATTAGGATATTTCTTGATCCAATTTTCCATTTCTACTCACGGGTACTTGTTTTAAATCCAATTGTCCACAGGAAAAAGTCAGCGCTCTCCGGCAATGGCTGTGCGGCTTCACTCCATGAAAGTAGCAATCAGTTCGCAGCACCGCGCCGCTCACCCCACTTCACTCCGGAACCCCGAAATGGGGTTCCCCGTGAGTAGGGGAGGCGCTCCTGGTGCCCTGCTGAACCCCACGTTCCCAGGCTTCCTCCGCCTGGGATTTCTAGCGGGTCCCCACCTTCGCTGCGGCGGGAAGACCCAGTTTCCACGGAGCCAGTTCCTCCGGTCGCAGGAACTCCGCCATTCGCCGATGGCGCTAACCCGGAAGTCCCCTTTCTCTTCATGGTTCATGTATGCATCTTGTAACTGGGTTCTCCCCCTCCTCCTCCTCCTCCAGAGTAAGCGTGGGTCACCATCACATATCACTACTTCTGGGGCCTTTTTACTCTAAAGCTTTGAACAAACACAGCCAGCACTGCGTTTTCTTAGCTCACATCCACAGCATACATTTAAAGCACAGGACTTCCCCCAAATAATTCTGGGAGCTGCAGTTTGTTAAGGATCCTGGGAATTGTAACTCTGAGGGGAGGGGGACAACAGTTCTCAGGATTCTTTGGAGGAAGTCATAATAATATTAATAATAAAATTTTATTTATATCCCTCCCTCCCCAGCCGAAGCCAGGCTCAGAGCGGCTAACAACAGTAAAATGATACAACATTCATTATAAAATCAGTTCAAATCAGATTAATGGCAACCAGTGGGCTAGAGTTCTGTGAGGATTGCCAATGGAGGGGGTCATGATTGCTAAAGGAGGGGGTCATGTGCTTTAAACGTAACTGCATGGATGTAACCTTAGAAATAGTTTAAAAGTAAGGAACCACCAGGAAAGACTGGGCTATCGGGAGCTAGAATCAGGAGTAGGTCAGCAATAAAACATCCGGTGTCAGGTTTTTTTTCAAATAAACCAAAACAGCGCAGGCCTAGTGATCACAGCTAGTAATCCCATTAGGTTTTGCCCCAATGAGGCAGTTGTGAGGGCTGAAGGTCCCTGCCTTCCCACCTCTCTCTAAGACTCTTCTCCTGGGTCCTTCCCCAGCAGCCTAAGACAACTTTGTCTTGTCTCTCTTTGCTCCATCCTCTTCATCCCTCATTGTGTTCTAGGAGTCCAGGAGGAAGGAAAGCTGGTCACAGCAGGAGAGGGAGACTCCCTGGATTCTTCTGCCTCATCTCTGCCTCTTGACTCCCGTCTGCCTCTGCTTTTGCTTCTGGACTGCTCTCTGCCACAGCTTCTTCCTGCTCACTAAAACTTGTTGCCTCCTCAGCTTCCGACACCTCCTCCTCCCAGTCTGCTCCCTCTTCTCCCTCTGACCACTTACTGCCGCCCTACCAACAGTCCCCTGGCTCTGAGCCTTCTTCCCTTGGGGATTCCACAGACAATGCCTTCCACTACTGCTCTGTATCCAGCCAGTCCATGACATGCACCACCTCATTAACAAAGAACTCTGCATAAATTGGAGCAGACCTTGCTTGGCAAAGTTCGTAGGCATGTGATCCAATCTGCACTTCTATGTTCTGATCTAAGCATGGACCAGGAAGGTTCTCATCAAATTGTAGAATGAACCAGAATTCTCCATCCCTTATCTCATTTACATGTAAACAAAGAAACCCCAGAAGGGACAGTATTAAACCAAGGAAAAGGCCTGCCACCTTTCCCTAAACAGCCTCGGTCCAGTATATCTGAAGGAGTGTCTCCACCCCCATCATTCTACCCGGACACTGAGGTCCAGCACCGAGGGCCTTCTGGCGGTTCCCTCACTGCAAGAAGCCAAGTTACAGGGAACCAGGCAGAGGGCCTTCTCGGTAGTGGCACCCGCCCTGTGGAACGTCCTCCCACCAGATGTCAAAGAGAACAACAACTACCAGACTTTTAGAAGACATCTGAAGGCAGCCCTGTTTAGGGAAGCTTTTAATGTTTGATGTATTACAGTATTTTAATATTTTGTTGGAAGCCACCCAGAGTGGCTGTGGAAGCACAGCCAGATGGGTGGGGTATAAATAATAATTATTATTATTATTATTATTATTATTATTATTATTATTATATAAGCTCTCAAAAAGTTACTTTATTGTGGTTGGCCATTTTTGTAGTACCCACGTCGAGGAGGATCATTGCGGGTACGCTTACTCATTTGCCCTCAATTCACTATTGCTGCAGGTACATCCATTCATTGTAGCAAAGAGCCGCGATACAACATCAAGTTGTGCTGAATTTAAAAGGCCACATTATAGCTGTTATCACAGTATTGTATGCTGCAGCTGTTCTCCGGAGATTAGCATACGCATTTGGATAATGTGATAAAAGACCAGACCTAAATAGAATTCATGTAGCACTTCTCTGCAGAGGCGCACGTCTTCCTGGCATGAGGTGAGGAGGAGTTGAATGCGCTCTTTGTAGAAAGAGAGAACAAGAACAACAGAATCCTCCAGAGAGGCCTTGGATTTGGAAGGGAACCTGATCACAGGTAACTAGAAAAGATGGGAGGAAATGATGCTTGTCCTTTATTCCCTCTGCCCAGCAAAGACAAAAAACCCAAGCAGTGCCCTGCAAAAGCAGTTACTCCAGGGTCAAAACCGGTACTAAGCCGATAGATAAAAAGAGAAGGAAGGAAGGTGCTTGTGAAGGCCAGCCAAGAAGGAATGAAAACAATGTTTGGAAGAAGAGTTTGGATTTGATATCCCGCTTTATCACTACCCTAAGGTGTCTCAAAATCTCCTTTTCCCTTCCTCCCCCACAACAAACACTCTGTGAGATGAGTGAGGCTGAGAGACTTCAGAGAAGTGTGACTAGCCCAAGGTCACCCAGCAGCTGCATGTGGAGGAGCGGGGAAGCGAACCCGGTTCACTAGATTACGAGTCCACTGCTCTTAACCACACCACACTGGGTCTCATATACCAGCCACTATCAATCTATGATAGTTGGAGAAAACCATCCTTTGACTTCAGTGATTGGCTGATGGTATGGACCCTGGAAGTGCGGGCAGGGTGGTGGCAGCACAGGGACCTACAGATCCCCACCCACCAGATTGGCCAGTGAGGGCTGAATCTCCTTCTATGCTGACTGGTGGTTTAGGGATGTTGGGGAATTCAGCTGAAGACAGAAACGGGAGTGGAAATTGCCGGTTTGCTTATGGGTTCCATGTCCAGAATGGAAACCAGTCCAGTGAATACAATTGGTATTTGCTGCTGCTGCTGCTGCTGTACTGTGTTTCCTTAGCACTGAAATGAATGGGGTGGAATAATGCTGATGACACATTACTGGTTATGTGAATTTAATAAGCTATGTAATGTCACCACAGGGGACAGTGAGACAAATAGCAGAAAAATACGAATAGGAAAAATGACAAATAGGAAAAGGAACTACAGAGGAATGGTGCATGCAATGAATACAAGGGGGAATGGAAACTGATGCCTTCTGATCTGCCAAGGCAGATCAACAAAGGAGAGAGAAAGATGCCAGCAGCTGACCACAAGGCCTTGTTGGCTGTGCCTAGGGAAGGACCCTTACCCGTAGAAGGACAAATTGAGCTGAGTCAAGGTGTGAAGAGAGTGAGGGAGAAAGAAATTGGGTTTGAAAAAGGAGAAAGGCAGGGGAACTCATTCCAAAAATATTGAATGCAATAGTTCATTTGCCAATGAAATGTTCAAAACTAAAAACGCACCTGAAAAGCAGATAACATTCCCTGTGACCCAATCGCCTTCAGTCCTTCTCCCCACCTCCACCTTAAGAACACTTTGTGGCCCATTATTATAGGAGCTGCTTCTCACATGGGCTTATAGGTGCTGGTGCCACATGCAGATGTATTCATCTGATGTGCATGCAGAACTCTCTCTCTCTCTCTTAATATTATTTTATTAATTTTCCAAAAACAAAAAATAAAAGCAACAATACATATTCAAACATAAAAAGTAGAGTTGACTTCCTACTCCCTTCCCTGGTTCTACTGTTTGTCATCATACCGCATGTCCATTTTAAATGATAAAACCATTAAAATTACTTATTGTCCAGTCATTATTTCTTTACAAGTCTTTTCAAAATCCTACTAATGTGTTAACCTGTGTACATTGCTTCTGTATATATGCAATAAAGTCCTTCTAATCTTCTTTAAATTCATTGTCATCTCTTCCTCTTAGTCAATTTTGCCATTTCAGCATATTCCATTAACTTCACTTGCCAATCTTCTTTAGCTGGGACACCTTCTTCTTTCCAATGTTGTGCTAATAATATTTGGCACCCACAGTGGCCAAACTGATGGGAACCAACCCCTCAAGCAGGATGGGAGTGCAATAGCACTTTCCTGCTACTGTTCTCCAGCAACTGGCATAGACACCCCAACCAGGCATCCACACGCCAACCAGGCATTGCCATGAAGTGGATGGGAATGACTAGCTTATGTAAACAGAGACAAACTGGGGCTGCCGATTCAGGAAAACAATGATCAAACTCAATAAAGTCTCTAATTGTGTAAATGAGCTCCCCAGCCAAACCAACAGCACTGCTTCTATTGCCAACTCGTGCAATGGTCTCAGTCCTTGGCTGCTCTTCATCTCCCCCAACAACATTGTGTTTTACGTTGGTTGTTTTTTTTTTTTTAAAGAGCATCTTGTAGTGCAATCAATACCCAGAATGTAGCAGAGTGATGGCAAAGAAAAGGATGTAATTTGTGCAATCACGCGTGGGGGGAAAAAAAAAAACCACTCTGCTTTGGACTTGTGAAAGACAAGGGCAATCAGTGGTGCTTCTGAAGACCTTCGGAATGATGTGGAAGAGATGAAGAGCATGCAATTATAAGTGAGCGCAGCAAAGCTGTTCTCGTTAATTATATACTAAAGCAATGGGAAATTAACTAACCTGTGGATGCCTCTGATGTGGCTATAATCAGCCATCAGCAAAAGTGTTTCGGCAGAAAGAAAAAGATAGCTTGAAAAAAGAAAAACCCCACAGCCAAGAGTCACAAAAATCACTCTAAAAACAAAGACACAGCTATTCAAGCATTCAGCTGGAAGTGTGAAAACAAAGCGAAGAAGCAATAAGGTTGCAAGACCAAAGACATGCACTCCAGACAAATAGGATGGCACTTGACAGTACCTCTGCCGCTCTCAGGTCACATCCACACCATACACTTAAAGCACGTGCTTCTGACTCCTCTCAAACTGTAGGATCCTTGTACCTCATTGCAGCTCTTCTGCTAGAGCTCAGTCCTAGGTTCAGGCTATGACAGCTAAGGGGCTGAAACACAGACGTTCTGGGAGAAGTGAGTTCTGCTGGCACAACTCTGTGCCAGCGTTCTCTGTTTTGCTGACGCAGCTCTCCCAGTCTAAGACCCCCAAACAGGTGAGAGTGTTGGGATTCACAGGATGCTGTGTAAATAAGTCTGCAGGCTTCAGTATGCTAGTTGATGCAACAGGCTGATGCAATACTTTTTGTGAAGGTGCTGAGTCAGAATGACTCAGCAGTAATGTGCTGACAGTTGATTGGCTGTCATCTGTTTAAAAGGGAAGCCTGTCCAATAGTGGGTGTGGTGTAGATGAGTGTGGAGTCTTCTTTTGCCTCAAGGTGCAGCCAGGTACTCTGTCTGATTATACGAACTGCTTCTGTAGATATTTGTATATATATTTTGCTCACAATAAATAATACTGCACTAAAGAACCTGGGACTCTGAGCATTCTGCTAAAGCGCCACGAGGAATTCGCGACAGCGAGGTGTGGTGGGACATCCTAGTCTCCTTCAGGCTCAACCATGCCCCAATGGTTATGCAAGTTCGTGCTTCTTGGATCTAACTAAAACTCCTTTCCAAAACCCTTTGCCTGCCTTCGAACCCCAGGCACTCAGCATGTTACAAAGGCATGAGGCAAGAGGAGCTAGAACACAAACCAAACACTGGAGAAACAAACCATGGGTTTTTTGTTTTTTTTAATCTTCTGTGGAACAGCTTGTGGTTTGTTAAACAAAACCATGGCTTAGCTCTATGTACAAAGCTGGCTACAATGAACTATTTGTGACTATTATTTATTTGTATTATTTTCCCCTTGAAAAGCCTGGTAGCTGGGAAGCATGCTTAAAACACAGGTGTTTTTTAAGATTTCACTGCAGCTGATCACTCACCTGAACAGAAAAGCTGGTTTCAAATAAATGAAGTGTCTTGTCCATTCTGCTGTAGTCAGAACATCTCTCTGTTTCTCCTGTGTGAAATTGTGGCCGTACTGTCTTGCTGATGCCGACAAACATCAGTCATGGATATGGTCAAGAATATTTTGCTGAGACTGAGCAGCTGTGCAGATTGGCATGCCTCTGCCAACTATCTGAAGCAATGTAGCAGGCCAGTTGAGTGACAGAGGTCTGCTGAACTGAAATTCCCTAAAAATCATTATTGAATTGTAGAATTGGAAGGGACCCTGAGGATCATCTCGTCCAATGCCTGCAATGCAGGAATTTTCAGCTGTCCCATACAGGGATCAAACCAGCAACCTTGGTTTTATCAGCACCATGCTCTAACCAAGTGAGCTACATAGTGCACACAGTTAAAAAGAAAACCCAATGAGCAAAGATGAAACATGTGGGTGCACACACACAAACTTTGGCTTAATTTAATTAATGTTAAGGGGAAGTCTCAGAAAAATGAATTCTACTCACATTACTAGACAGGTTCCTTATGGTATCCCCCACCGCCCCGTTAAAGTAAACTGTCATAAAGGAAAGACTTTCCCCCTCCTGAACATTATTAGATTTAATGTGCTCGTGTACTTAAGAGAATGTTGTTAAACTTTCCTCTGGCTTAACTTCACCAAAGTCAATAGAGTCACAACGCCAACGGAGCATTTTGCTCAGCATAGCTAAGTTTATGACAATTAAAGAGTATTATTTTTGGATGTGAAGACTTCCACGGATTGTAAAATGTCAACAATAATTAGTTATTTAAACAGTCCATAATCTTCTAGAAACCTTTCTCAGAGAAACACAGCATGTGATACACCCTCTGGGTTTGCAAAAAGATGCGGAGATATATGTTTATTAGATGCAATGTATAAATCAAGGATGTATCAGTATTCCTCTAGTCAAGGCTTTTAAAAGCACCGAAAGAATAAAAGAGTAATGGGGGGAAATGGGCTTCAAATGCCAGTTGCTTTGAATTCCCCCATTCTGTGAGCGGTAGGAAGCTGTAGAGCAGCTTTGCAGCAGCACCAGTTTCCTGCGGGATAAGAGACCTTTGAAGACTGTGTTGCACATTTAGTAATAAAAACAGAATCACTTTTCTCTACCCGGTCAAAATCAAATAGCCCAAATTGCCTTTTTTCGACCGTGCTTCACATTTAGGTTGGGCAAAAGAGCCTCACAGTTTCTGGTCACCCTACAGGCCGAAGTGAGTGAGAGCCATTCTAATGATCACCACCATTAATTCATACCTTCCAACATTTCTCCGATGAATATAGGGACATCTTATTCCATAATACAGTGGTACCTCGGGTTACATACGCTTCAGGTTACATATGCTTCAGGTTACAGACTCCGCTAACCCAGAAATAGTACCTCGGGTTAAGAACTTTGCTTCAGGATGGGAACAGAAATCGTGCTCCGGCGGCGCGGCGGCAGCAGGAGGCCCCGTTAGCTAAAGTGGTGCTTCAGGTTAAGATCACTTTCAGGTTAAGAACGGACCTCTGGAACGAATTAAGTACTTAACCCGAGGTACCACTGTAATAATAATAATGACAACTTTTATTATTTATACCCTGCCCATCTGACTGGGTTGCCCCAGCTACTCTAGATGGCTTCCAACATATATAAAAACATAGTAAAATGTTAAACATTAAAAAACTTCCTTATACAGGGATGTCTTCAGATGTCTGTATACTTCAGAGGTCGTATAGTTACTTTTCTCCTTGGCTCAGGAGTCGTAAAACCATATACCCTCTGATGAAAGTAGGGATACCCTCCAACAACAGTACCCTCAAATCAAACCAGGAT
Organism: Podarcis pityusensis; assembly: GCF_964106645.2. NCBI lineage: Eukaryota > Metazoa > Chordata > Lepidosauria > Squamata > Lacertidae > Podarcis > Podarcis pityusensis. Next base: position 102,252,367 of record NC_138029.1, read on the forward strand.
GGCTTCTGTAGATCCAGGAATGTCAGTATTCAATTGTTTGAGCCAAATGGTGCCAAAACAGACATGAATGCTGGGGATTGAATCTGGGACCTAGATGCTCTACTACTGAGTTATGGTTCCTCCTGTCAACTGTCGTGGGATTGCCAGCAAAAAGGAAAATGTTGATGCAAAGGAGAAAACAAGAATGTGATTGTTTGAATTTTGCATAGGTGTCTTATTTATTCTTCATTGTTGCACATGCAACGAAGGAGAGACCTATGAAGAAACTCATTTTTAAAAGATGTCAGGTGGACATGCAAATGTCTCTGGCATAAGGATAGGATGTGCAAAAACCGTAGCACTGGTAGCAGAGGCCACTATTTTTGAGGGAAAATAAACCTCAGAGAATTCATGGCTGGGCGGTGAGATGGCAGGCCTCAGGAGCACTGCTCTAGGAATTCAAATGCAAGACCTTTCTCAATTATGCCTTCAATTGCTTGCACAATTCAAGTCATGCTGCTTAGCAATATTTTAGGAGAAACAGGGTGTTACAGTTAACAACACATTAGTAGCGATGGCACCATTTCACCTTAGGACGCCCAGAGGAAAAAGAGGCAGCAGAACATATTGTAATTGTGCTGGACGATTGCTCTGAAACACTGCCATCTTGCGAGTATTTAGAGATAAAACAGCATAAATCTGCTTTACAGTTTTGGCAGCAGCTTCATTCCCAGCACTGCTTTAGGAATTCAAAGAAACCGGAAAAAACCCCAGGGTGGTTTTGAAATTAGTGGTTACAGTCAATGCACTTCTGAATAGAATCTAATTGTATCCCAAACACAGAGGAAAACCTGATCTTTGATCTCAGGAACCTCCATGCAAAATATAGTTACAATATCTTAAAAGAGACATACAAGGGAAACAACTTTCCAAAATATACAGCAGTGCTAGTGCTGCTGGATTCATCAGTAGGACAAATATGTTGAAGTGTAGCAGTCCAGGCAAACCTCCTAAAATATTTATCCCAGTTGGAATCCATATTGGATTAGATTTTGTGCTGCTGATTATTTGTTTGTTTTCAAGCAACATTTACACATTACTTGGTTTTTGTAAAAACTCTAAGACTAGTCCCAAGCCCCTATATTCTCACTCAACTACTTTGTTCTGCAGAACCAGAGGCAAACAAGATGGTCACATACGTAAGTCACACGATAACCTAAAATAAACCTTTTCAAAAATATAACAATATGAAATTGAAATATAAAATTTATATTTAATGACACATCATTTATATCAGGCAATATAACGCTTGTACAACAGGAGCAAGACTTCCAGTGAAAAGGAGGCATGACAACTTTTTGTCATGACATCAAGTCTATTCTTCTTATATATTTTCATATGTGACTGTGTAAGAGAGAGAGTTACTGTGATTGTTTTCATCAACCCTTTCTTCAAAGCTTTTGGTTTGCTCTTGTGACTGTTCTCAACATTTTTTAAAGTATTTTTTTAATTAGCCACCTATTGGAGCACAAGAAATGAAATACAGTCGTACTTTGGTCCTCGAACGCCTTGCGACTCGAATGTTTTGGCTCCTGAACACCACAAACCAGGAAGTGAGTGTTCCAGTTTGCGAACATTCTTTGGAACCCGAATGTCCAACATGGCTTCTGATTGAGTGCAGGAAGCTCCTGCAGCCAATCGGAAGCCACGCCTTGGTCAAGTGGACTTCTGGAATGGATTCCGTTTGAGAACCAAGGTACGGCTGTATAATAAAACCTGGTGGGATCAAATTCTGGTGAATTTCTCTGGATACACGAAGGGCTTCCATGTGTGCCTTGGAGCGCTTCCAGATGATCTATTTATTGAGCATTCATCCGGATTTGTTTGCAGGGAGAGATTAGACAATGTTGCCTATTTAATGAGGATTCATTCTGGCTTTCTTCACGAGGTTAGATGGCGTTGTGTCAAAGCAAGTACTATCCCACACTTTTCTAGAGCATTTCCCCATCCCCTTATCTCAAGAAGCCTGATCTTTTGGGAAAGTTTGTCGTGCAAGAACTCTTCATCAACTGTACTTGTGCAACCTGCATTTGCCGGTATGCGACTGAGTCCAACTCCAAAATAGCAACAGCCTGGACGCACCTTTGGTTGTCGCTCTCAGATGGATAAAAGTGTGAACTATTGAGTCTGAGTTGGGACAGTTCATGCCTCATTCCTGGAAATACTTTGTGTGTGGTTTCTCTCCTTCTCTCTACCTCCCCACAACCGTGCAGCTGGATTGCATCTCCAATACAAAAGTGACGAAATGTTGTCCTGTAATGTTCCGTACTGATGCATATCTTTAGGCTCTCCATCAACTGCAGGCCAGCTTGGAGCAGCGCATTAACCTTCCTCCTTTGATAGCTTGCGGTTGTTCTGTGAGCGGTCTTCAGATAGCCAGCGTTCGCCGCCAAACAGGAAAAGTAGATTATTGAGAGCAAGCTCAGTAATGAAGATACATTTAATAAGCAACTCCTGCAAACATTTTCCGGTACCAATTAGGGAGAGGGAGTGAAATGAAATGCGGTTGGAAAATTACTGTGAGCTGTGCACTAATGAAGTGACAGAACAGAATGCAGAGGGAACCTTAGAGGAGATGAATACATGGTAACAAAGCAGGGAATGATGTGGACCTGCTGACACTGTTCCACTGCCTGCCAAATTGGATTTTGAACATGTGAATTGCCTAGACCACTTTCCCCCCTTCGCCGTCAGTCCAAGAAGAACCAAGAAAAGTGCATAGCCGTACGAAGCTGCCTTGTAGTGAATCAGACCATTGGCCCATTTAATTCTTAAGTCAGTTCCAGGCTTATTCAGTCGTTCTCCTTCCACCACCAGAGTGCACAAGGGGGAGAAGGAGGAGGAGTCCATTGGCCTTCAGCTGTCCCACCCCCAAACAAACTTGGTAAAGCCATCAGGGACCCTTTCCTACTGACTAAGCTGTTGGCTCGTTTCCTGAACTTGTTTCATGTGCACACATTCTAGGAGTCTTGTTGTCAAGGCTGCCTCAAGTCTCAGCTCACAAAAGACCAACGCCTATCTCTTCTTTATTTATTTATTTATTTATTTATTTATTTACGGCTATTAGCCCATAAAGTATGTACAAACATAAAAGCACAGAGGCATAAAGACCGATATATTCGGCACCAGAAGGTGAACACCATGATGCAGGGGTGGGACATTGAGCAGAGCCAGATAACAGCTTGGGGCCCGGAGAGCTCCAAGGGACGGATCCCAGAAAAAGGAAAACTGAAGACGAGATCCGACATGCACTCTCTTCAAAACTGTCCGATTAGTTTTTGATGTTGTTGTTTTTGGTGGTTTTTGTGTGTGAGATAACCGCATTCAGGAATCTCGCCACCTGCAGAGTTACAGAAGGATCTGTATCCTGCAAAAGTAGTGCGGCATGTGACTCAGCAGGCCTGCCAACCAAGCGCAGTAAAGCAGGACCCAGGAATTTAGTCCTGGCTATGCTATGTAGGGGACAGTTGAACATTATATGTGGGAGAGAATCAACAGTTTTCCCGTCACACACGCATAGCGGAGACACCAAACCCTTGGAAAATCTGTGGCTCAGCAGGTTCGATGGAAGGACATTGAACCTTGCACGAATAAATGCAAGTCGGTGTGGTACAGATGAAAGAGATGACATGTATGATGGAAGGCCAAGTGGAGGGGTTATTCCGTAATACCTGGGGGAGCAGACACCCCCACCCCCGGCGAGGTTGTGTTGATTTTCAATGTCTGCTAATCTTTGCTCAATAAGTCTTTTGGCTGAGCGTAAGTTCATCTTTAAGGAGTCCGCTGGGGAAATTCCGATGCTCAGAAGTTTGGCATGGATTTTTCCTACCCACGGATTGACAAAGTCGTCCCGCCAGAGGCACTGAAAAAGGTAATGGTCGGGAAGCCTATGCCAGCTGGACAGCCAATAACCAAAGACTCGCTTCCAGATGGGGGGAGAAGGAGGAGGAGTCCATTGGCCTTCAGCTGTCCCACCCCCAAACAAACTTGGTAAAGCCATCAGGGACCCTTTCCTACTGACTAAGCTGTTGGCTCGTTTCCTGAACTTGTTTCATGTGCACACATTCTAGGAGTCTTGTTGTCAAGGCTGCCTCAAGTCTCAGCTCACAAAAGACCAACGCCTATCTCTTCTTATATACAAAAGTGTTTATTGCAGTTCATTGTTTGCTTCACATCCGAGGCGCGCAGCCCTACGTCTGCTAGGCTTAGACCGCTGAAGTCCCCTCTGAATCCGTCCCTCCCCTGCACCAGTTTAAGAGGCTTGCGCTGCTCCACCTCTTTCTCTCTTTCCTTTTCCGCAGGGTCCTTCTGCCCGCTGGGGTTTCGCCCCTCCTGGATTCCTCTGACGCGGAATCAGACTGCTCTTGCCCCCTCCTGCGGGCTTTGGGACCTGGCCCCTCCTCCGGGCTCCCTGTACTTCCGCGCGCCTCTACATTTGAACTTGGCGCGCGCACCCAACCTCTAACCTTCCTTTTAACAGCTACACTACTCCCTTCACTACTCCCCTCCCCTTCCGGGAGGGTGGCTTGCTCCGACCTCCCTCCTTTCTCTGCTGCCGGAGCCGCTTCCCCTGATACACTGAAACCTCCACCCCCTTCGCTGCACTCTGGCGGGGAGGCTGGTCCTGACGCCCAGCTGCCACTTTGGGATCCCCCGCTGGCCCCCTGCTCCTGACACGTCCCCCCTGGGGCTCCCCTGGCCTTGACCACCGGCGCCCCCTTCTGGGAATCCTCTGATTCGCTGGAAAGACTCATGGAATCTCTTGAGTCATTGTCATCCTCTTCCTTGCTGTCCTGGGATTCATCCCCATCGCTCTCCATCTCCTGCCTACCCTGTGCCTCTGTCCCTGAACCCCTGACATCCATCCCCCCCTCGAAGCCCCCCCTTCCCCCCTCCCGCTGCTCGGGCGCAGGTTCCGGGAGCTCCGTTGTAGCGGGGGTAGATGCTGGATACAGTTCGTCGACGTCGATCTCCTCTGCTTCCAGTTCAGTGTATGAGTGCTCGAAACCGGGGTCCTCCCCCAACACATCCAAACCCTTCCCTCCCCCTGTTACTTCAGGCGATGCTGCTTGCCAAGGCCCCCTTCGCCACCCCACTTCTGGTTGATCGTCCCACCAATAAGAGCGGTCCGTGTCCACCCCCGAGCACGATCCCCTTGGAGGGCTCGATTCCGGCGTGGTCTCCTCTGCGGAGGAGAACCCCCGGAAGGTGCTGCCTGAAAGTGTGGGCGTAAAAAGCCAGTCGTCAAAATACTCCGCTGGCATGGGCCTGTGTGGGAAGAGTGCATGGAACTCGTCTTTAAGAAGAGGTTCCTCCAGAGCATAATCTGGCACCCAACTGTTGGCGCTGGCCGGGGTACCTTCCCTGGCGAGGAGGTATTCCACTCCCTCCTCCCCCCATCTCGAGTCCAGAATTTCCGTGACCTCGTTGAGTGTCGGGGTCCTCGGTGACTTCCCCCCCCCGGTGACTTTCTACGTGGGTCTGGTGCCGTCCCTGGCTCCTGAAATCTGTGTGGGGCCTTGTAGGGTGTAAGCACCGACCTATGAAAGACCGGGTGCATTCGGGAATCTTCTGGGAGGGTCAACCGAAAAGCTACGGGATTGATCCTGCCCTCAACTTGGTATGGCCCTAGCTGTTTGTGTCCTAGCTTCTTCTTAGCTAACGACTTGGCCGGCACCGCCTGGGCTGCTAACCATACCCAGTCCCCCACCTGGATGTCTTCTCCTGCCCTCCTGTGCCTGTCTGCCTGCACTTTGTAGGCGTGTTTAGCTAGTTCCAAGTGCCGTCGTAGCTCCTCGTGGACCTCCTGCAATTCTGCTGCTAAATGCTCAGCTCCCTGCGACTCCCCCTGCGTCGTTGTCTCCAACGCCGGGAAAGTTCTGGGATGTCGCCCATTGTTGGCGAAGAACGGTGTCACCCCCGTTGACGCGTGCTTCGTGTTGTTGTAGGCAAACTCGGCCATCGGTAAGTAGTCCACCCAAGTTGCAGGCTTTTGATTGGCGTAACATCGCAGGTACTGCTGCATGATGGCGTTGACCCTCTCCGCTTGGCCGTTGGTTTGCGGGTGTCTCGCCGACGCTAAGTTGATCTTGACATTCAGGATGCCCAGGAGCTTCTGCCAGAAACTGGAAATGAATTGGCGACCCCGGTCGGACAGGATGGACCGCGGTAAGCCGTGCACCCGGAACACGTGGTCTATGAACAGCTTGGCGGTCTGTTCCGCTGTTGCCACCTTCGCGCAAGGAATGAAGTGCGCCATCTTGGTGAACAGATCTACAACCACAAGCACCGCCGTCTTGCCCCGCAAACTGGGCAGATCAGTAACAAAGTCCAGCGCCACTCTTTCCCACGGCTGTAGTGGCGTCTCCAGCGGTTGTGAATTTTGATCTTGAGACCGTGGTAATAGCACATCTTGGCAGATTTACCCAGTAACATGCACTCACACGGGTCTTCAAATGGGGATGTTCTCCGTTTCCTGTGACGCGAGATTGAGTGTTAAAGCATTATGAGAATTATATGCTCTGTGAGGGCAACAGGGGTCTCTTAACATTCCCAGCACCCTTAACAAACTACAGCTCCCAGAATTCCTTGGGGGAAGCCATAGCTGTAGTAGTATCATAGTGCTTTAATGTGGCCTATGTGTTTATGAGCAGGACAGTAAAGGGAAAGGGCTGCAGTTCTGTGGTAGAACCCTCTACTTTCCCTCCAGAAGGTTCCAGGTTCAATCCCTGACATTTCCAGGTAGGACTGTGAGAGATTTCCCCTCTGAAACCCTGGGAAATCATTGCTAGTCACTGCCAGTAGTGAGCTAGACAGACCAGTGGGTCTGACTCTGTATAAAGCTCATTTATAACGATGGTAATTTAAAAGCAATTCCAGACAATGTATTTGTCTCATATGGTTTTAATTATATATGAACATGAATGAATCTGACACCTATTATTTAATGTGAGATTCTTGCCGGCAGAAATTAGGTAGCAAGCTGTGACTGCAAATAATAAGCCTGTAGCAAAGCAAGCTTGAAAACAAACAAGGTAAGCAACAGAGTCCTTCGGTTCTGTAAGAAAATAGATTAAACATGGGCATGGTCTCCCTGCGACCTTTTTAATCACATTTGTCAGTGATTTACGGTTTCTCCGGAGCAAGTCCCTAAATCCTGAATTCAGCCGCACCTATGAGCTCTGAAACAGCACCATCTGGTGACTTCATATAAGATTACAATGCAGTGAAACAGAAATGACCAGCAAATTTGAAGTTGTTGAGGATCAAATGGGATGTAGATAACCACATGCTGAACCTGGGATGGAAGTTCGATTTAAAATTAAAATAATCAATCTGGCTTTTTAAACAGTGTCTTTCTTGCCGTGTTATGTATTTTTGTGTTTTTATATTGTAAAAACCGCCCTGAGATCCTTAGATGAAGGGCGATACAGAAATTTAATATAAATAACTAGATAGATAGCCTGGCCGCTCCTTAGGAGAGAGAAAATGTGGGATTAAAAAAATAATAATAAGAAGCAGCAGCAGCCTGCCCTCTCATGGAGATGGGGGCGGCGGAAAATAGGTCAGATTTCAAAATAAATAAAAAATAAGCCACTCACTGAGGGGGGGGGGGAGTTAAGGTGTCAAATAAGATTAAAAAAAGTAAAATGGAAATTAACAGAAATGAGCTTGCCCGCTCGTGAACGGGGAAAAGTTGGGATTTCAAATAAGATAAGTAAAATAAATAGAAATAGAAATGAGCTTGACTGATTGGGAGGGGGGAAGTTGGGATTTCAAATAAGATAAATAAAATTAAAAAATAAATAGAAATGAGCTTGCCCGCTCATTCGAGGGGAAGAATGCTGGGATTTCAAAGTAAACCGGGACGCCCACAGGAGGAGCCTGCAGGGGCGTGACGGACTCCTCTGGCCAGGCGGCAGCCGCCCCTCTCGCCCCGCACATGGCGGGCTCCGCGTCGCGAAGGCGGGGCCCGGAAGTGCTCCTTCGGCGCCGGAAGAAGATGCTTCCCCGGCCGGCTGCTTCCGGTTCCGGGTGACGGGCTGAGTCACTCCGCCGCTGCCTCCCTCTCTCGCTCGCTCGCCCGCAGGCCGACCGAGCTCGTGTCCTCGCCGGGTCCACCTGCCCCTCTCCGCCCGCCGCCGAGATGCCTCTGGAGAACCTGGAGGAGGAGGGCCTCCCCAAGAACCCCGACCTCCGCATCGCCCAGCTGCGCTTCCTCCTCAGCCTCCAGCCCAAGCGCCCCGACCCGGCCGTGCGCCAGGAGCTCATGGCCGCCATCCGCGAACACGGTGAGGGAGGGGAGGTCGCCTCGCCTGGGCTCTTGCTCTGAGGAGTCAGGGGTCTGTTACCCCGCCTTTTCCTTGACGGGGGCTCAAGGCGGCTCACAGATCAGGGAAAAAAAGGGCAGCTTAAAGACATGCGGGGGTGGGGGTGGGGAACAACATTTTAAAAGCCATTAAACTTTAATTGTCGTCCTGGGAATGATTGGGGTAGAAATTCCCTAAACGGTATAGGAATTTATTCATGTATATAACTACCGCGGCAAGAATGTCATTCGCCCCAAGAATGGAAAAGAAAGGAGGAGTCCCGACAAAAGGAAGATTAGATACAAAAGCTCACTGACTATGCAGAAATGGCGAGCGGAACTTACTGGGAAAATAAGAAATCGAGACAAGAAGCTTTTTAAAAAATAAAGAAATAAAAGAATGGAAATGGTTTGTTGGATAAATTGTAAGCAGATAAGGATGTTGGCAGGATCATTGTAATAACCTGCAGTTTCACAAGAGTCAATAAATAAAGTAGATGAATGAAATAGTAAGTTGATTTAGAATATGCAGCAAATGATAAATATAAATTTAAGGAACCGCAGAAAAAGTAGGAAGGAAGTCGGGTTCTGAAATGTTAAAATGGCTGTAAAACTATTGAAATGTGTATAACTGAAAATCACTTGTTGTTGTCATTTATAGTATGTACATCTTCAGGGAGTGTTTCACAATCTTTAGCCGTACTGGGGACTGTGAATAAAATATTCCAGTAGCATTTAGGTTCCACTATGACCTCCATTGTGTAAGAACACATCATTTTAGAGATCTTGTGTTTGGAAGATAGCAGCTCCTTTAGGAAAGGGGTGGGCACTGCTAGTAGATCTCTGGGTGATGTGCAGTACACCTGTAAGGGTTTCTGACTCCCATTTGTTGAACAATGGCAACAGCAGAATGACATGCTCTCCAATATCCTGGAGGTGCTCTGGTACTCAAAGCAAATCTTGGGATCAGTAGACTTTGATAATGTATGTCTTTAGAATCTCTCTCTCTGGTTAATTTGGGGGTTCTAGTAAAAAAATAAACAAACATAGATTCTGCAAGCCTGAAATCTCCCCAATGCTGCACTAGGTCAGGCAAATAGGCAGTTGTTGCAATTGTATGGATTTTCTTTCAAATCTGGATTCAAAATGAATAAAATTTTTGGCATGTGCCTTTACTTTACCTAGTTCTGCTGGATCTCTCAGCGGCTTTTGATACCACCGATCATGACCTTCTGGACCGTCTAGAGGAGCTGGGGGCACTGTTATACAGTGGTTCTGCTCCTTTCTCCTGGGCCGTGTCCAGAAAGTGGTGTTGGCGGATGAGTGTTCAGACCCCTGGGCTCTCACTTGTGGGGTGCCTCAGGGTTCCGTCCTCTCCCCCATGCTTTTTAATATCTATATGAAGCTTCTGGGAGAGATTGGGGGTTTGGGCTGGGTGTTCATCAGTATGCTGATGATACCCAGCTCTACCTCTCTTTCAAATCAGAACCAGTGAAGGTCCTGTGTAAGTGCCTGGAGGCGGTTGGAGGAGGGATGATGGCTAACAGATTGAGGTTGAATCCTGAAAAGACAGAAGTACTGTTTTGGGGGGGGGGACAGGGGGCAGACAGGTGTGGGGGACTCTCTGGTCCTGAATGGGGCAACTGTTCCCCTGAAGGAGCAGGTACACAGCCTGGGAGTCATTTGGGACTCACAGCTGTCCGTGGAGGCTCAGGTCAATTCTGTGTCCAGGGCAGCTGTCTACCAGCTCCATCTGGTACGCAGGCTGAGACCCTACCTGCACGCAGACTGTCTCACCAGAGTGGTGCATGCTCTGGTTATCTCCCGCTTGGACTACTGCAATGCGCTCTACGTGGGGCTACCTTTGAAGGTGACCCGGAAACTGTAACTAATCCAGCATGTGGCAGCTAGATTGGTGACTAGGAGTGGCTGCCGAGACCATAAAACAGCGGTCCTGAAAGACCTACATTGGCCCCCAGTACGTTTCTGAGCACAATTCACAGTGTTGGTGCTACCTTTAAGGCCCTAAACTGCCTCGGCCCAGTATACCTGAAGGAGCATCTCCATCCCCATCATTCAGCCTGCACACCGAGGTCCAGTGCCGAGGGCCTTCTGGTGGTTCCCTCGCTGTGAGAAGGGAGGTTACAGGGAACCAGGCAGAGGGCCTTCTCAGTTGTGGCGCCCGCCCTGTGAAACGCCCTCCCATCAGATGTCAAGGGAATAACTATCCGACTTTTAAAGGACAACTGAAGGTGCCCCTGTTTAGGGAAGTTTTTAATGTTTGATGCTGTACTGTTTTTAATATTTCGTTGGAAGCCGCCCAGAGTGGCTGGAGAAACCCAGCCAGATGGGTGGGGTAGAAATAATAATAATAATAAACAATAATAATAATAATAATAATAATAATCAAGCACACGTTATGAAGACGTGGCCTAATCAGCTCAATGTGGTACTCTTGGATGGATCCAGAGATAGTGGATTGCAGGGAGCCATTTAAGATTTCAGTGTAGGAGTGTGCCATTATTGAATGCACTCTCACTTTTAAAAAGCATACACTATGATTTTCCTGGTTTTATCCTCGCAAAAACGCCACGAGGCAGGTTGGGCTGAGAATGAGTGTGAGCTGGTCCAAGGTTGCATTTTTTGCCTGAGTGAGGATTTGAATTCAGGCCTCTCCAGTCTCAGACCAAACACTTCTAATCACTGCCTCATGCTGGTTTTCTGCTTATTTGAGGGGACAAAGCAGTGTTAATTTCTTCTGAACTTTTTGCTGTTGCGATCTTCTAAGGTATGATTTTAGCAGGGCTAATTGTTCAAATGGTTGTGTTGTCGTCCACAGACATGGCCCCGTATTACGAATCCCTCTGCAAGTCACTTGATTGGCAGGTAGATACAGATCTCTTGAATAAGATGAAGAAGGCAAATGAGGAGGAGTTGAAACGCCTTGATGAGCAGCTGGAAGATGCAGAGAAGAACTTGGGGGAAAGTGAAATCCGTGATGCCATGATGGCCAAAGCTGAATATCTCTGCCGAATCGGGGACAAGGTATTTATTTTTTTACATAAAGTAAAATGTGTGTAAAGCGCTTTCTGGGCATTTGCCTCCACACATTCTCAGAACATGGGGTGGGAGGGAGGGGTAAGTGGCCATGCGTTGGCCCTGCCATTCTCATTGACTTTTGTGCATTGAACAGGGTGATTTGAAGAGGATCTCTATGTGTGCTCTGTGATCAGGAACCCTGTGTGATCAGAGTTCTCAGCTGTGTGGAGGATTCTGAGCGCATTCAATTGCATGCATGGAGTTCCCCTTAATGTGGGGAGGCCTGACGTTGTAGCCAGAGAAATATTGGGAGTGGGGTCAGTGAGCACAGCCCCACTTCTGCTTCCATTAGTTCTCAGATTGTGGTTTTGCTTCTCCCCGGAAAGCTGCATGAATATGCTGCTCATTTGTGGTAAACCATGGTTAGCCAGAAACTGTGGCTTATTGTTACATGTCAATGCACTCCTTATCTCTGTTATTTGTTAGCTGAAAGGGTCGTGCTCCTCATACATATCTGCTTTCCTTCAATCAGTGGGGGAATGTAGTGCAGAACCTTGGGTGGTACATGGGGGCAGGGGATACCTGTTAGCAAATTACAGATCTGTTCTCCAGAGCGTCAAATCTGCGGCATCTAACTTAAGCAAATGCTGTCTTGTCAGGAAGCTGCTCTGACTGCCTTTCGGAAGACATATGACAAAACTGTGGCTCTAGGACATCGGCTGGATATTGTGTTCTATCTCCTCCGAATTGGCCTGTTTTATATGGACAATGACCTCATCACCCGGAACACTGAAAAAGCAAAAAGGTACCATTTCTGTTGTTGCTGCTGCTACCTTGATGTGCAAAGCATTCGTCTCTCGCTTAACAGTAATACAGGTTCTGAAAATGTAGTCTGGTTGCTAGGGAATGGCTTCTTTATGTAGCAGGGAGTGTATACTTTAGATGAAGTGTGGCATGAAATTCAGAATTTTCAGAAACATGATGATCCTTAAAAGGATTAGATACTATTTTCATATTTTTTAAAACGGCATGTTGGGGAAAATTGAAATACACAATACTTACCAAAGCGAAAAACATTTTAGGAACCTGAAAGGTGTTAAATATACCAGAAGAATACACTTTTATGAAAATTAAAAGTACCAGTAGCTTTTATTCAGTCAGCGCTGACAAACGCAATCATCTTACATAGGGTGCATAGTCAAATGCCCATATGCCCACTTATCTGGGAGTTAGCCTCATTTATCTTAGTTGGACTTGGGTTCCAAGGAACCACGCCTAGGATTGGGCTACGAGTGTCTTAGAAGGTAGTAGACAAAATTAGTTATCCTTAATTCAGAATTACTGTATTTTTCGCTCTATAGGACACACCGGACTATAGGATGCACCTTGTTTTAGAGGGGGAGAACAAGAAGAAAAAAAAATCTCCCCCTCTCTGCTCAGCGCCCCTTCAGCGAAGCCGCAGGAGAAACGGAGCCCCTTCCGTTTCTCCTCCCGCTTGGCTGAAGGGGCGCTGCGCAGCTCTCCCTCTCTGCTAAAGCCAGGAGAGTCTTGCTCTCCTGGCTTCAGCGAAAGGAACCTGAAGCCTTCGGAGCGCAGCGGGAACTCGCGCTGCGCTCCGAAGGCTTCAGGCGGCTATCCGTCTGCGCTTCGGATCGCTCCCTCTGCGCTTCGGAGGCTTCGCGTTGCTATCGCTGAAGCCAAGGAGCCTGCATTCGCTCCATAGGATGCACACACATTTCCCCTTAAATTTTGGAGGGGGAAAAGTGCATCCTATAGAGCAAAAAATACGGTACTACTTCATTTATATCCCACAGGATCATTGTCTAAAAGAGCCATAGATCAAGCCATACATCAGAGTAGTTGATGAGAGCTGCAGCTGAAAGCAACCTGCAGCACACCGCTTTGTCAAAGGTTGCAGTGTAGTCTCAAAGCAAAACCATCCCATAGCTTCTGTTTGAACTACTGTAATAAAGCTAGTTAAGCAAATTGATGAAAATGCTTGTGCATGGCTAAGGATGCTGGGGAAATAACACACATACCTGTTTTCTTTTAAAAGCCTAATAGAGGAAGGAGGAGATTGGGACCGTCGGAACCGGCTTAAGGTCTACCAGGGTCTTTACTGCGTGGCCATTCGAGACTTCAAGCAGGCAGCCGAGCTTTTCCTGGATACAGTTTCAACATTTACGTCTTATGAACTTATGGATTACAAAACCTTTGTAACATACACAGTCTATGTCAGCATGATTGCTTTAGACAGGCCTGACCTTAGAGAGAAGGTATGCCAAGCAGCTACTTCCACAGAGAACCTTCAGAGAGTGCTTTGTGTTCCTTATTCCTTTCATGTCTGATTTTTGCTGGCTTTGTCTGATCTCTTTTAGGTTATCAAAGGGGCAGAGATTCTGGAGGTTTTGCACAGTTTACCCAAAGTCCGGCAATATCTTTTTTCACTCTATGAATGTCGGTATTCAGTTTTCTTCCAGTCGCTGGGTAAGGAAGTGTTTCTGCTTTTTTGCTCTGTGGGGTTTACTGGGCTGTTAAGTGGGCAGCACACAGCTTGTGGGTTACAAGTGCAGCCAGCCTACCCAGACTTGGCCCTCCCATCTCCTAGGATTAGACAAAAACAAAAAACGTGCATCCACTTCTCGTACCCACCAAGACTTGCCCTCCCCATCTCCTAGGGTTGGCAGTCTCAAACCTTTTGGCCCATCCTCAATTAAAGGAGGGGCAAGAATTAAGCTGAGATTTCCAAGAGGTAAGTAAAGCTGATCCAAAGCTGGTTCAGGATGTAACTGCTTCAGCAGGCAGAACAAATGAGAAGGAAGGTGGGATGTGTTTCATGAGCGCAGAAGTAAAATGCCCACAAATAGATTTGGTCCTCGCTACTCAACTTTAAATAGACTATGCGTCCCATATTGTCTCCTGGATGAGAGAAGCTAGGTGTATTCAATCTTTCTTAAGGGGCTGGCAGATACACAGGTCTCCCGAGATAGGCTTAATCTGCCCTCGCTAGTTTGCATCAGGCGTAGCCAGCGTGATGTCCTTCAGATGATGAACTCCATCTTCCATCATCCCTGCCCATTGGCTATGCTGTCTGGGGCTGATGGGAGACTGAGACGTTCAACAATATTCAGTGGCACATGGTTCATGCTGTTTAACTACTTTCCAGGGGGAAACAAAACTTTTGTGAGACGCAGACCTCATTTTGTGTTCTTATGTTTCCCTTTCAGCCACCGTAGAGCAAGAGATGAAGAAAGATTGGCTGTTTGCGCCCCACTATCGCTATTACGTTCGGGAAATGAGAATCCATGCCTACAGCCAGCTCCTAGAATCCTATAGGTCGCTTACATTAGGTTACATGGCAGATGCTTTTGGAGTCTGTGTAGAGTTCATAGATCAGTAAGTATATCTATATCTCTCTTTATATTTTAAATGCATTTCTACAGTTTATAGTGATTCCCGTCTAGATAAGGGGATAGGTCATTTGATGGTACCTTTGTTAAAAAAAAACTATGTGAGGAAGAACCATTGATTACAAGATTTACAGAGGTTGGGTAAGGCAAGAATCACAGAATTGTAGAGTTGGAAGGGACCCCGAGGGTCATAGAGTCAAACCTCCGCATATCATCTGAGCAGAGGAGCCTTGGGGGTGCTTGTGGCAGCTGCACACTGTACGGACTCCACCCTTCAGTTTTGGAACAGGAAGACTGGAAGTCTTCCTGAGGCTTTTATAACCCAACATCAACTATACGTGATATGCTGGATGGGTGTGTGAATATGGCTGTGCTGCAGCTGGTGCAGGGTGGTTTGGTGCGCCTCCTGCTGACGGAGGGAGGCAAGAGCTTGTACAGCTAATGCTCAGCAGCTACACACTTGCTTCTTCTGGGCTCAGTTGAAGATGCTGGTGCTGTATTTGAAGCCCTTTATGGGCTGGGACCATCACTCCCTGCGATTATCAAATCTGGGCCTGCTGTGCATCCTTGATGTGCTATAAAATCTTGCTAGGAAGGCTCTGTAGATTACAGGAATGCTGCTGCAGCATCTTATTTGATTATGCCATTGCATACTGCGCTAGAAATGCTAGCCCATGTGTTACACAGGTGTAAGCTGCAAGAGCAGACGCGTCTGAGTTGCACTGCAGCAGCCACTAAGCAGTCCTAGCCCCATTGTGGTTTGCTAATTGCAGTTCTTTAGTTTGATAGCTGTCAACAGAGCAGAATTATGCTGGTAGAAGCACTTTCCAACATCTTTCAAGAAGCGATTGCTTGCATCAAGCTAGCATGGCTGTAGGCCACAATGTTAGGCTTGTACCTCAGGGTAACCTTCCTTCTACCCCTGAGGCAAGGCCCCAAACTGGAGCAAAAAATGCCAGTCTTGCATCCTCCACCATGAAATTTCAGGTGCTATGCAACAGATACAGATGGTGGTGTCCTAAGCGCGTTCTCTTTCTCTCTCTCCAGGGAATTGTCAAGATTTATTGCTGCTGGGCGACTACACTGCAAAATAGACAAAGTCAACGAAATAGTAGAAACTAACAGGTACAGTATGTTGGACACCACACCCACTAATACAAAAAAACTAGTAGTGACATAAGGCTTAACATTAAGGACTTTGCAGCCTTTTAATTGCTGCCCAACCAAACGTATTGCATACGTTTTACAGATGGAGAGGTAGTAGCTTGCCCAAAGCCAGGTGAGATAAGCTCTGCTCACCCAACTCAGAATACTCTTTCCGCTGGAACAATATCTTTATTAGAGATAGAACAGTGTGTTTCCAAACTTTCTACCTGCTGTCATCAGCTCATCTGCCACTCTCAGCAAATGGGGCGGTACTGGCCAGGCTTGTTGCCCAGCTGAGCTAAATATTACTGAAAACACACCCATGCTCTCCTGTACCTGTGTGTTCCAGGGAAGGATTAGTAGTGATGAACAAGCTGCCTTTCAGGAAACTTGTGCCTGCCATTACTGCTTTGCTCATAATGAGCTTCCTGTTCAGTATTTTGAGGAACTCTTTAAACCGTTTTTGGGAGCTGTTTGATAAGTCATTGCTAGAGAACCACCTGACTAAATTCTCTCTCTCTCTCTGTCTCTTTAGGCCCGACAGCAAGAACTGGCAGTATCAAGAAACCATTAAAAAAGGAGACTTGCTGCTAAACAGAGTGCAGAAGCTTTCTAGAGTAATCAATATGTAACTTTTAAAAAAGCAAAAGGGGGAGTGCGTAATTGAGACTGAAGCATTTTGGAAGTCATCGTTGTATGGTATTACTTCTGCTATCGCTGAGGAAATTGGAACCATGGTGTAGTTAAGGGGTTTTTTTTATAGGCTACTTCCATACGTTAACAAAACTGTATAAATGTTCTGTTTGTGTTTTCAGATCAATTTCATTTATTAAATGTATAATACAGATGATTGTCCTGTTCCTTGAGTGGGCTTAAAGGTAAAAGTAAAGGGACCATTAGGTCCAGTCATGACTGACTCTGGGGTTGCGGCGCTCATCTCGCTTTACTGGCCAAGGGAGCCAGCGTACAGCTCCGGGTCATGTGGCCAGCATGACTAAGCCGCTTCTGGCGAACCAGAGCAGCACACGGAAACGCTGTTTACTTTCCCGCTGGAGTGGTACCTATTTATCTACTTGTACTTTGACGTGCTTTCCAAACTGCTAGGTTGGCAGGAGCAGGGACCGAGCAACAGGAGCTCACCCCGTCGCGGGCATTCGAACTGCCGACCTTCTGATCGGCAAGTCCTAGGTTCTGTGGTTTAACCCACAGTGCCACCCGCGTCCCTTGAGGGCTTAATTTGGTTAATAAACTTGGTTTATTTTAAAGCGGCAGGGATCAAGCTTGAGATGCCCAGAGTGGGGCCACTCATGTTCCTGCTGCCCAGTTGAGCTGAACCAGGAGCATGGTGGGAGGTTTAAAGCTCCCCCCTCGCCATTCTTGTAGCAGACAGTATACTCCTGGAGTGTGGCTGAGACTGACCAAGAACCAGGTGAGGGTTGCTCACTTGCAAGTCAAAGCTTAGTGCTAGGGTTTGTCCCAAAAGACTGAGTTACTGGTGGCCTGTTCCCTGTGGGAGAGCATATATTAAGTTAATTGACATTTCCCCCCCCCCCCTCTTTTGACCTAATGTTCAAAACCAGTAAATCTATCCAACACAGCTGGCCAGCTCCCCACACACAGGTAAATGTGCTGGTTAGATAAATTGCTGCCATGCAAAATTATGTGATGCTAAGCTTCTGTGTGAGATTTTAGTGTCTGCTTGGATAGGGAGAGTTGGGTTGGGGGCTGCAGCAGCAACCTATTGAGAGATGAAATGGGATCATAAATATTGGATTGCTCAAGCAGGGGAACAGAAAGCAATTAGAGCATCATTAGGCCACTGAAGATAAGAGACAATATTGAAAAGCAGGCTTCTAGAAGGTACATTAACGGCCTTCATGAGGTGTGGAGAAACTACTCAGTTAAACAGTACATCTAGCATGAGGCATCCAAGGAATGTCTCGAGGCAAATCTAAAAAAAATGTAGTATAAACACTGACAACTGGGAAACACTGGCCTGCGAGTGCTCCAGTTGGAGAAGAGCCTTTATCAAAGGTGTCATGGGCTTTGAAGACACTCGAACTCCGGAAGCAAGGGAGAAACGTGCTAGGAGGAAGGCACGCTTGGCAAATCCACACCGTGATCAACTCCCGCCCAGAAACCAATGTCCCCACTGTGGAAGGACATGTGGATCCAGAATTGGCCTCCACAGTCACTTACGGACTCACTGTTAAAACTGTGTTTAGAGAAGACAATCTTACTCTGCTACGAGTGATCGTCAAAGAAGATCACTGCCAGTTTTTTTATGCTGTGAGTAGATCGCAGTCTCTTGCAAGTTGGATGTGCCTAGTATAAAACAATTGCCAGTGGGAGAAGGGATCTCTTTTACTTGATGGAAAACCAGAAAATGTGTTGATGCTCCCAATTGCTCTTGACTGCCTCTAAAACGCGAGATGGCAGAAATGAATTGGGCAACCACTTCCCTTGATGGACTTTGAGGGGAGGCAGTGTCAGTGAGATAATCTCTCTTTCTGCATATGCCATAATCTGGTTTAGTGAACCCAGCGAGAGGGGCGGTAGCATTCACTCACCTTATGCCACGGCCCTGGGTATTCCAAATACTTGTTTACCCCACTGTTTCAGCACTGATTGATGTAGGAACAGAAACTGGACACACTCAAAGTAAGGGAGACTGGAGAGACTCATAATCTGAACTTGCAGTGTAGTCAAATCACTGTCCATATCAAAGCTGTGTCCCTTTGCCTCAAAAACAGTAGCAAATGAACGCTAAGCCAGCTTTGCTGCCATCCACCTGACATACATGGGTTGGGGTTCTTGGGAGGCAGAAGCTAACATGGCCACGACTAATTTTTGCTGGTCTTCGTAATGAAGCAGAAACATAATTGTGCATCTCATAAAGACAACCTAATCAATTTTATTGCCTTGTTTCAGTAACATCTTGTTTATACAACAAGCTAATTTCCTGGTCATGAAGCAAAAGCACAACTTTTTTCTTATAAATAGTATAAATTATTTTATTTACAGAAACTTGTTACAAAACAAATAGACTATATATTTATTTTCTTCTTTTAAATATCCAAAGTAATTTTTTTTCTACCCCATGACATTTGTTCATGTACTATACAGCAGCCAACACAAAAAAGTTCAGCTCTGAGCAGATGCTCTTGAATATGTATACAAATTATCAAACTATTCACACATTTTACACAGGAGATTGCTTTTTCCCCCTTTCTATGGAGCCGGGCTCAACTCCAAAAGCAAGAAGCTTCCGCAGCCTACATTCTTATTGACATTATGTAGTGCTCATTAAAAAATAACAATAATCACCTTTCATAAAAAGTAGGATATTTTGCACAAAAGCATTTAAAATAAACGACCTTCTGCTTAAGGAAAGCAGAACAATCTTATCAAGCCCAATCCCCTTCACCGTACAATTCCCCCCTTCCCAAAAAGACAAAACAGAAACAAACATCCTTGGCAATAACAACTCTTGCCGGAAGACGACTTACCGGAAGATGATAGGTCGAAACCACACTATGTGAACCGCTCTCATTCAAACCTCACTGGAACGAAGAGGGAGTTATGCACTTGCTAAATCCCATTCATTTCAGTGAGGCTTGTGCAGAGGATAGCCTGGCGGCGGCTTGTGTTGGTAGTTTGTAAAATTGCTTTGAGAAGTAACTTTTTTCCCAATAATACAAAATAATGTCAACATTCTGTTGTTGTTTTGTTTCGTTTTTAAGTTCTAGCTGATAGCAACAGAAGAAAATATTCAGATTTACTTGTTGAAAAGTATCTCCAGAACCCTTGGCATTATTTATGAACTAGGGACTCGCTTCAATCGGATCTTTTGATTTTGTTTTATCCCGCCCCTTCCGCCATCCTCTCTCCCGCGTTAATATGTAGTCATATGTAGGTGGGGAAAGCAAGCTCCAATTCTTTTTTCCAACAGAACATTCAAGTCTTTAAAGGAGAAGCTGTCTAAAAAACAGTCCAAGCTTAAAATCTAGATATATAAATCAGGCACTTTCAGTTTTTCCATTAGTTTTTTAAACCACGTAAAGACTCACATACATGTGCACACATACACAAATGCTAAAAGAAAAAGAAAAAAAAGAATTAGAAGCTGTGTGTCATAACTAAAAGGTAGTCTTCTGGGACTCAGGTAACTGTAAGAAATGTTGTGTATACCAGAGCAGGCTAACCATATGCATCTAAATGCCACACAGCCTTCCTGCTTAGAGAAGTGGCGCCTGTGGGCATCAGACTGCAATGCCAGAGCCTTCGTTTGTATCCAGCAATTCCCAAGACACTAAAAGAAAGAGACAAAACTCTTCCCCCTCCCCCCTCCCCAAACAAGAGACATCCCTTAAAAACTGCAAAGTAGGCATGTTATCTATTGGATTGGCAGTGAACCACTTCAAATTATAAAAAAAGTATTTGCTTTTCTCTTTTTAATTAATAAATACTAGATGATTTTCAATTGTACCAAAACTGGATATAAGAAAAAAAGACCTGTGCAAAAATACATATTTAAATATGTACAATCAATTAACAAAATATGTCTTCTGAAATAGGGATACTTCAATATTTATAATAGAACAAGAAATTCCAAAATAAAGATACAAAAGTATGGGTTTCATTATTTTCGTATAATTCTTTGTTCATCATTGCAACATTTTTTAATTTTTTTATTTATTTTAGGTTAAGAAAACTGCAGGAGTCATAATGAGAAGCTGGAAAGACTATAAAAATTGTATCTCTTAAATTAATACCAAAATCTTTCTAAGAAACAACCCAGCCACTGCAAATCTTGCAAGATAAATTAAATCTGAAATTTCCTTAATTATTTACAATAAGAATGTTGTCAGACAATAAAAGCTTCAAATACAATCATTCCATTTATTACTAAGCCCCCAAAATGGAATATTGTTTGTATAATATTTAAGCAAGTCTACACTTTGAGGGCAGGCATAAATTAAGACGTCCTCTGGTTCTATTCATGGCAAGTTTTAAAATTATAAGCCATAGCAGACAGATACAGGCCACAATTCCATCCTGGAATGTCACTTACATAAGCCCCACTGAATGCATCAGGCGGGCTTTGCGCAAGAGCATGGCTGTGTTTGTGTGGAGCTCCCGTTTCAACATGGCTTGCAATGGAGACATTCACAGTGGGAATTGGGCCCAGAGCTGCAACTCATATAAATTAAACACAGTGGTTAACTGCTGAACTTTTTACAAAGATCTGCATGTCTTTTAAGGAGCCTAAGACTTGCTTTGATGCTTTCAGAGCAACATAATATTTATAAAACAGACATTTTTGAGTACTTAAAGCCACTAAAGGTTTAACTTATGAAAAATTTGTCAGCCTTCGAAGGTAAATCTATCAAAACCAAATTGCACTTGTGATCAAAAATATCCAACACATGGGAAGGAGTCAGTATCGATTTTCTCTCCGCGGAGCAGATACATTACTTTGGTCATCTCCTCCCATGCCCCAAGTAAGCCAATTAAGAGGTTTTAACATTTTATAGCATCCTCTCGAAACTGAAGGGTTGTTCAAGCCCTCCCTCTTTTTAAATATTTGCATAATCATCACCATCCAAAATATTATTCCTTTACTTAAAAAACAAACACATGATCTTTTGTGAATTCAAGGCTTTAGAGTTGTCTGCATAGAGTCTTGTTGCTTCACTGTGTTTTAATAATCGTAGTAAATTGGAAAACCTCAACAGGTTTAAAAAACAAAACCCAAGCAGCTGCTGCTTGTGGTGGTTTTAGAATCCCTGATGTGCAATGCACCACCATGGTCGGGAGAGAGGCTGGGCTGTGTGAATTAGATAGGCTCAGATTGTCTAATCTCAGCAAGATCTGGTGCCCCTTTAAGGCAGAAGTCTACAGGCACACATTCCACGGAGAGCTTCTCCTGCACAAGCCCTGTTGAGGATAGATTCAGACAATCAGCTTTCTTCCTCAATGAGTACTGCTAACCATTTGGCCACGCATTTTACCAAGGATAGGAGTGGAACAGAGCTAGGTGATCTGACGGGGTAGCCAAGGTGCAATGGGTTCTGCACCTATCACTTTGAGAAGTGGTGAAAATACAGCATGCTGAGAACTGTGGCTTCAGCAGAGTCTGCAATTAGTTGGCACCCTCAGACAATCTAGCCTCACTTGATTATTGCAAGAGCAAATTCTCATTGGGGAGGCTGTCTGAATCCACAATCCAAAACACACCCCATTGAAATGGATAGAAATTTTACTTTCTACGGGCTTGCTGAAGGAAAGCTCTGCCTGTGTTATGACCTATGGTTTGGGGTTTATTTTTATTGTTTTCCTTTCACGTGATAAAATGTGTAGAAATTCCAGGTTGTAGTTCGAGATTCACTAGTGTCACAAACATCCAGATCAAATGATAATATTAAAGCCCTTCTGAGGATATTACTTTAAAACAGAACACTTTTGACTCATGGGAACGAGGGGAATGACCACTTGGGATTGGATGGCGTTTAAAACACTCCCCCTTTGCTCACAAGATGGCTGTACAAGGGGTGCATTTAACACTGAGCTCAGAATTTGAACTGGCACTTAATGCAGTCATCCAAAAAATCTGAATGTGGACTTTATTGAACGGAATGCTAATTTGGTTATGTGAACAAGGCATCAACTTACTGGAAAAAATCTTTCAAGAAAAATAGCATTGAGATTTCATTGTTTTAAAGGTTTGCGTTTTAGTTTTATAAGGACTATTTTGTGTTGTTTTTTAAAAGGTTGGATGGTACAACCAACTTAGATTGGCATTTTCAGTTTCCCCTACCCACCTACCCAAAACAACAAAGGCTTATGGCATACAGTATAGGTCAAGAAATATATTCTTTGGGAATAGTTTTAGAGGTCATTCACCATTTTGGATTTGAGAGTTTTGCATCTGGGTTTGGGGGGGATATATATATATTTTTTTAAAAAAGATCAAAGCAATTTTATTCAAAATCAAGCAGGCACAGCCCTCCTTCATACAATGTCGCTGTGCAACCTTATTTCATTTCAGTGGCAGTTGTACAGGACCCGACGAATGCTCCACTGGAATGAATGAAGAATACTGAGCAGCTGTGCTTGGTAGATGATGCTCATAAAATTGTTCTGTACCATGTGATTTCACTATTTAAATATGCTTCTTCTTTTTTTATTTTTTTCAGTGATGGCCATGAACATTTTTGTGTTTGTTTTTTAGAACTCCTGACAGCTTCTTATCCCAAATTACTTGCAAAAGGCTGGGCAAAATGTAGACCGTTTTTGTTTTCTATGTTGTGCTCTTTTTGCATTCCAATCAAGGAACATTGCTATAAAACACTAAAGCCGTATTCCCTTGTTGAGGGCTTCTTCTTCTTCTTCTGTTTATTGTGCCTAACACATTGTGCCCCCTCCTTCGTGAGGGGTTTTCACTGGACAGTGCCAAAGGGGCAGTTAATTATGCCTATGACACTATCAGAAGAAAAGGAAAAAAAACAAGTCCACAGTAATGTTCTTTCCCAAACATTGCTTTGCCCAACCAACCTAGATCATATAGTGGCAA
Source organism: Podarcis pityusensis (assembly GCF_964106645.2). Taxonomy (NCBI): domain Eukaryota; kingdom Metazoa; phylum Chordata; class Lepidosauria; order Squamata; family Lacertidae; genus Podarcis; species Podarcis pityusensis. The sequence continues at coordinate 102,275,885 of NC_138029.1, forward strand.
GGTGATGTACTCCTGTAAGTGAAATCTCACAGGGCTTTTGTAGCAAGCTGTCCAGACCACTGGTAACACTGAGAGGAAACATCCTGTGGCTGAACGGCAATCCAGAGTCCATTTCCAAGCTTCGCTGCTACAGACATGGCTTCAGGGAAACTCCTTGATTGTGTGACAGTCCAGTAGATTTCCACACCTGAGGACTGTGGGAAGCTGGGAGAACTCAAAAGGCATCTTGGAGTCCAGGATTTCCAGATGGAGATTTATTCATTTTTCCCCGCTTGTAGTGAAAATAATCCAGTTCTTTTCTTACCATGGCATTGTCTGTGTCAACTGTTAGGGACGAGCCTTTGGCTTTCGCACAAACGAAAAGAGGAAAAACAGATAAATAAATATTAAATATTTTAAGTGATAAAGCTATGTCCAATTATATCATCTGGGATCCCCAAAATATGCTTTGGCAAAATTCAGTGGCACAGGTTAGCAACCAAACATCTACTTTCTTGGGGTGGGGAAAAACTATATGCATTTTATTGCTATATCATGTTAGGCATATTTCTGTATAGGGTTCTTTGTCACAGCAACAGCAAAAACCTACTTGACCCCTCCCTTTCTTATGCGTCAAAGGAAAACCTTTTTTTTTTCTTTTTTACACAGTATATGGGCAAAGTTCAATTACTTGTCATCAAGGTTGAAAATTATGAAGTGGCTTCTAAAATTTCAGTAAGGTTGCTGATTAAAAAAACATGAATTTCTGTTTTACTGCCCAGTCCCATATCCTCCCTTTAGTTCACTGTGGTATAATATTGTCAATTCCAATCAGCAACTTGTTCATTTGCAACAAGGCACCTGCCCCTGGTTGCTGAGATGACCAGTAATTATCAAATAAATAACTATGGAACCCATTATGCCCTGTTAAAATAATAAAAATATCAATGCTGCTTTTCTTGGTGGGTGCAGCAGATTAAAAAACAAAACAAAACTATTAGTTGATCCACTCATGGTATTTAAGCTATAAGCTGGCAATCTGGCGAAAGGCAAACAGACTTGAATCCCACTGGCACAAAGCTATCTGTTTGAGTTGTTTTCAATGGCACAAACTAAGGTCTTCCAACTTGCAAGCAGCCCCATGGGGTATCCATTTCTGGCTATGTGAAGGAATGGACTGGATGAGAGCCAACAAATGGAAGCTCAAGCCAGAGAAGACTGAGGCACTGTCAGTGGGTGGTTCCCTAGACTGGATGGGTGGGAGGTCGCCTGCTCTTGATGGCGTTATATTCCCTCGGTAAAGGAGTGGGCACACAGCTTGGGAATACTTCAAGATCCTTTGCTGTTGCTTCAGACTCAGGTGGCCTCAGTGGTGTGGAGGGCCTTTCCTCAGCTTCGGCTGGTGGCCCTAGTCTAACTTCCATTGTCTCTGCTCTGATAACAGTTAGGTTAGATTACTGCAATGCATTATACATACGGCTGCCTCTGCTAGGGCAGAATTCAGTGGCCAGGTTGCTCACTAGGGCAAAATGGTTTGAGCATATTACATCAATCCTGGCCCGACTGCACTGACTGGCTGCCAATTAGTTTCCAGGACCAATTCAAAGTGCTGGTTCTGACTTATAAAGCCTTAAATGGCCAAAGAATGCAATACATCAAGGACCACCTCTCCCTGTATGAACTGATCTGGACCCTGCAATCATCTGTTGCCTTTCTTTGTGTGCCTCTTCCATGGGAGGTCTGGAGGGCAGCAACACAAAAATGGCCCTTTTTTGTGGTGGTTCCCTGCTTGTGGAATGCTCTCCCCAGAGAGGCTTGCCTGGTGCCTTTATTACATATCTTTAGGCTCCAGGCAAAAACTTTCCTCTATAACCAGATCTTTGGCTATTCTATGGCCTTTTAAATGTGTTTATGGAAGCAGGGTTCATTGGTTTGTTTTTGCTTTTGCTTTATTATGTATTTTGAGTTCTCATTTTGTATTTTTATTTTCTGTACTGCTCTGGGATCCTTGGATGAAATGTGATATACAAATTTAATAAGTACTACTACTAATAATAATATCCTCAAACATGGAGGAGTCTCTGGTTTCCCATAGCTGAAAACAGGAAAGCCCTTCAGGATATATAGGTGAGTCCAGTTGGATTGTGCTATTTCCCCCAGCAAGGAATCTGTGCCATGTCTTAAAAATTCAACAAGTCCCAAAAGATGAAAGGGATTATGCTTCTAACAAGCAACAGCATCCATGGGGAGTTAATAATAATAATAAACCATTTTGCAAAGCGAAGCATACACACACCCAAGATATCCAGCGCCAACATCTCTGACAAGAAAAAAATCACCTCCAATAGGCAAGTAACTGTCCGGAATGGGAATTTGTCAAAGTAACTTGTCTGGATATCAATATGGCCCAAGTAAGATTTCATACCTGATGAAGGATAGAATTGTTCATCAGTCCTTGTGTCCCTGGGATTGCACCAGCGTGTTTCGTGTGAATGTTGTTCACTGGCGGCAATTTGGCAACCTTGTTTGCTTTGCTGCTGCTGTTTATGCTGCTTGAACCAGGCGAGCACTTTCTTTTCTTTCCTATGAATTTGTCTAGGGAAGGATGTGAATGTGAAAACCCGCCGTGCGAGTTGACCGTCAGCTCGCTGGACTGGTGAATGAACGGCCCCAACGACAGGGTGGAATCGCCACTGTTCACCATCACACTCATTCTTTTTATAGATTCTGCAGGGCTCCCAGTCGGAGGGCCCCTCCCTGATTGGTCATGTTTGAGGCTAACCGAGTTAGCTTTACCAGTCATACAGTTGAGGCTGTGGGACGAAGACATCCCAGGCGAGTGATAAGAAGCCCCAGAGTTTCCAGAGTTCACCACACAGTTCTTCCTAAAGGACTCTGTGGAATGAGAAGAAGGTGCTGGCAGCGCAGAACTGTTCTTACGCTTCTTTCCTGAGCTGCCACCGCTGCTGTTGCTACTGGTACTGTTGCAGTTGGCGCTGCTAGCAGAAGATTCCTTAGGCTTGAAAGACTTGCTGGATTTCAATTTCTGAGGTTTGCTGGACAGAGGCGACGGTACCGAGGAAAGCACTGGAGGCGTGGAAGGGGATGTAGACACTTGTCTTGATTGCATACTGCAGGCAGGTTCTGCTGCACCAAAACTTGCAGGGTTGGCATTGAGCGTAGTCCCGTGGGATGGTACCGATTTCCCACTGAGGGATAAACAGGAAGGAGACACGTGTGCTGGCGAGGGCATAGCTGTGGCGGGCAAGAGGAAACCTGTTGTGCTGGAGCCGTACTGCGACACAGGCGTCGAGCTTGTCCGGTGTGGAGCGCGCAAGGATGTAGTGTTGCTTGTCGCTGGAGGAATTTTCCTAGGCGGCAGGGAAATGCAGGTCGTTAATGCTCCGTGGGTTAATTCTATTTTGCCCACTTGAAATAAAAAAAATCTGCTACCTTAACAGAAAGAAGACTGAAAAGGTACAGTGGGCACAGAGTCAAAGGCCCTACACAAATGGCCATCAGAATTAGATACCTTGTCCACCTAGCTTCACCAAGGCATTCTTGCTGGCAACCTAACAGATTTTGAAGAAAGCAATGTCCAAATCTCTCCTAAGAACCTGGTAATAGCTCTGTTGGACCAAGCCAATGGCACCTCTAGTCCAGCACTCTGTTCTCACAGTGGCTAACCAGAGGCCCATGGGAAACCTGCAGGAAGGCCTGAGCACAACACTATTCTTCTCTCCTGCGGTTTCCAGCAACTGGTATTCAGAAGTTGTCAAGGAAATCTGGTTTTTCTGCTCTCTTCTGTCCAAAAAGGTTCTCTCGCTCAGACCTCTGGGTTGGCTGCCTGAAACTGGCAAATGATCTCACAATGTATACAAGTGTTACCTCTCTTGTGCTGGGTACTCAAGGCTACGCTGGTAGTTCATTAATTGGGAAGGATGCCTCAGCTGAGGAAATGGATCATTTCCATTAATTTAGAAACACCTAAGACAATGTGTTCATGCTTAATGTTAACACTCCTTAACTGCAAAAGAAAACACATTTTCCTCCTTCACCCCGTGCATGCAAAACACCCCACTTCACAATGAGATATATGACAGCCTGTTCTGTTTCTACTCACTTCCACATCTGTGAGTTAAGATGCTTGTCCACCATGACATTAAGTGCACATCGAATATGGTTCCACCGCTTATCAAACACGTAGTAACCTCTTCCAATTTGTCGACTACCAAATGTGCAAAACTGGGGGAGAGGGATAGTTACTTTAGTAAATTTCTCAACCAGATGTTGCATATTAGCAAATATAAAATAAAGCAAGGACAAATAAAACAGTTGCAATAAAACAACATACAGAAAGAATTACAAGCATTCATGATTATCTGTGGCTCTCTTACAACTCAGAATTTCCATCTGAAGGAATCCAACAAATATACTATATATCTTATAGAGCAGCCAATCCTGCCCAAATATCTTATTTCTCTGTGGAATACTGATGCTAAAAGCAGCCTTTCAGCTTCTCTGTCACTAGGCTAGCTTCTTGTGTCTCACAATAATTTAATGCCTACCACAGCAATTGCAACCAACCCGTGTGATTCAGTATTCAGCAGTATTCTGTATCCAGACCCACAGCTACATCTGAATGCTCCTTCCTCTAGAGAACATGAAGTACTGCTGCTTATACACACACATTTAAAACACCAAGCAAGAGAAATACAAGGAAAATATAAATTGGGAAACGTACAGCAGCTGGTTGAGGATGATGATCTGAATAAAGACAATCCAGTTTTTCAACAGGCTCTTCTTTTTCATCACATTCTCCCTCATCGCTGGATAACCGAGATGCTGGCTCAGCTGCAGGTAAGGGAGCATGTGGAGATTCATGGACTGATGGAGATTCATTTGGGGCATTCCCACTTTGTTGGGCTGGGCAGCCGGGAGGCCTTCATAAGAGAGGAATCACAGTTAAATACCAACAAATGTTTTATAACTTGGCTTAAAAATGTATTAATGCATTTTTATAGAACAAAGGTCTTAGATTTAGAGCACAGGACATATTCCTATATTATATATGCAAAATGGCACAATGAATTGGCAGACCAATCCCACAACAGTGTCAAAAGTAAGCAATAAGCACTTCACTAGAGGTTGATGACAAGCAGCCTAAGAAGAACAGGAAACAGAGGGAGATCCATATGTTCTCTCTCTCTTTTCTAACCTTTCTGGTGGTCAAAGGCTTCAAGCACTCTGATGAACTGAGAGTTGGTGTAAATTCAGCCTCCCCCAACCTGGTACCCTTAGATGTTATGGACAACAATTATAGTACCAGGACCAGACAGCATGGATAGTGGCCAGAGATGATGGCGGCAGTAATCCAACAATATCTGGAGGGCAGCAGGCTGGGAAAGGCTGGTGTAGTGGTTTGAGCGGTAGACAAGGACTGAGGAGACCCAAGTTCCCATTTGCGCTTAATCACAAAGCTCACTGGATGCCCCTGGACCAGTCACTCAGTCTCGTACATTTGACAGGGTTGTTGTGAGGACAACATGGGGGTGGGCAGCAATATATACATATATTGCCTTGAGCCCCTCTGAATAGAAACAAACACCATCTATCTCACATATCCAAGCTGTTACAATTTGTATTTTAACATGAAATTACAACACATATGCACATGCATGAAGAGTAATAGTTTCTTACAAAAATAATAATAATCACACAACATTGGACCATTGTAGATCCCTGAAAATCTGTTCTAGAGAGTTGGGGAACCCTACAAAACCACACAGAATTGAGAGTGTGGGGGGCTGCAGGGGGAAATCTCTGTCTTACATTAATGCAGCCCTCTGCTGAATCAAAGCTTGCACAGCTCTTCCGACACAGAAAGTACAGGGGGTTCATATGCCGAAAATACAGCTGAAAACAACTATGTGAACCAACCCTAAACTGGGCTTTGGTAACTACAACGCCTTCTGCCTTAGAGTGCTTGCTTAATAGTCGTTCTTAGAAATTAAAGCTTACCTTACATAGATTGCCTGGAAAAACCTTCTGCTCACACAATGTGTTGATAGGATTTTTATTTTTAACCAAAGGCAGACTAATTGCAGAAATGTTTCTCGGCTTTAGAGAGAGGCATATGGTGACTCCTGGCCTCCAATTCAGAAGAATGGAGACCTTGACCAAACTTTTTCAACTATTTGGCATTTACAGCCTTCAGCCCCTGCTCTATTAATGTTCTCATGCTTCTTGAGTGTGGAACAGGTCACAATGATCTGGGCTTACCTGAAAATATCTAGGTGGTCTGATCATTTACCTTCATTAACTTGTTACCATGCTAAACTTAATAAGCAGAGCTAATTCAGATCAATCCAAAGCTTGTGAGAGCATGCTGCATTGCCTATAGTGGTGTTGTAGGAATTCTAATGTGAGACTGTAGTATGGGTCAGTGCAGACATTTAAAATCTTAAAATGGGAGAGCTGGTGCTACCTGGAGTGGCACAAATGGAGCAGATGGACCAGACAAGCAAGTATTCACCAGGCCTAATGCAGAAAGTCACAATTCCTCAAGTTCCCTCACCAAAAGTCACTGGGTGATTTTCTTTACCTTGGAAGACTGGGGGTGTGAGGTTTGGGTTTAGTAGGTACTAAAGGCTTTGATTCTGTAGGAATAACTCCATGAGAATTTTGGTGCAGCTCCTGGGAAGTTCTTGAAGGTGAGGGATGTGGTTCCCTGAGAGGGGGCATCTGCTGATGATGATCCAAATGGCGGAGTAATTCTTTTTCCCTGGTTTTGCTTTTGTGCTCAGCTAGTAATAAATCAAATCGTTTCCTTCGACCCTGTACAGCTCTCCGTTGAGTTAGGGAATGTGTCTGGAAATTAAAAGGCAACCAATTACTCCAGGTTGAAGAGGTATATCTGTGCAATATATAGAAAACCAAGCCTTGTATTGTTATGTCTGGCATTTTACTAGTGCAGATCTATCCTGTTTGCTTTTAGGAAAACAGAGCACAATACATATGGGGAGGTGGGTAGAGTGGTCATTTATGAAGCATTTTTGGATCAGGAACAGTGGAATGGGGAGAACTGGTACTGGTGGGGAGACCTGGCCAAGAAGGAACTCCAATCTAATCCACAAAAATGGATAGAAGGAAGAATACCAGGAATACAGAGAGGAAAATGGAAAAGAGCCTATTATATGCATCATATGTCTGGCTGCATAAATATATGAACTGGCATGAAGTGACACAGGCCAAACTTTTAAACAAGACCTGCAAATGCCATGTGCCATACTTGCATCTGGCATTAAGAAGATATTAAAAGTGAGCATTAAACCCATTAAAACGTCATAATCATGGAGTTTCCTAGCTCATGGTAAATTAAATTCAGTACATATGGTCCTAACCATAGGTACTACAGGAATTAACACTGGATTGTGTATCCAAGTTCTGCAGTGTTTGTGATATAATATAATGGTGTTTCTTGAATTTCATTAATGCCCACTTAAACATAGAAATGCCATTTTGTTAAATTACATTAGCTGGTGCTCCCTCTGCTGGAAATATAGGTGTTGTGCACAGCAGTTAAAGGGTTTTGTGTACAAGCCATTCTTCAACATGTTATAGCTATAAATACCCTACCCTACATTTTTTGTGCCAGTTCAAACCCAGCCAGAGATTCACAGTTGCACATCATCTTTGGTAATAAGGACAGTAAAGAGGTTTGCAGTATTGCCCTAGTAAGGGAGCTGAGGTGACACTGTGAATGCAATTCAGAGCATATCTGATCTGTATTTTTATACTGCATTTGCTTATTTTCTTTAATCATTTCATTTGCATTATTTTAGGATAGTAATTCCAGTATCTGAATTTTCCCATCAGAATTTCCTGTGGCCTTGCCTTGTTTCCCCATGTCAAAAGATGAAGTCGTATTTAAGCAGAACTCCCTATTTTGCCAAAACCTATTTGAGTATCTCCCAAAATTTTTAAAAAGTGGGTGGGAGGGAGGAACTGGAACCATTTAGCTGCATTGTCTGAAAACACATAAATGAAGATTTAAATTAAACTAGATTTTCTTCCTATTACAGTCTAGCTCTAACCTTCTTACTAGCTTCCATAACAGAGTTTTCTAAGTTGTTTTCAGGAAGTTGTCTGAATCACCTAAATCATACTTTGACTTCTCCGTCCTGACGTTCAGAAAACTTAGTTCATTAAGAAGGCATCTTACCTTGCATGTCAAAGACCTAGTACAGGGTTTCTTCGTTTCTATGTCAATGACGCCACAGTAGATATCAGGATCAAATTCTCTCTCTGTTAAATACAAATAATAATACAAATAATAACAATGCAAACAACAGCAGCAGCAATTTGTGCTTCATTCAGAAATTGAATTTGTTTATTTCAATGCAGAACTAACCCCAGAGTTGCTTTTGAGTTTAAGATGTGAAACCAAGTAAAGGTATTGCCACACTTGTATTTTTCTTTACACCTACGCCCCTCTTCTTTATAGAATCCGTGAAAAAGAAACCACACAGACTCAAAGAGCATGCTTTGTAAAGAAATATAAATTAAAGTAAAACTAGAAAAATGAATCATACTGTCATATTCTAACGGTTCAGTGTTACTGACATATACCATACACTTTAAGTCAAGTGGAAGCCACATCTCTCTTACATTTATATAGAAATCTATATATGATGCTATAGGTAAGAAAACGGGAGGAAAACCTTCTTAAATTCATATATTAAGATTTCAAAAACACACAAACTGAAGAGATTAAGGAGCAGGTGCGCTTATTTTTTTATTTAAAAAATAACAGTGCTCTTTTTTAACTGTACATGCTTCCATAACTGGCAAAATTCCGTAACTGTGGGTCCATAAATGGTCACAGCAGCTAGGACCCAAGAGATCTACATGTGCAACCCCCCATCCCGTAAGTGCTTTTCTTCCGATCCCCTGTCCAAGAGTCAACACACTGTTCATGGCTTGCCTCATTTGCTATCAAAGCTTCCAAGTTGAAAACTATATAGCTGTGTGGACTGTGTCGGTTCTTGGCCTTTATCTAGGGCTATTTCTTGCACCAGGGAAATGATTTCATACCACTTAATTCACCTAGGAGGATTAAAAAATATATATTATACTTCAAATGAGGGACACTTTAAAGGAAATAGTGAACGCTTTCACTATTAATCAGCACTTGCGTATTTCGTTTTGTGCATTTCTAGCTCATGCCACATTATGATGATTTAAGGCACATTTAATAATGTTGGCTAGGATCCAAGGAAGGCTGGGCGTGCATATGTGGCTGATTTTTCTGATCAGCAGGATCTCAAATAGTGCTGCACCAGAAGGTCCAAGAAGGGATGGAGGAACACCAGAAAAAGGGAAGTAATACCTGTGCAAGTACACCGCACACGGTGCTATGGAACCAACCAAGAGTTAGCATTTAGATCAGGCATAGGCAAACTCAGCCCTCCAGATGTTTTGGGACTATAACTCCCATCATCCCTAGCTAACAGGACCTGTGGTCAGGGATGATGGGAGCTGTAGTCCCAGAACATCTGGAGGGCCGAGTTTGCCTATGCCTGATTTAGACAGCATTCAAGATTTATTATCATACAACAGCTCTGCTCTCCTCAGATGTCACACTAAACTTTGGTACAGCAATATGTGAAAGAGCCCAAACCTTGCATGTTTCATGTCCCCTCCCAGACCCAGAACTTTGGTTAACCAGTTTCGCAAATCATTGGCTTGTTAGAAATTAACCACAGTACATCTGAAGCCGGAAGACAATGCTTCTGAACCCTTGCCAGTTGCTCTTTTATTTTTATTGTCAGCAAGCGAGGGGGGAAAAATGCCGTATAATAATTACCTGACAATCTTTTGTGTAAAAATTTCCTATTATTTGTACTCTCGTCTTGCTTCTTTTCCGAGTATGGAGGCACAGAGAGAAGACCTTTACCATTCAGTATCTGTCCAGGGGAAGGCAAGGGTGGCTTTGGTATTGAGGGATTAAGGCCAGTCTTTATTGAGGAGCTCACAGTAGTAGAACAGGTTGGACCAACAGCAGGTTTCAATAGTGCACCATCTATCTTTGGATGTATTTTTTCCACTTTGACAGATGGAGTCATGCTGCAAGGAGGAAATAGGTAATTTATTATAAAATATGTAGACTGCTTTTCATCAAAGCAGTTTCCAACACAAAGTAAAATACAGCTGAAACAGAAATTAGGAGCAGTGATACATAAAACAAACAACCCTAAACTCCAGAGCAGATCAGCCAGGTCCTCTAAAAGCCTGGGAGAACAGATGCATCTCCATTAGATATGTAGCCATCCATAGGCCTCTAAGGGGAAGGGAAATCCACAGTTGGGGTGTAATTACTGAGAAGGCCATATAGCACAACCTCACACATTCTCTGATAATCAGTGCCCTCCACCAATCTGATAGCACAGGCTGGCTGATATGGGAAAAGGTGGTTCCAAAGCACATTGGTAGCCAGTGTAGATCCTACAAAATAGATGCTATATGATGTGTAGGGCAAGCAAAATTGTGGCCAAGGTGTTTCAACCGAGGAATGGCTACAGCTGCTGAACCGGCCATAGCTGGCAATAGGCACTCCTAGCCAACAAAACTACCCGAGCTCCCAACGACAACAATGGATCTAGCAGCACCATGTACCTGCTGCTTCAGAGACAATGCAAACTCCACCCAGAACATGCCAAATACACAGTTCCCAAACATTAGAACCATCCACCAACAGCACCTCTCCTCTAGTGAGAATCCACCTTCCATTTACTAGCCCTCATCCAGTCCATTACTACCTCCAGGCACCAGTTCAGCAGAGACATAGCTACATCTGATTCAGATGGTATGAAGGAAAGAGCTGGGTGCCATCAGCATACTGATACCACCATGCCTTAACCCTCAATAAGTGCATCCAGCAGCTTCATACAAATGGGAAACAGCACTAGGAACAGAATGAAAAAACTGTACTGTGCTTTTTGATGACTAAAAAACTGTGGAATAAGTTAGAGCCTGCATACTGATTATGTGGGTTTTTGACTTTTATGGCCTTTAAAAAAAACCAAAAACGTTTAAATCAATTTTTTAAAGAGAAAATATAAGAAACAAACATATTTTGCATTTTTTGCTGTTGACCCCAATGGTTTATGTGTGTCACTATTCCGTTTTACCAGAAAAGTGAACATCTAAATAAAGGTTCCCTGCCCCTTTTTAATTTGCAAACGGTCCCATGCTTAATACAATCATAGAATCATAGAGTTGGAAGAGACCACAAGGGCCATCGAGTCCAACTCAACAATCATGACAATCATTAGTCACAGTTGGGTGTTTGATGGGTGCACAGAGCACAATGTGAATTGCCCATCTGGGCAAAGGTTGCCACTAGATCCAAAGGAACCCATGGACTGAAAGAGTGCTTCCGTTAGTGGAGGACAAAGTCTGGATCCAACTTACTGTGTTCAATTCAAAATAGAAAATAGGATGTCTGGCTGCTCATCTCCCTTTTATAAAGCGTATGCACATTTTATTCGATCACGTTTGTTCTTCTTTCTCAGGTACACAATATATCAGATTCAGCTGTTCACATTTAGAGTATGTGCGCAGAAACCATTTGACATTTAATACATTTCTACTTCAATGTTGCACCAGTATGCTTTCTATGTCCAACAACTTTATAATGTAAACCGCCCTGTGATCTTTGGAGGCAAAGTAGTGTACAAAATTAAAAAATAATAATACACAAAATATAAAAATTAGTGGGTGGCCCTGATCGTCTAACTCAGAAGTTTCCAGCATGCTTAGGAAACTCAGGAAACATATTTAATCCCAGTTTGCAACTTGTAACCAACTCTTAACTTTCTTTTTGCCATATGAGCATGTTTCCTTTTTTTTCCAATTTGATATGGTTTTTCTCTTTTTCTATATCATCCTTCCCCTTCCAGAAAGGGGAACAGTGATGCTGCTGGTGCAGCCTCCTTCATATTGGATTGCAATATAATTTTAAGTTACAGCTCAGCAGCTAAAAGACCAAAGCCCTACCCTGGCGCAGATCAAATATTCTGCATGAATCCCATAGGCTAAGCCCTTCTTCTTTTGTACCCATGTGAATTATTCTCTTCTTTCCCTTTCCAGCACTAGTGAAGTATATAGGTCTACACACTATATTTAATGATAACCATTGTTACCTCTAACAATTATTTGCAAACCACCCACACCCCGGTTTAATGCAAGCATGGTTCCTATTAGCTCCAGAACATTATGTGCCACTATACTAGTGACTGGACGAGAAAGGGAATGGGTGGGTGGAAGATATGTATCGATCTTACGCCAGTTACTGGGAAGGAGCCCTAGACCAAAATGAAATATGCCTTTTCAAAATGAGATATACGAAATTGATATAGTATTGGTATCCACTGCTAAACATTTAGTGCCTCTCCTTATAAGAGCATACTCACATTTTGTCATGGGGACCTTTGCTATGTACCAGGTGCATTGGCCTATTGTTTCCACTGATTGGCGGCTTGTCTTTGGGTGACTTCAACAACTTGGAACTGGATGATGACGATGCACTAGTACCTCCGCCACTGGATGAACGACTGCTCCCACCTCCGCTGCTACCTTTGCTTTTTGAAGTCAGAGGCGAAAAGAGGGAGAATACTGAAGAGGAAGGAGGGGTTAAAGGTGGCTTGCTGGAGGAGCTGTGTCTTCTTTCTGGAAGGGAAAAAGAAGGAGTATGTTAGCAAACACCGAGAATATGGAACTGGTTCTAAACCAGGTTGGAACTTCTCCTGCTCCACTGCATGTAGAAATAAAAAGCTGCTTTTTCTGGACACAGATTGCTGCTGTGCGTTGGCTTTCCACATTGTGCCCACTGTTTTTCCATACAGCTGTTGTTTTACTGTTTGTTTTGCCATTGATTGCTTGGTTACTGTTGGTACTGTTTTAACTTGGTAAACCACTGTGAAAATGTTACAGGAAGTAGTGGCACACATTTTATTATAATAATAATAAAAGGTAAAGGGACCCCCGACCGTTAGGTCCAGTCGTGGCTGACTCTGGGGTTGCGGCGCTCATCTCTCTTTATTGGCCGAGGGAGCCGGCGTACAGCTTCCGGGTCATGTGGCAAACCAGAGCAGCACACGGAAACGCCATTTACCTTCCCACCGGAGCGGTACCTATTTATCTACTTGCACTTTGATGTGCTTTTGAACTGCTAGGTTGGCAGGAATAATAATAATAATAATAATAATAATAATAATAATAATAATAATAATAATAGTGTTCATTTGGGTAAGCGTGAATATCTCTTTGCTGTAGCTTGTCTTTTGTCCCCCAGGGATCATCCCACTCTCTCCAAGCTATCAGTTGGCAATGGAAAGAAGTGCCAGAGAAGGTGGCAGGGCAATTCGTCTCAAGTGGGAAAATGGCCTAGTCTGGCCCTGGGCAGGGTCCTAGCAACCTCAGGTTTTTAGTTGGCAGCCACAGCCACCTATTCCTGTTGTGGTCATGCACATCTCCAATTTATCCGCTCTAACGTGGCTGGCAGCTGAATATTCGACTTAAATCACTTGAACAGCAGCACTGCATTGAAGTCATTATGAAAGTTTTGTCTAGGGTCATTCAAACTTATTTGTTACATTTATATACAACTCAAGTCCTCTTGGCAGTTTACAAACTTATTTGAAAACTCCCACTAATTATCATTTAAACTTTTGCCATCACCATCAGTTGTAAACAATACTAATCAGAAGGAATATGATCTAAAAGTCAGCATAGACACAGCACTGTAAAAGCATTTCAAAACCAGCAAAAGAACACTGTCCAATATGCCTTTTGTAATTAAAAGGCCTGGGCAAATAAAAAAGTCATGGCTTCTAAAAGATTCAGTGGGTGTGACCAGTACTTTTTTTTTCTTAAAAAATGTTTTGGGATACTCTCATTTTGACTCAAGAAAATCACCATTTTACAGTTCAAATCAGGAAAAACAAATACAGTAAATGGACAAAAGTACAAAGATTCACAAAATGTTTAGGGATATGTGTACCCCTGCGTCCCCCCAGGAAAAAAAGCACTGGGTGTGACACAAGCCTCTTGGGGGAGGGCATTTTATAAACAGGGCATCAACAGTGAAAAGGCCCTCTCCCTAGTAATACCCACCTTGTATTAATAAGTGGGAAACCTAGAGAAGGACCTCCAGTGAAGATCTCAAGTACTAGGCAAGTACATATAGGTGAAGGAGTGCAAGTTTCTGGTCTGCATGTCATGTTAAGCCAAACCATAACTTAAGGCAAGAGTGTGCAGAGCTTAGCATGTCATATGAATGCAGGCTTGTGGTTTAGATCTCCTGGACAAACCATGAGCCATAAACTCCTGAAAGAATCTTGGTTGTAGCTTGTGGGTATTCTGGCAAAAGCTAAACCTTGAGTCAAGTTCAAAGGACATGCTAAGCCAAACCACGGTTTAGTAGTCAGGGACAAGCTAGGTGGTCATGATCTCTTCTTTGGAAACCCATGTGCTTGTGCTAATGTGTGATGTGCACACCAGGCCATTCATTAAGCAATACTACATCCATTAGGTAATGAAGAAGTGTGAATCTGCTACATTCACTGTCCTTTGACAGTAGGCTGCCGAACACCTGTTGATGGGAATCGTAGGCAAGGAGAAAGCTCCATGCTTTCTCATGGGCTTCCCTATGGCATCTTGTTGGCCAATGTGAGGACAAGATGGTGGGCTGGATGGGCCACTGGCCTGATTTTGCAGGCTTTTATGATCTTAACCAGGCTCAAGGCTGATAAGTGTAGGCTCCTGAGGCTTCAAACTACTGTAATTTAATCACATCCCTTAGATTCAAACCAGTATTCAAAATTCAGTATTAGGACTTATGATACAGGCACGGGATTTTCTCCCCTTACTGTAACAGAAGAGCCAGACACTTTTAAAAGGGATGTGTATTTCCAGTTTTATCAGTTGTTACTTTAAAAAGGTGTAATATGAAATGAGATCTAGCAACATGACTGCAAAAGCATATTACCATTGCACTATCTGGAAGGGCTACAAAACCAAGTTTCCTTGCAGATTATCTAGGTATTTTTTATTTATTTTTTGCTAGTCTAGTATTTCCTATGACTGAAAAAAAAGCACAAACTTGGCAGGGACTATTTCCTCCATTACCTAACTCTTGCATCCAGAATACACAGTCCTCTATTTAGGTACTGCAGAGATTCTATGAGCAATACTTTTCTCCTCCCCTTTCCCTGTTCATAACCTGACCAGACCAGTTATGGCAGAACTCAGACAAGAAACCAACACCGGAAGCTCAACACAAATCCCCAAAATGATTATACAGATTTTTGAATATGTTTAGCCTTGATTTTAAGAGCTGCTGGAATGACTGTATAGTTAAGGCGAGTTGCTTTTTCACCTTTCTATCATTTTAAAGCCTGAAAATGCTATTCATCATAAAATCAAGACAAATTATATCAGTAAGAAATTTGGCTTGAAAATCTGCCTTGTGAAGGATATAAAGAGTAGCTGAATCACAGCAGTTTTAAAACCTTTCTTTGAACTACACCCTTTCCATTCAATTCTTTGCTCATCCAATACATACACTGAATATGTAGAGGGAAATATGATTTAGGGCAGAAAGATCAAGGGAAAGTGTGAATGCCTGGAGGCTAAGGTGTAAACTGGCTGAGTAAGAGAACGTATTTAGATGGCACAGATGTTGAGGTCGAGTGCCTGAACTTCTAATTTCCTTGCTCTCTGGTGCAGAAGCAGATCTGTGAGCACCTTTAATGTTTCTCTGGAACTGAAGGTTTTGGATCCAAGAACTGCAACTAGAATCTGTTCTATTCTGGGCACAACTAGAGAAACTGTTTTGTGCATTTTTTAACCTTTGGGTTTAACAAATATCCGACCTGCTTTAAACCTGTTAAGAAAGAAGTTACTAGTAAGCAATAAGGTTGTATAGATAAACCTGTCAAGTATACATTCCTACTGCATAACTGTTCATTCAAACACACACAAAATCTGAGAAGAGACACATCGCTTCCTCTTTCCAGAGTGTCTACCCACCAATTCATCACATAGGAGACAGTGGCATTATTCATTAATCAAGTTGTTACCGGCTTATGGATCTGCCGCCCCCAGATATCTCATAAGGAATCACAAGAAAAACAGTGGTATCAGGAAAACTCTGGAATAGCCCTGCGTAAGCCTCACTGACTCTTCATACGAAATAAGAAAGAGTCTGAAATAGCCCCTTCAGATTAACCTAATATTTTTTTCAACCAAAAATCTGCATAGCTATTTTTTATACCACACATAAATGAAGACTCAGCAATTGGTAGCCCTATGCAGTATGTCTCCTCTGTGAGGTTCTCAAGATTTACTGATAGTTTATAAACATCAGCTTTCTTTTCTGAAATTAAAGTCTACATCCTTGCATGAGGTCACAGGCCATCTAATTTTGGTCAGCTTTCACACCTCAGATATAGGAATGAAAATCAGACATCTAAATGTGTACTTTCGTTTTTATAAATAATAGAGGAATATCCCATGTTTGTACATCAAGACATTAAATAATATTTGGGGAGGAGGTCATTACCCATCCCAATATGAATATATCACTTCCTGAAAAGGTAGCATTGCATAGAGAACAGACTGGGGGAACTGCAAAGCCAGGATGAAGGATCTACTCATCTGAAATTCCAGCAGCCTTGTTGGGTGTGTGTGTAAATTTAATATTTCATGTTCATCTGTGTACACATTTGTGGCCAAACCATAAATTATCTCGAAGCATGCTTGCTATTTCAGGGTCTGTGATAGTAATTGCACAAATAGCAACAAAAAGAATTACAATCGGAATATGTTAATATGCAAGTTTGATGCTCTTGCTTGATTTATGACCAAATTTCACAGTGGTGCACTAAATGCAAACTCTAAATCCGAGGATTGCCACTCCATCCCAAGAACAACATAATCCCTGGATTATTTGATCAATCACATGATCAATCATAGATGGGGTGAAAACACCACCACCAATTAGTAAGAGGCACAAAGAATCCTAATTCAAGTTTATTCTTAATTGTTAGGATTAGCATTCAAGCTAATTCATCCCTTTCTCGAACACCTCGAAATCAACCAGACCCTCCCAGCCAATCAGCAAAATAAGGTAGGGCTCTCTGAGGTGTCAAAACTACACATTTAAACTTAAAAATGAACCACATGCTTCTGTTGTAATTCTGAGTTCTAAATAAAAAGTGGCGGGACCCCAGAAGTCTGGGAGCAAATAAATCTTTGCACTGATTCACTTCTAGTTTTTCTCTTAGTAATCTTCCACCATATCCAAAAACAGGCCATTTTGTCTATTTACAAAACTACGTGCTGTGCAAGTATATTTGCATTTTATAGCCTAGTAAATTGTGTGCTTCTAAATAGGACAAAGTACTAAGTGCCAAGTGTCTTTTTATAACAATGGCGAGATTCCCAGAGTGGATTTGCTAACTTACTATTTGGAGGCCTTAAAAGTTCAGCAGTGCTTTAGGATTTTGCTAGAGCCAATATTAGTGATACTGGACCCTTACAAGAAGCAAAAAGAAAAAAGAAAAGGCTAGATATTTCTACCTTCTTAGCTACTGTACACTTAGCAAATCTTAAATCCCAATACAAGTCAATGTTAAAAATAGTATCTGATCCATTCATTGGCAAGTTACCAGTATTGTATCTTCTATTTTACATCATCTTAAAATGACAGGGGAGTTACACTGTAACACACACATATATAAACTATTGGTTGGGAAACTGATGTAACAACTAACACTCATTAATTTGCAATGTACAGTTTTAATTGACAGAAATATCATTAACGGCATTTTTCACTAGGTGACTCAGGTGTTTGTTAATTGTTTTGACAGTGAAGTCTTCAATGGTGATATAAATTTCAATATTAGACTAGGACGGTAAAGGTAGAAAAATGGCATATCTAGACAAAATTACAAATCCAACGTTTCTTGTACCAAAATATTTTTAAGCAGGAACTGAGCAACAGATGTAGATTTTGGATATCCAACAACAAATGAGACCCTCATGTGAAGGGGCTTTTGTGAGGTAACTGATGAAATTATATATTATGTCTTCTTCTGTTTGAAAAGTGTGAATACTTGGACCTAATAAAATGGGGAAATAACTGAACTATTTTATCTGTAAAGCCACCCTGTGAGTAATATTATATAGGGTATTATAGTATGAAAATCAAGGCCTAGAGAGAGTGCATCTCTCTTATCTGGTAGTAATTAAAGAGGAGATCTGGAAGACAGAATCTGCTGCTTATCCAGTATTAAGCTGATACTTTGCAGGAGAATTACTCTTAGATTTCACTGGCAGCACCCTCACTCCCCAGCCTAAAGAACCCACTTGAGATCAACTATCCCTTCTCAAGACATAAAATCATGGCATTACACATCAAACCTCACACAACTGTACATTAAAGCATGAAGTATGTGACAAGAACAGCTCATATCACACGTCCCATCTCTCTGTGTATGATATGACAGATACCAGAATATAAATTTGAGAGTTGTCAAAATTGTATTTTAAAAGCATGACCTCATGAACTCACGCTGAGGTGAAAGTTTGAAATCCAATGCTGTCATTCCATTTGCACAGCTTTTGATCCCGTGGTGGAGTCTGCTCACGTAAGAAAAGGGAGACAATTTTCTACAATTCCCCCTTCCCTGTAGCTCCCCACGCCACATCCCAAACTGTTCCACACAGGTTATCAGGGATTACATGCAGCTGCATCAGAAAAGGGAAACTGGCTCTCAGGGATGGTTGTCTTTCTAACTTTCTGTTATGCCACACCCCTTGGCAGCCATTTTCTGTTATGCCATGTGTGACTGGTGCCATCAGCACTCTCTCAAAATTCAAAATGTGTCCACTAGTCCAAAAAGATTGGTGCCACCTGGTCTACACTGCTGCTGATTCATCACTTTTTTCTTTTACCTGTTTGCCTTAGGAACTGGCGAATAGAATGCCTATACTCTACTCTTCCTCCTGCATCAGGAGGTTTGAAACTAAGAAAATGAGTTATAATTCCACTGGCCCTTCTTTAGATTTAGGATCCTATTAGTTACCTTAATAGATCATAATCTGGCCAGTTCATTTGTCAGCTTTACTGCATTTAAAAAATTAAAATTCTTTCATACACAACTTCTAATACATGAGCAATCGTGCTCTAAAGATTTACGACAACAGGTTCATAGATAGTTTATTAATCTGATGGATTCCTAAAATGGTAACACAAAATGAAAATAACAGTCTGACCTGCTATCACAGAGCACCTTACACCAGTTAAGACAAACATATGTTTACTGAGATTCTGTGGGGCTGAAAACAAAAGCCAGACTATGGTACTAGGCACAGAATTCAGCACTGAATAAATTTCTCCTTCTGTGTGTGTGCAAAAATCCAGAAGGATGATAGAACAGTTGGGAGTTGGATTTCCCACTGTGAAAGAAGCACAATGATGGCACCTACTAATAGAAAGCATTTCTCCCATTCCTGGTTATTACTACAATAACTATGATTGAATAAAGATGAAGCCACCGTTAACGGTCATAAGATCTGCACTTCTCTCCCTCCCTTTTATTGACAATCATTAATGTGCAAATCAGGATACACAGACAGTTCCTGTCCATCAGTTCATGCATTTCCCACTTCTAACCTGTTGAGAAGCACTTCAAAATGTTTTTAAAGCTTTGTAGAGAAGAGTTTTTAAAATTCTTATTAATATCTTAATATCAGGTTGCACTCTTCCCAGGGAGTGGGAAACCCCTACTCCCCACACTGCTGCTGTTGCAAAGTTTACTCTTTTTATATACATCTTCTCCACTATCACAGACGAACTCTGAACAGGAATCATCTTCAGCAGTTCTTGTAGCAGACGGAGTAGATAAATTTTACTGATCCTTTTCTGGGACAATGCATCAGCCTAGAACTTCCTTTAGTTTTGCTGTTCTACCGTCAGTACAAAACACAACAGCTGACATAATCTGTATGGTTAATCAGACGCTAGATAGAAACATTAAGTCCAATGGCTGTGGAGCGCGCAACAGTAGTTCAAAAACAGCAGACTGAGTGGCAGGCAGTAGTTTTAAGTGGAAGCTGTCAGGAGCAGCTACCAGAAGAACAGGAAGCCAAGGAACATTGTAAATACGCCACAAGACCTTTTCACTGTTCTGCATCAGCTTTAACAAATACGCCACAGGGCTTTCTAACATGTGGAAATTTTCTGCCGTCATAATACTGGCAGTATAATATTTAATATATGAATTAATGAACTATTTACCCTTTGTACTAGTTTCCCAACAACTTTTATCCCAGCTTTTGTAATTCAATAAAAACAGACCCCAATGTTCTTCTTTAAAACAAATATTTTTAACATCTGTCAATGCCTTGATAAACATTAAGATCTGAAAAGGTTTCTAGACAGTTATTGAAAACAGATGGATAAAAACTAAAAGATCTCAATTTGACCTTGCTTACTGCTTGTCTTTTGTCTTGAGCAAGACATGGCTTTGGACATTATACAGTACTACACTTCCATGGTTTTGCCCTGGATAGTACAGCAGTAACAAGAACTGAGGAGAAGCACTGTGGCCGCAACCTTTGGTACAGAATCCCACATGGATTTTTTCCTCTTTTTTTGCACAAAGCCATGGTGTGGCTTACCGTTACATGTGAACCAGAACTATGGCAAAGAAGGCACATTTTCTGACTGAACCACCTACTGAAACCCTACAGTGTTTCCTATATTCAAAGACCAGAGGTGGATTTAAGCTCAATAGGATGCTATTCTGTTGATGTGTCTGTGTGTGGGGGGGGGGGGGAGGGACACAGCTGTGCTATCTTGGAAACAGAGGGGTGAAAATTTCATTTACTTATTTTCCCTGTCTTGCAGGTTTTTTGAATTCCCAAATTTATATTCTGATAACTTTAGAGTCAATTGAAATTATAAAATATGCCAAGAAACAGAATGCTGCAGCGTAACTTTGTGTTAACCAAAGGGGTTCAAGCAGGTGTAACAAGCTATTAGACAAAGCATAACTGGGTAGAAACAAACTGCTTTGTTGACGTGAGGATTTTTTTTAAAAAAAAACACCTTTGCAATACCAGCAGCACTTTTGATTAAGAACAAGAGACACTTGGTCATTCAATTAACTTTAATGTAGTTATGTTGGCAAAATATTCTAGACTCTTGCAGTATAATTACTATGTGCTGCCTAGAAGGATTACAACACAAATTCTAGCATACAGGCAGCTTCGTGCTTTGTCTCTGATAAAATTGAGTGATGATTCAGAGTAAACAATAAGGGCAAACCACACTATGTTTGCACGGTAAGATGCTCTTCAATTTTATTTTATATTTATACACGTACATAAAACTCAGCGAAATGTTATCAGGGGTGAGAGGAAACCTCTAGTATTATGGAATTTGGGATGCAAAAAAAAAAAGTAAATAAATAAATAATCACCAATTGTCAGTGTTAAAAATATAACTACAGTATAAGTAGTGTGATAAGGTCACCAATTTATTTTCACATTTCAGCTTCAAGAGATTTACAATGACAAAATTATTATCATCTCCTGTTGTAAACAGAAGTCTTGTGTTTATAGCACTCTGACATGTAAATTTACGTTGCTCAATTGTACTATGAAGGGGAGTTAAATATGCTTTTCAGGTGATTAGCTTCTAAAATTAGCTTAATAAGCCAGTGCTTATTAATAAATCAAACAAAACAAACACAGCACTTTCAAAAGGCTGAAATTACCAGATCCAAATTTCTTTGTATCTTTTGTTGCTTACCCTTGTCAAATGTTTCTTCTTTTACAAAAATGTGCATTTTAAACTTCTGCAGAGAAGCCGCTTTAACACAGATCACATTCTGTTCAGGGAACTTATTTTGATCACAGAAGCACTTTAATCATAAATATGATTAACAAAATAACAGCTTAAGCGTTTTAAGCACGCAGAAATGTTAATCTTAGACATCAGTCAGCTTGGTAAACAATTACACGTCTTTGCGATACAGTTTAAAAAGAGCTACTATGTTCCAAAATACTGGGATAGCTCCATGCAAACATCAGCATTTCGTCTGAGTTAATAGCAAACTCAACTCCCATCTGCGTTTGAACTTTGGCCAAATCACATTTCAGAATGGCTTATGTGGGCCGCTTGCAGCAGTTAATCCCTCATTTTGAGATTATCCACTTTGATCAACTAACTCTGCAAAGGCCATCTACGGGACTTCAACACTATTCACAGCTCCACCTCTGGCAGAGCGAGAGAGAAAACAAACTTACAAAAATGCACACAAGTGTAAGTCTCTCCGTTTCATGTCGTGTTAGTACAGAACTATACCAACCTTCTGCAAACTCCATTCAGATCTGGGATCCCTGCCAACTCCTGCCTCTGAAAACTGCACCAGAAAGTTACCCAGAGCTTTGAAGCCCTGTCTAAAGGAAAAAGGCTGTTCTGGAAAGCGTTCTTGTTTCACTCCCCCATTCACATAATTTGACCGTGCTTCACTGCACACTTGCCACTGAAGCTTGCATCATAATTTGGGTCTGCCCACAAACTCCAAATAGGCTCCATGTTTGGGTTTATGTAACGTTTGCTGTTACAGTGAAGTGCGCTTGAGTCACAAAGGTCCTGGCAGATAACTAGTGAAAACAGGGAGGAGGAGTCTAATTTTATCTAACATGGTCACAACAGGAATCCTCGCTGATGTAAATTAATCCCTCTGTTTTCAGACAACCTGGCAGAGTTTGAGAGGCCCGTACTTAAAACAATCTACCATATAATGTGCTAATCAGCTACTGCCCCAGTTTCCTTTACAACAGCTATCATTCAACATGCAATAACAAATCCTGGTACAATATGAACAGCATGATGAACACTCATGCAACACTGCAGCTTTCCAAAAGGATTATTTAATAGAACTTTTCACAACTAGCATGCTTCAGAACTATTCTATAAAATTACTTAATATTCTGAATACTAAATTCTAACACCACCACCCCCCAGTCGCTTAATATACTTTATCAGAGCTTTGCTGTGTACATCAATGAATGCATGTTCCTTTCCAGCATACGTAACTCTGAGCTGCAAAAATAATCTAGACAACCAGTTGTTAACACAGAATTAGCTCATAAACAAGGATGCGAATAACTGCACGCTTGGATTTTACCTGAAAAAAATTCTCCCTCCCTTTGGAATGTTGCGAGATCTTTATGCCGGTCTGCATATATATTGGAATGATTTTTAACCACTATTGTACGTGGAATTGCTTTTAAACATTTTATATATTGAATTGTTTTTACCATTTTTGTAGTAGCTGTTTTATAATTGTGTATTTTATTGCTGGAACCCACCCTGAGACTTTATGGTAAAGGATAGGTAAAAAAATCTAATAAAATAAAGAATAACCGAAAATTTTGCAAAGCAAGTATTTATAGAACCATAGAGGTGGAAGGGATCCTGGAGGACATCAAGTCCAACCCCTTGCTCAATGCAGGATGCAGCTGCAGCATCCCTGACAGTTGATTATCTAGATTCTCTTCAAATATTGCAGTGAAAGAAATCTCTGCGTCTTCACAGTTTTGACCCATTGGTTCTACTAGTTCTTCCCTCTGGAGTAACAAACAATATCTAACACCCAGCTGTCTGGACAGTCCAAGCTGAGGATAAGATATGTTATCCCCCTCCAAGTTTAAAATTTAAACCACAGAAGGGGAGTGCCTGTTCCTACATTGCCACATCTTAAAATATTGTTTGCAAATTGTCCAGAGGAAGTGGTTATAGAACAGTCTATTAAGAAGAAGTCAACAAACATCAAGAATAAATAAATAAATACTAATATTCCAATAAAAGTAATTACAAAACAAATTCCTGGATTCATTCCAAGGTAAAATGTAAGCAACAACAACAGAAAACCCTCACATCAAGAACCTTTGGCTACCAGGGAAAACTCTGAGACACCTAAACAGAATGTAAAATCAATATTGCATACTCCCCCCTTTTTACAATAAAAATAATAATTGATGACTCAGTATAACACCTTTAAGCTCTTTTGCTGTATTTGGTGTTTTATATTTGCTAAATAAGATCCAAATTTATTTCAGGCACTTTCCAAAAAACATATAGTTTCAAGTTTGGTTTAGAAACAAAATTTCAATAGGATTTAACTATCAGTGTGCAGCTCACAATTTGTAATGGGGCTGTGCGCTGAGTGATGACATAAACCATTTGAGGCATCATAGCCAAGATGCATCTTAAGAAAGATGATAGGCTGAAAAAACAGGTAGGTGCAAATGTCACAATCTAGCTATCCAAAAATGAACAACAGCTATTCCTTATTCACCACAGTTGCAATGGAGGGCTTGATACTGGTTATCAGCAATGGTATCAAATAAATTTAAAAACATATAAAAAAACGGTGGTATCTAACTTTTCTTGGTGCAAAATCTGGACAAAGCCATGGAAACATTTTAATTCCAGAATCATGATTTAGCACCAGATCACATTGACAAAGGAATTTTTTCTAGCACGTCGTACTAGAAGTGTTTCTGTTTCATAAGAACATTAGTGGGTGCCATTTGCAAATACAATATCAGGCAAGTTGGGCAGTGTCAAAGTTTATAGCATTGTTTACTAAATACAAGTAAAGCAAACATAATAAATAAGATCACTCTAGAGCATCAGAGAATTCTCCTATGGAAAATAAAAAATATGATAAAAATTATCCTAATTTGCATTGATATTTTTTAAAAAATCCTAATTCAATTTGTTTGTTTTTGAAAGCCCACAACAGTGGCAACACAGCATTTCATATAAACACATTCTGTTCTGTACCACAGAACAGAAAGCCCCAAGAGGGCTGGCTAGGAACTTCAGATACAGTGCGTTGTAACAGTAGTACCAGGCAAAACACAGAGTCCCTCCATAACCTCAGACCAATTAGGATGACTCCAATTCCTACAGCTAACTGACAGGCTAGCTGAATCAATAGATTGTGAAATTGAAGTTCAGGTTGCACAGCTGCTTGACAATCTCACATCTGCTAGGGGCTAAAGTCAGTTCTGCAGAATTTAATCACTTGTCCAGAAACAATGACATTAGGAAACCTAATTACTAAACATCTTCGAGGTGAAGCCTCTTTTATCCACAACCTCGATAGAAATTTGACAGGCAATGCATGTTGGCTAGGAAGTATAGCATGGAGGAAGCACAGGCCAAGGGAAGGAACAGAAGACCAGTCTTTTTTTTGGGGGGGGGGGCAGAAAAGTCCAGATGGAATGAATAGAGGCCTTCATAGACATAAAAGTATTGTTGTGGGATTGTTCCCAGAGATTGATTTGATTATTAGGAGCACTCTATATGAGTAGGTAAATTCAGGGGTAGAGGTAACTTTCCATTTAGCAAAAGGAAGTGGTAAGCACACCAAAAAAGACCAGCAACTAGAGCAATGAAAGATGGGTAGCCGTTTTTCCTTCTTCAACTATAATGGCATAATTGATTTTAAAGTTTGAAATTTTTAAAAAGCAAACATTTTACATTTGAGAATGACGATATAGATTGTGAAGCTGAGGCTCCAATACTTTGGCCACCTCATGAGAAGAGAAGACTCCCTGGAAAAGACCCTGATGCTGGGAAAGATGGAGGGCACAAGGAGAAGGGGACGACAGAGGACGAGATGGTTGGGCAGTGTTCTCAAAGCTACCAGCATGAGTTTGACCAAACTGCGGGAGGCAGTGGAAGTGCCTGGCATGCTCTAGTCCATGGGGTCACAAAGAGTCGGACACGACTAAACAACAACAACAATATCAGTTGGAATATACCTGCTATATTCATTAGTGTTATTGTGAAACAATTCCAACTGCCCACGAACAAAGATATTGCTGGGATAGAATAACAAAAATAAGATAATGTAAAGGTTAGCTTTGGGGGCATGTACACCATGCTGCCCCATGCCACCCAGCTTGCCTGTTCAGTTCTGCCAAGTTGTATACAGAGATGACAAAAATTCTGCTCTTGTGTATCAGTCCTCTGGCAAGAACAAAGATGACTTAAGTGACAAGGAGGAGGAGAAAAAGTCTAGCTCTCCTCGCCTTGTTCTAAGATCACCCTGCAAGACTAACGCCAGCAATGAGTTAGTTTAAACTGTCATGCTTGGATGAAGAATGTGTGAACCAGAAATACTTCTAGCCAGCCACCTTTTTTTCTTAAAAAATGTTTAGGGGTACTCTCATTTTGACTCAAGAAAAGCACCATTTTATAGTTCAAATTGGAAAAAATAAATACAGTAAATGGACAGAAGTACAAAGATTCACAGTATGTTTAGGGTATGCATGCCCCTGTGTCCCCCCCCAAAAAAGTACTGCTTCTACCCTTCCAAATAACACACATTTCACACATCATTCTTCATGCTATTCCACATGCACACATTGCAAGTGATTTAGCAGGAGAATTATCACAACCTCAACACTGAGATAGTGGTGGCGATGGCACTGCCTAAGATCGGAAAAGCCAAGAATATGTTCTGCAACTTGAACCAGTCTACCTCATGCATAACATACCTAATTCATTTGGCACAGAACACACGTGTTGCAGAACAACTACTTTTGGAATATTTAGTGATCTTTAAATATTTAGAGATCTTTAAAAACATGTACCCTGCACAGATAACCTTGGTTTCGGACCGAGTGGCATAGAAATACCACCTTTAGTGAAGGTTTTCCGTGTAACTTTACATACTTGAATTCATGCATTTGAATTAACAGCAGGCCAACTGTATAGAAATTTCAGACATGCCCGGTGAGTTTTGTTTTATTTTATTTTTAAAAACCCACAAACCATTACACCATTTATGGATAAACTAATGTAGGTATTTTCCATGTTTTCAGTATCCCTGTACCAGAATAAAAGTGTTGCCTTCCTTATGGGGTGCAGAATCTTGGCAAATTAATATTAACAGTGATAGTTATGCAACACTGGCCTAGGTGTCAAACAGCAAGCAGCCACACTCTGTGGGTTCCTCGGCCCTCCTCCCCTTGTGAAAATGCCCCCTTTCTTCTCTGGGCAGCCATAACTATGCTTTTAGAGTTACATCTGAGCCAAGATAGCAACAGTGAACAAAAGTTAGGTCTCAACCTAAAAATTAAAACCAGATCCAACCCCAGTTTCAATGACTAGTCTGCAAGGTAAATCACAGTTACCAATTACCAGGGAAGTGAGAAGGAAAGAGTGCACAGATTCAAGGGGGGAGAAAGGAAGAGGGTGGAGGAAGGCTTATGCAAGCTAATGGGAGATGCTCCTGGTCAAACTACCATGATTTGGAAGCTGACCTAGCACGATGTCTGATCTCAGCCAGTACATTTTTAGTTCCACATAGCTGCAAGACACTAGACTCTGAAGTCATGACATTTTCATGTCCAACCTTCCCCTCCAAACCTTTCACTATCATAGAATTGACAGCTTCCCCTCTAAGACCTTACCATGTTGCTAAAATAAAGTATGAGGAATCCTCTAAATACTCTATACATTCAGGAAGTTTATATACCGTATTTTTCGCTCTATAAGACGCACCAGACCACAAGACGCACCTAGTTTTTGGAGGAGGAAAACAAGAAAAAAAATATTCTGAATCTCAGAAGCCAGAACAGCAAGAGGGATCACTGCACAGTGAAAGCAGCGATCCCTCTTGCTGTTCTGGCTTCTGGGATAGCTGTGCAGCCTGCATTCACTCCATAGGACACACACATATTTCCCCTTACTTTTTAGGAGGGGAAAAGTGAGTCTTATAGAGCAAAAAATACGGTAATTATGTGACATGCTATATGAATGTCATTATTTATATAGCAATGATTCCTCCCCGCTTCCAACAATGGAAATATATTGGAAAGAACACAAGGCAACATTAAGAAGCTTACTAACCTGGACTAGTGGAAGTAACCAGTAACCTGTTTCCTATACTGGCCAACCAGGTGCCTCTATGAAGCCCCCAACCAAGGCATGAAGTTAATAACTGGCTCCCACAGTTTCCCCTAGCAACTGGTATTCAATAGCATAGCCCTCTGAGCATGGAGACTCCATATAGTCAGCATGATTAGTAGCCAGTAGTAGAGTTAAGTTAGTGGCCACCTGCCCAACTTTTGAAATAGCTTTACAATTAAGTACATTCGCAAAGCTCACATTCGTGTAAGCGTATTATTACAATACAGAAAAAAGCAGGAACCTACACATTACATACACACACATTCATACATGCACGTGCATAGGCTTTTTTAAAGCTTACTAAACTCCATGGGTTGGATGTAGATTTGCTCTCATCCACTGTGGGAAGTGGAACTGCAGGCTGAAGGGGGAAGGGAGAAAGGGGCAAAATCCCCACTCTGTCATCTTCCTCTAGTACTAGAAGAATTTCAGTGAGCAAGTCTGGATGCAACCTCTTGTTGGTATATTTTAAATTGTGGAAATCAATATATATTGGAGTATGCAAATACATTAATTTCAATAGGTTAGTGCCATAAAATAATATTCATGTTCTTTCTTTAGGCATAAGGTTCTTGTATCTTTACTGGCTCTGGTATGGTTGCAAAAGGTACTTATTTCAAAGTTTAATACCTGGCTGTTGTCAGACACTATCATTAGCTTGATCATAAATGAGTAGAGAAAAGAGTTCATCAACATTCCTAGCATGCTTTAAAGAGGAACCGAACTTTTACTGCCTTGGATGTAAGCTTACATTTCAGCAGCGAGAAAGGAGTATTTGTTATTAAGAATGGAAAAATGTGATGCAGAAAATTTCAGCCACTATAGATGACATAACAAACAGCAGACACCCTGAATAGCTGAGAATACTTTTTGACACCAATATAGAAATGGAATGTTCTGTGGCCCAGATCCTCAGTCACGACCCATGAGTTCACAAGGCCCCTAAGGATACCTTATCACTTTCTAAGTAAGATTTCAGATCCAGCAAATATTACCTAGAGTCCAGTTCTAAAGAGACTGTGTTTACTGGGAATTGCATAACAGGACCAGGAGCTCACCAAGATATCATCTATCTTACTCAGAAATACGACACTTTCTTTTTAAGCACAGACACAAACACACACACACACACGTGAATGAAAGGCAACTGAAAGTGAATACATTTCCACAGCATTTTCCTCCTCATCAAACCAAACGCTCATTAAACGTTTTAAAGGCGAACTGCTCAACTGACTAGTGTACTAGGAAGGATAGACAGAAGGGGTGGGAAGAAGCATGCACAGAGGTCCCTCCCCCCAGGAACTTTTTGAAATTAGGCATGAAAAAAGCCTTTTAATGGCTCCAACAGAATGCTCCTTTTAAACCTAATGAGAACAGAAATGATGAAATGATGTAATTTTGTGGTGCTGTTGCATTTGAGTTCTAGCATAATGTAGGTGTCTAAACTGAACTAATTCTGATATTAATGGATGCAAATTATTCTCCTACCTTTTACTATCATTGTAGGTCAAATTTCTGCCCGGACACTGAGGTCCAGCGCCAAGGGCCTTCTGGCAGTTCCCTCGCTGCGAGAAACCAAGTTACAGGGAACCAGGTAGAGGGCTTTCTCGGTAGTGGCACCCGCCCTGTGGAACGCCCTCCCAGCAGATGTCAAAGAGACTACCAAACTTTTAGAAGATATCTGAAGGCAGCCCTGTTTAGGGAAGCTTTTAATGTTTAATAGGTTGTTATATTTTAGTGTTTTGTTGGAAGCCGCCCAGAGTGGCTGGGGAAACACAGCCAGATGGGCGGGGTGTAAATAATAAATTATTATTATTATTATTATTATTATTAAGAATATGCAGCAGCAGGAACTTTTAACATCATTCTGCTGTTTGCTGCCTTGGGCTCCACTGGAAGGAAGGGCAGGATGCAAATTTAATTAAATAAATAAATAAATAAAGGTATGGCCCCTTTTCCCTTTTTTCAGTTTTCAACCCTTGCAGCAACAACCATTGTGAGTGGTAACTATGGTCAGCTGGCAATCTGACATTAGCAGAAGGAGCACTAAGTGGCACTGTGTTCAGCAGCCATCTGCAGCATTAGCAAAGAAGAGAGAAGAGGCCCTCTCTAGGACCCAGAAGCACAGTGCAGAGCCACAGTGGACAGGCTCTGGCTGCATGCAGCAGCTAATGAACTAAATAAGTCATCCTTGCATCACAGCTCCTTGTCCCTTCCAGTACTTGCCCTAAACAAAGTTTATCTCTTTTGAAGCCAAGTGCAATCAGGGCATGTAGGAAAAGAGAGGAAGACGGTGTCCAGCAGCTGCTGATTGAACTTCGAGAAGTACTTCCAGTTCTTCAGAGCTGACAATTTTATTTTATTTTATTGCAAAGAAGGTCCTATTATATTAATGAATGGTGTATTTTTCAGTAATTCAGTTGGAAACTCCTCTTAATACACAGTCCCACTTAATTTACAGCTTGCCCTAATCCTTCGAGATAAATCTAACTGCTCAGTTCTATGCCAAAGATAATTCCAGTATAGTCTGGCACATAATTAGGAATAAAACAAATTCCTGGACTCAGAATCCTGTAAATAGCAGAACAGAACTGAGTTCACAGTTCTTCCAAACAAAAAATGATTCCTGGCTACTCGAACCTTTCTTCATTTGTGGAGTATAATTTAGGACAGGGCGGCGGCGGAGTCATTTTGTTGCTGCCATGATTAAACAGTGGGGAGTCAGGAATGCTTGCCATTTACACTCAGATCTACAAGTAGATTCTGATGGGTCTTCTGCCCAGCCTTGCTACATTATTAGATATGGAAACAAATACACAATAACTGGAAATGTATCAGACACCAGAGCACAACAAATGCTCACATACGAAAGCCCACATGTTTTGGTTGCAACTTGGAACCAGAGCATCATGGGCAAAAAGCCAGTGCCATTCTCGGATGCCTGTCTGCGAGAGAATGGGACTGGGTGCGATGACACTGCAGATGTACAATTTCACCTTGGGTCCCTTGATTTCTCACTCCTCTGCACAGTATCTTCCTTTGTTTGGAGCTGTAGTCTGGATTAGGTTTGAGTTTTTTCTATGCATTCTGCTGCCTGATTCACTGGGCTTCAGCCCCAGCTGGGCTGATATCATAATATTGCCTGGATCTCTATGAACCCACCTGTTTGCCCTTGGCTGTTGCCTAGCACAAACTGTTCGCAATTGAGAGATTAAAACTCAAGGCATGTAAATCTCATTTCTGAGGCAAAAATCAAAGAAAACAGTTTAACCACTAATGCAGAAATCCAATTGATATTATGAGCTTTATTTTGCAATTCTTATTCAAAGATGAAGACTTTAACCTTTGGTTTTCATGCCATTGCCAACATTAGGAACGCAGCTCTTGCATGTCAATGTGTTAAGCTACAGTCTGTGGAAAGGCAGCCTGATGAAACAAGTTTATTTAAAAACTCAAGCATTTGGGTTTAGCGCGAACAAAATGAGTAATTTTGTTGAAACTGAAATGGATTCCTTGCTCCTCTCCCTTATAACAACACAGTATCAGATGCTTAAAAAGCACATCAGAATGTAAATATGTATATTGCATATTTTAAGCACTCTTCCTTCCCCTAAGAATAGGACTTCTAAAATATATACAATCAATTTATGTAAATCAAGGCAGATTGTGGAATAACAGTAGTATGTTTTTGCTCCTCTTAGCTTTGGCAGCTAGAAATCAAGCAAACCATAAACTGTAATAAGGAGTGCCAGAAACGTAACACCCTAATGACGCCTTCTCATAGTTCCATAGGTGCATGCCTATATATTATGCTGCCAGCAACACAGCATATGATGCAATCAAATTGTGTGCGTGGTGGGGAAGAAGCAAATAAAACATTATAATCATATAATGATTATATGATGATCTCTAATTCTTTACAGTCGACAGGACTATTGCAGTGCCAATACCTAACATGGCTAATGAAGGTGGATAGCCTGAGCCTCAAAACAGTTAGGAGGATGAAAAGCTGCAGCCAGGTAGAATCTAGGGGAATAGATCAACAACATGCACAGATGGGAACTCCATCAGAAGATGGGTAACTGCTGAAAGAAGGATCTGGGAGACAAAGGGCAAGAAGGGTTCAGAAGAAAGGGGGATGCTGGATCTATGAGTTTCAGGAGCTGGCATGTGAATGTAGGCCACTAGTTAAGCCTTAACACAGTAAGAAGGTTCTATATATGGCCTTCAGAAGATACAGTGGTGCCTCGAGTTACATACGCTTCAGGTTATAGATGCTTCAGGTTACAGACTCCACTAACCCAGAAATAGTACCTCGGGTTAAGAACTTTGCTTCAGGATGGGAACAGAAATCGCGCTCCGGCGGCGTGGCGGCAGCAGGAGGCCCCATTAGCTAAAGTGGTGCTTCAGATTAAGAGCAGTTTCAGGTTAAGAATGGACCTCCAGAACGAATTAAGTACTTAACCCAAGGTACCACTGTATATACTTAGTTAGCAAAAATCTCTTTGGTGTTCCTTCCAGAATTTCCCTGCAATACTTTTAAATAATTTTTGCAGGCCGCTTTGAATACATTAAGTTGCTTTTATAGAAAACGACTAAGAAAGACATTGAACAAAAAAGCCTTTACTAGCAGGAACCAGTAGGCAACCACCTGGGATGGAAAAAGGTTTTGCATCCAATAAGCCAGTTGTCTAGATCATGCTATCAAGTGAGGTTAACGATTAAAATTTACCACACATCCGATATAGCTGTGTGGCCAAATGGCCATCTGTTTCCTCTATCTCATCGTCAGTTCCACATCTGATAACAGGAAGTTTCATGACAAGCATGTAGGGCCGCTGTCAAGATAAACGAAATAAATACAGCAGCCACATGCATGTTGGAAAAACACTGAAGGGATTCTAAAACAAGGAATATCTATCTGACAAATACTGGCAATGGATGCAGGACTAGGCTAGAATCTCTCTCTCTTCTATGATGAGATTCCTAAAATTGTCTTACTTCAGGCAAACATTAGCTTGAAAGTGAATCTTTAGAATCTCGCTGCTCTGTTAAGCTCATTTATTTATTGTTTCTTAAACGTTTAAAATTACCATTTCACCACACTATACATACAAAAACTCTGGGCTTGAGGCCAGTTTTTATGCCAACTGTCTTCTCACGGGCCACCTCTGCAAACTGGTTTGCATGGATAGCAAACTTTGCAGAAATAACAAAAACTTCTGACAAGCAGGACTTACAAAGCGACTGTATTCTGCAGCCAGGCTCAAATACACCTAACAGTGATGTGGACGGTTCAGTGCATTTTAGTCATGTTAAATATGAAACCTACATTATATATCTGATGAATAAAGCATGATCGTGCAGCTAAAAGGTTTATTTCATGCATCCAAACAGTTCTATTCTTACCCAAGCCTTTAAACGGTTAACTGGTCTTCCCCCCCGCCCCCATGCGGCCCTCCCTTGGAAGCAAGCATATTTATAAATACAAGAATGTGCAAAACGTAGTATAACAATTTTCAGTGCCTTACTTTTTTATTAAAAAAAACTTAAACAATGTAAGGAATGTGTGTTATTGAGTTTTCACATCTCAAAATATTTATTGATACTCCAATAAATTCAAGTACAGCTTTTAATTTGCATATAGAACACTAAACATCAGCAAAAGATTCTGGCCAACCCCTCTCTCTCAGCTCCTTGCTCAGAAAAGCATGGGAAATAGCCTCACTTTTTGGGAGCACTTTGAAAGTGAGAAAGTATCATTCCCCCTCCTGTGGAAGTGCAGACACACCAATTTCTGCAGTTTATGTACTTGCTTTAGCATATTAAAGAGAAACACAATTTATACTAATAAATGTTAAGTCAAGAAGAGAACAGTGTGTACTGGACCTATTTTACGTTTGGTGTTTTGGCACACATAGTACTTCAAGCAAAAAAAATTCCTTGCAGATTATGCAATTTAAAAATATCGTTTTATTTCATGCAAATAGCAACTAATTTAAGTGCAAGTAGAAAGTTCTCTCCAGAGCCATCAGTGCCTTAAAAGAAAATTTTATGCTTATGACAACTCAACAGCATATAAACTATATGTAATATAGGGCATCGTATTAGAATTCAAGTATGTCTTGTGGCTTTTTATTGAATAATGTGATAGCATTTGTGACTGTAGCCAACCTTGTTGCTTAAACTTGTTAAGAGTGTTTCCAGCTCCAGGTTAATAAGTGCCAAGTGTATATTTTCAAGCCTCCCCTCACATCCCTTGTTTGTTTATTTTATTGGAACGGCGATCTAAGTGGAGATACTTTATTAAATGATACGCTGTTTTAAAATAACCAAGTAATTGGTTGAAGTGTCTTTACTGAGACAAATCCAGCGGTAAACTTGAAGTGCAAAATGCTTCTGGGGACATGCCAGAGTGTTTCTTGTACGAGCTATAGCATTTCATACAGCCTTGCCAAGAAGAAATTAAATCAGCCATTACTAGAACTGGAGATTAAAATCCAGCTGCTGGTATTCAGAGTTAGTGAACTACTGTTTGAGGAATGGAGAAGTATTTATATGCAACCGACTGAAGCTTCTAATGGTAATTTCCTAACTGTATAATTATCTCAGGCCTTTTGGTAGTCAGCTACCACATGTGCCTTTCTGGCATTAGCTTGATAGGCTGAGGGTTCCTTTTGTGAAGAAACAGAGGCAGTACAGATTTTATTTTGGCAACTGGATGACAACAGATGGAGGATTTAGAGTTCTGGGTGCCACAAGAAGCCCAACAAGCTTTTTGGAAGGTGGTTTTGTTTTGCTTTTTAACCGTAACTGCAATATGAGGTATAAGAAGCAGGTAAAAGTGACTCCATACAGCTCCACTTGCTGTTAAGGAGCATATCAGTGTAATAGGATCACACCGAAATGTCCTTACACTGCGGTGCCATGCAAAGGACAGGCTTCTGCAAAGTCGTGCACAGCTCGCAAGTACAAAAACTACATCACTGGAGGTATGGAAGAATGACTTTGCCGGTCAGTGTCCCGTTCCCAATATCAAGATCATCTCACTCCATAGCAACATGCTACAGACCTGAGTTTTAAGTCAAACTATGTGCCCCTGACCTTCACCCATCCATGTACTGGCCTCTGCCATCAAGACAGAAACACTTCTCTCTAACACTGCTCATCAGAAACAATTCGGCAATCTACAGCCCCAGCTTCCATAGGACAACATGTGGTATAGACTGATCACAAAGAGACAAACTCCAAAGCTCATCTAAGGGAGGAAACGTGCATTTTCCAAAGGTGGTATGTGTATTATGTCTGCATAATAGGAAATGTTGGAAAACATCAATCTGCCACCTTAAGAAAAAACCCCAAAGCAGGAAGAAGCAAACATGATCACTTCCCAACAGAACAACCCTCTCCTCCCACTCTCAAATCACACAAGCCTATGATTATGTGACTACCCAAACTGTACCTAGCTATCCAAGCCTTCAAGGCGACAGACTGTGCTTCAAAAGTAACAGAGTGCAGCTGATGTTCACTTTATAGGTAATAATGTATACTGCTGCAACATAATATTTAATTGCATCTGTCTGCAATACTGTCTTTAACTTCTCAGATTCCACTGCAACCTAGAATAAGGCTATCATATGTATTGACACACCCTAACAGCAACCTAGGAGTCACAAATGAATTGGCATGTTAAGTCACGTTTAATCCTACTGAACTGTCCGTTCTTTGATACCAGTGGTTGGTGGACTAATCTGCTTGCTTTCAGTTAAGAATATAATATGCAATGAGTACTTCATCTTTCTGACAAACCAACGTTGTAAAGTAACACAGGTTACAGAGAAGATTAAAGGGATTATAGCACAATCGCATCAAGACCATACTGTGTGGAATACTAATTTAAAGCAGGAAAACTCTTATCAGAAATCTGACATAGAAAAATACTCACTTGCTTGATCACCTGTGCTTTGTTAAGAAATGTTTCTAGGTGACTGGGTAGGGAAGCTTTCAAGAAGTTGGTTGTTTTTTCCCTTTAGGCCATATATGACTAACAGGGACATTTAAGGCAGGTGAACTAATAAAAACGTTTGTGAGCAAGTAAATTTGCTGGACCCTATAGTCAACAGAGTATTAATATTAGCACTAGAATTTCTTACCCGCCCTTCACCATAAGATCCCAGGGCGTGCTACAACACTATCCAAATGCAAAATTAAAATCAGTCTGAATAATTTAAAGCATGAAAACAGCTGGTTTTTTTTTAACTCTAATGATGGCTCCAAAATTAGCTTCCAATAAACAGCAATTTAGCAATTTCCTCTTCAAGCCAGGTTCCAACATTTGTTCATCACTTTTTAGGACAAATATCAATAATACTAGTTTCTGTAATCAGCTTCACTAATAAGCAGACAAAAATCATGACCATAAGACTTCAGTCTAGTGTAACTAGAGTGAACACACAATAAACACTCAACATAGACCATATGAAAACACAATATACTGCAAGGTAGCCTAGTGGAAGAAGATGGGGAGGAAAAGATACATAGGTTTGGCATCTGAAGAATAACATTCAGTTGGTATACAAAACGTATCCTCAAAATATTTCTGTACATGTCACTCTTAATCCCATTCTACAGAAAGGAGGCAGAGGCTATAAAGCACACACCTATAAATCCAACTATGCTTTTTTAGCAAACTCTCTCACTTTTTTGGCTCAATTCAAGCATCTCACCATGCCAGAACATGGTTAAGGAAGCTTAACTGTACTTTTCCATAATGTCCAATTCGAAAGAACTATCTATACAGTAGTTACAAAATCCCACAAAACTATCATTTTAAATATTTGTAGGCATTCTAACATTTCCTCCCTCCCATGTCTCATAAAACTTGATTGGTTTTTATAACATGTCTCACTTGGCAGTTCCAAGAACTTTGCCATTTCCATCAATGGTTATAAACCTGCCTTGGTCTCAGTCATGGATATAAATTAGATTTCATGAAAATTCTCTCTTTCAAAAACGTTACACTCGTATTAAAATACACTTAAAGCTACCAAAACAATCAATTGACTACCACCTCACTTCTTTCAAATAATAACAACAAAAGCTGACTCAATCCTCAGGTGGCACAATGGGTCAGTGGGTCTGGCTGTTAACTGGAAAGCTGGTGGTTCGAGGCTATCTAAGGACGGCCGTTGGCAGGAATTCTGCATTGCAGGGATGGACTAGATGACTCTCGGGGTCCCTTTTACCTCTACAATTCTATGATTCCATTATTGTTTTGCAGGTCCTCCTTAAAGGTAAAGGTAAAGGGACCCCTGACCATTAGGTCCAGTCGTGACCGACTCTGGGGTTGCAGTGCTCATCTCGCTTTATTGGCCGAGGGAGCCGGTGTACAGCTTCCGGGTCATGTGGCCAGCATGTCTAAGCCGCTTCTGGTGAACCAGAGCAGCACACGGAAATGCCGTTTTACCTTCCCGCCGGAGCGGTACCTTATTTATCTACTTGCACATGCTTTCGAACTGCTAGGTTGGCAGGAGCAGGGACCGAGCAACGGGAGCTCACCCCATCGCAGGGATTCGAACCGCCAACCTTCTGATCAGCAAGTCCTAGGCTCTGTGGTTTAACCCACAGCGTCACCCACATCCCTTTATTTGAATTAGTGAATGTCTATGAAAAATTTGAAATGCCACTATACAGTACATTTACAGATGGCAAGATTTCTTGATTGTATTTATAAACACTTTACTGAAACCAGCCTTAAAGTAATGCTAATTATATATTTACAATAAAAAAAATTTAAAAAATAAAAAATTGTCCAGCAGCATCTTATAGACCAACTAAGTTTGTTCTGGTATAAGCTTTCGTGTGCATGCACACTTCTTCAGATACACTGAAGCAGAAGTCACCAGACCCTTATATATAGTGAGAGGGTGGGGAGGGGTTTTTCTCAGGAAGGTAGTAGGAGATGGGTGATTGGCTCAATGGGTATGGTAAACCTGTTGACGACTGTTAACGATTGCAATTAGTCCTACAGGAAAATATATATTGCTACTGGACAATTTTTTATTATTTTTATTTTGACTGTGTCAGACCAACACGGCTACCTACCTTAATATATATTTACAAATTGCAAACTCAAGATGAAAGCTAGTAACTGCTCAAAGGAACAAGTGGAAACTCTTCATTTTAGTAGCATATGCCCTAAAATGCAAAGTGTAAATTCCACTTAAGGATAAGTAAGAGCTGACTATGCATAGTTGCTGGCTACAGGCTACAGTGGGGAGGAAAGCTATATGTCCTTTAATATCTGACAAAAAGAAAGGGGAAATACGGGAGAATGGGGGAAAGCTATGGTGCATTTATTTTCATGTTCCTTACAGCTTCTGGAAATTTGGTTTAAAATTACTGACTACTTAAAATTACTGTGAGTTAGTTTGACCTCACCCTTGGAGGTGCACTCCATTGTCTCTTGAGACAGAGGGATGCCAACAAAATATCCCACATACTAAAATGGGAATCAGAGGGGATGAAAATGGACTTAAACAACAAACTCTCTTAGAAGGGAACAGAAAACTTGGCCACAAGGCAAACTTCCATCCCCAGATTGTTATCCAAAGTAATGAAAAATGTGAATGTGAACAAATTCACACAAATTACAAATTGGATCCCAGCTACAATAGTTCTCACTGAAATTTTCATTAGTGGCTCCATGTGCTTTTGCTTGCCCCAATAAATTTCATTATTTTCTTTTTAAACATTATTTTAAATTTAAACAGTTGGCTTTGTTCTATTTCCAAAAGGTAACAACTCAATTAATTTCAGTGGGTCTACTCTGCATGGGACTTAAATCAGATGCAATCCTGAGTGTTTATCGACCCTATGAACAGCATTTTATTTCCTCACCATAAATAATCTGTTAATACCAACACATCCAAATCAGAACTCAAGTAAAATTCACTACAACTAAATCTAGTATCAAAACACTCTATACTGCAATACATATGAACTATGATGGTGAGCCACCCATCTAACAGGGTTGCCCCAGCCACTCTGGGTGGTTTCCAACAAATTAAAACATCCAGACACATAGGCTCTGCTTCTAACATGTTCAAGTTTAGCATTTTCTGAATTTTTGCATCATTGTTGCAATTGTATAGCTGGTTTCAAATGAGACAGGCTAGATTCTCCTTATTTTACAGCAGGAAAGAGGTCTTAGTGGAGGTAATATATGGTCACCTTTAAGGCCAATTCACATACCCCAAAAGGTAACTAATGTAAAGAACATTTTTAGTCTTGTGTAAAAGCTATATGAGAGTAAACTCTAGGTTCTGTATACAAGATAGCATCAACTCAACTCTTTTTCTTCTGAATCTTTTTCTTCTGTTTTCCTTATTTATAATGCTGTTCAAATCTCTGTATGTTTAAGAAATATTTGCAAACCTAATAAACAATATTTCAAAAATTATAAAATAAAACATGGGCTATAAATTATGCCTTTTAAAAAATTTAACATGGGGGAAATGCAGAGAATACTTCACAAAACAGTGCCCTAAAACACATACCTGGACTTGTTTTGATTAATGTCTGCAGGAGATTTTGTGGATATTTAGGTTATAATTAGAAAAATCTTAATAATTGTTCATAAAGGAAACAGTTTATAAGAAGTAAATAAGGAGGCCAGATACAGGATAAAGGAAGTCTTTTAGCTGGTTGTTTGTTATGTTCACTGTATGTTATGTTCACGTTCAATGAAGGTGGATTTGTGTATTGGGGTGGAGGGTTGTAAATAAAATTCCAATAAAATAATAATAAAAAATTAACATGAAAGTGCAATCATATGCACAATTCATATTTGTAAAATATTTACATAATGCCATGTGCAACATCGGCTGGAAAGATCACAAAGAGGGATAATCTAAAATTGCCAGGCTTAATCCTGATTTTACCTCACCCTAATGATTAAAAAATGGTTCAGTACTTACCATAATGTGATTGAAATGCCTGTGGTTTTACGACCTGATTACAGTGGTTACACATCACCAAATAGAAATCATCATGAGCTGGGCATAGGCCAAATATTGGCATATCTAAAATAAAAAGACAAAGGGTATGTCTCACAAGTATTCAAAATGGTGGTACAACAATTTATGTAAAATAACCATGTAATGTTGCTGTAGGTGAATTACTGAGACGATTCAAAAGCTACATGTGGGAGTGGAGAAATGAATACTCAATAGTTACAGAATTAAGTATTACAACATATCTACTTCAGAGTGAACACAAAAATAGCTTATTGACAGTCATTATCTATAGGTGCTTGAATACAGAACTGAGTTTATACTACTTTAAGAAGAGCATTAGAAACTAGAAAGAGCACATAAATATATTTTTTTTCTAAATTGCATGCAGGTTGGGAAAAGTTATTAAACATTTCTAAGGCATTACTCAAAGGCATAGGAATTTAACTGCTAGCAAATATTTCCTAGCAAACATGCATAGGATCAGACTGCATACATTTTAAAGGCATAGCTTTAACTAGACAGTGTTATGTATCAAATAGTTCTATTTAATAGGATATTATATCCCAGCCATCTGGTACCACAGACCTAGAAAACACTTGCAAAAGGGAGTGAAAAAAACTGAGCAGGAAACCTGGCTGTACAATGACATTTGGACAAAATAATAAACCATACATGTAGGCTACTAAGACTTCTAAATTGGAACAGTGTTTCTATATTATCTCCCTGACTACAAACAGAAGTAATATGCTAGAAAATCACCTTCAAAATGGCTTCCTGCTATGTTAATGAACTAGTGGGCTCATCCCCACTTTCACACATGCAAGAAGATCAGAAATCTCGGCTTTTAAACAAGCCACTGTTTGCTGGCGTCCTGGGGAGGTCACTTCCGTGCTGCTAACACAGTGGTTTGACTTCACCCCTAGAAGCGCACTCCATTGCTCTCTCGAGACAAACAGATGCCAGTAACAGCAGTTTGCCACAGTGTAAGAACTTGGGGAAACTGTGATTACTGAATAAGCCAGGATCTGAAGCCAGGCTCTGAAGCTGGTTTGCTCAAACAAAGTAGAGTTTGAACGTCCTTTGCTTCTCCCTTGCAGGTACAAAAGATGAAAGGGGTGAGGCTGTGAGACCGAGCCTAAGCCTGAGGCAGGAAACCATGGTTTCCAGTTATGTTTGAATCAGGTCTATAAGTTCAAAGCACAGGCTGCCCTGGCACTAAATATACCAATCAATATCATTTTAATCTGGATAGCAGGCTGTACCCAGCAATTAAAACAGTTTTAAGAGATACATAATGGACAGCTAAATCATATTTCTTCAGTTTGCAAGACAGCCTATGCAGTAAGGGCCAATCATTATCAGTTTTGTAAAACCAGCTTAGCTTTTCTACAGAACATCATAAAGTACATTCCGTGGCAGAATGACATTTATAACTACCATTGTATGGACAAAGAACAAACAAAACACACAGTCAACGAGTCTGGACGATGGTAAAACCTCCAAGCATATCTCTTTAGGAGGTAGAAAACTATTTTCTCACTCACAGCATATCACTTATTGATGCAAGGAATCTGCAACCGAATACTTGAGCAAAGGTTCATAGCCAGATCAGTCACAATGCCTCAAACAAGTGGACCGTGTCCACCCCGCTACTACATTCATGTAGAGAACAAGATGTTATGAATGGGTTGCCATTCTGAAAATTTATTGCCTGGTTATTTAAAAACACTTGGAATGGTGTTGGAGTACCATGGAAACTGCTTGTTTACAAGTATAGCATAGTTTAACCGTAAACAACATGAAAATCACTTGCCTTGATTCTTAAATTTTATTTTTTAATTCTTATTTAAAACAAAGTTGCACTTCATTTTGACATTTCCAATCTCAAGTATTGAAACTATTTTGGAAATGTGTGTCAGGTGGCTTCCTGTGTTGCTAAAATGTATTATGCTAGCCTCCACAGCACTCAATCAAATTTTAACCTTCGTGACTTACTGTAAGCAATGAATTATTTGAGCACATCAGTTTATGTAATTTTTATACCATTAATCTCAACCCTTTCAGTCATGGGACCAACCTAAAAAAGCCAATGGCAGCTAAAAAAGCCAATGCAATTCTGGGCTGCATCAATAAGAGTATAGCATCTAGATCAAGGGAAGTAATAGTGCCACTGTATTCTGCTCTGGTCAGACCTCACCTGGAGTACTGTGTCCAGTTCTGGGCACCACAGTTCAAGAAGGACACTGACAAACTGGAACGTGTCCAGAGGAGGGCAACCAAAATGGTCAAAGGCCTGGAAACGATGCCTTATGAGGAACGGCTAAGGGAGCTGGGCATGTTTAGCCTGGAGAAGAGGAGGTTAAGGGGTGATATGATAGCCATGTTCAAATATATCAAAGGATGTCACATAGAGGAGGGAGAAAG
Organism: Podarcis pityusensis; assembly: GCF_964106645.2. Lineage (NCBI taxonomy): Eukaryota > Metazoa > Chordata > Lepidosauria > Squamata > Lacertidae > Podarcis > Podarcis pityusensis. Next base: position 102,318,380 of record NC_138029.1, read on the forward strand.
GTTGTTTTCTGCTGCTCCAGAGAAGCGGACACGGAGCAATGGATCCAAACTACAAGAAAGAAGATTCCACCTAAACATTAGGAAGAACTTCCTGACAGTAAGAGCTGTTCGACAGTGGAATTTGCTGCCAAGGAGTGTGGTGGAGTCTCCTTCTTTGGAGGTCTTTAAGCAGAGGCTTGACAACCATATGTCAGGAGTGCTCTGATGGTGTTTCCTGCTTGGCAGGGGGTTGGACTTGATGGCCCTTGTGGTCTCTTCCAACTCTATGATTCTATGATTCTAGGCCGTGAACCTGTGGGTGCCAATCCAACATCTGAAAATCAATGCTTTATGCCCCTTGTGGGAGCTTAATCCTGGAGTCCTAAATGAGATTATGGGTTCCTTTGTCTGGTGGCCAAAATTTGCAATACCAAGAAAAGAAGCAAATGGTAAATTTCTTGGGTAGCATCTAATGGTTGCATGAGTGCTATGCAATTTATGCAAGTGACTGCTCTCTTTCCCTCCTCTGGTCCCCGTAGCCCCCCGAACCAACCAAAAACTCTGTCCAAAGTGACACTCCTCCAAACAGTGGGGGCTGTGTCATACAGTGTTGCAGTGGGAAGGCAGAGTTCCCTGAAACTGAGCACGGGGATCTTGTGTCAGCAGAGCTCCCAGTGGAGTAAGATCCCTCTGCCCAATTTCAGGCAAATACACTGCCTCCACACACACACTGCGGTGGTATATGACAAAGGCCCCACTGCTCATGTCATGTGGGAGTGGCAAACCCACTAGAAAGCTTAACAGAGGGAAAGGCCCCAACCACTGGCCAAAGAGCCACCAATTGCTATTCAAGAAAGAACACTGATTATTTCAGGCTAGATATTAAATACCCACAGATAATTTCTTCTGGCCTTGAAAAACTAGTCTCCCTCTACTTTTTCCTTTACAGTGGTACCTCAGGTTACATACGCTTCAGGTTACAGACTCTACTAACCCAGAAATAGTACCTCGGGTTAAGAACTTAGCTTCAGGATGAGAACAGAAATCGCTTGACGGCGGTGGGACAGCAGTGGGAGGCCCCATTAGCTAAAGTGGTACCTCAGGTTAAGAACAGTTTCAGGTTAAGAATGGACCTCCAGAACAAATTAAGTTCTTAACCTGAGGTACCACTGTATTTCCCTTCTCTTTATCTTTTTTGTTACTATTGTGTATTCTGTTCCCCGCCTACCACCAAATCCTGATTTGCTCTGAACCACAGTTTCCCCTAATTTTGATGTAAAGATAAACTATGGGTAATTAATCCTGAAAAAGTCTTCAGTTGCAGTATGTGCAGAAGCGAAAGAGCTGGACAAGGGTGGAGGTGAGATTTTTGCTTATGTCCAAACCAGGCATTATTTCACTTTCAATTCACTTTTAATTTAAATACCAACTTTCTATATTGCTGTACAAAAGGCGGTTTGTGCTAGCTTGGGGGGCGGGTGGGTAATGTATTGTAAAACTACCCTGAAATAATAAGGTGTGGTATATAAATTGCACTCATTTCACATGCTAGCAAGGTTATGCTTAAAATTCTACAAGGCAGGCTCAAGCAGTATGTGGACCGAGAACTCCCAGAAGTGCAAGCTGGATTTAGAAGAGGCAGAGGAACCAGAGACCAAATTGCAAACATGCGCTGGATTATGGAGAAAGCTAGAGAGTTCCAGAAAGACATCTACTTCTGCTTCATTGACTATGCAAAAGCCTTTGACTGTGTCGACCACAGCAAACTATGGCAAGTTCTTAAAGAAATGGGAGTGCCTGATCACCTCATCTGTCTCCTGAGAAATCTCTATGTGGGACAAGAAGCTACAGTTAGAACTGGATATGGAACAACTGATTGGTTCAAAATTGGGAAAGGAGTACGGCAAGGCTGTATATTGTCTCCCTGCTTATTTAACTTACATGCAGAATTCATCATGCGAAAGGCTGGGCTGGATGAATCCCAAGCCGGAATTAAGATTGGCGGAAGAAATATCAACAACCTCAGATATGCAGATGACACAACCTTGATGGCAGAAAGAGAAGAGGAATTAAAGAACCTTTTAATGAGGGTGAAAGAGGAGAGCGCAAAATATGGTCTGAAGCTCAACATCAAAAAAACGAAGATCATGGCCACTGGGCCCATCACCTCCTGGCAAATAGAAGGGGAAGAAATGGAGGCAGTGAGAGATTTTACTTTTTTGGGCTCCATGATCACTGCAGATGGTGACAGCAGTCACGAAATTAAAAGACGCCTGCTCCTTGGGAGAAAGGCGATGGCAAACCTAGACAACATCTTAAAAAGCAGAGACATCCCCTTGCCAACAAAGGTCCGTATAGTAAAAGCCATGGTTTTCCCAGTAGTGATGTATGGAAGTGAGAGCTGGACCATAAAGAAGGCTGATCGCCGAAGAATTGATGCTTTTGAATTATGGTGCTGGAGGAGACTCTTGAGAGTCCCATGGACTGCAAGAAGATCAAACCTATCCATTCTGAAGGAAATCAGCCCTGAGTGCTCACTGGAAGGACAGATCCTGAAGCTGAGGCTCCAATACTTTGGCCACCTCATGAGAAGAGAAGACTCCTTGGAAAAGACCCTGATGTTGGGAAAGATGGAGGGCACAAGGAGAAGGGGACGACAGAGAATGAGATGGTTGGATAGTGTTCTTGAAGCTACCAGCATGAGTTTGATCAAACTGCGGGAGGCAGTGGAGGACAGAAGTGCCTGGCGTGCTCTGGTCCATGGGGTCACGAAGAGTCGGACACGACTAAACGACTAAACAACAACAACAAATATAAATCCCCCCAAACCCCTTTGCTTTCATCTATTTATGTTACCAACCAATACAAATACCAAGACAATTACATTATGTAAGAACAAAAAGTTCAGCAGTGAAGAAACATTCTAAATGCCAGCCTAGAAAATCTGTTGCCTGCTATCTAAAATCTGCAATGAAAGCAGTTTAGGCAAGTCTCTAAGGAAGTGAATTTCATGGGTTATATGGCCAGTAGGTTAAACATGGGGCATGATGCCTCTGAGTCTTACTCTTAAATTTAGGATGGATTGAAATCAAGAAAAAATTACTTGAAGTCACATTTCCCACTATACAATTCATACATTTCCTAAGTAACAGTACACATTAACTGCCATATACTAAAACACACCAGTCTGAAACTAAATAAAGCCTTTATGGTACCTAGGGGCATAATCCAAAACATATTGTCATACACCCATGCGCCATCAGCACTGCATAAATATATTTCCTAAGAGACAAGAGGAATAATTGAGAAATTAGTAGATTTCCAATTAGGATTACTGCATATATCCTAAGGGCCACAGTAACAGAGGTCCATCAAGCCTGTGGACCTGTGTGCAACCACTGCTCTCCAACTCCAAATTTGGAGATAGAGACTCTAGGGAGCCTAGCACCCAAATGGACAGGCCCAGCCCCTTTCTCTCGACAGCTGAAAGTGAAGGCTTGGGCTTGTTTTGGTGTTGGCATGCAAGGTCCCATCACCTCCACCATCCAGTACCAAAAGAAGTCAGCCCCAGCTTCACTTTTCAGAGTGACATTTGTTTTTAGCACTGGTCAGGCAAGTGCTCTTGAGCATCCCCCAAACTGAGTGTCAAAGTGTTTAGGAAACCTGTTGAAACTGCTGTCAATCAATTACATCTGCTAACTCCAGATAGACTTCTAAGATAATGCTGAAGAATCCTTCTCTATACCACAAAAGGTAGGAAGAAATCAACTTATATTCAAACAAACAACAAAACTATTCAGCTAGTTTACAGATTAATAATGTTATATAAACTGCTGCAATGCATTGCCTACTCTAGAATTCACATTTTAAAAGGCTGAGTATTTCTATTCATATACTTTCAGGATTCCAATAAAACATTCAGTGTATTTGCCTGACCAATTGTCTCAAGAAGAGATAGTATCCTACTGCAAATACGTCCAAGAAGACAACTGATCAATGCGATAACACATGTTTGATAAGTAACACAAGAATACCAAGACTTCAAAAAATTATGCAATATAAAAGACAGGAGATCTCATGAGTTAGCATACATGTGTTATCATATTGATTGGTTACCTTTCTGAAATTCAGAAGGCAATGCTGGTACAGAAGATTATACAAACATGAAATTTAAACGCGTTAAAATTAGTTAAAATGAAATAAAACAGAATGCAGCAATTATATTAATCACTATATTAAAGCCAGAACTAATGAGAAGTCACATATCTAAAAGGAGAACGTAGGGAGCTCTAGAATCAGTTGTGTGGTATAGAAAATATTTCATACTATTTCTCCATAGAAAAAACCCACTTTTAGAAACACATTGTTTCAAAACATTGATTAGTAACATGATAGATGAACCCAGTATGAGTTAAACTGAGCAGCTGGAATAGAGATAATTTGTTTGTTTGAACCAGGGGTGAGAACTCAGAGGCTTAGAGGGAGAGTGTGTCAGAAAGAAAATGAACTGATATTGATATATACGTTTGTGTGTGTGTGTGTTGTATTGTGTGTGTAACTTTGTATCAATGTAACATTTTTAACTGTAACTGTATTTTTGTAATATTTTGTTTAAGGAGAGAAAATGGGAGGTCTTTCCATCAGGCAAGAATAAATGCCTAGTGTTATGATGATTTCCAGCCACTGTTCTTCAAGCATGTAAAATCAGTAACTTTTCAGTAATTAATTCAATCTCTCTTTTTCTCCCTCCTGCCTGGAGTGGAGTCCCTATGACAGCTGGACGGAGTCTTGTAAGCCTCCTTCCAGTAACTCCTGCAGCCAAGCTGGTGCCAAATGTACTGCTCTGCTTTCCCTAGGACCACATCAGTGTGGCTGAGAGGGGAGTCGTGTCACCTGGGCAGCCCAGAACCTCCATACACACTGCCCAGGCTTGCACTCCCAGGGAAGTCACTTTGGTGTTTTTATTGCAGCAAAAAGAAGACTGGAGGCAGCAGTTACAAGTTGCCAGTCTCTGCAGCCACATCAGGTGCTGAGATTCTCCAGCAGTTTGACTTCACCCCGGAAGCACACTCCACTGTCTCCCAAGACAGCTGGATGCCAACATTAGCATATGCTATTGAACTGACGTGTTTGAAACTTTTACAAGCATTCCAATCAAAATAATTTCCAATGGTTTCCAGTTTGGATCTGGCATATGCTAGGAGGCAATATCTGCACGACAGTAACATATATACCATGCATTTTGGACCATACTGTTACAAGCACTTTTGTCTTACGCCACAAGTTTTCAGCTCGTGTCTGCACAAACTGTAGTGCAGCCTACAGGGTGTTTTTTTCCTTCTAACAATAATCACTGCAGTCAAACTTGTCTGGCTAGTCCTATCAAGCTGTCACACAAGGCAACATTTCAGGTGCCTCTCATTTCAAAATTGTTTGCCAAGCCTTAGTCGCATGAACCTGGATACTTTTGGGACAGGTTCTTAAGGAGTTCCAGAAAGCATTCCTTATTATCTGCACTGTATCTATTTGTATCTGTTATTTTATTTAATAACTTTATGTGTTCCCATTCAATATGCAACATGTTAAAATAATTTAAAACCGCACAAAATAGCAGGACTATACACAAATGATATTAGCAATGTGAACCACAGTCCACGATTAATACGCTATAGTTTAATACAACATTGTTTAGTATTTTGTGTGAACCAGGCCATTATGGAAACCTGCTTGTATGATTTGTCATTAACATGTGATTGTTGTTAACATTTTAAATACCAATTTTTATTAATTTTCAGTTTATACATCTCAAAATAAACATTTTACATAATACCATGTAACAATTGACTTCCTCCCTTCCCTTTTCATGCTTCATTTTACTTATATATCATTCCTGCATATTTCACTATAGCCAATCTAATCATTTCTCCGTTTAACATCCTTCAAATATTTACCATACTGTTGAATTTATCTAAATGCTACCAGCAATTATATTCTAAATATTCCACTCCTCTTTGAATAAAGATTCTTCTTGCTCTTTTATTCTATAGGTTAAACAAATTCTATCATCTTAAATTTCCAATCTTCCTTATCAGGGATCTCACTCACTTTCCATCTTCAGGCTAGCAAAATTCGAGCTGCTGTGGTTGTGTACATAAACATTTTTTTTCTCACAACTGGGAACTTCAGACTTAAGTATTCCTAACAAAAAGGCCTCAGGTTTTTGGGGGGAATGTTGTTTTAAACATTTTTTAAACTCATTGTAGATCATTTCCTCATAGCCTTTAACCTTTTTAACCACCCTGAGACCTCTGGGTATAGGGCGGTATATAAGTACATATGGAAAAATGTTCCTTCCGTTTCTCTGCATTACCAGCACAGATCTGATCCAACTTTGTACATCTTGACCAACCTACTCACTGTTAAAGGCCATCTGTGCATCATTTTCATACAAGTCTCTTTTAAAGTATAACATGCAGTAAATTTCAAATCATTCCTCCAGAATTTCTCCCAGAGGTTTAGGTCAATGTTATGCCCTATATCTATTGCCCAGTGTGTCACTGAAGCTTTTACTAACTCATCTTTTGGTTCCCCTCTAATAAAAATTATACGTTTTTGACAATTTATCCTTATTCCATAATAATTCTCTTTCAAACTGAGCTTTGATCTGGAAACCCATTTTTAAAAAATCTAATTTAAACATTTCATATATTTGATGATACTGTAACCAATGTGTAATTTGGCTCCTTACTTCTTCCATTGGTTTCAATCGAGGTTCACTCCCTGTAAATTCCAACAGATCTCTGTATGTAGCCCATTGTCTATCCATGTTAATTCTCTTGATTGTGAGTCTTTTCTACATTTATTTACTTCTCCAAACTTTTTAAATTCATCTAAAACCTTGGGAATGCTTACATTAGGTTGTTCCACATTAGCTTTACATTAGGTTGTTAGGGCCATGTCATCCGCAAAAGCCTTTAATTTATAAGTTCTACACCATGGGTAGGCAAACTAAGGCGCGGGGGCTGAATCCGGCCCAATCGCCTTCTCAACCCGGCCTGTGGACGGTCCGGGAATCAGCGTGTTTTTATGCCTCTCTGGGTTATTTGTGGGGCCTGCCTGGTGTTTTTACATGAGTAGAATGTGTCCTTTTATTTAAAATGCATCTCTGGGTTATTTGTGGGGCATAGGAATTCATTCTTCCTTTCCTTTTCAAAATATAGTCCGGCCCCACACAAGGTCTGAGGGACAGTGGAAAAGTTTGCTGACCCCTGTTCTACACCCTACGATTCCTTCTGATCATTGAGCTGCAATATATACATGAAAATCTAAAAGGACTTTTCCATTCACTTCAACGGAGAGGACAGCTTTAGGTGAGCAGTGCTGGATCTCGTAATGAAAAGCAATGCCACTTGAGCAGGAATTCCTTGTGTTTGCCAGGTTTAAAATGTGGCTCTTGACTGTAGCATCAATATTACTACTGTACAAAAATAATCTGTACTGAAGGTGAAATACTTCAAGCCATTACCTGAATACTTTGACTGAAGACATGCTGTCACTACAGATTTAGATAGCATTATTTGCATCTATGCAGAATTCTTCCAGCATCCCAGCTGCTTCAGGTCACCATCTCTACCCTGTCACCCTCTGCCAATTGGACACTCTGTTCGTTCGTTCTTGTTCAAGGACTAGCTTTGTTCTCGTTAATTTGTGACAAGCAAATCTAAGTAAGAGGCTGCACGCTTTGTGTTTAGATCAGATCCTTTTCTAAGAATTTCAAGTGCAAAGCAGAGCAAAGTGACAGACTGGCACGCCTGTTAAAAAGGTCACATATAACCTTTGGACTGCTGGATGCTCATAGAGTAGACAACTACTAGCAGTTTAATATGTGAACCCGAAACGTTGAAGAAAACTTCACCATCTGCATGCAGTTGGTAGGTGCCAATATACAGCTGATTGACTTATTCTATGTTGGATGGGTGGGAATTGGTTTCTTCATGCTACTTGTTAGGCAATTAATTAAATAATAATAATCAAAAAATGCCTTTGATAAACAGTATTTTGATAAGCAGCTCCTGACATGACAGCAAAGTTGTCCAGCAGGCTAGAGTGAGCTAGTGTCCTGGCAACCCCAAGTGTTCCAAGTCATGTTCCAATCTCTTAAAAACTATGAAAGAAATATGTTATCTTCTGGAATCAGAGCTTTATGAAGCCACTTCTTTTCCTCCTGCAAATGTGTTGATTGTGTTGAAAAATGATAGGAAAGCAGGAAAAAAAGAATTCTGACCTAGAGGTTCCAAGGTTCAATTTTGTAAGCAGTGTTGCCAAACAGGGATCACTTATTGACACTTAACTATACATATATTTTGAAAATACATGTGAGTGTTTAGACCCTGCCTTTAATTCTTCACTTGCTGCTGCTATTTTAAGCAATCTCCCCTGGGAACCCTCAACTCTAATGAAAGAACGCAATACCTTGCAATGCTTTTGCCCCATGTTAGAGCAGCACCAAAATACACTGCCAACACTTTATAGCTAAAGTGGAAAACATGCTTGCTGGAGAATGACATTGGATGGACCATCCTGTTTCTAATCAGAATGTGATTTCAAGGAAGGTAGTATTGACATAGCTGAAGACCTTTTACACGTTTATCCTTTTAATGTAAAAAAATGTTAAAGGTAAGGCTGAAAATATAAGAGAAAGATATATAATCTGTTATATCATTTAAATGAAAACTTACAAACCCACCAGCTGTTTGTACTGCACCAAGGCCACATCAGCATGATTTTACTGAAAGGAAACATCTTTCCCCAGTTCAGAAAAATCTGTCAAATTAATCTGTTAAAATAGAAAGTGAAAGCTACCGAAATCCTCCCTGCACTTGCACCACAGGTGAAGCTGCAGCTTGATCTTATGCTGAACATCCATGTTTATGTTTACCAGAACATCCAAATTGAGCCACTGTAATTAGAGTGGGTGAGATCCAATCTAGTTTTGGCCAATAAAACAATAATATCTTATCTGTACTGGTAAGCAAACAGTCTATCTTATGGGACAATGATGCTCTAAATGTCCAACCAGAAAAATGATTCACTGTGCACCAATTTTAATTTCCCAATATTGTTTCTCGTAAAAAGGAAACTGCAATACGTTTTTTATAAATTACAGAACTGTAACAATCTAGTCTCAAGATGCTCATAGCATGGTGAAAAAATCTAGTATTTAAGAATTGGTTCAAACTACTAAGACACCAGGGATGCTAAAAAAAAAAAAAAAAAAATCATATGGTGATATTAAGAATAGACAAAACAAGAAAACACAAGTCACCAAACTGCCAAAGGATTTTTAAAGGAAAAGAAAAGAAAAGAAAAGAAAAAGTTATGTCTACTACTTTTTTGTTGGAGGTTGGTTCAGTGCTCGCTCTCTCTCTCTCTCTCTCTCTCTGTTCAATTATTTTTAAAAAGCAAACTGGAAAATCATTTAGGAAAAAGCAAAGAAGGTAAAAAAGGCTGGGCACGTTTGAGAGAATATGATTGCCATAATCAATGGGTATTCCAATACCACAAGACAGAAGCTAAACACCACAGGACATGAAAAATGTAAACAGATACTCCACAATTAAAATAAAGAAGTTTAAGTCTCCAAATTAGTTATAATCAAAGAAATGTAAGGTATAGTCCAGTTATGCTAGAAACTGACAAGGTGAAGCATAGATCAGGGCCTACTAATTTAACTTTGACATGAATGATAACAAACTATGAAAATCATAGTAATCAACCACCATGACAAATCAATCTGCTTTCATTCTTTAGACAAAGTTAACGGCAGCTGGTAAGGAGACTGCAGTGGACATGGGATACATCAGTTAGGATGACAGCAAAGCTCTGCACAATATTTCCTCAATAAAACTAGAGAAATTTGGCCAGCAAAAACTACAATAAATTCAAAATCATTAATAGTAGGCAAACTATTTTAAAGACACATTTAAACTCCTCTGAAAATTATTTAATTTTCTGAAGTGGAATCTGTTGTTAAAGCAATTATATGCACTAAAGCTTCTCATAAACCCAGTTTCCTATATGTACTGTAGCATCAGGGACTGTTCCCTAGCCAGAGTTCAGACATATGTACAAACTTCTGTAAAATTATATATCCAATGAACATGAGCACAATGAAGGACCCATTCATTCAAGCAAGCGGTCTTCCCACACACCACATGTGACTATGTACTCAATCATGAATGTATCAAACCCCCCTTTTAAAATCTTCTAAGCTAGTGGTCATCACCACATGTTGCGACAGACAATTCCACAAATTAATTGTTGTGTGAAGCAGTTCTCCTTTGTCAATTCTAAATCACTACTCATTTTCACTGGATACATAGTTCTAGTATTTTGAGGGGGATAAAAACATTCATATGATATGTAAGCTATGATCATTCCCCCTGCCACATTATTCAACTTTCTTCTAACCTAGAAAGCTCCATTCCCTAATAATTTTAGTTGCCCCTTTTTAGCAAATGTGTACATTTTAGCTGTACATTTTATTTTTTTTGAAAAGCAATAAAATAACTGTGCACAGTATTCCAAGTGTAGCCACATTATGATCCTGACAGTTTACTGCACGTAAACTGCAGTACTGGATGTATATTATTCAGATAATCCTTACAACAAGCCAGCAAGGCAGTGCACCCCGGGCATCATACCACCTGTCCTGGTATGCCCCATGGAGGACCTTATGGTCTGCAAATAACAACAGCCTGAAGATTCCGGGCCCCAGAGAGATTAGACTGGCCTTGACCAGGGGCTTTTCGGCCGTGGCCCCGGCCTGGTGGAATGCTCTCTCACAAGAGGCCAGGGCCCTGCGAGATTTGACATCCTTCCGCAGGGTCTGCAAGAAGGAGCTTTTCCGCCAGACCTTCGGTCAGGGTTCAGTCTGATTCTTTGTATAAGAACAAGCACGAAGCAGGTTTTCCAGCCCGCTCACAGGTCCTTATAATATCAGTGGAAACAGTTGGTCCTGGCGAGTATTAACCACTTTCAAATTTAACCTGAGGATTGTCATTTGCCAGCTTTAATTTTAATTTATTTGAATTAATTTTGGGGTGCATTTTAATTGATTGATTGTTTTTATGCATATTGTATTATTTATATGATGTTAGCCGCTCTGAGCCCAGCTCCGGCTGGGGTACAAATAAAATTTATTATGATTATGATTATTAGGAAGCTGAGGTTGACAGGCAAGGACTTTCCTAAGACCACCTTGTGAATGTAGCAGAAATTAATTCTTAAGCAGTGAATACAACTCACACTCTTACATTCCACACTAAACCAGAACTAAAATAACTAGGATGCTCACCCCGCTCTGGCTGCTCCCGGAAACCTAAATGTTAATATACCGTATTTTTCGCTCTATAAGATGCACCAGACCACAAGACGCACCTAGTTTTTGGAGGAGGAAAACAAGAAAAAAAAAATTCTGAATCTCAGAAGCCAGAACAGCAAGAGGGATCACTGCACAGTGAAAGCAGCGATCCCTCTTGCTGTTCTGGCTTCTGGGATAGCTGTGCAGCCTGCATTCACTCCATAGGATGCACACATATTTCCCCTTACTTTTTAGGAGGGGAAAAGTGAGTCTTATAGAGCAAAAAATACGGTATTTCCCACAGGGCTCTGTATGTTTATGGGCAGGGATATGTGTCTCTTATATCCCATGTAAGCCAAATGAAATTAATCACACAGTTAACATTCAATTCATTCCTGAAGAAAATGTTTAAGATAACTTTCATCAAAAAACCAGAAGCCTTTTTTACTAGGGCTAACAGGCGATGAAAACCAAAAGATTTAAAAAGACTATTTATGTATGCGACAACAGCCACAAGAATGCTACTCGCCCAGAAGTGGAAGGAAGAGAAAGTTCCAACCAAAGAAAAGTGGATAACCAAGATGATGAACTATGCTGAAATGGCAAAGATGACCATGACGATCAGACACCAAGATGAAAAAAAATTTAGTCAAGAGTGGAAAAAAATTATAGAATATCTTAAAGACAGCTGTAGATACTTAAAAACATTAGGAGGATTGTGATAACACTTATAATGTAATATGATTTAAAGTAAAAAAAGGAGATAAAATGAATTAGAAAAATGTAATTAGATGCAAAAATAGGGGGAAAACCGGAAGTGGGGGTTGGGGAAGTTTGAGGGCTCTAAGTAATCCCAGAAGTGTAGAAATTGAAAATGATGTGAATGTATAAGAATATTGTTTTAAAAATGGAGGGGGGGACATTTAAAAAACCCACACACACTCAATTCATTCCAACACAACTTCTGCAGAATCAAGGCCAGTGCCTTGACACAATGTGAGCACATACACAGGAACAATATATACACTTTTAAAAGTACAAATTGTGTCTGGATGGTAACTTTGAAATAATGCCAAATTTGGGGAGGCGTGATTTAGAGGTTTTAGCAGCAATCTAGTTTCCCAGTCCTGAACAACCAAAGCTATTTTGTCACTCCACTGTGAAAACACAACAAAGCCACAGTATACCAATAGTTAGATTCTGTGCAAATTACATGGGTTTGTATTAACAACTGTTTTGTGCATACACAATTACTACTTAACACTGTAGAGGAGCTGCAGTAGTAGGCAACTTCCTTGTTTTAATATATTCTCAACTCTGAGGCCTCAGTTGTGCTGCTAGGGATGATGGGAGTTGTAGTCCAAAATATCTGGAGGACACCAGACTGGGGAAGGATTATTAAAGCATGCCCAGGCTGCTCCTTGTAGGTTTGCCAAGGAGCACCAGAGATTCAAAGGGCAAGAAGTAAAGCTCAGTGGCGTAGCGTGGGGGGTGCCAGGGGTGCCGGCCGCACCGGGCGCAACATCTGGGGGGGCGCGCTCGCTGCCTCCGGAGTCGCCGAAGAGCCTCGGGCGCAGGCTGTAGCAGAGCCCCATGTCTCGTGGAACCGACGAGCTGTGCGCGCGCCCGGGCTGAAGGCGTCCGGCAGGCAGCGGCTCTCAGCCCCGCGCGTCAGGGCCGCGGAGGACGTGCCAGGCAGCCCCTCCTCACAGCCCCGCCTCCGCTGCTGCTGCTGCTGCTGCAGCTGCTGGGCCATGTTGCATTTTCCTCGCCTCTCTGCCCCCCTCCTCCTCTGGGCAAGCGGCGTGGTTTGGGCGGCAGCGCCAGCAGCAACTCGACTCAGATCGGCAGGTTAGGGGTTGGGGGGGGCGCAAATTACTTGCCTTGCCCCGGGTTAGGGGGCGCAAATTACTTGCCTTGCCCCGGGTTAGGGGGCGCAAATTACTTGCCTTGCCCCGGGTGCTGACAACTCACGCTACGCCGCTGGTAAAGCTTATGTAAAATGGAGGACTGTTGGTTCTTGGCTTCTTTCAAGTTGTCCATATATCCCCAATGATTACTATATTTACTTATTTTTTTAAATTCATTAATATACAGTGGTACCTCAAGGTTAAGTACGTAATTCATTCCGGAGGTCCGTTCTTAAATGGAAACTGTTCTTAACCTGAAGCACCACTTTAGCTAATGGGGCCTCCTGCTACCGCCGTGCCACCGGAGCACGATTTCTGTTCTCATCCTGAAGCAAAGTTCTTAACCTGTAGCACTATTTCTGGGTTAGCGGAGTGTGTAACCTGAAGCGTATGTAACCCGAGGTACCCTCAGGGCAAGAAGGTTTTTGAGAATTCTTACAGACAGTTTGAGGAGGGAGAGGCCACCTTAGCTGGACCACTGGGCATTAGATGGTGGCCAGTTCTCCAGTCTATTCTGTCTCTTCTCTCCCCAGTATAGGTATGTTGTGGGTTGGAGAACCAATAGCACATGGACTAGCAATTTTTGTGCTGTTGATTTGAAGACTAAATTAGTTATCCAAGTACTGCTGCTGAGGCTGCACATCTCCCTCACCCCGATTCATTTAAGTGGCCTTGTATAGGTTCCAACTTGATTCTATGAAGTTTTCTGATAGTTAAATCTAGCTTTATTGATCAAATACATATTTTCTATTTTTAAAAAATGAGTGTTCTTTAAATTAGCACTCCTGACTAAGCGGTCCTTGCAAAGTAAAACATTTCTGAAACTAATCACAATTGCCCTTCCAACATAACACACCACAGAATTACTTAACAGGTCCGGAAAATATTTTAGTACTCAAAATGTACTAACAACTGTAACCCTGATCAAAGTGCCGTATTTTTCGCTCTATAAGATGCACCAGACCACAAGACGAACCTAGTTTTTGGAGGAGGAAAACAAGAAAAAAAATATTCTGAATCTCAGAAGCCAGAACAGCAAGAGGGATCACTGTGCAGTGAAAGCAGCAATCCCTCTTGCTGTTTTGGCTTCTGTGATAGCTGCGCAGCCTGCATTCGCTCCATAAGACGCACACACATTTCCCCTTACTTTTTAGGAGGGAAAAAGTGAGTCTTATAGAGCAAAAAATACGGTACTAAGTGTGATCTCAAGAAGGACAATTAAATCTGGAACAAGCAAAACAGATATTACTACTGTTGTGATGGACATTAATTACCCTTATGGAGACCTGATTTGCATTCAATGCGGAGCCAAACCATAGCTTAACAACAAGCAAGCATGCAGGTTCTCAGAGAGAATATTGCGGCCACTTTGCTCCTGCTCCAATCCTGTTTGTGCCATGCTCCTGTAAAGTTAAGCCACAGTTTGGCTTTGTGTTATAACTGAACCAAGACTCATGGTTTATTTCGCTCCTGACAAAACATGAGCTACAGCCAAAGTTTGTTCTATGGTTTACTGCTCATGGTTAAATCTGCTCCCACCCCAAAGCCCAGGTTCAGGTATAACACTAAGCCGAACTGCAACTTGGCTGATAGCAGCACTGTAGTATCAGGCCTACAAGGAGAACAAAGCAGCCACACTCTTTTCCCTGGGAGCCCATACATCTCCTTGTTCATACTAAGACACATTACACTGGCTTAGTGTTATGTGTCAACTCTAGGCCATAAACTGGGTAAATGCATGTACTGGCCTCAACGAAGAGGTAAAATTTCTAAAAATACCCTCAACAATCATGCCCTAGAAAAATTGATCATGAAACTGACCAGAGGGGAAGTGACCCTGGACTTAAGTATATCCTAAATGATATATTAATATCCTAAATGATATTAATGACTTAGTGAGAGATACAAGCATTGCTAAACTGATGGGAAACAGAGACCATGTTATCAAATTCAACATATATGCATCAGCAAAACGGCCAATAAATAATAGGAAAATATGATAATGGTTTTAGACAAAAACTAGCCACTGGATCAAGCTTACAATGCCCTCAAAATATTAATTTCAGATTTAAAACAGATTTGGCTTGCAAACATAGGCCTTTGCAAGACCCTACATCTGCCCACTTCACTGACCAGTCTATGAATGGAAAAACCTTTGCATGTCAGACTCACCTTCTCTACAGAGTCGCATTGCTTCTCGGTTTTTCCCATATTCCTTGAAATTTTCTTCCAAGGTTGCTCCTATGTGACAAACAAAAATAAGAACTTCAGTTTAAGGAGTCCTTGTGGAATGGTGACTATGGACCAAATGACATGCTAGACACTGTTTTTGCCAACGTTAATACGAAACATTTGTTCCAAGGATAGCTATAAAATACATTTGCTGCAAAAGTATACAACACATCCTTTCCCCTCATCTCACATAAGCAAGGTAGCTAAGAATGGGTGAATTCATTTGATAGACGAAACAGAGGTAAGGTAGAAAAAACAGCTCCAATCACAGACACCTACTTAAACATAGTACATACAGTGGCACCTCAGTTTAAGAACGACCCTATTTATAAACTATTCAGTATACGAACTCCACAAAACTGGAGTAGTGTTCCGGTTAGCAAACTTTACCTTGGTCTACGAACGGAAGCTGAACAATGGAAGGGTACATACAGCGGGAGGCCTCATTAGGGAAAGCGCGCCTCAGTTTAAGAACGGCTTTGGTTTAAGAACGGACTTCCGGAACGGATTAAGTTCGTAAACCGAGGTACCGCCGTACTTAACTTCTCACCGTCAGATATAAGTCACCACTGCAGCAAGTCCCTAAGCATAAAAGCTGAATGCACTACAACCTCAAAAGATCCATGCAAATAATTTGATAGATAGATGGGTTGCATGCACCTGTATATACTTTTATTTGGAAACACTTCCCATGTGACCATTTTCATTCACAGGCAGCCGATGTAAGTCAGTCCCCCAAATACCTTATTAGTCATGGGAATGACTTGTAGGAACACACAAGTGAGCACATATTTTAAGATGTAAAAAAGCAAAAAGCACATCAATTAGCAAGCCATGTACAGTTATTATATTAAACAACTTTAAATATTCAGAATAATGCCTTCCTAACAGAGAGTGGTAAACACATTAAAGTCTTTTGCTTGATGTGGCTTTTGTGTTCCAGCTCAGAGCACCTGTAAACAAAAACTGCAACATAGAAATGGCCCTAACAGAGACAAAATACCTGGAAGCGTGCAGCTGCTCTCTTGGAGCAGAACATACCCTAAATCTGCTCTCAGTTGAGGAAGCATACCTATACCTAAGGATTGGAGAGCAGCCTGTCACAGGCACACTAAGGATTACCCACATGCAGATAAACCTCGAAGAGCGGCAGGGTGGAGTTGGCTCCGGGTGAAACCTGGATCTTCCTGGCCAATCACCGCAACTCCCCACCTATCTCCGAGCCTGGGACAGATTCCGGGGACAAGAGGAAGGCTGGAGCGCCTCCCCCGCCCGGTCCCCGCAAGCGACCAGCTGGGTTAACCCCTTGGCTGCCGGGCCGGACCCCTCTCCTCTCCTGTCCTTCCCTCCCCCATCCACCTCTCACCGTCGTTCCCGTGAAGTTTAGCAGCATCGACCCAATGGCTCCAGGGCTGCCCCAGCATCGCCTCCGGGCTGGGCAAGGACTTGCGCTCCCCGACCGTCGCCATTGCCGCGCTGGTGGCTGGGGTCGTGCTCGCGGCAGCAGTGCTGGCGGGGCCGGGGCCGATCTCGCCTCCGCCTCCACCTCCTCCTCCGCCGCCGCCTCCGTGCCGGGGCCGCCGCTGCTGCCTGCTGGCCGCCGCCGCCGCTCTGCGTTGCTCCCCTCTGACGTCAGCCACGGCCCGCGCCGACATTCTTTCCGCTGCTACAATGTAACGAGAAAAGTCATCAGGCTCTTTAAGGTGGCGCCGCCGCTTAAGGAAGCTCCGGCAGAATTCCCCTCTCGCCAGGCGGAACCGGGGCTGCCGCTACGGGCGCAAGGCTGGCAGGGGCAGAAGCGGCACCAGCAAGAGGCCTCGCGCCGCCTTTGTTTCCAGTTTTCCATTAACCCGCCGCTGCAGGTTCATAATCATCGGCCCGGAGAAGCGAACCAATGGGCTTTTCTTTTTTCCCCCCTTTCCCCCGCTGCAGCTATTGTGGAAAAGGCGACGACCAGCACGATCGCCGTCATCGGGGATCCCGAGGAGACAGCCGGGATCGCGAGGCGCTTCCTTCCAGCAGCCCAATGCGAGACCCGCGGGGCGCCGGTTCCGAGGGCGCCATGGAAGCGGCCTAGAGCTGGACCGCGCGGCCCCGCGAACTCCAGAAACTTCAGTGAAAGGAAGTCGGTTAATTTTAGGAGTCTCGCAAAGCTCCGCGCATATTATCCCAGTCGGGCCCCCGCCCCGCCGCTTCCCCCTTAAGCAGAGGCAGGCTCTTAAAGGCACAGGGGCCCTTTCCCACACAGCCAGGAAGCCCGGGAGGCAGCTCTCCCCCCCCCACTCGCCGTCCCCGCACCGCCCGATTGAGTCTAGTTTCCACAAACGCGTAACCCACCGAATCTCCTCTCATGACACACACTGCTCAACCCCGCACTCTTCTTTTTAGGCGCTCCCGGGAGTCCGTCCCCTCTCGAGGCTACCTTAACGCCAGACGCCTCCCTCTGGGCTCCCTCCCACCTTAAAAGTTTTCAACGTCAAGCACAGGGACGGAGGCTGAGTAGGAAACAAGCAGGAAACTAACCCCATCTATGTAACTCATCTCCCGCCCCCAGCGCTGTCGCGGACACCTTCCTCTCACAAATGTCATCCGCCGATCTTGCCTTAAAAGGTCTCATTTAATATTTAAATCGCTCCGCTCCGGCGCACCAATGGGATGCGGCGCACGGCGACTTCCTCGTCGAAAGAGGCGCCGCGCACTCCCAGAGCGGGGCTTTATTATCTGTCAAAAGCATGAATGAAGACCGAGATTGCCAATTCCCCCCCCGCCCGCCCTTACCCCACCCACCACCTCCAATGCTAGGGAGTTAAAGAAAAGAAGCGCCAGAAAAAAAAAGGGGGGGGGAATCTCTCTCTCTCTCTCTCTCTCAAAATAAAAGGTTAACCGCTTTAAAAGATGATCAGGAAGAAATATTATTCAGACAGACCCTTGCTTAACCCTTTCATTGTCCTCAGAGGAACTGTGCTTGCAACTTCGCAATTTTGTACTGTTCTCAGTCTCAAAGTGAAATCTAGTGATATTAATCCTTACGTCAAGTATTCAAAAGGTTTTACTTCTTCCAGTGAGGACAAGAATGGTTTTACAGCAACCGTCTTCTTTATAGGAGGTTATCATTACACAGCTTTTGCAATGTATATTTTTTGCAGCATCTGCACAAATTTTCTTAGAATATTACCTTAGAATATTTTATTTTAGTATACTTCGGTGGATCACAAAACACTTTGGTATAAAAGAACTCAAGACACATAAATACACACTCAGTCATTCAAGACACACTCAGTCATTCAAAAATGTCATCAATACATACATAGATACTGAGAGTATACTCAGCAGACTGAGCACCTAACTATTTGAAAATAAAACTGGGCCACCCACAAATAAGGTAGTGGTTTCTAAATTATTAGGGGACTCCCTTGCCACGCAGAAGTGAAAAAGTAAATACTAAAAAAAAAAACAACTCCTAATGTAGATCTAGTGGTCTCCAAGAGCTATAGCTTGGTGAGTTCAGTTCAAGAAGAGTGTTACTTGGGGGGTGGGAGGGAATTGGCTTAAAAGCTTATCACCTCCTAGAGGTTTGCTGTCTGAAGTACTGAACAGAAACATTTGATGTGGATCAGGATATATTGCAACATCTAACTGCAGGTCCCACTTACATTTTAGAAAATAGTAGGCATTTTTTTAAAAAAAATAGGTCTATCCTGAGAGTGCTAAAAACCACACATCATGAACCAATAAGATATTCATATGTAAAATGCATGTGCTGAAATGCTCTTCTTACTAACAAGTTTGCTCAAATTTAGCACACCAAGCAATATGCGCTGCTTATTCAACATGCTCTGTATTTCAAAACCATGTTCATGCCTTATACACCCAAATCACGAACAAACTCTGTGATAATATATTATCATAAGCATTATATACCCTTTGTAATTATCAATATACACATCTACCGTGTATTTGTGAAAGTGAAATTGATTTCTGATTTCTATAGAATTTACGTCTATGTAAGTACATAGCCATGGAGATTAATCTTACACAGGTTTCCTCAGAAGTAATTCAGTGGGGCAGAGGGCTGTTTCCAACTAGGTCCTACTCAGAGTAGATATGTTGAAATTGATGACGATGACTCATTAAGATGCATAAATTTCAATGAGTCTACTCTGAGTAGCTGGATACAACTCATACAGCCAAATCCTGTATTTACTGGAAAACTCGTAATCTCTGTGTTCAATGGGGCTTACTGTCAAACAAAAAACAGAGGAATGCACCTTACTGGCACAAAAATACAAATTATTTTTTCTACATTATCTTTAGCAAAAAAGATATGAAAGGCTGTATGTCAGCTCTTTGTACCAGTAGTGTTTTATTTACACTTGGGAGCGGGAGAATGTCTCCTTGGCAAGACAGGAAAGATATTCATTGCCAATTTTTCTACTGGCATCTGATAGGCTTTTCTTATTACACACCCCAAATGGTCTTAAGAGACAGTTGGCAGAATACTGTGTTTACTGAAGAATCATTGACTATTAATTATATGAAACAAAGTTTATCTGGTAAATAATGCTAGATTATCTCAAAGAGTAACCGCCATGTAGATTTTTCTACTTTCAAGAATAATACAGCTAACTGACTATATAATAATACAGTTAACTGACTATATAGTTATTAGTTATCACGAGGATAAATGTACCTGAATCTACACTAAAGTTTTATAAAGTATGAACACTATGACAGTTTGACACATAGATGGCTCAATGGCATGGAGAATGTCCATGCCACAGCCACATGTTACAGGAGCGTCAACTGAATAGAGCAATAGCAAAACTGCTCCACACATTGAAGTTGCTGTGTGGAGTAGTCACCGTGTGGAATAATCACTGTGCGGAGGCTATTTCAAGCAGTGATGACTACAAAGTATAAAGAATATGTAATGAAACAGATGAGGCACCTACAGAGCCTTTGATCACCACCTATAAAAAAACCCCTGTCGAAGAAGAATCATACACCATTTTAAGTATACAGTACTTTCATTAATACCATAGGCTCATAAGCTTTTAAATGTTTGGGTTTAAGTTACAACTTTTTTGCTACCTCATGATTTAATTAAGTTGCTGGAAGCCCAGTAATCACATACATACAGTATCTGTTCAGTCAGTGTACGTTACTAATGTATGGGATGATGAGGTGTCTCAAGTTCAACAAACACTGAATTTCTAGGTCCACAAGCAAATTCTAAAGCAGTGGTGGCTAATCTGTGGCACTGTGGATGTTATGCTGAACAACAACTCTCATCAACCCTGACCATTGGCTATGTTTGCTGAAGCTGATGGGAACAGTAGTTCAGCATAACCTCTCGATGGCCACAGGTTAGCCCCCCCCCCCCGTTCTAAAGTGTTCCAGGTCCCTATTAACACTCAGCCACTGGACAAAGGCTGTCTAGCACCATTTTGACAGTACAGTCAAACCTCAGTTGTCGAACATAATCCATTCCGGAAGCCCGTTCAGCTTTTGAAATATTCAACAACCAACTTGCAGCTTCCGATTGGCTGCAGGAACTTCCTGCACTCAAGCGTAAGCTGCGTCAGGCGTTCGACTTCCAAAAAATGTTTGAAAACTGGAGCATTTACTTCCGGGTTTTCGGTGTTCGGGAACCAAATCATTTGAAAACGGAACCGTTCGGGAGCCAAGGTTTGACTGTACAGCAGATCAGCTAATGCAATCAAGAGAACCAGGGCAGATGGGGTGGTTAGAGAATGATGGAGAAAGTGCAATATTCAATGTTGAGAAAGTGTACTGACACTTATGTAGCCAAAACAGTGCCATCCACAAACAAGTGAGAGGTATCATTGTAGGCCTGTAACAACTTGAAGGTTTGCTAAAAGTACAAATATTGAGCAAGGAGGGGGAACCGCAAAAACAATCCAATGAGCACTGAGTGTAAGTCGCCACAGAATGCTGAATGTTGGGAGGCAGGAAATGAAAGAGCCCACTTAACTTCTCTCCCCATATGAACCAACCCGGACTCTGCAATTATCATCTGAGATCCTTCTTCATGTCCCTCCCCCACTAGAAGTCATGGGGATGGCAACACAAGAATGGTCCTATTCTGTGGTGGGTCCCCATTTGTGAAATGCTCTCCCCAGGGAAACTTGCCTGGCACCTTCATTATACACCTTCGGGCGCTGGGTGAAAATGTTTCTCTTCAACAAGGTGTTTTGCTGATTAACTGTCTATGGCTTTTAAAAATGTGTTTGTGGGAAGCGGGTTATTGGTTTCTTTTTGTTTTATTATGTATTTTGTATTGTTATTTTGTATTTTTCTGTTGTGAACTGCCCTGGGACCTTTGGATGAAGGGCGTATACAAATTTAATAAACAAAAACGTATTATGGAAACATTTTCTTTGTAAGTAAGGAACATATTCCCCAATGCTGATGTTCATCTTGTTGCTTAGGTGAATACTAGTTGTTATACATGTCCCTTGGATTTGGTCTGCTTTTGGTCATAAATAAGAAAATGTGCATAACATACTAAATAAACTGTATTCTTCTACAGCTCCGCCCCCAAATAAAATACTGGGTTGGATCCAGACTAACCATGAATGGAATTCTGCTCATGGGACACTCCTGCAGGAAATGAGGGGGCAGGGGGAGCCTTCAACAAACAGCAGAGCACAGTTGTATATATCCCACCCTGAGTTCACTGCTGCCTGTTGCACCAATTATGTAAAACATCATTTGGAGAGAACCTAGGGACAATTACATGGTCATGAACAGGGCAGTTTGCCTCTCAGTCTCACTAAGAGGTATTTCCTCTTACAACTTTAATATTTTGCAGAATAGCTTACCTCACCTGTAGCAAGAATGAAAAGGTGATAGACATAACTTAGAAAGGGAAGCAGACAGTATTTAAAAGCCTAGTGTGCATAAATATCTATTAAGGACAACCTTTTTCCCCTAGCCTTTGACACTTGCGATGTATATTTTATGGTCCTGCTTTATTTTTGTGACTGTGAGTTGTTTTAAATTGCTTTTAATTTTGTATTTTAAATTGCTGTGCTGTAACCCACCTTGAGACCTCAGGGAGAAGGGCAGGTAATAAATGAATAACACCACCACTCTTAACACCTTTGGACCACACAGACTTTCCTTTTTCGTCAAAATTGAATAAAATATTATACTGAGTTGAAGGCAAGTAACGTTCTCAG
This sequence comes from Podarcis pityusensis, assembly GCF_964106645.2. NCBI lineage: Eukaryota > Metazoa > Chordata > Lepidosauria > Squamata > Lacertidae > Podarcis > Podarcis pityusensis. Next base: position 102,341,068 of record NC_138029.1, read on the forward strand.
ATACGTGTACATAGGAATTGCACAAATGCAAGTGGCCAGCCTATTTCTGGCAACCTTTGCCCCTGAATGTCCAATACAAGATGAGAGACCCCTTCACTTCTCCAAAGGCAGAGAACTTGCGGGGGGGGGGGGGGCTGGGGGGGGGCAGAGGCGATGTCTTTTGCTTTATCAGAGATGGGAAAACCAGAAGTTTTGTTCCACTTTTCACCAGGCTTTTGCAACACTAAGAAACAGCAAGCATCCACATCACTGCTTCAAAGTGTTTACAAACCCTGGGGGGGAACCAATCCAGGCCCTCACTCAAATCCAGAAGACATGTGGGAGAATCAGTAGAAATCAGAATACCAAGGGCAGCCATCATTTTGGATCCTTAGGTAGAAAGCAAGTCCTTCCAGAATCTCATTTGTTTCTTAACGTGAACTGTAAAAGTGTAAGTAGACCATTCTGAGTCCCTGAGTAGGCTATAAATTTTAGATAAAATGCAATCAATCAAGAGGATGGGAGGGCTCAAGACAGCTACTACACCTCCTACTTTCAGAACTATGGGTGTAATAAACATATTTCACCTGTAGAGAATGACAAGCACTCACATATTTTTGAACTTCCAGATGAGGGTTATTTGCTGTGTCAAGGTATAGCAGGACAGGCTTTCAGAATCTGCCAATCAGTCACAGGCTCCTTCATGAGGAAATGACGCCTTAAGACTTAATTGTTAGAGCATAGCTATCTGCTCTTCTTTATCACAACTAATCAAAGTCATTAGAAAGGGCTTGTCCTCCTGAAAATGCCTGTGGAAATCCAGCTGAGCAATTACTGCTCATGTAAGTGCTCTGTGAAAATCAAGATTTGAGAAACTAACAAGTTGTACATGTAATACTGATAGAAATGTAACTAGGCATTTTTGGTAGAATGAAGGAAGTCAGAGTGCTTCCATACTTTCCAAACAAAGTTGTTGGGTTGGTTGTTGTTTTTTGGCCTTTTTTTGGTCAATTAATGCTTAAGTAGAATTTTCAAGCCCTGTTCTGTTATAACACCATTCTTTGTTGTGAAAACGAGGCATAAGCACAAGAGAAAAGAAAGCAAACATCAAAATAGACAGATGTGGCAAGTGTAACATAATGATTGCATTAGCTACTACAACATGAAATGAAACTAGCTTGCGCTCCATCATACCAAATCAACAGGGTTTTTTGTTTTTTAAAAAGAGAAAATTTGTATCCTGGTTTTCTAGGCACATGCTAACTCAAGGAAGCTTGAAAGAGGTACAATAAAAACAAACAGCAATAGAATTAGGAGGGTAGGGCTGCAATCCTACACCCATTTATCTAGAAGTACATCCTACTGAACTCAGAAAGGCTTACTTCTTAGTAGGAATCTGCAGGATTGCACCGTGAACCAGTTGAGGCTCTAGGTAAAAATAAAAGTCCAGTGGAATAATACTATTTTCAGAGTACACTTGAGGCCCATTTAATCACTACTATTTGACTCTGCTACTGAAATATATAAGGAAAGGGGCCTAAAGGTGCTGATTCTGAACTGATACCCCTGCCCACCGCAATACTGCTCAGTTATTGCTCTATGGCTCACGTAACATCATTACTAGTAAAGCTGGTGTGTGGGTGTGGGTGTGGGTGTGGGTGAGAGAGAGAGAGAGAGAGAGCGCGCATGCTTAATTTTGTTGTCCACTTCTGGCAGCTATTTTGCATGTTAAGATGTCACCTTAGGCTGGCTGGTGATATACTATTCTGCTACTGAAACTTTCTTTCAACATGCCATGAATCCATCAGTATTCCAGTAAGAAAGAGAAGAGTGGCAGCAGAAAGATCAATTCATCACTTCAATGGACAAGATCACGGACTGTCAAGTCAAACTAGGAATAATAAAGTCAGTTCAGAAACTGATTTTTCTTTTTCTTTTTGTGGGGTTGCAAGTGGGGAGCCAGTTTCATATGTTATATAGTGCAAGAAAAAGAAGTTAATGAAAGAGAAAATTGTTCTCTCTTAAATCAATCAAATTTTATTTTAAAAAGTTAGTTCTCTGATATAGTTTGGGGGAGTACTAAAACAAATGGTAGAAAAATAAAGATTATAAATACACAGACAGCACCTGAGAAACCCACTTGTCAGATATGGAATTTGACATGCCTGCATAGGGAAGCAAAGAACCGGTCAGGGAGGGGGTGTGCAACATTCAGCAACTTGAAGAAAAAGCAATGTATAGAAACAGGCCTGCCTGAGGAGAAGTGAAGGAGAACCAAAAGCGTAACAGTACAGTGGTACCTCAGGTTAAGTACTTAATTCGTTCCGGAGGTCGTTTGTAACCTGAAACTGTTCTTAACCTGAAGCACCATTTTAGCTAATGGGGCCTCCCACTGCCGCCGCACCGCCGGAGCATGATTTCTGTTCTCATCCTGAAGCAAAGTTCTTAACCCGAGGTAATAATTCTGGGTTAGCGGAGTCTGTAACCTGAAGCGTATGTAACCTGAAGCATATGTAACCCGAGGTACCACTGTATAAAAGGTATTAGGTCCAGTCGTGGCTGACTCTGGGGTTGTGGCGCTCATCTTGCTTTACTGGCCGAGGGAGCCGGCGTACAGCTTCCGGGTCATGTGGCCAACATGACTAAGCCGCTTCTGGCGAACCAGAGCAGCGCACGGAAACGCTGTTTACCTTCCCGCCGGAGCAGTACCTATTTATCTACTTGCACTTTGACGTGCTTTAGAACTGCTAGGTGTGCAGGAGCTGGGACTGAACAAAGGGAGCTCACCCCGTCGCGGGGATTCGAACCGCCGACCTTCTGATCGGCAAGTCCTAGGCTCTGTGGTTTAACCCACAGCGCCACCAGGCCTTCCCAATATCCTTTAAGCTTACAGAGCAGGGGTGGGGAAATTGTGACCTCTCCAGATGTTGTTGGGCTACAACTTTTGTCATCTTTCATCACTAGCCATGAAGACTGAGACTGATGGGAGCTGAGGTCCAACAACATTTGGAGGGCCACAGGTTCTTCATCCCCATTATAGTGATATCTGGCTATACACATGCTATCAATTCTTTTTTGTTTTGTTGAGAAGCTTCCCAAAATGAAGGTAATTAAATTAGAAACCCAACGGAAGGAAGCACACCAACTTCTTGAATCATATATGTCTGTCAGGAGTCCAAGTATCTGTTTCAAAGAAAAATCTGAGAGAAGCTCCAGGAAGAAGGATCAACAGGAAGGCCTAGAGCTTTCAGTTCACTGGTTTTCATGACTCATTTACAAACTACTCTTTGCTCACTGTCATGACAATAGTGCAAAGTACATGAGTACAAATATTGGCTTCCTATTGTGGGATACGGCTCCCGGTTAACAAATCCTGATACAAGCTACTGTACAAAAGTATTTGGGGAGCAGAAATGTTCACACAAATGTATCTCTTAAACTAAGTGTAGGACTACAGCAATGCATTCTACATGACTATGCTTGAAAATTCAAGATTCAAATGAGTATTTGGGGATGTATTTCACAAGCATTCCAAAGTTGGTACAGTGGTGCCTCGCAAGACAAAAATAATTCGTTCCGCGAGTCTTTTCGTCTTGCGATGTTTTTCATCTTGCGAAGCACGGTCCGTTGCAACTGCGCCTCTTCAAGAGGCTTTAAGAAAAAAGTGCAAGACATTTTCGTCTTGCGAAGCAAGCCCATAGGGAAATTCGTCTAGCGAAGCAACGCAAAACCAAAAAACCCTTTCGTCTAGCGAGTTTTTCGTCTTGCGAGGCATTCGTCTTGCGGGGCACCACTGTACTGTATTTCCACCATCTCCTTGTGGTATGAAATCATATAATGATTAAATTCACCTTTCACAAAACGTTAAGCCAAGAGAATGATGTGTAAAAGTAGCTGATGTAGTTCTATTTCTAAATCTAGGCAGGTATGTGAGCATACCTGCAGTATCAGTGCAGTACCTATATTCCAGTGCAGTACCTACATTCAAGACAACCTAGGAACTCCATTGAACTCATAACTAAAAGGTTGGGACAAACATTTAAATAAATAGAAAATAAAAAACTATTTCCTTCCCCATGACCCACAACAATCTCTTAAACATTCTTGGTAAGTAATTCTGCTACTATAGAACTCTTTCTTACTTGAGGGCCTGAGTAGCTTCAATAAAGATTTGTTTGATCTCATCTGAATTGGCTTTTAAGGGGTACATTTAAGCTAACAGTGGGGAGAAAGGGATACTTAATTATTTTGGTGGGGCTATCAGTTCTACCACTGTGTTATATTTTTAAGGCAATAATCTACTAAAGCTGCCACAGGTGGGGAAATAGCCAGGGAGCCTGTGAAGTTCTATCTATCACAGCAGACAGACAGCTCTAAAGAAGACTCTTAAGAAGTCAGGTTACTTGGATTTTGTTAAAATATTATGATCCACCTGAGGATTTGGGACAGTGTGGGATAAAAATCCAAAATTTAACTTCCAGAATAAAATAAAAGCATCCAAAATAAAAAGTGAAATCCTAGCCCCCTGGCCAGGAACAGTGGGATTGGAGCAGATTAGGAAATTGGGCACTGCATCTGAAGCTCTGTCCACTTGTGGTGGCCAGAGCAGAAGACAGTGTTTTTTTTATTTTGCTGCACCAACTCCAAGGTGGCGCAGCTGAGGGATCCATACCAGGTCCCTTGAAGAGGAACTGAGTTGCTTAGGATCCAATGGATCCCGGGCACGGGGTGTCCTGCCCCCAGGCACCCTGTTTTAGGCCCTGTACCAGCAACTGGTGGTTGCATGCCATCTGCTATGGTTTCTGCAGCTGTTACTATATCCCAGCCTGTTCTAGCAGCAACTATCAGAGGGTTAGGATTAGTCATGTGGATTTTCCGGGCAAATTTGCATCAGAAAAGTTTTGGATACCCTACAGAGTGATCTAATTTGGTAAGTTTATTTTACCTGTATTTAGCAAACCAAGGTATAAAAGTGAGCCGTGTTAATTTTTTGTCTCAGTTCACCACAAGTATGTGACCCCAAATACTGGAGGTATAAAATTGAAGCACACCTAATGTGATTTAAATGTTATTTTATGTAGATTTTTAATGGGAATACTGTAAAAGTAAAAGTGAAGACCACTGCTTGTACTTCATTCATGTAGTTTAAATTTCAAGGACGGAAAAACCAAAGACACTGACAAGCTGTTAATACACTAATATATTTTGTGATCCAAAAAAGCTGACTCACATACTTGTTAGGATAATCAATTGAAAAACATTAATTACAACTTTGAAACCATCAAACCTCCCTAATATTATATTTGTAGTTATCATCCATTAATTGCTACTAATAAACCTATGAAATAAAATTTAAAAAATCTGCAGGGGAAAATTCTGTGGGAGAAAATTTTATGGCCCGAATCACTGGTTAGGATTGCTATTTAAAACATTTTACCTGCCTAATAAAACTATTGAAAATAGTTTTGGAGATTTTAAATTATTACGCTAGAAAGCAGAATACATATAGGAAGCTTCCCCACTTTATAATGAATAGTAGGTACAAAGTTGTATTGGCTGATAAAGAGACAAGGTCATTATAAAGGCCAATCATTATCTTAAAATACTTTCTATGCAATGCATTTGGAAGCAAGGCTGCCCTCATCTGCAAAATCCCCTTCCTCCAAAAATATACTGGAGCCAATTAAATCATCTCTTCCAATAAAATATTTTATTTGAACTAGGCCTGAGTGGTAGGAATTAAGCTGATATATAGATGAAGTTTTAATATTAAGTTGTCAATTTTATTTTATCTGGTTGGCTTTGCCATAAGATTTTAACATACTGTTATCTGCCCTAATTTTCTGGAATGAGGTTTATTACAAATCTAAAACAAGAACAAGAATAACGAGTTCAGTGGGTAGCCTTTGGTGAGTCACTCTTTCTAAAGAATCTGCTCTTATCTACAAGACTGAAACAGAAGTGATATACCTGCCAAAACAGAGCTTGGAAAAACTCATTCTAAATACCAACACTGCCAAAACTCTCCTAAATATAATACCCATAATTATTTTCCTTCTTTAAGGGTGAAAGTTAAAATTCTTACAATTACTACAAGCTACAATAGCTATAGGGACACGGGTGGCGCTGTGGGTTAAACCACAGAGCCTAGGGCTTGCTGTCAGAAGGTTGGTGGTTCAAATCCCTGCGACGGGGTGAGCTCCCATTGCTCGGTCCCTACTCCTGCCAACCTAGCAGTTCGAAAACACATCAAAGTGCAAGTAGATAAATAGGTACCACTCCGGCGGGAAGGTAAACGGCGTTTCCGTGTGCTGCTCTGGTTCGCCAGAAGCAGCTTAGTCATGCTGCCACATGACACGGAAACTGTCTGTGGACAAACACCGGCTCCCTTGGCCTATAGAGCGAGATGAGCACCGCAACCCCAGAGTCGTCCATGACTGGACTGATATTTTATTTCTATCTTATGAATCAGTGCTGGGGAATCTGTGGGTCTGGGATTTCATTTGGAATTTCAATTCTCATGCAGAGCAGAGCAGAAGCTGCTTAAATGATAGCAACTGAATAGTTTAGCACCTAGATAATATAAAACAAGAAAGCCTAACCCTTTGGCTCTCCAGATTCTGCTGGATAGCCTGCATGGCCACTGGTCAGGGATAATGTGAGTTGGAAGACCAGCAACATCTGAAGAATTACAGGTTAGCGACTCTTAATCTAAAATACTAACCCCTTCATCAAGCAGCCAGTGTAAAGAGGCTGGCAGCTGCATTTAAAGTTGAGGTGAGTCAGACCAAAACCCCCCCACAAAACCCTGGTACTAGATATATTAATATTCTATAATGAATGAGATTTCAACAATGCCATTACATTTTTCTCCGCAACTGAAGCTATAAATTTTGTAAGACACAATTGGATTCTGGCTTGTACTCACTAGCTATAGTTTAAACAAAACACAGTTCACTTAGCTTAAATGTCACAGGCAACTGTGGTTAGTTTAAAAGCAGAAGTAAAAGCTTTTGATATCTTCCTTTGGTGCATGATGGAAAAGAAGTAAGAAAGGGGGACAGGAGTGTGGGAGCCTGTGCCTTGGGAAGGCTCATACAGTAGTACCTCGGGTTAAGTACTTAATTCGTTCCGGAGGTCCGTACTTAACCTGAAACTGTTCTTAACCTGAAGCACCACTTTAGCTAATGGGGCCTCCTGCTGCTGTTGCGCCGCCGGAACACGATTTCTGTTCTCATCCTGAAGCAAAGTTCTTAACCTGAAGCACTATTTCTGGGTTAACGGAGTCTGTAACCTGAAGTGTATGTAACCCGAGGTACCACTGTAGTTAGAAACTTGTTTCTATGGTTAGAAACTTGTTTCTTGTTATTGCTGAACAGATTCATTAAGTGAACTTGATTATATTGCCACTTCGTACAATTTCTCTACAAAACTTTGTACATGTATCTCCACACAGAAAACATGGAAAGTTCAACTGAGGCTGGTATTTATATGCTCCTACTTTTAAAGGCGCACATAAATCTTATATGCTCATCTTATAAAACTGCTCCTGATCCAACAATTCCAAAGTAGCTTTTTAGCTGAGCTTCATGAAAATACATATTGTAAAGGGGTGGGGGTAGGTTGTACTGTGACTAGCATTCTGTAATATTATCTTTGTCATTTAAATGTGTTCTGCTTCTTTCAGCTACATAAAGCAACCCCTTTAGGCTTTTGGTAGAACAGTCTATTTTTAAAAGCACATAAAGCTGGTTATCACAACAAAATTAACACAACTAAAATAGGCTTAGCTCCATACATCAAGACTCCAATATTAGAAGTGTTGAATTCCATTTTATACAACTATCAAGCAAAAGCAAGAATATATAAATCAACAGAACTGAAAATATTCTAGAAAACTAAGAGAATTTTTTAAAAAGGAACTGTAATGTGATATTGTCACAAGGAAAGCTTCGTATTACAATAAAATATTATGTTCTCCAATGTTACCCTTTAGTAGAGGAAACATACTCTATCACCTGAGGAAAGACATATTCCCTCCCTTGCTAATTAAACAAAGTGCTGATTTTGTTTAAATTTATGTAATATAACTCCCAGTGGTCAATGTGTAGGACATGATCCAGGTACAAATCTCTGCACATCTTCGGTCACTGTCTTTTAGTGTCACTGTCCCACTTGTAAAATGAAAATACAAGACATACGTTGCATAAAACAAGAACATAATCACTTATAATAAAGGAAGTTGTTTAAAAATACGAACAAATTTACATCCATGGGCTGCAGAAATTAAGGGGCTCATACTCCAGTCCCATGCACCCAACAGAACTATGGGTCACTTCCCAGCTCCCACTAACAACATCATAGCAGAGAGAAGTCCAGCCTAGGTGCAATCACAAGCCAAAGAATGATCAGCTGCAGGGAACTTGTTGTTTCCCCACTTCCTACCAGAAAGAACACTCTGTCCAACTGTCAGTTTTGCTTAGGAAGCATATTCTGGGCCCATTCTTCAGTCAGGGCTGCTGGTATATTTGTACAGTATCTCTGTGTGGTGTGTGTGTGTGTGTGTGTGTGTGTGTGTGTGTTGTACTGTATAATTACACTATTGTAAGTCACATTGAGAATCATTTAACTGAAAGGCAAGGTAAAATTTTCAAAATAAATAGATATTTGTGGTTCAGATTAACAACATATACAGCTCACTGCGGCATTCAGTATTGTGTTTTATTTTATTTTGGAGATGTAACTTGTGGTAAGTGCTTGTCTAGCCAATCATTTCTAATAAGTGATGGCAATGGTTTCCCTCTTAGGCTTAACTCACACTAGCGGTGATCCTGCAAATTTAGGAGATAAGTTACAGCTCAGTTTTTCTTACAGGATGTCACAGTCTCAGTTCCTGGTGTCTCGAGGGTCAAGTTATATGAACAACCTCTGCCTGGGATCCTTGACAGTCACAAGCAGTGAGAACAAACAATCCTGGGATAGGTGGGCAAACAACCTGACCTTCTATAAGCAAGCTTTCTATATTCCAAACATAATGAGGGAGAAGGTGGAGATGCCATTCACAAGAAAAAAAAGGAGCGAGAATCTATGACAAACATAAATTGCTCCCCTGTGTTACAGAGAAACCTCAATTGCTATGGAGGTGTTTGCTGGGGGAAGTAATGCATTTAACCAGCAACATAAAATTGTAAAGCAAATGTTAGGATCTCAGAAACAGAGTTACATCTGTATTACTTGCAACCAAAGGGTTATGGTGCTGTTCTTATTTCTTTAAACACACATGCATACATAAAAATTCTGAAAACACCAGCTGAACATGCCCAGTGCTTCTGCGAGAACCCAAATACGATATAACAGAAATGTGATCCTTTTGTTCCTATATGCACAAGGGTGGTTAGAAGGCTGACCATGGTATACCAGTGGACCACTGGATCATTTTCACAGAATGCTGGCTGGTTGCAGGTTTGCTGGGGATCTTGCAAACCATGCTAGAGAAGGAAGTCTTGATCTGATTTACGGGACTGTTAAAAGATCAAGTACAGTATATACTCTTGCTTTGCTAATCTATAATAATAATAATAATAATAATGATGATGATGATGATGATGTTGGTGAAGCACAGAGGTCCTAGCATTCTTTAAAAAAAGAAAGAAAAAAGAAAAAAACTGTAGACCAATCAAGATTGAAATCAGTCTATATTCACTGTAACTTGGGGAGCCTTTGTTTAAATGTTATTTGCTAGCACAGTCTTTCTCCCACAATTTACAAAATCCTGTTCTTTGTTTTTCTTTGAACAGTATATATGTATCACACCCCTTAAAAAACTAGAAAGGGGAGAACAGGTTTTCCCCCTACACCAATACTCTCTATTACTTTTGAGACTTGTAGCACAACAGTGTGTGTGAAGTTGGTGTCATTGGTCACAATATATTATGTACAATCATAAAACCCCTCCGTCACAAAAACAATTATTTAACACCTAGCAGCTCTTAATATTACTGTGGCATTCCTAACAACTTTTATGTCTGCCTTTTTTAAATTCTTGCTGCCCTTTGTGTCTCAGTATCTCTTGCATCTGTAGTACCCAGACATAATAGTTGAGGAGCATACTTATATATATATATAGGTTAGTAGGTCACAGTACCTTAAAAGTCTGGTAAAATTCAGGGTTGGGATATCAATTGATCATCATCTGCCTGGGCTGTGGAAGTTTCCTCTTTCTTATATTTGATTAAATCTGCAATGAAACACATGGTAACAATCACTATTACAGTAATAAGATTTTGCCATCTTATCTTGCAAAAGCGAAAAACATTTAATTGAAATTACCCTGATCATTCTCTTCTATGCAGGCCACTTAATACTACTATTAATATTGTCTCAAGCTTATTTGAATAGAATTGCTTGAAGCTAAACTCTCATTACTGTAGTTTCTGCATTTGAATAATAGAATGAAGTCTTAAACGCAAATGGTTTAGATTTAAAGAATTTTTTGTAAGAACTAAACTAAGAAAATATAAGGTAAAGCTAACAGACAAAGGGGAAAGCTCTCTTAGTCCTGAGATTACAAGAAAAGAAAAATCATGCCCAGATTGCTACAAACTTCAGCTGCTATCCAAAGCTCAATTGCTTGGGAATCAATCCCACTGAACTCAATAGGACTTACTTCTGAGTAGACCTGGTTAGGATTGCCCTAACCTAATTCTTTTTCTTTGTGGAGAACTTTACTGCAGATGTATGTATGAAAGCATACTTCCTAGGAATGCTGTAATTTATGCTGACAGAATGTCAGCAAACTCCCAGAAGTAAATATAAACAATACTGAAATCTTTAATTCATAGGCACAACATTTGACTGTCAACTGCTGACTTTCAGTATCTTTAATGCAACTATCTAAATGTCCTCTTAATGAACAACCTGTAGAACCAACTCTTTCGCAATAAAGTATGTTCAAAGCATTCGCACTAGTGTTTGACTTCTCTATTTGATGTTTCTTTCTCTGCGTAATTACAGCACACAAGACATTCAAAGTTCTTATTTCTGCCCCAACAGTCAATCACAGGCTATTGTCAATAGCAGATTCAACTCCATCTGCAGTAATTTTCCTTTTAACTTCCGGATAATCTTCAAAAGTAGACAGAATTGTTAATGAGATAATATGATGTATTCACACAAAGTAATTCTGCTTTTTATGTAACTCAGGTAGCTGTTTTTATTTAAACACCGAAGCGGCAAAAATGTGTATGCTGATGTTGTAACGTTCTCTCACTAAAATACTTCCATCATTTACTCATTTTCAAATAACTGAAGGCTTAGATAAATTGTATTAATATACAGTGAGGATATATTATATGTAAAGATCTCTCTTCATATTATCCCCAACTTTGTATGCAAAGAAAGAAGTATAAAAGTTTGAATTGTTATGATACATTTTCTGTTAATCTTTATTTCCTTCTGGTCGAAAATTATTATAATTAATAATTTTGAAAGATTTCACAGAAAAGATGGGTAAGTCAGTCAGTAAGAACACATTCTAATGCTTTCCCCATAAAATGCCCAAGATTATTTACAAACTACTGACAAAAACATAAATTAACCAAAATGTAAAACACATTATTCTGCATCTGAGGGAAGGAGCACATGGATATTAAAAAATGCCAAAGCTATTGTTAAACCTCCATGTGCCAGAAAGCTCATTTTTCAACAGTTATGGCTACCATAAACAGGATGTTCAAATGAGTTCCCTAATGTTTCACTACTGTAAATGACTGCAAGTTTATCTGTACAGTTTTAATTTACTATCCAAAAACAGAAAAGGAAAATCTGACTAATAATTTATGTGCCACACTACTAACCTTAAAGAGGAGATTTGTTCATTTACAGGTACAACGCACATCGCTATTCTCAATGTAAACAAAAGACAGCGGCATGCACCCCAGGCTAAGGATGTCAGCATTTTTCAAACACCTTTCTGACTGTTCCATTTTATGGTGATGCAATCTGACCTACATTTTCAGTGGCCAAAGAGAGACGGAGATACAAAGGGAGGTGGAGATGGCAAGCTGAAGGGGGGGGGTAGCGAGTGAGAGATTGAGATTCTTTACCCACCAATCCACTAACTGGGGTTTTAATTGGCAGTACAAAGGGTCTAAAAAAGCAGCTGCAGAGATAAAAACTATTTCAAGGGTAACTATACTGTGCTTAGAATACAAAAACTAAAGGAGGTAGGAAGCAGAGAGTAAGCATTGGATTTTTGATCAAGTGACAAAATTTAGCATTCTCATTAAGCAGAGTGGAATGCTATCCTAGAAGGAATGCTGAAATATAGATGGCAAAGACATGCAGCGTTACAGTATTTTCAACCAGAGCACTCATCAGAAGTGATATCCAGCCTATTTTGAAACATACTAGCATTAATAAATTATTATTATTATTATTATTATTATTATTATTATTATTATTATTTTAATTTATATACCGCCCTATACCCAGAGGTCTCAGGGTGGTTAACAGAATAAAATCAAAATATAAAACCACAAAATACATAATCAAAATAAAAACAATAACCCCTCCCTCAAACCCCACATTTTAAAAGGGCATAGGATGTAAATCAAATCAACCAAAGGCCTGGTTAAAAAGGAATGTTTTTGCCTAACGCGTAAAGGTGTATAATGAAGGCGGCGGGTGAACTTCCCTGGGGAGAGCATTCCAGAGACAGGGAGCCACCCTCCGGACCTCTCAAGGAGGAGGCACACAAAGAAGGGCCTCAGAAGATGATCTCAGGGTCCAGGTAGGTTCATATGGAAAGGTTCATATGGTCCTGAGCCATTTAAGACTTTATAGGTCAACACCAGCACTTTGAACTGGGCCCGGAAACTAATTGGTAGCCAGTGCAGCCAGACCAGGATTGGTGTAATATGCTCAAACCATGTTGTTCCAGTGAGCAACCCGGCTGCAGAATTCTGTACCAGCTGAAGTTTCCAAACCGTCTTCAGAGGCAGCCCTGCATATAACACATTGCAGTAATCTAACCTTGAAGTTACTAGAGCACAGACAACAGTAGATAAGCTATTCCTGTCCAGATAGGGGTGTAGCTGGGTCATCAGCTGAAGCTGATGGAAGGCACTGTGGGCCACTGGGGCCACCTGAGCCTTGAACGACAACAGAGGATCCAGGAGTATCCCCCAGGCTACAAACCTGCTCCTACAGAGGAAGTCTAACCCCATCAAGAGCAGGCGATCTCCCACCCATCGGGTCTAGGGAACCACCCACTAACAGTGCCTCAGTCTTATCTGGATTGAGCTTCTGTTTGTTGGCTCTCATCCAGTCCATTACTGAGGCAAGACACTCGTCCAGCACTTCCACTGCCTCACCTATAGATGTAAAGGAGAAACAGAGCTGAGTGTCATCAGCATACTGCTGACAACGTATTCCAAACCTCCAGGAAACCCCACCCAGTGGTTTCATGTAGATGTTAAACAATGTAGGGGATAGGACTGAGCCCTGCGAAACCCCACACTGAAAAGCATTCCCCAAGCAACACCCTCTGGCAACAACCATCCAAGTAGGACTGGAGCCACTGCAAAGAGGTGACACCGATCCCTAGTTCGGACAGTCGCTCCAGAAAGATGCCATGGTCGATGGTATCGAAAGCTAAATAGTATAATTACCTTAGTAATACCATAACCTTCAACATTCTTCATGAAAATAGGGACGTTCTATTGCTTTTCATGCAGAATGGAGACCTCTTAGTTGCATGAAAACATTGTTTTATGTGTACATGGACACATACACCCCTACATAAAGCCTTAATAATGATGTTCCATTGTCGTCCAGGAATTGCTTCAATAGAACTGAAGAAGTATATTTCAGCTATTTATTATATGCTAGGCCTTCAACTGCACCAGCTGTAACAAAACATGTCTCTCCCATATTGGTTCCTACACTCACAACAGGCACTGCAACCTTCCAACAGTTTGACTTTACCCCCAAAGGCACACTCCTCCATTGTCTCCCATGCCAGCAACAGCATCACACACAGAGTTCTACAAACAAACTTTGAACATAACAGTAGTACAACTGAGCTTGTGGGAGAGGAAATAAAAGCAAACTACTTCAAAATATTTTTTGCAGTTGTGATATGCAAACCACTCATTCTGTAGTAGCCAGGAAATAATTTCATTTGCCTGGATAGAAGCAGTTCCTTCTGCACACGGGAGTACCACTACTTTCACATGGCAAACAGGCAATGGTTATTTAATTACTTAAGAGTGAAGCTCCACATACACAAAGTGATTTCTACGACATATTTCTATTGTTGGCAAAAGCTTTCTCAACCAACACACAACAAAACGGAACCCTGCTGCGGAGGGTAGGCAGGGCAGCAAGGAGTGAGAAAAAGGCTTCTACTCTCCTCCCACATTGCTTTGGTTTCTGGGGAGAAAAGAAGAAAGCCTTCTCCTGTACTCTGTACCATAGCTGCCTGCTAAAGGAGAAATTTGAACTACAGTAATAGTGCATGCAACAGAACTATGTGTACTTCAAGTTTGATTTTTAAAAAAAATAAAAAATAAAAATTTATGCCAAGCTCAAACTGAATTGTTCACTGTATAAAATGACAAAATATCAAAACATATCTGCCTCATGTATTTGCTTATATGCAACAATTTACCTGTCTTCTCCTATTCACTGAGTGGGGCAGAGAGGTAAGCATAATTGCAAAGCACTCTGCACAACAGAAATGCAAAAACTATCTGCAGTATTTCCACACCAGTTTCAACTAATATTTATTTTTCATTTAAAATATTTATATACTATTCTTCAGCAAAGTTTCCAGGACTGTTTACAGAAATGTTGGTGGCAGGTGAACTCCCTAGGGAAGGAATTCCCTAGGCAGGCCTACACATTAGCAAGGCTCTCTACGTGGTTGCCATTCACCTTATAAATACAATTGCAGCATTTGCCATAAGCTTCCTTCTTCTTGCCTCCTCCTCTATTATATGAGATGACTCATAACACTGTAGTTCAGAGACTGAGCTGTAATAAATTAAGAAGTCCCCAATTCGAATCTCAACTTATCCATGAACTGTCCACACTATTATCTTGGCCTGCCATGCACAATATGGGGATAACAGTACTGGTTTGATTTGCAGGAATTACAAAAATAAAATTTAAAAAAATGTGAAGGACTATGAACAAGCCAATATCGGCACTAGGTATCCTTGAGCAGCTACTGCAACCCCATCAGGGCTCACTCAACATTAGCTGATGTTTTGACAGTTAACTTTATTGTGTACTATTATATTCTAATAGATAACTGAATATTACTTTATTTGATATTATTTATTCCATTTTAAAGTTATGTTTTATTATGACTTCCTGTATCGGATCAGATTATTATAAGGTGTGTGTTCTTTGTTGTGTATTTTGTTGCTGTAAACCGCCTTGTGCATAGCAATATAGAAAGGAGGTATACAAATTAAAAGTGAAATGAAATGACATGAAACATATTGCTTACAAGCTTGTTTCTTGAAACACATTTATTCCCATATACATTTCGTTCTTTTAATTGCATGGCAGGTAAACCTTTGAGTTTCTTAAAAACCAGGCAACCTTGCAAGTGGCTTCAATTTTAGAGGGCAACGAAAAACTATATGAGGACGTGATATTTACAGATTAGGTATGAGAAACGGAATTGCTTAGTATCAACTTCTACGAATCTTTTTTGAGGAGGGCAGATTAACTGTCCTCCACTACTCTTGCTCACCCCACCATAGCAACAGGTAAAAAAATTGCCTCTACCATTTACCTGACATATTGGATGTACGTGTAATATAGCATTTTATATAATACAACAAACATAAAGAATGTTGATTTCCCTGTAAACTTTTGATTCTGTGACATTAAGAATCCTTCAAAAGAAAGAGAAACTGAAAGAGTCCGTATTTTCAAGACACTGCATGATTTCATAAACAAAGGAGTTATTTGAATATCCTTCCTCTTTCAAACAATGATTAACTTTGGTAGTTTCCCTTCCCAGACTTTTAAACTGAAACTCTGACAGTCCTTACAAAACATTATAAACTTGCTGAAAAAGTCACTTCACCTATCTATATATGTCAGCATTTTAAAAATAGCCTTTGATTAATATTATAATGAAATACTGAAATATTGTTTTGAGTACAAACGTAAAAGGAATTTGCCCTGTAAACGCCATTGAAAGTCTATACAGCTGAGATATACACACTCCTGCTAACATCACTGATGATGCTGGATGAGGAAGAGGGAGGGACATTAATTACAGAGGAAGACAAAACACTTGTAAAGCATGAGGGAAAACTGAGTAAGAAAACTTGAATGTGTTGCCTTCAAATTAAATGGGTGGGGAAAATAAAGGGGAAATCTGTTATTTTTTTCACTATGAAAACCTAACCGAAAAGTTTCTAGTCATTGGAATATGTACTAGCCAAAATAAATATCAAACAGAAGTCTCACTTATCGACAAAAGAATCCTATACATTTCTACTCAGAAGTAAGCTGAACCACATTCAACAGGACTTACAAGTAAGCGTGCATGGGGGATTGCAGCCTGATTTCCGTGATAAATCTGCATTTTCTGATATTTATAAGTACGCATGAAACCAATGACTCTAATGGCACTTCCTTGATATAGTTACTCTGAAATCAAGACAGCAACTTCTTTGTAAACCTCTTGGCCTAAGCTGCCTCACAAGGTTGTTGTGGGCTTTAAATGAGAAGGTAGAGAACCATCACCACCTTGGAGAAAAAGGTGGGATATCATCCAATATAAATATATATGGTGTCAAAAGAATCTTATTACCTGAATACTGTTCTATGGTTAAAAAAATGACTTCGTGTCATGTACTTTTGGTTATGGATGGTGGGTAGCAGGAACGGAAGTATATTTCATGAAGCCATTCAGCCATCTTTAGGGCTGAACCTAAAATAAGATCTCCTGTAACACAGGGGACAACTAACAGCACTCCTCCAGATGATCTCAGTGGTCTTTCAGGTATCCTGGACCCAAGTGGTCTTTAAAGTATCCAAGACCCAAGTTGTTCAGGGAACTGTATGTCAACACAAGAACTCTGAACCAGGCCTGAAAACATATTAGCAACCATTGCAGATGTTTCAACAGAGGCGTGACATCCTGTCAAATCATCTGTTCGCATCAGCAGTATAACATCTGCTTTCTGCATCAGCTGGAGCTTCAAGGACAACCCTACAAAGAGCACATTGCAGTAATCCAGTCCTGAGGTTACCAATGTATGGACTGCAGTGGCCAAGTTATGCTGCTCCAGATATGGCCAAAGCTGGCAAACCAGAGTAAGCTAGTAAAAAGGCACTCCTCGTCATAGAGGTCACTGGGCCTCTAGTGACAAACATATATATCCAAGAATACCCCCCCCCCAAGCTGCGTACCTGCTCCTCTAAAGGAAGTGCAACAACCGCCAGAACAGGCAACTGGCCAGTCTTCCAAAGATGGGAACCACCTATCAACAGAAACGCCACCTTCCCAGGATTGAAATTTAGTTTACTGGCCCTCATCCAGTCCACCACCGCATGAAGACACTTGTACAGAGCTTGCACAGCCTCTCCTTATTCGGATGTCATGGAGAAGCTGAGCTTATGTTTAGTCTATCCATAAAGAAAGACAATGATTAAACTGAATATTCCTCTTATCTAGAAGAGTGAAACTTTCCTCACGAGAGTATAATATGATGAGACACTAAACAAACGTGTGTCATTCTAGGACAGTCAGTTCCTCAGGATGAGACCCAAACCTAATTTCTGAAACACACTTGACAGTGGCGATATTGCAGCATGACACACCTTGTTATGCTCTAAGAGAACAATAAAGGAGCGCTTCATAAATAGCACTAAAATAATTACAGGGTTTACCTTATTTTTTATTTTTTTAAAAAAATGTTAAAGCAGGGACAGAAGATCCTAATTGCTGCAGGTACAATTCATGAAGGATTGCTGCTGTGTGAGAGCTCCTCTGATTTCACAAGGCTTGCATGAAGAAACTGAGAATGTACAACTGTAATTCTCACCACGGCAACAATTGAAACTAAAATTCTCATTGTTACAGCCTATTAATTTAAGTAAACTTTTAGCTCTTGTGGTTGGGGACCAAAATGAGACCACAATATTTATGTGAAACATTTCTTAGGCATCATATGACCAAAGCAGAGGCTCCTGCAACCTCTCAGCATGTACTCTAGGCTAACCTGCCAGTGAAGAACCTAGTTATCAAACTAAAAAGACAGAAAGAGACACTATGTGGTAGAGCAGCTATCCTTTGAACTTTCTTCCTCTGCAGTCAGCTGACAGTTGTCTCAAGATCAACCATCCAGTATTGTGACTAAGATCCCATGTATAATCAACCCTCCTTTCCCTGCAAGGTAAATATTTGGGTCCCACTTAATGGCAACAGACAAGGGAGGGAGAAGCAGAATCAGTTGACCATACTTAATGGAGGCCTGATAGGGGACTACAGATAAAAAGAGGAAACTTGCCAAGCAAAACACATCATTTTCGAACAAATTATCAGAGGTTGAACACAGGCAGTGGCAAATTCCATTTCAAGTAAAGGTTGCCCCTGAGACATAAAGCAGTTAGGGGAAAGCCTAGCAGCATGATGAAGCTTCTCCTACCAGCTACTGCAATTCAATATGTCCATCTTCAGGATGAGGATATCTGTGTTCTTCCTGTCTAACTTACAAATGAGCGTTCTGAAAAGTATGAACAATTGCTCAGGAAGAACAACATTTAACAAGTTAACAAAGCAATCTGAAGCATGTCTGCTCAGAAACACCTATGAGTTCAAGGGGTTTTATTCTCAGGTTAAGTATATATAGAAGTGCAGCTTACTACCAAGGAATCTTTAAACAGAAAAATTACAGGGACAGATGACAGACTGAATATTTCTATGTAGGGTTTTCTATTAGGATACAACATTCTAGCTGAGGTTATCATTTTGCTTTTGCTTAGTTATTTCCCTTCTACATCTATTATTTCAATCTCTGCTTCTCCAGTTACAAGGATATCAGGGAACAAGGCTGGGGAAGACCTCCATCTATGACTCTGGGGAGTCAGTACTAGCTTGAGTGTGTTGTACGGGTACATGAATCAATGGTGTGACTCAGATTAATGCAACTTCATTATGTACACAGGGGGCTAAACTTCCAAAGTGAGAACTAGAACTTAAGCCTGCTCAGAAGTCACACACAAAGATTGGGAAGGCCTACCACAACTAATATGTTGGGAATAATGTAGTTACTATGCACTGAAATATGTGATGTTCTTACATCTCATATTCCTGGAACTAAAAACAGTTTCCATGGTTTAAACTGGGGTGATCCCTGGCTCAAAATGAACACTTTATAACAACCTGACTATCATTAGCAGTTCATCTCTAATTACCTCATTTGAGGTGATATGATCGTGTCCTATCAGAGAGAGGGTCTTTTAGGCAGTGACATCTCACTGCTGGAATTCTGCCCCCTTATTTACTCTCTTGGCATCAAATCAGATTTATATTAGATGACAAGTAAAAACTTTTGGTTGATGATGTTTCCCCAGGCTTTTAAGGGTTTTGAGATTGGTTTTGGCTCCTGCTCAGTATTTGCCACTGTTAACAATGTTTTAATGATACTATTCTTATTTGCTATTATAATATTCTATTTTGTTGGGATTTCAAAGGCAGTTATTACAAAAAGCAGTGGGTGGGTGGGTGTTATAAATAAAAATCAACCAACTCATATTGTAATGGGGACATATTAAAAGAATGATTACAGAACTGAAATCCAAAATACATACATGTATGTGGTTAGGCAGGCAAGAAAAATAAGTATCAGTGTTAATCATTTGTTAATCACTTACAAGGAAGAAGGATAAATGTTTGTGGACTTTCCTAGCTTAAAGACTGTTCATTACTTGCCACAGGCAACTAGCGATTTACATCAAGTATTGGCAGGTAATACACCAGAAATATGATTACTCACTCAGGGGCTGTCCCCTTCTCCAAATGTGGCCCCATTTATACTGCATCTCTGTGATTAACACTGGCTAAGAATGGCACTGAAAGTAGGCAGAATTCATAGTTAAGACTAAGGAACTCCTTGATTGCTTTGCAATTATATCTCCCCCTCTACATTTGTATTTTTCCTGCAATCATTTATGCACAATATGCATTTCTTTTAGTGCTTCTGTTAGGGCTTCCCACTTTTTTCTGGGCTGCTGCAGAAAAACAAAACAAAATTCAAAAGCATGGAAATGCACCTCACCTGTGGAATTTTTTGCCTATTATACAACAACACTGTCATGGGTAGAGCGGAAGGCTGACAATCTAAGCCAGTACCATCCTGAATCACATAATGCTCAACCTGTCTAATTCAAACATAGAAAGAACTAGAGGCAGTATCTGCTATCCAAAATATATTAAGTAGCCCACATCATGCCGATACTGCACTACACAATTGGAGTGTTCAAGGTACACCACACCAGAGGTGTCTATAAGGGCAAAGAATGAGCTTAATAAAACCAATGCAGCTCACTTAAGCAAATCAGTTGTTCCACATCGTCACAGGAAGAAGAAAATATTCAGTGTTACCAGCTAAGAGTCAATACAATCCTTAAGTCTCTTGCAACAAAAAACAACACAGATATACTCTTCCGGAAATTGTTACAATCAGGATGGCTAGGCTTCCAGGAAAGATAAGGTTGCATTTTGCCCTGCTCCCAGTTTGTAGTCAAAATGAAATGGCAATTCCTGTATCAAGCAGGAGTTGAACAAGATAACCTAAAAGGTCCCCTCCAACCCTATGATTCTAATCTGTATTAGCAAGCATAAATATTGAATCAGATGGTGTTTGATAAGAAGTAAATGTGTAGATGGGGACTTTGGGTCTTAACCCTGAAAGTTTAATGCACAGCAGCCCTAACTGACGTAAACAGGACTCTCTGAAGTAAATTACCGGTACTTAAGGGTCTCTGCAGTAATCAATAGGAATATTGCACCTTCAGACTGGATTTCAGTGCTGACTCACAAAATATGCATTGTTTAGAATAGATACACCAAAGCAACGTGTTTGTAATATAATCTATCCTTCCAAGTTTTCATATTGTCACCTCTCAAAAGGATAGCATATACGAAACTACAGATGATTTTGGGGGGTTAGGATGCAATTTCCCTCTGAACAATTTGCTAAAAGCTGAAACCCTAAAATATAACCCCAACACTACTGAGCTCTCTTTGTCCTAATGAGATCTGCAAATTAAGAAGCAGTTTTACATTTGCAGCTTAGAACAAACTTGTGATGGCTAGTAAAATTTCAGTGAGCACAAGGGCATATAAGATTGACCAAACCACTGGACTAATCTTGTAAAACATTTCCTGTTTCTACCAGAGGTTATCTTCAAGTTCAAAATGAATCCCTAAGCCAGTTCACATTCAAAGCAGGACAAATTAGAAACTATTGCACCTTCATGTTCTTCAGAACATTGTAAATCATTTATTGATACTGTCAAAATAAAATAAAGGCCCTGCAAAGGAAAACAAATATTCTGACTATGTGAGAAATGGATTAATGCATTTTACAATGTAAGGAAGAAACTGAGAAATAGAATTACTGAAAAAGAAGATGAAACATGGTGGCCAGACATTCAAACATTTGAGACATGTTTTGCCTGAAAAAATAAATAGATCCCATATGGTACAGCTCATGATCTCTGCAATATCAAAGCCTGTGGTTCTATGGGCCTACAGCTTTCACTAACATCACTGCAGTTTTCAGGGTCTGTCCTCCTACAGACTACAGCACCCTACAGTGCTTCTGTAGCTTCACTACTCCTTTAATTTCTTTTTTCTTTCCATACATTACCATAACTCACTCTCTCTCCCCCACATTCTCACCTCTAAACCACAGCAGGAGCTTTGACTGGGTCCAGAGGCAGTTGCTCTGATGAACAGGGAGACCAATAAGAACACAACTAAAACAAAATATACCTCTGCTTCTTTTCCTTACACCTCTCAGCATGAACACCATTCCTCATTCCACTGTCAGCAGCTGATACTTAAATTGTCGGGAAACAGTAAGTGAAGTCCTAAAGACCAATATAAATATGAAAGCAGCTATGCTTACACTAAGTCACTCTTCTTCCAAATTCACACGAGAATTTACTGATACAGTTCCTGATGTGGATTAGCCGCTAACCATGTGTAATCAGATAGCCAAAACTGAACATCTGACATTCAAGGTTCTGTGTCTGACAGTTCGTGTTTAGTATTAGCCCAAAATCTGAATACAAAAAAGTGAATTTCGGAATCCAGACATACTTTAGACTGCTTTCAGCTTAAGAACACAACCAATGCAAAAGGACTGTATTCAATGGAGTGAGTTAAAGATATCCTGCCACTGAGCTATCTTGTCAGTTTGACATGCTCCGACTTCCCTCAGGACAACAAACAAGAGGAAGAATAATTTTGTGGTCAAATACTCTCCTATTGTTTGAATTTACCAATAGTATGGCACTGTTGTTCCTCAGTTGTTATAGAGTGGTAATAGGAGCTTGGCCAAGCGTTATGATCCATTAACGTGTACCATGACGGCAACAGAATCAAATGTAGCAAACATGCACAAAGGAAGTAGAAAAGAAAAACTGCAATAGTGATGTATCAAACAACAATGCCAAAAGCTAAGACTAACATGTGCAAACACAAAATCTACTGTATGGCTTCACAAATGGATCAGGGCAAGAGATATTCTCATCAAAGGAGCTTAGAATGACATAATTATCACTGTTGGAAGAATGTCAAAGAGAGCAGAAACAACTACTTTAGTACTGTAATAGTGAAAATCATAGACATGGATGCTTTAGCTGAGATTCCTGCATTGTAGGGGGTTGGACTAATTGACCCTTGGAGTCCCTTCCAACTCTACAACTTTATGACTACATCAAAATCAATGACAAAAAGAATTTAAGTGGAGCTTGTGATGGCAATTTCAGATAAAGCAATGGGAAATAAATGGTTTCCCCAAAATATTTGCAGATCTAAGAAGCATGAAATCAAGAAAGTCAACCGTGCTAACAAAGGCCACAATAACAATGCAAAACATTTCAGAAGCAATAATAAGCAAAACAGATGCCACAACAATTATGAGCTAGAAAGGAAAATGCCATAAACACCAGCAAAAGGAGTAATGAGTATGGACGGGCTTCTTGTATGGTAATGAGATAAATGGCAAGGATGACCAAAAAGGCAAAAGACAAAAGGAATGGTGGCAACATCAAGCACTCTTAACGTATGTACCACTCTGGTAGTGGTGGTTCTCCAATAGCGTAAAGAGAAATAGAAGAGTTGTCAAACCTGACCTAGAGAAAACACGGAAACAAAGCGATACGGGAGATATCAAAGTGAAAGAAACAAGTGAAGCAACTGCAATGATGGTGCCACAAGGAAAGTTGAATTGGCACAGACAAACTGATGAAGCGATTAGTGGGGAGGCAAGAGAAGCTGTGGTAACAGCGGCAAAGAAGATGGCGGTACTATGGGAAAACCCAATGGAACGGTATCACCAACGGAGATATGGCAGCAATTCTTATATAGCAGTATCAGCGGCGGACTATAAAACCAGCATGGCAATAATGGGGTCGCGGAGGATGCTAGAGAAGAGGAGACAGTAAGCAAGGGGGGTGGCAATGAGACTGTCCAAAGAAGCCGCCACACCACGGCGCAACAGTGCAGGGCATTGTGGCGGAAATGACAGCATGACACCTGTCCTGGCGGTGGCGGCAGCACGGTGGCAACCACGGAGGCCGGATCTAGTGAGGCTGTGGAAGGAAAAAGTGGGGCAGCGGGTGTCATGAAGGAGACACAGGTGAAGACGGCCCCAGGTCTTTGGCGGTTCTGAGGGTGCTGTGCCCATAGCGCCGGCCCGGCCGGTTGTCGTGGCAGCGCTGGGGTGGCTGCGCAAAGGTCACCAAAGGTTAGGTGGCTGCTGGCCAACAACCAGGCCACGACCCTGCGCAGAGTGGCTGAGGGGTGGAGCCCCATCCCCTCGCCCACCCCCCACCCCCACCCCCCCCACCCCACCGCCTGCCTCGCCCTCACCTGGCGGGGAAGCAGTCCTGCTGAGGGGCTGCTGGAGGCCGGGGCCCGCGGGGCGGGGGCTCCTGCGCCGCCGCCGCCGCTGCCGCCCGCGCTCGGCTGCCCGCCCGTGCCAGGCCTGCTCGCTCGCTCGCCCCTTCCTGGCCGGCCGGCCGGCCCAGCCACCGACCACCCCGCCCGCCCGCTGCCCCGAAAGCTCTCCCGCCTCGCTGCTCCTCAGGCCCCGGCCGCCCCCGCCAGCGACGACGACGACGACGACGACGCCACCTCCTCCCACTCCATGGCCGCCGCTTACCCGGCTGCCGTCGCTGCTGCTGCTGCTGCCGCCGCCGCCGCTGCATTGTGGGAAGCGGCCGCCTGAGCCGGACCCACCTCGCTCGCTCGCTCGCCGCCGCCGCCGCCGCCTGCATCAGCCGCCCGCCGCCATGGGCGCCGTCACCGATGGTAAGAGGCTGGATGGCTGGCCGAGCGACCCCGCGGCGTTGGCCCGGCACCGGGGGCGGCCTCTTCGCGGTCCTCTCCCCCGCGGCGCTGCCGCCTCGGACGGGCCCTGTCGCCGCCGCCGCACTCGCTTTCCCCAGGCCTTCGCAACCCGGCTTCCCTCAGCCGCCGCCGCCGCTCCTCCCTGCCCGCCCAAGAAGCCCGATCTCGCCCACCAGCCTCGTTTCCTGCTCCTGAGCAAGGGGCCTCGCGAAGCCTTTATTTCACGTGCGCGGGATCCTCCCCTTCCCCCAAATAATAATAATAATAATAATGATATAATGCCGGTTCCTCTCACTCTCCCCCCTGATCACATTTTAAATCCCCATCTGCCCCCGCCTCAGCCTCTTCGCCCTCAACCCAACCCAGCCTTCCCTCTTGAAGATGCATGGAGCTGGTGGGCGAGTTTGCCTACAACTGAGCACATGGCGACCGTCAGGTGCTGCCAATCCAAGATAAATTTTGGGAGACCCGATGTGCGGCTGCTCTTGCGCGGGGAGGACTTGCATCTTTCAACACTGCATCTTGCCATTATGCCCCCACCCCCAGGGCGGGAAGCCCTTGGTGAGAGAGGGGCACAGAGTGGGAAAGGGGTGAGGGCGCAGAGGGAGAATATGGGGGAAGATGCTTAACTGTGTGTATTGTTGTGTTTTAGGATCTAGAGATCTCGCCTTCTGAGAAATTAGGAACTGGAATTTTTTGCGTAGGTCTGTGTGGATTGCGTCCTCACATGGCAAATGCTAAAAACGTGTGTGTATGGCTCGAGGGGCACGCTGTGAGCCGCAGATAATGACGCTTTTCTGTAACAGGGCCTCTTGCCCCACATCTTGTGTTTGCGTCCCATGGCAGTGATTTAAAAGAATCGTTAGTTCTGAGAGATGGTGCATTGTGTCCCCACCCCCAGCTCAGTTCCAGGTTTTGTATGAATGTATGTATGTTTGTTTTTGTAACATAGCCTTCTTCCTCTTTTATAGCCTCCCCCTTTGATGTATTTTTCACAACAACGTCAGTAATGATAAGCTCACGACCTGACGCTGTGGCCATTTAGCTATCCTCATATACAGCGTACCTCCTGTCGTTCACACACTCTCTGGCTTCAGAACTTATTTCTGTGGTGATATAAACCTTTCTTGACCATTTCCCCTCTTAATTCCGCCTTCATAAGTTTGTTTATACCTGTAATGATGATAAAAGTTTTCTTTGCATTACAAAAAACCCCCTATTAATTTATAATATACTGCCACATTTGTGTGAATCTCAGGCTATAATCCTGTACCCACTTACATGGGAATAGGCCCCATTCAAATCACTAGGTCTTATTTCTGAGTTCACATGTGTAGGATTGTGTTGAAATACCTCATCTGTGTTGCTTGAAATCCATCCATGAATTGTCTCTCAGGACTAAACACTGTATGAAATCTACTACTGTATGAAATCAACTACTAATTAAATAGTCGAGTGTAATCCTATGGGATGGCACTTCAGATAACAAAATATACTTACAGACCCCCTCACCCTAATACATACTTTCACTAAGTAAACCCACTGGAACCAGGATTTACTTTTAAGTAAACAGTTTTAGGATTTGGGCAGTTGCCTTATCAAATGGCTGCTTTCTGTGACAATAACCAACATATCATTGTTGCTCATTTTAAATTATTGCTTCTGCCTTAGATGAAGTTATTCGCAAACGACTATTGATAGATGGAGATGGTGCTGGCGACGACAGACGAATTAATTTGTTGGTGAAGAGTTTCATCAAGTGGTGCAACTCCGGATCTCATGAAGAAGGGTATTTCTGTCTTACCTATAAAATAGAAAGTGGGAGTAGGTCATCAAACACCAGTTCTGCATAAATAAAAGCTTTTAGTTTTAATATCATGTGGGAATTGTGTCCAGCGGCAGATGTAAGTAACATTATATAGTCGTACCTTGGATCCCAAACATTTTGGCTCCCAAATGCCGCAAACTCGGAAGTGAGTGTTACAGTTTGCGAACGTTCTTTGGAACCCGAATGTCCGATGTGGCTTCCGCAGCTTCCAATTGGCTGCAGGAGCTTCCTGAAGCCAATCAGAAGCTGCACCTTGGTTTCCAAACGTTTTGGAAGTCGAATGGACTTCCAGAACGGATTCCGTTTGACTTCCAAGGTACGACTGCATCCAAATTTCAGAGTTTAAATATTTGTTTTCCCAAAAGACACTTTCAAACAGTCTAAATACTATAGTGAAGTGTAAACAATTAAAATCCAGCTATGATACATCAGTTCTTTAATTACTTGTCAGTTTCAAGTATATTCTGTTGAACACCCACTCTAATAGTGGGAATGTTTTTGGCAGCTGGGTTTTATAGCAGCTGGTGATCAGTATTAAGTGGGCGAAATCGTTTGCCCTGGAAAGGTGTATTGATCAACTGACCTTAAACAAAACACTGAGAGTCTTCAAACACAATCCTTTTAGTAAAGTAAATGCATAGCTGTGTTGTGTGCAGTCCAGATGACTTCCTTCAGAGCTGTGCTTTTGCTGCAGGCCTACCACATTCCTCACATTAGGCTTGCTTGATTTTATTATTATTTAGGAAAATGCAATTCTGCCTCCAGATAATGGAGTTGCCATGCGGAATGTTGGCTGTTGTGAGTGTTGCAGGCACCTTGAGTACTGATTGTAACATCAATGCTACAATGTAATACAAATGTTGATTGTGCAATATTGTCATTGGGTGACACTTGGGAGATTAAAACTTTTTCTTTCTTAACGCTTTGGGGAGCAGCCTACAGCAAGATCTGCCAGGATGAGCGGGTTAGGATCCAGCGGATCTCTAGCTGAGCTGCGACATTTCTTGCACGGTCAGGCTATGCCCTCTTAACTCCCTCATCCAGGCTAAATTAAGCTGGCAAAAGGGTAGTGTACCTACAAGGCTTGTTTTTCCTTTGCCAGACTCAAACCAGCTCAGCCAGCAGGAGGCCTGCTGCTGAAAGGAGTTTGGTATAACTTTATATCAGCTTAATTTGCACCAATTTGCTTCATGCCAGTTTCTTGTGTATAGGATTGCTCCCTTAAAGTGTTTCACTGTTACACAGGAACACTCACTTAGCTTTGTTTTTTGTGTTTGTTTTTTGTAAAGGCAAACAGCATCAAGGATACACACTCATGCTCCTTTAAAGCAAGCCTTTGTGTTCTTTTTATCCCGTTTATACAGCTCTTGAAGGCTGTATGTTCTTTCTGTTTAGCACTGGAGTTCATCTCTTCTTTCAAGAAAAAGTGAATGACAGGATAACTTTTCCCAGTGCCACTATCTGTGCCATCCATTCCATGTGGGTTGGATGTGGCATTATTGCTTTCAAACAGGAACTTCCAAGGCTATCACTCAGTTGATAAAATGTGATGGGGCAGGCAGGCAACACTGGTCTGAAACAAGCTTTGCTTGAGATGTAATGGTTTTATCAGAAAAAGTATTTCTAAACTGGACTATAGCAATTTTTCCAAAGTGCTCCGAAGTACCAGACTTTTGTGGGAAAAGGATGTGTGGAAGGATATTCTGACTCTGGATTGATCTCCCCTTAGAGGTGTGATGGTCTCCCATGTTGTTGGGTTACAGATGCCAAGGGGAAACATTTCTCTTTGTCAAGGCCTTCATGCTTTGATAAATAAGAGGTGTCCGCTGCATCAGCAATGTGTGCATTCTGTTTTAATTTGTTTGTTGCCTTTTTTAGTGTATATATGTTTTTTGTTTAGTTGAATTTTGTTCATATGTTTGGTGTACAGTGCCCTGGACTCTTTCTGGTGAATCGTGATCCATACATAAGTAATAGATATAGTACAAAGGGCAAAGGACAGGATAGTATGTAAAATTAATTTTAGTCATTATTATTTATCATTGATGAATGCTTCCACAAGCCCAAGGATTCTGGATCAGGAAGTTGTATTCACACTTCTAGAAGTACAAGCGGTGCAAATCCATTTAGAATTAGAAGTATAAACATCTTAGGTCTGTCAAGTGATGTAGTGAGCTTTTTGTTGCTGATTTCTCATCCAGATTTTAATCACTTGCACTATTCAATTTAAGTACATTTGCATTTCACACAGTGCTCAAGGACTGCTATCATCTTTTTGTTAGCTCTACTTATTTCCCTTAAGATTGAGATTCTAGGAGCATTTAAACCTCAGACTATTTACTGTGGCCCCATTTATGTCTGAAGTAAACAGTTTAAGGTATACAGTTTGATTACCGTAAAAATCAGCTTTCCTTGCTGTTTTGAAGCTGATACTAGCAGCAATTAGGGAACTTAGTTAGAAATGTGGATTCCCCCCCTCCCCCCCATAACAGACTGATGTTGGGGGTGCTGCTTCACATTGTTTAAAGTAATACATTTATAGCACCTGCTCTGGGCTTTTCAATAACTAAGGCCTCAACCTTAACCGTACATACTCTAAAGTACATCCTGTAGAATTCAATGGGGCTTACTAGCAGGTAAGTGGGGTTAAGTTTGTCTCCTCAGCCTCATCCCACCCTTTTAGAACAGAACCAATGGCTGCATCTTACCTTTGTGTAAACTTTAGTCTAAAGGATTATACAGAAGAATACTGTGCAATGCCTGTTTTACCCTTATTAATAGCCAACACAATGATTTAGGCAGCTGCTTTACGTCTTCTTGGCATCCCCCTCCTCCTGATTATTCTACATTGCTCATATGTTGGTTAAAGGAAGCCTACCTCCTCCTTTTGTATGCATTCCCTCCTTGCAACTAATTGATATCAGTTAACCTGTGCATTTACAGAATGACAATTTGATAGCTGTAATAATAGACACATATTAGGAGTGTAAGGGATCAGCTTTACAACAAATGTTCTTTTTATATATAGTGACTCTATTATGGTGATTATAAATGCCAGAAAAACACCACTAAGAGCAGGTAGCTTTGAAAGTAGCTGTGGGAGCCCTTAAATACACACAAAAAAATTAATTTGTATTGATTTGCATCAGGCTTCAATTCAGCATTGAGCTCCCGAGAATCATTGTATGTCCATGAGATATTAAATTATTGAAATACATAATACCTTTTCAGCTACACCCAGTACCAACGCATGCTGAGCACTCTGTCACAGTGTGAATTTTCAATGGGAAAAACCTTGCTTGTATATGATATGAACCTCAGAGAAATGGAGAACTACGAAAAAATCTACAAAGATATAGGTAAATACTGGATTTCCGACTGAATATTGTCGTCATACAATAAACAATGGTGATATAATTGTTTTATATAATATAATTACGCAAAAAGCAATCCATTCTTGCCACACTGCAGTTCTTTCCATTTTATAAATTGAAACCTGAAGCTGCCAGCTCAAGTCGAGATAAGGCAGAGGTATGGTTAGGAGGTGGTTCATCTACTCAGATGGGTGGTATTCTCCCTGTTCTGAAGAGGGTTGCACTCCTGTGGGATTGGGGGGTAAACCTGTGACCCTCCAGATGTTGTTTGACTTAAACTCTCATTATCCTTGACCACTGGTTGTGCTGGCTGGAGCAGTTCTTGTCAGTTGACATTTGGAGAGCTACAAGTTCCCCAATGGTACTCTGAATGCTCAGGTACATAGTCTGGAGGGCTTCTTGATTCCTCCTTGCCATTGGAGACTAGGGTGAATAAAAACTTTTTTTAAAAAAAATATTTTGTTGCATATGCATGTTAGCCCACCTTTGTATTTAAGCATAGGCCTGATAGCATAGAGGATATGCAAACAGGTGAGTGAGCGCGCTGGTGGAGGAGGGATGGAGTTCCCATCCAGCATAGAAAAGCCATCCCTCCTCTGCCAGTCCCTAGGAAGCCAGTGATTTCTGTGAGCTTATTCACAAGGCTCTCTTAGCCCTGCAGATAATCACTAAGCAGAGTCAATGTGTCCTACCAGACGTAGTGCTGAAGGAGGCTTGCTTTGTAAATGAAAAATCAGTTTGATAATTTCTTAAATGTGAATATTTACCCTTTTCCTGTCAAACACGGACCTGATAAAAATAGCATATCAGTCACTGTGAGTTCATTTTTGTTTGCTTCTTTTTTGTGAGGCTGGGCCGAGGCAAACTGAAGCACTTTTCAGTAAACATGGACAGGATTGAACTGTTAACCTCACAAACTGTCATGGGAGTCAGTCATAAGAAAGTCCCTATAGGGGAGTACTTTTTAAAGACATTCCCTCTATAGGTAAAACAGGGGAGTACGGAAAAAAGAAATGCAATGTGACAAATAGATGCAAGGGCTGGTTATAAAGCATACAGCTTAGCATGATTTAGTGGTCAGATTTGCACACTTGTTTAGAAGAAGTACCAATAGGAAGCTTGAATTAAACCATTGATTTAAATCAGTCCAGCCTGCTGAAAACTCATGTTGTCTCTATAGCCATTTAGCAGCTTAGGCTGCTGCACCTGATATGATCCTACCTTGATGGGAATAACCTGGCTTCCATTATCCCTGCCTTGGTAACCTCCCATTTGGACTACTGCAAGGTGTTGCATGTGGGACTGCCACTGAAGACTGTCTTGAAACCTCTGTAAACTCCAAGATTAGTAACTGGGACTGGGAAATACGACCGTATCAGACCACTGCTTTGCCAGCTTCCATTTCTGAGCTCCCAGTCCATTTCAGAGCCCAAGGCGGAGTGCTGGTTTTGACCTTTTAAGACCTTCATGGCTTAGGACTAGGGTACCTGAAGAATCCCCTCTCTCCACATGTGCCTTACCAAACTTAAAAACTTCTGAAGCTTTCGCAAGGAGCACCTGCTGGGGGAGATACTGGAGGTTATTGGCCTTTTCATTGGTGGCATCCTGGCTATGAAATGCCCCCCTCCATGGGCAGCTGCTTTGATGTCAAACGCTTCTTTGTTTTCCATGGCCTTTCAATCTACAGTGGTACCTCGGGTTACAGATGCTTCAGGTTACAGACGCTTCAGGTTACAGACTCCACTAACCCAGAAATAGTACCTCGGGTTAAGAACTTTGCTTCAGGATGAGAACAGAAATCACGCGGCAGCAGCAGGAGGCCCCATTAGCTAAAGTGGTGCTTCAGGTTAAGAACAGTTTCAGGTTAAGAACGGACCTCCGGAACGAATTAAGTACTTAACCCGAGGTACCACTGTATTCCATTTCTGATTATGATTATTCTGGCACTGCTACATGGTGCTGCTTTTGTACGTTTTGCTATTCATTTGTTTTATTTACAAATCTCTTACCTCCTCGTAAGTTTCCCTGAGAACGTGGCTATAGAGTGTCATAGAAATATTTTAAATAAAATGGATAATAATCCTAGCTCCACATCAAAAAAAATTGGCCAGTAAACAGATCAGATTTCATGGAGCGTACTAGAAATGGATCTTTTATTTGTCTGGTATATCTACAGAAATATTTATTTCAGAAGATCTGCATTCTGAGCACTCTGACAGTAATTACAGTATTAGAATACACAATGTATTGTGATTTATGGACCTATTCACAATGACTAGAGATGAAACCTGAAAGCCAGATGTTTTATGTAATGTTGCCACTTAACAGTACAAATTTTCAAATTTTAATAAATAGGCGTTGTAACATTTATAGATTTGTGTCAAATTGTTTTTTTATTTTATTCTTCTGGAAGAAAATAACATAGCTGCAGCACATGAGAAAATTGCAGAGTGCAAAAAGCAGATTCTTCAGGCAAAAAGAATACGAAAAAATCGCCAAGGTAACTATTTATTTTGCAGTTAGTAATTGCTAGTTTTATATGAAGGGGCATGTAACATTAGTGATTTGATGCATATGACAAGCCTTCTCTAACTTGCCATGATTATTTTCACTTGTTATGAAAGATCTCGTTTAGAAATAAATATTGCCTATGCTGTCAGTCACTCCTTAGACTTGAACTTAAAGCATAAAGTGCCTGCCCTTTTGTTGCATTTCCTTGTGACATCACTAGAGGAATGGGTGAAAGGAGTAGAGACATCATACCCATCCCTCTGGTGAATGAGTGTTATGAACTAGGAAGATTTCTTTTCAGAAGGGAGACTGATAAAGAAGTGGGCAAGCCAGTATCACATCTGAAGGCAGCCCTGTTCAGGGACGTTTTTAATGTCTGACAGGTTATTATTTTTTTATATTTTGCTGGAAGCCGCCCAGAGTGGCTGGGGAAACCCAGCCAGATGGACATGGTCTAAACAATAAAATTATCATCATCATCATCATCACATGGGCAAACATTGAGATGTTTGGTACCGAGTTATGGTTGAGGCTGTGCATATGCCAAGCAACAGAGCATTCATTCACCTGTCATCCCAGTTATATTGTTTTAATTATATTTCTTATACTTTTAATTGTTTCTAGTCTGAAAGTTTGAGAATGGGCCAAGTTATAAACAAAAATTTAAAAATTAGTGAAATTACACTCTTACTTTGTGAAACTGGAATAAAGTCAGATATGATGCTTATAATCTTTTATTCTTTCAGAATATGATGCTTTGGCTAAAGTAATACAGCATCATCCAGATAGGCATGAAACGCTCAAGTAAGTATGGGTCTAACACCTGAAATGAAACTGTGATAATAATTTATCAGAGCATCTGAAAGCTAGCAGTCACTGTAATTAAAATAATATGGTGGTATTATCTGAAAGTGCACCACAGAAACTCGCACAAAATGTTCACCTGTACAGAATATGCCTAGATTTAGTAAGTAATTCTAATTACAGTCACTGTGATCATGCAGAGTGGCATAGTCCAGTTAACGCTGCATTTGGGTGTTCATTCAAGGCAGCAGAATTAGACTGTGCTTTTTCTGTAAAGGTGATGCTTCTGGGATTCCTCCATGCCTGTTGGACATCTTCCCTGGCACAATTCTGTGTGCTGGTTTGAATCATTCTAAGTGACTTGGAATCTAGGTAGCTTCTCCCACACAAATGTGCCCTTGTAGCATTTCTAGGCTGCCAACACCACAAGCAGAGATGGAGCTGATGCTATGAGATAGGTCCATCTCAGTTGTGGTACCCTTCAGAATGTGGTTCCCAAAGTCATGCCTGGTGAGGGTTTGCTTTCTTCTCAGTGTCTTTTTACTTCCCGGGCGTCTTAAAAATGACTCCTCTATCTTACATCGTTTTGCACTGTTTTAAGTGCACGTGCTTTCGTATACTTGTTATTATTTGTGTAAGCTGCTCTGGGAACCACTGGGTAGTTGGAAGAGCATAATATAAATGATTAAAAACTTCAGGTTGAAAGTTGAGTTATAAATGGAATTATTAATAAATAGTGCAAAACAAAGATAAGGTGTCTTCAGTGGCAGTATGCTAAATCTCTTTTCAGGCAGTTAGAAGCTCTGGGAAAAGAACTTCAGCATCTCTCTCGTATCAAAGAAAATGTAGAAGACAAAGTAAGTTTTGCTGATTTTTTCTTCTTCTTTTACAATGAAATACTGCATGGGTAATTCCGTACTGACCAGTGTAACACGTATAAGCTTTTTTAAACAAAATATTTTGTGTTTTTGCTAATATTTTAGCCCTGCCCACCTGTCAAATTTGGCCTGCAAGGCAGATCCTGATAAGAATCTGACCTTTGGGGCCAAAAGGTTTCCCTATGCCTGTTCTAGATAAGCCAGCCTATTCAGCCTAGCTAGGGAGAGCCAATCAGGACTGGTCTACCTCCTCCATGGATGTGAAGGGAAGCTGGTAGAAGCTTTTACATGCTTCAAGAAATGGGGGGGGGGGGGGCTAGTAGAGAAATACAAATTC
The DNA here is from genome assembly GCF_964106645.2 of Podarcis pityusensis. Classification (NCBI taxonomy): domain Eukaryota; kingdom Metazoa; phylum Chordata; class Lepidosauria; order Squamata; family Lacertidae; genus Podarcis; species Podarcis pityusensis. Next base: position 102,375,398 of record NC_138029.1, read on the forward strand.
TGTACTTTTCTAAACCATAACATAGGCTACAAGAAATGTTGCATTTAAAATACATTGCAGGTAATATCATACTTTTTTCATGCTAAGAACCTTGAAGAAGAAAATAATGTTAAAACATAGATTTTCATTTGCCGTGGAGGGGGGAAAGTATGTGTTTATGTGACAAACGTAATGCACTCAGCAAGTGTTGTTGTCCTAATTTCATTGGATTTTGTTCCTAACATAAAATTTCCTGTCAATGTACCAAACAAGCAAGCAAAAACTATCAGTACAATAAAGGGTCATTAACCTATTGTCTATTTTCTTGGAAAGGTCTTTAACTGAACTTTAGAGGGGGGGGATAGAGTAAATCTGAGTCATAGGGCATGCCATGCTTCTGGTTGCTTTACTCATGTGTAAAATGCCATTTTGAACATTCAACTTTGGCAAATTATCTTTGAAATTATATAGAACATGTTAACTATATGAAAATTGGTCTGTAGGTTGACATTTTTGTGGCTTCACCCACATGTTTACTTAGATGATGATTCATTGATGCAGAACAGAGAGAGAATCCAAAAGAAATATTTCATATGCTTCAGATTTTGTTTTTGTTTTCTTTTAGCTGGAGTTGAGACGAAAGCAGTTCCATGTACTTCTGAGCACCATCCATGAACTTCAGCAAACACTGGAAAGTAAGTTAGTTCAGTATATAAAGGCATGACTTACTTTCCTTAGTGCGTGGGTTCAAGTTTATTTGTTGCTCCTTCCCTCATACACTCAGCTTGCCAAATTCCTGTCCTTCCCTAAATTTCATCATAAGCTTCAATATGTCCACTTACCTTTTCAGATTCAACTCAGTAGCACTCAAAATAATAGGGCATGACTTTTTCTATGTTCATTTTAAAGTGAATGTTTTTAAACAACAAGCACAATATTTATTTCAGATGATGAGAAGCTTTCAGAAGCAGAAGATGCCTCAGATACACCAATGGTATCTGCAGATAAACAATAGGCAGACCCCGGATATAGCTCCAAAGCCTGGAAGCCAATGGATACTTTTTTTTTCTTTTGGTCTCCTGAGAAACTAGATTGTATTTCCATTGGAATGCATTTGACTTAATGTTTGAAATGTCTTTTTAATACAATAAATAGTTGATATTACATACTTAGTCTTAGATTCACATTGCTTTTGTATTATGGAATTAAAATACTTTAGCCTTTGAGCTCTTTTCTGTCTTTTTCTTATTCAGTTTTTTAAAATCTCCATATTAATGTTAACACATCAGTACAGCTTACAAACAACAAAAAGAAGAGGAAGCAAAACGCAAAAAATATAATACAGGAGCATGACCTTATAGTGGTCACTTATTTGATGTCACCTTAGCTCGCATTGCTATAAATTTAGATATAACGTAGAAAAAAATGATATAAGGTTGAACAGTATTGCGATATTTCCAAAAACCCGTGAACAGGAATAATATCTCTATAACGTCATTTTGAGAGTTACATTTCAAGTAATAGGTCAGGTTTTTTGAGGAACAGTATATCCCATATTATTTTAATCCATTCTGCAATGTTAGGTGATTGTATTTGATTTCCAGTGTTGAGTAATGTATGTTCTAGTCACCACAAAAGCCAACAGGTCACACTTCAAGCATAACTCGTAAATATATCTTGCATGTGTTGCCGTTTGAGGTGTTAGCAATAAACAAAGGAACACTCTTGCCTTCTGAGCTCAGGTTACTGAAGCTATAAAATAGAGAACCTTTGGACCACAACAGCAAGGCCAAGAGCCTTGTTGTCTGGGCAGCCCAGGACCTCCATACGCTCTGCCCAGGCTTGCACCCCAGGGAGGTCACTTCAGTTTGACTTTCCCCCCAGAGGTGCACTCCATTGGCTCTTGAGAAATATGGAGGCCAACAAAAGGAAGAAATAGCAAAAACATGAATTGCTGCTGGCTTTGACAGTAGCATCAAATCTTAATCTACTTTGACCTTTCTGAGATGGTTAATCAGCTGTTAGAAGCGTCCCGGCAAATGGTTCACTTTAAACTTGAGTAATATTTTCAAAAGAAAGAAAAAGAAGGATATTAGCAACAGCATTTACACGGAAAGCACGTGTTTTTCCGTTTATGCTTCTTTGTGGTTCTTAAGGAAACCCTTTGGAACTGCTTAGAGGACTGCAGTATCCTGTCTCCCAAAGACTCGCACTGCTGCAGCTCTGCACTTCTCAGAGCCAACAGCTGGATGGATTTTTCACTGATGTTATCCAAGAGATTATCCACCTGTTGAGAAACGTGGATGAAAAATGGTGAAGTATAGCAAGATAAAACAAATTTGTTTGAACTGAAAGAAAGATGAAGGGTTTCAGTCACTTGTAAAGATAGAAAATATTGACTATCCTACACAATGTTATCAGCAATACAAAATTTGCCCATGGAACTGCAATGCGTGCAACACAGCAGGCTGTGGACTTAATGTACATGCATTTTCCTGCATGTGCAATGTCAGGACTGGTCGTTCTCCTCTTCAGATCACCACACAAACACTTCTCATTCTTTTATAACTTTTTATTGCGTATTAACAAACAATATTATAAACGGTTCTTTTCTTTAACTATTACTCCTCAGAGTCACTTATTTCAGATACTTTCTGAGTTCTGCTTCTCCGTGACCAGCAACTCTCAAAATGGCGAACACGCCATTCCTTTCGCTTTCCCACTTTTTTCTGACCTCCTTGCTAGAGCTGCCTTGTATCTCCCCTCCTCCTAATCTGAGCTATAACTTAACCCTTGCCTTTCCTGTGAACATCCGGTCCCTCCCTGTTGTTCCTGTTGTTCTCTTCTATTAGCTTCACTGCTCTCTTCACCCCCTTGGGGAAAACTTTCTCCCTCTGGAAAACTGGAAACTTCTAACTCTATTCCCTGACAGAAATACATCCCTCCATCAGGTCAGGAGCTTCAACCTGAGAAAAGAGCTGAGCGCTGAACTCTTCTAAAATAAGAATTTCTCACATGGGGAGTCCAAAGAAGAAAAGTCACAATAAGAGAGACTCATAAGCCCCATAATCTGGAGCAAACTTGACTGGTTCCAGGTTGAATCGACAGTGAAGTTTGGTCAACAATTCTTAAGCGCAGCTCATGAGCACTTTAAAATGAGTTGGGTTCACTTTCAATTAATGAGCGGTACGCAAACCCACTGAAAGAAATGGGTTTGCTCTGAGTATGACTAATATAGTATATCATTCATGCTGTTCATAGTTTGCTGGTAGGGAGAAGGAAGAATTGGGAGTTGGAAAGATAAAGGTCTATGGTGGAATTTAGATACATAAAAAACACTCTGAAAATGCTTTTTTTGACGTTTTGAAAAATATATTGAATTTGCCATAGCTCACCATCACCATCTAATGTCACATTTGTATAATTCACTTTACAACACACTTACAAACATTTTATTTGCAGCTGTATAGCCAAGTCCTATGTTGCACCATATAATTAAACAATGCTTTGATTCAAGATACCTGCATTTGAAGCTTCCCTAGTGTTATGTCTGAATGGTACCATACTGGTGGTATACTTTTCTTCTTCTTTTTGAACACTGAGAAATTTTTCTTTTTTGCCAAATAGGAAACCTGTTTTTTTTTGGGGGGGGGTGGGAAACAAAACATTCAGACAAGAACATAATTCTGTGATCCACATGAATAGGTGCTTTCCATTCTCTTCCATGAGAAAGGAACATGCCATACCTATGTAGACAATTTGTATTGTGAACACGGAAGATTTCCAGCCTCATAATAAATGGGGAAAGTTCATACAGGGAACTCCCAAGTCTGTTTGTCTCTTATCTTAAATTTGCACCCCTTGTTTCCACCACATGGTGCCCAAGTTGGCTAATACTAGTACAGTATCATAAAATGCAATGAAACAAAAAAATTAAAATGCAGCTAAAAATAAAAACAGTTAAAATTAATTTAACACATTTATGCATTGGCTTATAGGCTACAGGCTGTCAAAAATGTATCTTGATATGTTCAATAAGTAGGGTGGAAATAGCTATATATGTGCAGTGCAATCCCATTTAAAACATTGTGGATGACTTCTCACCGTGAAAGCTCCTCTACCCTTATAGTGCATTCCTATAAGACAGGCATAGGCACTGGTGCTGTTAGCTAGGGATGATGGGAGTTGCAGTCCCAAAACATCTGAAGGGCCACGTTTGCCTATGCCTGCTATAAGGTATATGTCTATAAGAGCTATTACACTTGTTAGCTTAAAAAAAAATGGAAACAACATTTTTAAACAATGGAAGTTAAGCAACATAAGTTCGCTGGGCCCTCTGTTTGGTTGCTGTTAGCAAGGGAGTACTGGAGAATATATACCATTCTTCTGATCTAGCAAGGCAATTTTGTGTTGAATTTTCAGGGTATGCTGCACACAAGCTTCCCAAACCAAGATGAATCTAGGTTATTTTCATTTATTCTTTTTCTTCTTTTCTTTTTAAGATTCATCAGGCACAGTTGTCTTTTGCCACATTTATGAACAAATAAAAGAGGAACAAACTTAATTTCGGGTCTGACCAGCAGAGGGCTTCATCAACCAAACAAAATTTGAATCCGACAAGAAGTCCTGTAGTTTTCCCCCCTGAAGAAACCAGCTGCTCAAAATTGGGAAACAGCACTGAAAAAAAGAGAATTCCTCCTTTGGCAGGATGTTGTCTTTGAATTGGGTTTTAGAAACTGAAAGCCTGTTTCCCCGCAAGCTTGCTCTTTAATCTAGCCTGCCTAGTTTATTAACCTTTTCTCTCACAGGTCAAGTAGTTATATTATGGGCTGCATCCTAATCCACAAGACATCTGCATTATATTAACCTTTATGCTTCTGCATTTAACAAAACAGTTGCACAACGCAGATAAGATCAAGCACTCTAGAAGCAAGAAGTGTGCAACCAGTGATCACCCTTCAGTCTGATTATAGTGAGTTTTTTCCAATGTCTCCTTTAATTTTGCAATATCCTTTTTTTTTTAATGGAGTGATCAGGGCTGTACATAGGTGATCAAAGGAGCTGTAGGTGTGGATGCTAGCACAGAAAATTCATTTCGAAAGGGGAGAAAGAAAGAGCCATTGCGAAGGGACAGCTAAATAGCTCAGAAAAATATTGTTATTGTTATTATTAAAATTTGTATACCACCCTTCATCTGCAGATTTCAGGATGGTTCACAATATAAATACAGTGGTACCTCGCAAGACGAATGCCTCGCAAGACGAAAAACTCGCAAGACGAAAGAGTTTTTCGTTTTTTGAGTTGCTTCGCAAGACGAATTTCCCTATGGGCTTGCTTCGCAAGACGAAAACATCTTGCAAGTTTGTTTCCTTTTTCTTAAAACCGTTAATACCCGTTAAAACCGTGCTTCGCAAGACAAAAAAATCGCAAGACGAAAAAACTCGCAGAACGAATTAATTTTGTCTTGCGAGGCACCACTGTAGCTACTTTTATACATGTTATGTTTGAATTTATTTACGAGTGCCCCATTTCAGCAGCTTACTTGACAGAGCTCCCTCTCCTCTACAGTTGTGCAAGTACTTAAACTGAGTGACTTAAAAACTTTGTGGAAATGTACATAAACGCCATATTTTAAAGTGAGCATTTTCTTTCCAAATCTGCGCACTGAGTTGGCATGTGTATACGTGCATAAAGTGAATAACATAGAAGCTCTAGGGTCTCAGCTGATACATAGGTAAAACACCCGGCTCGCTCTATAAAGAAACAAGCTGGTTGCCATTTAATAAATGCAACAAATTCAGTCTAATTTCCAGCATTCATCCATTACCTTTCGGATCCCAGGTGGCAGAGACACCACTGAGATGCGGCGCATCATCCGTCTTGCTTGCACAACCGTGTTTTTCCCATGCATGCTTTGTGCATGTTCTTCCACAATGTTTACATCCAGCTGAATTGATGCTTCAGAGAGGAAGGAAGAGGAAAGAAAGGATATAGTCAAGCCGAAATGGCGGCAGTTTCATTACCGATAAAAGATCAAATCTGTTCATTCTAGATTAGGTAACCTGGAATTAATATGACTGTTCTTTGGGCCAGGAGCAGATCACAAAAGACCTTTATGCAGATGCAGTACATAAATACACATTGCCTTTCCCCCTTCCCCATGCACTAAAGGTAAAGATTAAGGGACCCCTGACCATTAGGTCCAGTTGTGGCCGACTCTGGGGTTGCGGTGCTCATCTTGCTTTATTGGCCGAGGGAGCCAGCGTACAGCTGGTCATGTGGCCAGCATGACTAAGCTGCTTCTGGCGAACCAGAGCAGCGCACAGAAACGCCGTTTACCTTCCCGCTGGAGCGGTACCTATTTATCTACTTGCACTTTGATGTGCTTTCGAACTGCTAGGTTGGCAGGAGCTGGGACCGAGCAACGGGAGCTCACCCCGTCGCGGGGATTCGAACCGCCAACCTTCTGATCAGCAAGTCCTAGACTCTGTGGTTTAACCCACAGTGCCACCCGCGTCCTTTCCCCATACACTACATTATACTTAAAGGTAAAATGATCCTCTGTCAATTGACAGTCCAGTCTATTCCAGTCATGAACGACTGGGGTTGTGATGCTCATCTCACTTTACAGGCCATGGATTTTACGTGTTCTGCTCAGGCCACAATTTAGGGACTACATTGTGTATTTTAGTAGGCACCCTTGAAGCATGAACATGCTATGTGTGCCCAGTTTGCCTTAATTTAAATTTTGCGCACAAAGTGGTCATTGGCAAAGCAAGTTAAGTTACCGTTCCGTAAAAGCTTCTTCCTTTTCAGTGCTGGAAATACTTTGGGAGAAGGTAAGGCCCGAATAGCCCTTGGAAAGGCATGATACTTAGGGGGAACAGAAGTTGTCTTAGACACTACTGCTTTTGGAGAGCCATCTTCACCATGGAGCTTGGCCTTCTTCCTTGCCCTTTGATAGAAAGGGAATAACTTCCTCATTGTTGCCCTAAACTGTTTCATAAGGCTCTTTTTCTTGCCCACGTGGAATTCAAGAGTTTCAGAGTTGTCAGACTGCTGTCCTTGAGGCATCCGCCTATCCTCCTCTCTCACCAAATGAATAGGCATGACTCTTTGCCATCTGAAAATAAATAAAGATAATGGATAATTACTGACTCTCCTGGTGAGTAAGCCACCCACGGTCCTGGTTTATGCAGATGGTTCACTGTATTGTTGCAGACGTACTGAAACAAAATTTTGCAATGACACGTGAGGCTGCATTTCTGAAATTCAACATAGGGCTTTTAGGATTTCGTACCATTCCAATTTTTGTTTATAAAAGAGCACCTTTTTATCAAAGCAAAAAGAAAAGTACAGTCATACCTCGTGTTGCGTTTGTTTCAGGTTGAGCGTTTTCAGGTTGCGTCCCATGGTGACCCAGAAGTACCGGAAAGGGTTACTTCCGGGTTTTGCCGCTCGCGCATGCGCAGACGCTCAAAATGAACAAATCCCATTTGCAAGGGATCAGAGGTACCACTGTACAAACTTCAACCTTAACTTTTGTAAATGAATTCCCAGTGCATGATGGGTTAGTAATAAGGTTAGCGATCGAGCTGAATGGTCTTGGATGCCTTCCAACTGAGTGGTTCTATGGTTGTAAGGTTGGAATCTAGACATTAGAAGGACTGCTAAAGTGGTTCAACATGCTGGACAGGCCTGGTTTGGCCAAGTACTGGTGATTTGTTGCTGTAGGACCAAATGGTTGGAGACCTCCTAGGAGAAGAAAGAGCCTTGTCAGGGTGGGGGTCACCTTCCCCCTCCATCCTCCCAGCTGTGGATTGTACTAATTATGTGTATGCAGTCAAGCTAAGAGAAGGACAGAGGGCTGAGTTGTCTTCTGTAAGAATATTATGGTGCTGCTGGCATTTCCCTGAGAAATCTGATGGGAGCTTTGGGACCTCTGCAGGAGTTCAGCTGTATCTTCTTCTTCTGTGCTCAACTTCCAAAGCCCGCAGCTGGGAAATAACTTTCTTAGGACCAACCCAAAAGCCACCCCTCAAAAAGGAAGAACTTGAAAACTTGACATGTTTTGATGACCCTATGGTTGCTCCTAATTACTTAATTTTGGATATTTTTCTTCTTCTTATGGCTCAACATGAGTAACTTTGCTTCTCTCTCTCTCCCTGTGTGTGTGTATGCAAATAAAGCACATATCACAAAATGCCAGCAAGCCTCCAGAGACCTCTTTTCAAGAAAACAATTCAACAGGCATTTGTAGAACCTAGCTCTATGCTGTCCCTCTGGAATTCTCGCTAGGCAGAGAACTGGGGCATGTGCAGCTATAGATCTGCCTTCCCCAACTGAATGCCCTCCAGATGCTTTGGACTACAACTCCCATCAGCCCCAGCCAGCATAACTGCACAATACCAAAGCTAATAGGAGCACAACATTATGGGAGTTGTAGTCCAAAATGTCTACAGGTTGGGGCAGGCTGCTATAGACATCTCTCTGTGCATGTCCAAGGTGGCTTATATCAATTTTAAAGCATTCACCGAAAATACAAAAATTAGTACCACCATAAAAGAGTTAAAAACAGAGATCGGAGCAGCAGGCACAACCCTAAAAGGCAGAGGATCAACCTGTTAAAACGACTCAAGCCAATAGATTAGATATCTCCTGGAACAAGAATACTGTATTCATTCATTTCACTTCATATATTTATATAGTGCTTAATACTAAGACAGTCCCAGTTTACAAAACACCAAATCCCATGTATGCATTCTGTACAACGAACAACGTCACTGAGAAACAACAATGCAAACCAAACAATTGAGGGTTCACACACGCCATAAGCATCCCACCCCAAAGAATCCTAGGAACTCTAGTTTGCTAAGGGTGTTGGGAATTGTAGCTCTGTGAGAGCAACAGTTCCCAGATTTTGGGGAGAGGGAATGTGCTCTAAATGCGCTTTGCACGTATGGTGTGTACGCAGCCAAAATCCCCCCAAAACAAAAAGCATAGCTGTGCCTTTTGAAAATATCTTCTGAGTCAGGGAGCCCTTGACCAGACATGTGACCGAAGTTCCTGGGGAATTTCCACAACTTGTTTAAGGTGCAAGTGAAGAATTAGTGTGGCTCACCTATTGGTCTCTTTCCCTTTCACTTGGATGGCTTTTCCCTGAGCTTCAGGCATCTTTTCACTAGGAGGTCTTCGCATGCAGCTCCGAAGAGGACCAGGAAAGCACCTTGGGTTGAGGCGCATAGCTCTTTCCTTCCCAGGCTGAGTAGATTCCTAATATGGGAGCTTAATGTGCATTCAGGTCTCGGCGCTTCCTTGAAACACCTTCCCTTGCCTTGTAAAGATTCGGGCAGGTTGTGCCACAAAACGGCTCTACTTATTGAGAATCACATGGCCTCACAACAAATTTGTCAAAGCCCTGGGAAATTCCACAATACACAGCTCCTCATGGCATGGTAAATTCCTCCTCAGAGACGTGACACATTTTGGGACTTAGCACAAGAGGACGGAGTGAAGTCTATTTCATCCTCACTGACAAGGGTGCGGATTCTCCTCAAAGGCTGCCATTTTCCACCTCGCAATTCCTGGGTTTTCAAGATGCCCCTTTGTTTTGATGGCCGTGAGACAGGAGTTGCAAATGTGATTCACTCCAGAAGTTGCGGACTACAACTCCTATCAGTCCTAGCAAGCATGGTCCATAGGGATGAAGGGAGCTGTAGTCCACAACACAGGAATCTAGGAAACTGTGGGATAGCTCAGTTGGTAGAGCAAGAGACTCTCAATCTCAGGGCTGTGGGTTCAAGCCCCATGTTGGGCAAAAAGAGTTTATTGCATTGCAGAGGTTTGGACTAGATGTGTTTGTGGGAGGGGGGTTATTTGTTTGTTATGTATTTTGAGTTCTCTTTTTGTATCTTTATGTTGTAAACCACCCTGTGATCTTCGGATGAAGAGTGTAATAATAATAATAATAATAATAGATTCAGGTAGGTAGCTGTGTTGGTCTGACGCAGTAGAAATACACACACACACACACACACACACACACACACACACACACCCCGGTATATGAATTGTCCAGTAGCACCTTAGAGACCAGCTAAGTTTGTTCTTGGTATGAGCTTTCGTGTGCATGTACACTTCTTCAGATACACTGAAACAGAAGTCACCAGACCCTTATATATAGTGAGAGGGTGGGGAGGGGTATTACTCAGAAGGGTGGTAGGAATGGGTGGTTGGCTGATAGGTGTGGTAAGCCTGTTGATGACTGTTAACGACTGCAATTGGTCTTACAGGAAAAAGCAAGGGATGAGATGGCCAAAAATAGCTTTATCATGTATAGTGAGATAAGAATCCAATGTCTCTATTCAGACCAGGTCTCTCTGTGGTTTTAAGTTTGGTAATAAGTTGTAATTCAGCAGCTTCTCTTTCCAGTCTATTTCTGAAAGTCTTTTGTAATATGACAGCTACTTTGAGATCTTGTATAGAATGTCCTGGGATATAATAATAATAATAATAATAATAATAATAATAATAATAATTAATTCCTGTCTTAAGATGCCATTTAGGAATTATTGCCACCTTTCACTCACCCTTTTCCTTGTACCTAAAATACTGCTGGCTACAGAATGAGGATTTTCCTGTGGTAGGGAAGAGATATGTTCAACAGTAGCTGCAGCCTTCAGCTTCCAATGAAAATATAACCTTTCTGAAGCAAGGAATCTTGGGTGGCATTCACTGCTTTCTGTGTGCACACAGGAAGTCGGTTTCAGTGAATGAATCCAAGTCTGGCCAAGAGGACTTGGAGATGGATTTTACCTGAATGCAAGTGAAGACACCTGTCAGTCACCCCCCCCGGATATTCCATTCCCCTTTCCACTGCATTTTCAACACCCCCCCCCCCCCGTCTCCCAGTCAATTAGCATTCCATAGCATGGCTACTGAGCAATCTCAATCTTCATTGGTCTGTTTTTGGGATTCTCCCCTTAGCTTTCCTCCCCACGAAGGTCCCCCCCCCCATTTCTCTTAATGCTGGAGTTTCCCCAAAACAGCTAGTCCCTCCCTCTTGCATGTGGATAGTGCCATTCTGGCTATATAAAGCTTTGGCACTCAAACTTGAACATTGGAAATGGAGGCTGTAGCTATAGGGTTGGTAGCTGGGGTGGGTTTTTTTGCCCCAGGTGAACCCTCCAGAGGGGCGCCATTGAGGCTCCCAGCCTGTGTGCGTATGTATGTGAATGCGTGTGGAGGGAGTGCCAAACTGGGTCTTGGACCCGCATGAAATAAAGCGTAGTTTCGCCTCTGTGAGGGAATGATTTGTGATCCCAAACGGTCAAATGTTTGGTGAACTAGTGAGAAAGGTCCTATCTCCACTATAGTCACATGAACTGGCAGTTTTTCTACCAAAGCCTGAGTTTTGCTGAAAATTGTGAGTAAATGTGGTGTGTGTGTGTGTGGCCCGTCTCTTTACGGGACAAGCCTGGTCTGTAATGGAAACTTCTTTCCCCTCCCTGGGTGTGGTTCATTCCTCAGCTGAGTGGGAACAAGTTGGAATTTTAGTCTTTCCTGTGCAGCTAGTATGCCGAGTTGTCCATCTGTTGTTTACCAATGAATACATCTACAGAGGTACCTCAGGTTAAGTACTTAATTCGTTCTGGAGGTCCGTTCTTAACCTGAAACTGTTCTTAACCTGAAGCACCACTTTAGCTAATGGGGCCTCTTGCTGCCGCCGCGCCACTGGAGCACGATTTCTGTTCTCATCCTGAAGCAAAGTTCTTAACCTGAAGCACTATTTCTGGGTTAGCGGAGTCTGTAATCTGAAGCATATGTAAACTGAAGTGAATGTAACCTGAAGCATCTGTAACCCGAGGTACCACTGTACTGAAGTCAGCCTGACTCCTGTTGCTTCCTGGTACAGCGGTACCTTGGGTTACAGAAGCTTCAGGTTACAGACTCCCCTAACCCAGAAATAGTACCTCAGGTTAAGAATATCATCATCATCATCATCATCATCATCATCATCATCATCATTTATTTGGCCAGGTTTCCCCAGCCACTCTGGGTGGCTTCCAACAAAGTACAGTGGTACCTTGGGTTAAGTACTTAAGTCATTCCGGAGGTCCGTTCTTAACCTGAAACTGTTCTTCACCTGAAGCACCACTTTAGCTAATGGGGCCTCCCGCTGCTGCCGCGCCGCCAGAGCACAATTTCTGTTCTCATCCTGAAGCAAAGTTCTTAACCTGAGGTACTATTTCTGGGTTGGCGGAGTCTGTAACCTGAAGCGTATGTAACCTGAAGCATATGTAACCCGAGGTACCACTGTATTAAAATGCTTTAAAATATTAAAATATTAATACTTTAAAATATTAAAAGAACTTTGCTTCAGGATGAGAACAGAAATCACGCGGCAGCAGCAGGAGGCCCCATTAGCTAAAGTGGTGCCTCAGGTTATGAACAGTTTCAGGTTAAGAACGGACCTCCAGAACGAATTAAGTTCCTAACCCGAGGTACCACTGTATTAGGGCAGACAGGTTGCAAGACTTCTTCACACAGTGAGCACCCTTCCAACACCCAAGGGATACCATCACAGCTCCCTTTACAGGACTAAAATCCCCAGGGTTTCCTGGGCAGAGGAAATGGCTGCCTTACCTGTTTATGTGTGGATTATGCCCAAAGTCAACTGTAGTTCAGCAGAAGGTGTGAAGTAGCGCTTTTTGAACAGCAGAGGACAGCAGAGGATCACATTGTCCTCTTGCGATGCCTTGTTTTCTGATGAAATTTGCCTGTATTTTCTTAGCGGCTCTGAATTGGCAAAAGGGTATATTGCGCATGTTTGCTATGGTCTTTTCCATTTCATATATTCAGAAGTTTGAAATGTATGTCCAGAGTTGCATAATATGTTGGTCCTTTACAGTGCTTTGATACCTTTTCCAGAGGATCTTGAAAACACACACCTGGAGCATATCTTTTCCGGGAATGTCAAAATACATGCCATTTCATGTTGTGGAATTTCTTCCACTCTTAGAATCTGCATCGCAAGACGTTGGACCTCAGGGTGCCTTCCAACCCTTCATTTTTATGATTCTGTGATTCCTTATGTCTGGGTGCTGGTGGCGGGTAGGAATTACATAAGAACTGTAACTTACTTGAGGAACATAATAAGCCGAGGTAGACCATTGGTCCATCTAGCTTTCTGTCTTCTCTGACTGGCAGAAGTCCTTTACCTCACCTGCTTTCTAATCCTAAAAGATGCTAGAGCCCAGGCCTGCACGGAGTCTCTGTCACATGTCCTTCAATGATCCCCTGCTCTTTGATTCTAAGTATGTGGGTGTTGTATATCTGCATACTTGGGGCTGCTCACTTTGCTCAGAGAAAAACGCCTGAAATTTTTGTCAAATGAATTCTGAGCAATTTTGCTTTTTTTCCCAGAAGTGGCTTTTATGATAGAATACCTGCAACTAGCAAAATTGACTGGAAAAATCAGAGGAGTGTCAAACCAGAAGGTATATAGGGAATGGAAAATATTTAACGAATGCTTAAAAATGTACTGTACGAACAATAAGATACTTTCAGAAATAGAGTGATACTGGTAACCAAGAATTACATAAAATATAATTGTGGACTATATATCTATATACAAAACAAAATAATATGAATCTGTGCAAGGAATATAGATAAGTAGTATAATGAGAATTATTGGAAGTTATATATTTTAATCATCATGTAAGTGTAATATATTGTATTTGTTGTTGTTTGTTTCTTTATCTTTTCTTATTTCATTGTTTCTATTCATTTCTATTGTTTTCTGTTTTATATGTTATGTAATTCATGTATATTTGTCTATGTGAAAATTAATAAAGATTTTCTTTAAAAATCCCCCAAAACCAGAAGTGGCTTTTACGCAGACCCCCTCAAGTGTCCCTTTTTTTCAGGACATCGCAAATTGGGAGAAGCCGCCTGGGCTTCCATTGTTGTTGTTGTTTAGTCGTTTAGTCGTGTCCGACTCTTCGTGACCCCATGGACCAGAGCACGCCAGGCACTCCTGTCTTCCACTGCCTCCCGCAGTTTGGTCAAACTCATGCTGGTAGCTTCGAGAACACTATCCAACCATCTCATCCTCTGTCGTCCCCTTCTCCTTATGCCCTCCATCTTTCCCAACTTCAGGGTCTTTTCCAGGGAGTCTTCTCTTCTCATGAGGTGGCCAAAGTCTTGGAGCCTCAGCTTCACGATCTGTCCTTCCAGTGAGCACTCAGGGCTGATTTCCTTAAGAATGGAGAGGTTTGATCTTCTTGCAGTCCATGGGACTCTCAAGAGTCTCCTCCAGCACCATGCGGAGGAGCTTCCATTCCCAGTCCCAAATGTCCTGATTTCGCTCTCCCTCTATCATTGTGCCAGAGCAAGGGAGGAAAGATGGATGTTTTGGGGTTCTGCTGTAGCACAAGTCCACAAACAGAACCAAAAAATGGAAGAAAAACTTACCTTGACCTCCTCTTCCAGAACCTTGTCTGTGATGCCGGAGGAGGAGGAGGAGATATGTCCAGTCTGTGTTGCGTCAGGAGATGTCACACTGGCAAGTCACACCCAGATGCCCGCTTTTCTGGAGGTGGTGGAGGCCGGCTGACTGACCTGCCTTTGGAAGGCTGCACCAGGCTTCCTGCTTCTCTGGGGGCAGTGGCTTGGTGTGGCCTGCTGGAAGGCCATGCTGGCTTCTCTTGAGTCCAGAGAAGTGATGCTAGAAGGCTTCACCGGCATCTGCCGCGTCTCCCGACGTTCCCCAGATGCTGCGGAGGAGAAGGAGGAAGATTGCAAATGCAGGGAGGGGGAGGGGCGAGCGGGTGGGCGAGGAAGGAATCGGCAGCAGAGAGGGGGCGAGGGATGGGCTGGGGTGTCCCGAACTGCCTTTCCAAAATGTTGGACGGTATGTTTTATTTTATGCGACAGATCATATAAAATGTGGAAATCATGAGGTAAGGAAATGCTGTGAAAACAGAATGAAGTGCCACTGTTATTTCCTCCCAGAAGGAGAGTGCCTCTCACACGGGGGGGGGGGGGGACAACTTTAATAAAATACAGCGGTACCTCAGTTTTCAAACGTAATCCATTCCGGAAGACCGTTTGACTTCTGAAGCGTTCGAAAACTGAAGCGCTTACTTCTGGAAGCATTTACTTAAGGAAAACTCAAAACAGAAGCCATGTGGCACGTTTGACTTCTGAAAAGCATCCGAAAACCGAAGCAGTTACTTCCGGGTTTCGGCATTCAAAAACCGAAATGTCCGACTTCCAATATGTTCAAAAACCAAGATCTCACTGTATATGCACAATCAATTACATGATGTGGTGCACACACATCATTTGAATGGTGATGGCCACCAACTGTGGGGGGTCCCACCCCCCTCAGATATTTTATGGGGTGGCTCAAAGACCCCTTGGCCCCTAGTCATTGACTCCTATGCTCTCACACCCCCGTAGTGCCTCTCCCAGGGCTCCACCCAAAACATTTCTCCACTGCAGGAGAAACACAAGGTGGCTAGCAACCCCCAGGAGAAAGAAAAGGCAAATCTCTAAAGGCCTTTTGTTTCGGAGACATTTCTGTGGCTCTTGCTTGCATAAGACACCATCTAAGATTTCCAAATCTCCAACCATGCCTGAATTCAAGCAAAAGGAAGCTGTTCGCATTCTGGCCCACCTGGGTCCAGGTTTGTTTGCAGAGTGCCAAGACCTGTCATTCACCAGGCCTCCTTGAAACTGCCACTGTTACGTTGGCAGCGAAAAAGGCAGCTCCCCGTTTTAAGTGGTAACCAGACTCTGCCGTTGGCTTAGAGAAAGAAAAACCAACAAGTTCATACGGAAAACTTGGAAACAAACCCTGTCACTCAGAACACTTCATGTTAATGCTGTGGAAGAGCTTGGGTTGCCCTTACACTTCAGGGTGTGCATCAAAGCAGAAGGTATTGCTGTACGCGCATACAAATTAGTCAGTAGGCGACTCTAGAAGAAGAAGGAAAAGAGGGGGAGAGAAAATGTTTAACATTTTTATTATTTTTCTTTGGCTGGAAACCACACAGGGTGAGTGCCTCGATCATCTACTTCCAATGATATAAACCTGACTACATGGTCATAGTTATTTATTTCACTATATGAGATGACCAGTGCTTGTGTGTGTGTGTGTGTGTGTGTGTGTGTGTGTGTGTGTGTGTGAGAGAGAGAGAGAGAGAGAGAGAGAGAGAACGAGAGAACTCACCAGTATGGAGTACCACAATGTCCTTTTTTTGCTGCCTCCGGCAGCCATTTTGTGCTGATAATCACAGCATTTATACCAAATAGAAGTACCAGCCCCTCATTTTTTATCCCCTCTTCCCCCAAAAGCACTGGAGATGGCTCCTCTTTACGGGGCAGAACCCCCATGAGCTAACTGACAGGTCCCTCTTGAGCTAACTCATTTTTCTAATCAACTGGCTTTTCTTTTGCTGCCAGACCAACCACTCATACTCCCAAGAGGGACAGCTATTCAGGTTGCTAAAAATGGATGAGTGCTTTGGGGTTTGCAGAGCTAGTAGGAAGAGCCATCCTGGAGCCTTAGCTAGTGAGGAGCTAATTGCCAAAAATGGAATGAAATGTGATAATAAAAGGATTAAGGTTCAAATGGCATGTTGTTATATTAACTGCATAGCTAGCATCTACACCTGGTTCCCCCCTCTCCCTTTTCTTACTGGGTGTGGAGGGGATTTTCACCAGGATTGGAGTGAATGGGCATTATTATTATTATCCCACCTTTCCTTCAAAGAGCTCAAGGTGCGGTACGTCATCCTCTCTGCCTCCCCATCTTCTCCTCAGAACAACCTGAACCGTAGTGAGAATTGTACAATTGGAAGGGACCACAAGGGCCATCTAGTCCAACCCCCTGCAATGCAGGAATCTTTTTGTCCAATATGGGACCCCAACCCACAACCCTGAGATTAAGAGTCTCCTGCTCTACCAAACCCCCATCTCCAAGGTCACCAGACTACAATTACATTCATTTCTAGTTTGCCCATGAGGACGCTTTGATTTGTTCTGAGTCCCAAACCTAGCTGAAATCTGGTTTTACTGGATCTGCCCAATGGCTGGTTATGAGCACAATTCCAACAGCATCAGCACAGGTGAAATCTCTCTCTGCAAAAGCACTGCACTGATACAGAGGGGGTGGAATATTAAGATGGTCTGAACTGCTATGGTAGTAGTAGTAGTAGTGGTGGTGGTAGAGAAGTGGGTGGTGCTGTGGTCTAAACCACTGACCTCTTTGGTTTGCCGATCAGAAGGTCAGCAGTTCGAATCTCCGCAACGGGGTGAGCTCCCGTTGCTCTGTCCCAGCTCCTGACAACCTTAGCAGTTCAAAAGCACACCAATGCAAGGAGATAAATAGGTACCGCTGCGACGGGAAGGTAAATGGCATTTCCGTGTGTTCTGGTTTCGATCACAGTGTTCCATTGCACCAGAAGTGGTTTAGTCATGCTGGCCACATGACCCATTTGGCTGTGGACAAACTCCGGCTCCCTCGGCCTGAAAGCGAGATGAGTGCCACAATCCCATAGTCACCTTTGACTGGACTTAACATTCCAGGGACCCTTTACCGGGTGTATAGTAGTAGTAGTATAGGTAAAGGTAAAGGGACCCCTGACCATTAGGTCCAGTCGTGACTGACTCTGGGGTTGCAGCGCTCATCTCGCTTTACTGGCTGAGGGAGCCAGCGTACAGCTTCCGGGTCATGTGGCCAGCATGACTAAGCTGCTTCTGGCGAACCAGAGCAGCGCATGGAAATGCTGTTTACCTTCCGCCGGAGCGGTACCTATGTATCTACTTGCACTTTGACATGCTTTTGAACTGCTAGGTTGGCAGGAGCAGGGACCGAGGAACAGGAGTTCACCCATTTGCGGGGATTTGAACCGCCAACCTTCTGATCGGCAAGCCCTAGGCTCTGTGGTTTAACCCACAGCGCCACCCACATCCCTATAGTAGTATAGCATGTCCCTATTTTCATGCAGAATGTTGGAGGGTATGTAATACAGTGCTTTCAATATTCAGCGAGTTCTTTACATACATTGTCCCTGCTCTCCTTTGAACAGCCTTGAAAGATAGGTCAGTATTATGATTAGAAACAGGCAACTCACAGTGGATCGATTGGCTGAGAAAACAAGCTGAAGTATTTTACACCGAAATAGCTCTGCTTATTTGCCAAAGCCAACCCAACTTTATGATGACGCACAGAATTGTGTCCTCTAACTTCCAGAGTAAAGGGGATGGCAAGCAAATACAGGGGCATTGCATGGGGAAGAAAGGGGGAGATTAGATCTCTCCCCCATGGTCAGAACACCATTCCCGAAGACCTCCGGGTATAGGGCAGTATATAAATTCAAATAATAATAATAATAATAATAATAATAATAATAATAATAATAAATAATTGCTACTCCTGCTGCTTCTGCTGCCCCAGCTAGTAAACTTTGTTTAATTCATCTTTTTATTGGATTTTAATGTAAACTGGAGAAGAATTCTGGAGCCTTGTAAATGCTCATAGGGCCCCTCCAGACTGGGTTGGGTTTTTTTTTGCTTTTTTCTGTGGGTGTACTCTTCAACATGCCATTGACACTGTCTGTAATAGTGCACTAATGGTGAATTTATACTGGACTATTTGCAAGGCGTTTTGCTTTGTTAGTTGTTCTGCAATGCTACTGCATTATTGCCATCTAGAGGGGCACTCTTGCACTATAGCACATCAATAATGGGGCAAAAGCAGTGTTAGAATTCCTGCTCCGTGATTGCAGTCATGGGATTGTTGTCTATTACATGACGGTATATGTTTTGACTCCATAGATTGGGAAGTGACAGAGACAGGATGTTTGTGTTACTGTGTTCCGTGAAGTGGGACTATTGTCCTTTGTTCTTTTTCTCTTTGCTGTCTGATGCTAGAGAGAGATGGAGCCATGTTGCAGTGCTCCATGTGTGTTTATATGTAAATAAAGTAGATTAGCCAAAATGCTGAATTGCTGAGTTCTGTTACGCATGGTGCGCAAACTCTGCGGATCCCTAAGTGTGCCAGTGTCAGTTGGCATCCGTCGCTGTGATGTTCAGACTGTAGAAAGCTTTTGAAGCTCCCGAACAATCAACCAGGAGGGAGAGAACATGCCAGTTGGGCATGTGTTTCTACCAGGGTCCTACTCGAGTGTAGGCTGAGCTCCTGACGAGCAGAACATTCATGAAAAGTTGCAGGATTCCAGCAGTGAATTACAGGGCATGCAGTGATTGGAAACAAAACAGTATTGGAACTTCCACAGGCACAAATGGTATTGAAAGCAGGATACCGGCCCTTACATCATCATGAGTACAAACCTTCATGAAACAATAAAATGGACACCTTGAACATTTCTTTGTTGTGAGCACAATACACCCCCTGAAGTTTGTAGCTGGACCCAAGACTGGATTTCTCAATAGCCTGAATTCTGATCCCCATGGGTTATAGATGGGGGATGAGACTGAGAGACAGGGGCTTGCCTAAGATCACCTAGTGAATTCATGGTGGAGATTATATCTGAACCAGACACTTGCTGGATCTCAACTCACACTGCAAATGTATCTGCATCTACTCAGAATTAAGTCCCATTGAAGACGTCCTTGCAAAAGGCAAGAGCCTGTTTTGCCCTCAAGCTCCCTATGGCCACTAGTGGAGAGGACCAGTTGATATACAGCTGCCTGTAGGATTGCAAACTGGGACTGACTGCAGGTTGGCTGCTTTAAAACGACTCGTGTACAAATGTATGCAGTTTTAATCAATTAAAAGATGGATTAATTGGTTAAAGCTCGCAGGATCAATCAAGACTTCTTTAACTGGCTGATACCCCTTTATCTATTTATGTGCTTTTTAAAAGGAACATCTGGTTCAAATGGCTAAGATGTGATGCAGGAAACCAGCTGCATACACACCAAGCATTTAAAGCACATTTAAAGCACATGACTTCTCCCAAAGAATCCATGAGGATAGCAGTTTGTTAAGGCTGCTGCAAATTGTAGCTCTGTGAGGGGCAAACTACAATTCCCAGGATTCAAAGAAGAAGAAGAAGAAGAAGGGGAGGAGGAGGAGGAGGAGTTTGGATTTGATATCCCACTTTATCACTACCCTAAGGAGTCTCAAAGCAGCTAACATTCTCCTTTCCCTTCCTCCCCCACAACAAACACTCTGTGAGGTGAGTGGGGCTGAGAGACTTCAAAGAAGTGTGACTAGCCCAAGGTCACCCAGCAGCTGCATGTGGAGGAGCGGAGACGCGAACCCGGTTCCCCAGATTACAAGTCCATCGCTCCTAACCACTACACCACACCAGCTTGAGAGAAGTTACATGCCCTAAACAGTTTTAAATGTATGGTGTGTACACTTTAATCATAAACCCTCTTACCTGAGAGTAAGACCCACTGTAAACAGGATTTACTTCTGAGTGGACATGGTTATGATTGTGCTGCAAGTGCCTTGTTTTGTTTGTTTCTAATAAAGTGATAAGTTTAATACTGGCAAACGGACTGCAATCCGTTGAAAAACTGAAATAGGTTAAATGATGAAAAGTGTCAACGTGGTATATAACTTCTCTTTCAGGTCTCACGTTACTCAGCGTAATGTCTGAAAGACCTCGGCCTTTGGCAGAAAACACACCTGAGCATACGGTAGTAACCAACATCACCGTGGTTGTTCCTGACCACAGTTCTTTAGTTGGGGGACCAGCCATAGTTAATGCTTACCCAATAGAGCACCCCTTTGTCATTACTCCAAAGGGCACAGATCAATGGCAGGTGGGTATTTGTACTAAATGGATATAGTTAATTACATCTGATCAAAACCCCACATTGCCCATTGGAAATACTGTATACTGTATACTCCTTTCATTTGTGGCAAGGGCCTGGAACTTCTTGGAAACTTCCATTCCCAGTGCTTATTTATTTACTTAAGATGTGAGGAGGAAGACGATGAAAGTGTAACAAGATCTGACAGAAGCCAAGGCTTACTGTTTGTCCATGTTATTTGTGATGCTCTATTATGTTTTAGAGGGGCAAATGGGGCTCATCAACCCAGGAAGGTAGCCGATCTAGGTGAAGGAAAAGTCTGAAGGAAAAGGGCCTTCGCGGTAGTGGCACCCACCCTGTGGAACGCCCTCCTATCAGATGCTAAGGAAATAAACAACTATCTGGCTTTTAGAAGACATCTGAAGGCAGCCATGTAAAGGGAAATTTTTAATGTTTGATGTTTTATCGTGTTTTTAATATTCTGTTGGGAGTTGACCCAGAGTGGCTGGGAAACCCGGCCAGATGGGTGGGGGTATAAATAATAATAATAATAATAATAATAATAATAATAATCCCAAATCTCCACTGCCTTGCAACTATATTCATGGAAAGGCTTTGGGAGTAAACTCTGAGGAACAGTGCTTTCCCCCTGGGGGTACTCAAGGGTACACAGTACCAGCACCTTTGTTTTATAGAAGAAAAGCACTTCTGAGGAACAATCAATACCTGCTACCTTGTGGAGTATCTTTGGGAGAAGAAAGGGTTAAGGAGTAAACCCCACACAAATCTGGAGTCCCTAAGGCAACTGCCTAAGGATGGCACCTTGTATGCTTCCTTCCAGCAACTCCTGTAGCCAAGCTGGTGCTAAATGTATTGCTCTGCTTTCCTTTGGACCATATCAGCGAGGTCGAGAGGGGTGTCTTGTCAAATGGCAAGCCCAGGACCTCCATACACACTGCCCAGGCTTGCGCCCCAGGGACGTCACTTCGGTGATGCTAACACAGCAAAAACGGCATGGGAGGCAGTAGTTTTTATGTCTTATTATGATATTATTATTGGTTGTTCGTAAGCTGCTCTGAGATTCATTTGAACGAAAACAGTATAGAAATACAATAAATCAATTTATGGTCAAATCATCATTCAAAAGGAATGCTCAATGCAGGGCCGGCCCTACCATTGTTGTTGTTGTTTAGTCGTGTCCTCGTGTCCGACTCTTCATGACCCCATAGACCAGAGCATGCCAGGCACTCCTGTCCTCCACTGCCTCCCGCAGTTTGGTCAAACTCATGCTGGTAGCTTCGAGAACACTGTCTGAAATATACTCAGAGTCGCAAAGTGATTTCATGCTCTTTATTCAGCTCATAGTGGTGAGGAGGAATGAATGAATGTCCCCTCACAGTATCTGCTTTATATACATTATTTACACAATGGGCTGCACATGATTGGCTAATTCTGGAATTCTACTGTAAGCCAATCAGGTTGTGGATTCACTTCTATCTGGAGCAGGATTGGGTGGTTCCTGCCAACCAATCATACTGCTGCATTGTTCTAGGACCAATCAGACTGCTGCATTCTGAATCCTATTGTTCTAGGACCAATCAGACTGCTGCCTTTTGGATCCTATTGTTCTAGGACCAATCAGACTGCTACAGTTTGGATCCTATTCAACTCAGTACATAACACCCCTCCCCTCTAAGTTCCAGTCCTGCCCGGGAGGTCGCATTCATAGTCCTCAAGGTATGCCGGCGGCCTACGTGTGCGTTGTGGCCTGGGGTGTTCCCTGGTCCGGGCTCCGGGTTCTGGCTCGTGTTCCAAGGATGCTGGCTGTGATGCGGCTGTTTGGTCTGGTGCAACCGGCTCGCTCAGTCGTGGTTCTGGTTCCGGTGTCCTTTCGGCCTCACGGGTCCTCTCTGTATTTACTGATTCTGCCTCTCCTGCTGGCCCCTCCTGCTCTATGGGCCTCACTGCCCCGCTGTTCCCTTGGGACTCCTCTGACCTGTCCTCCTCCTGGTTTTCTCCCGGGAATCGTCGCCGTATCTGGTCGCAGTGGCGGCGCCAGCATTGCCCCCCATCCGTTAGCACCTCGTACGACACGGGGCCAGTGACCCTGGTGATTGTGGCGGGTACCCATGCTGGGCCTGCCCCAAAATTCTTTGCGTACACTGGGTCCTGGGCCTCGAAGGTCCGGGGGTTCCTGCCTTCCCCCACCACTATCTCATCCTGAGCTCTATCGGGGTGAAGGCGGTCCAATCTGATTGCAAGGCGCCGACCCATTAGTAGTTCAGCGGGGCTCCGGCCAGTCGTTGAGCTGGGGGTGCTGTGCTGTGCTAGAAGGAATGTGGCAAGGCGGTACTCCCAGTCCCCTTGCGTCATGCGGCGAAGGGTGTCCTTGGTGGTCCGCACCATGCGTTCTGCTTGGCCATTGGTGGCAGGGTGGAACGGCGCCGAACGGATGTGGCGGATGGCGTTCTGCGCTGTGAAGGTTTGGAATTCTCCTGACGTAAATGCAGTCCCGTTGTCTGAGACGAGAGTGTCAGGGAGCCCGTGGGTTGCAAACAGCCTGCGTAGTACCCGGATGGCTGCGGACGTGGAAGTGGACGGTACCAGTGCGACTTCCAGCCATTTGGTGTAGGAGTCCACCACTATGAAGAATGTTTTCCCCTGAAAGGGGCCAGCGAAATCCACATGCAGGCGTGACCATGGTGCTCGGGCGGACTCCCAGGACTGGACTGGGGCCCTTGGGGGATCTGGGCGGGATTCTTGGCAGGCCTGGCAGTGTTTGACCCAGGCCTCTATCTCTCCATCGATCCCCGGCCACCACACATAACTCCTGGCAAGGGCCTTCATTCTTACTACCCCTGGATGTGTCTCGTGTAGGGCTGTGAGGACCCTTTTGCAGAGGGGCTGGGGAACAACGACTCTGCTTCCCCATAACAGGCACCCCTTGTGGGCCGACAGTTCATGTTTGCGGGTTGTGTAGCCGGCGAATTCTGGCCCGGGGCTGCTGCTGGGCCATCCCCTCCACACCCAGTCCAGGACCCGGGAGATGACCCTATCTTTCTTGGAATGGTGTGCAACTTCTTGTGCCTGAATGGGGCGGTCGGGAAGCAGCTCCAGGCTCATAACCTCTTGTGCAGGTGCTGGGTCAGGGCCTGTTTCCGGTAGTGGTAGCCTGCTGAGGGCGTCCGCATGGCCCATCGCCTTCCCAGGTCGGTGAATCAGTGCATACTGGTAGCTGGCAAGGAAAATTGACCACCTGAGGACGCGAGGAGACAGCACTTGGGGGGTCTGCTTTTCGGGGGCAAACAAGCCAAGCAACGGCTTGTGGTCAGTCACCACGGTGAAGGGCCGCCCGTACAAGAAATCATGGAATTTTTTTACTCCCTTTACGATTGCCAGACCCTCCTTGTCGATTTGCGAGTAGTTCCGCTCGGTTGTGTTGAGTGTCTGGGAAAAGTACGCCACCGGTACCTCTCTTCCATCCGGGAGTTGGTGCCCCAGGACAGCTCCAATGCCATAGGGTGAGGCGTCGCATGCTAGCACCACCGGCAGCCTCTCGTCGAAGTGTGCCAAGACCGAGTTTGAGACAAGCAAGTCCTTGACTGCCTGGAATGCGGCCTCCTGGCGCTGGCCCCACACCCAAGGGGCCCGCTTGTCCAGGAGTCTGTGTAGGGGCTCCGCTACCGCCGCCTTGTGGGGAAGGAAGGAATGGTAAAAGTTCAATAGCCCCAAGAAGGCCTGAAGTTCAGTCTTGCTCTTGGGCGCTGGGGCATCACAAATGGCCCGTACCTTGTCCCCAGTCGGGTGGACCCCTTCTGCGTCCACCATAAATCCCAGAAAGTCCACCTGAGGCACTCCTAGTAGACATTTTTCCCGCTTCACCTTGAGACCCGCCGTCTGGAAACGGTGCAGAACGGTGCGGAGGCGGTCCTCAAACTCCTCTGGTGTGGGGCCGGCAATCAACACATCATCGAAGAAGGGGGTGACGCCAGGAATCCCTTTAAGGAGAGAGTCCATTATATTCTGGAATATGCCTGGTGCCACGCTGACACCGAATTGCAGCCGCTTTACCCTGAACGCTCCTCTGTGCGTCACAATCGTCTGTGCCTCTGCTGTGGCCTCATCTACTGGCAGCTGTTGATATGCTTGGGCCAAGTCCAGCTTGCCAAAAATTTTCGACCCAGCCAGGGTGGCAAGGACATGGCTGACCACTGGCACTGGGTATGCGTGGGCCGTGAGGGCCTTGTTTATGGTACATTTGTAGTCTGCGCAGATGCGGACCGAACCATTAGGCTTGACGGGTGTGACGATTGGGGTTTCCCAGGGAGCATTAGGCACCGGCTCCAGCACTCCTTGCTCTACGAGTCGGTCCAATTCCTCGTCTATACGGGGTTTCAAGGCGAACGGGACCCGGCGGGCCTTGAGCCTGACCGGTCGTACTGCGGGGTCAAGCTGTAGCGCAATGGGGGGGCCCGTATACTGTCCCAATTTCCCATCGAAAACCCCTGGAAATTCCTTGCATATGGCGTCCACGTCCACTTGTAAGCTAGTGTGGTTCACCCCGGTGACAGCTAGCCCCAGTGGTCCAAACCATGCCAATCCCAGTAAGCTAATGTAGGGGCCCTTGACCACAAGCAAGTCCAGTTGCCGCGTCCGCCCTCGGTATTGCACCCTGAAGGTCCCCACCCCCATTGTGGGGACCTTACGTTTCTGGAAGTCCCGGAGGGTGAATGGGGCCGGCCTGAGTTTGGGACCCCCAGTGGGACACAGTTTCCTTAAGGTCCTTGCCGAGATTATGGATAGAGTTGAACCCGTGTCAAGCTCCATGCGGCATGGGGCCCCCTCTATCTGTACCTCTACATAAATTTTCTCTACGTTGGGGTGGGGCAACTGGTATACCTGGAAGTCCGTGAGCTCCGTCGAGTTGCCTTGGTGCGTTGGGCCCCGGGACCTGGGGCTCTTGGATTGGTCATCTGATGCCTGGTGTCGGGTGGGCCGAGCCCGACACACCCGGGCGATGTGTCCCAATTTTCTGCACTGCCTGCACTCTGCGTTGCGGAAACGGCAGGTCCTCCTCTCGTGACTCTCCCCGCAGCTTGCGCAGTTCCCTCCTTCTCGTCGAGGCAGCTGTGGTCTGTGCGCTGCTTGAGTGCGCTGCTGTACTCGGTGCACCTCCTCCCTGTCGGATCCTGAGTCGTCGGTGAGGTCTTCATGGTGGACCCTCGGTTGGGATGGCAGGCTCGGCCGTGCCTCTTGGGTCGACCTCTCGGCAGCTTCTGTTGCCAGGGCCTCCTCCAGAGCGACCTGGAACGTTAGGTCCTTCTTAGCGTAGAGGCGTCGTTGCAGCTTCTCATCCTTCAGGCCACCGACGAGGCGGTCACGAAGCATGTTCTCCAGCTCTGAGAAGTTGCAGAACCGGGCGGCTTGGCGGAGAGAGGTCACAAACCCAGTTATGGTTTCCCCAGGGGCTTGCCGCTTTGCGTAGAAGGCATTTCGACGAGCCACCACTGAGGGCTGCGGCGAAAAGTGCCCCTTCAGCTGTTCCATTATTGTTTTGTATGGAACAGTAGCGACGTCTTCAGGCGCAAGGAGAGCCCGGGCGATTTCAAACGTCTCCTCTCCGCAGACGCTGAAGAATATCGCCCTCTTCTTGGCGTCTTCTTCGTCGGTGACCCCTTTGGCTTCTAGGAGGAAGGTGAAACGGGAGGCGTACGCTTCCCAGTCTCCAGATGCTGGGTTGAATGGCGAGAAGCTGCTGTTGGCTGCCATTCTGAGTTCCTTGTGCCCCGGAGCTGAAGCCTGGATACACGGTGCGAGGCAGCGGTGCGGCAGTTGGCGGTGCTGCGGTGCTGTGTGTGGCAGTCAGCTCAGCGGGATCCCACCTTCGTCGCCAGTGAAATATACTCAGAGTCGCAAAGTGATTTCATGCTCTTTATTCAGCTCATAGTGGTGAGGAGGAATGAATGAATGTCCCCTCACAGTATCTGCTTTATATACATTATTTACACAATGGGCTGCACATGATTGGCTAATTCTGGAATTCTACTGTAAGCCAATCAGGTTGTGGATTCACTTCTATCTGGAGCAGGATTGGGTGGTTCCTGCCAACCAATCATACTGCTGCATTGTTCTAGGACCAATCAGACTGCTGCATTCTGAATCCTATTGTTCTAGGACCAATCAGACTGCTGCCTTTTGGATCCTATTGTTCTAGGACCAATCAGACTGCTACAGTTTGGATCCTATTCAACTCAGTACATAACACTGTCCAACCATCTCATCCTCTGTCCTTACCATTAGATGGAGTGAATTGGCTGCCTCAGGTAGCAGATACTGAGGGGCAGGGAGTGGACAGAGCAATGTGTACCACATGGCCTGCCCTGCACCAGGGCCAACCCAAGTCATTTTCCTGCTTGAGGCAAAGGACAAGATGGCTCTGCCTTCCCCAATTCCAAATTTGGAAGCATACCAGACTGGCAGTCAAATACAACCTATAAGCCAGAAATGGAGAACATTTTCATCCCAAGGGCAACCTTCTAGAACCTCTCATGAGCAACTTTCCAGAGGATGCACATCAGTGGTGGGTGTGGATTAAAGTGATGATTGTTACTATGTGGTTTTCTTCATGAATTAACCCATTCATTTGAAAAAAAAATTGTGATTAGTGGTTTATTTGCTAACTGATTCTTCTTCAACTACTAATGTACGATGATCCATTTGTATTTTTCATTGATTTTTTTTTTCTCATTCAGAAACCGCAAGCTGATTCCTCTACATGTCTTGACGAGTTGACAAACTCGACAGGTGTTTATTTGCTAGTTCATTTTAAAAATGGACTTGTCGCTTAAGAATGAATTTGTAAAGTAACAGTGGAGGAAAACAGTTGCAGTTTACCCTTGCTGC
This sequence comes from Podarcis pityusensis, assembly GCF_964106645.2. Lineage (NCBI taxonomy): Eukaryota > Metazoa > Chordata > Lepidosauria > Squamata > Lacertidae > Podarcis > Podarcis pityusensis. The sequence goes on from NC_138029.1 coordinate 102,403,079, forward strand.
GGCTGTTGCTTTGTGTTATATATTTATTTTTCCCTGACATCTTTTATCATGCATCACCGAGCAATTGTGCTTTCCTGTATTTTGCATTATCATATCATTACCCATTGTCGAGCTCCTCTCTCCTTGCTTGTTTGCTTTACAATTATTCCTTCCATCTAGGAGGGGGATCTGGGCAGTCAGTCAAATAAAACAACAGCCATTTCGCCACGAAACAATAGTAAGGCAACAAAATGCACTGATTGCATAGGCACACCAGTGCGAAAAGAGGCATGGAACGCTCTGCTCTATAATCTGCCAATTGCTACCTGTCAGAGCACAATTAGCTACAGAAAATAAGCCGGGAATGTGGGGTGTTAAACTGAACTTGGGATGGTGTTTGCGTCTGTCTCTTATTAATTTTTATGACGGAAGTAGCACTGAGCTCAAGTAGAAAAGAACCTTGATGTACCAGTATATGCTGCTATGGTGCCGCTCCTGACTGTGTATCATCTTTTCATTACCGTATTTTTCGCTCCATAGGACGCACTTTTTCCCCTCCAAAAAAGAAGGGGAAATGTGTGTGCGTCCTATGGAGCGAATGCAGGCTTTCGCTGAAGCCTGGAGAGCGAAAGGCATCGGTGCGCACCGACCCCTCTCGCTCTCCAGGCTTCAGGAAGCTATCCGCAAGCCTTGCAAGCCCGGTGGGAGTTCCCGCGGGCTCACAAGGCTTGCAGGCAGCAGCCTGCAGCCCCGGCGAGTGTCCGCAAGCCTTGCGCGCCCGGCAGGAGGTCCCGCCGAGCGCGGGAGGCTTGGGGCAGCAGCCTGTCGCCCGAAGCACGGGGAGCCCTCCGGAGGGCTCCCCGTGCTTCGGGCGAGTGTCTGCAAGCCTTGCGCGCCCGGCAGGCGGTCCCGCCGAGCGCGCAAGGCTTGGGGCAGCAGCCTGTCGCCCGAAGCTCGGGGAGCCCTCCGGAGGGCTCCCCGTGCTTCGGGCGAGTGTCTGCAAGCCTTGCGCGCCCGGCAGGAGGTCCCGCCAAGCGCGCAAGGCTTGGGGCTGCAGCCTGTCGCCCGAAGCACGGGGAGCCCTCCGGAGGGCTCCCCGTGCTTCGGGCGAGTGTCTGCAAGCCTTGCGCGCCCGGCAGGAGGTCCTGCCGAGCGCGCAAGGCTTGGGGCTGCAGCTTGTCGCCCGAAGCACGGGGAGCCCTCCGGAGGGCTCCCCGTGCTTCGGGCGAGTGTCTGCAAGCCTTGCGCGCCCGGCAGGAGGTCCCGCCAAGCGCGCAAGGCTTGGGGCTGCAGCTTGTCGCCCGAAGCACGGGGAGCCCTCCGGAGGGCTCCCCGTGCTTCGGGCGAGTGTCTGCAAGCCTTGCGCGCCCGGCAGGAGGTCCCGCCGAGTGCGCGAGGCTTGGGGCGGTAGCCTGCAGCCCGAAGCACGCGAGGCTTGGGGCGGCAGCCGCAGGGGGGGGGAATAATTTTTTTTATTCATTTCCCCCCCCCAAAAAACGAGGTGCGTCCTATGGGCCGGTGCGTCCTATAGAACGAAAAATACGGTACCTGCGCAGTGTCTCCCTAGACCCCCGAAAGCTTTCATGTTGAAGCATGGGCTTGCTGACTTCAACGCGGCTTGACATTAGGTGGGCAATATCACCGTAATTAGGAGGCTGTGATGGGAATAAATAGCCTCCCTAGCCCCCCAGGATTGTGGGGGGGGGGGCTGCCCTTGCCTGCTGTGCCCTATACCACCCCCGAATTTGAGGGGATGGGGGCACTAGGCAGAATGCCCTCCTGTGGATCTCGGTGGTCCTGGACGCTGTCTCTGATCCTCGCCACTAGCTGCAAGAACTTCAAAAGGAACAATTAGGAAGAAGCGAATGCACATATTTCAAGGAAGGAGGGGGAGTAAAGACTGCTAACTGAAGAGTTCTCTGATAAACAAGACGAGTCAGAAGAACAAGAATCAATCATGAGAAGACAGCCACGACTCGGTATGGCAAAGGGACTGGATTGGGGAGGGGGGGAAAAACCTTTTCTTTCTTTCCTCTATGTGATTAAACTAGAACCCCCCCCTCACAAGTCAGAAATGCCGCTTTAATGACTTAAGCTGTGGATTTACGACTGTGTGGAGATAAAGTTTCTAACCAAAGCATGCTTTAAGAAGAGCGTGGAAAGTTTAAGAGCTCTGGAATGACGCAGTTAAAAATACCGTCGCCATATTGGAAAGCTCTGTCGGAGGACTTGAGTCTGGGAGGAGGAAAGAGCTGTTTTTATACTGTGGGTGAGACTCCTCAGTGGGACTTAAGAACGACAGACCCTGAGATTAATGATGGAAAGAGCGATGTTATTTATGAAAGTGATGATATATGGAAACCATCACGATATGAGGATTGGTCGAACAGAAAAATCCACACAGGATATAATTGGTGTTTATCTGCTTAAGGAGATTATCAGAAGAGAGCATAAAGGAAAAAGAAAAAATGTACGAACAAGATGAGATGTGGAAACAGCAAGATAAGACTGGATAGAATTATGAACTTTATCTGGACTGATTTGGATATGAACGCAGTAGCAAGAAGATGATCGGAATCCCCCTTCGAAACTTGAAATATGGGTCCCCTCAACAAAAATTTAAAATTCGGCTTTGTAATTTGGAATTTATGTGATGTGATTTGATTTGATTGGTCGGTTAATAAAAATTATTTTTAAAAAAACAAACCTGGGTGTACATGTCCAAAATATAAGATAAAAAAACAAATAAATTAAAACCTACACACAGCAACACTGTTTTGTAGGCTTCTATGATGTAAGTAATGGGCTCCGCCTGCTAGCCTACTCCCTAAAATATCACTGGTTTGCTCATTTATATATATATGATGCCTACATTCTGCAAGGACTGGTTGCAGGTCAACATGTGCAAATGGCTTGAGATACCTATTAGGTCCATAAATTACCATATAGCATATAGCATATATTCAACACAAAACAATAGTGACAATTTGTTGTTGACAAAGGACAGCTGGACATATAAAGGGCCCCATTACCTTCAGTAGCTTAGGGCCTCATCAAACCTAAATCCAGCCCTGCCCACCAGGCATCAGAAGTGCAGCCTCTGTGTTGCTGAAGATGAAGGCACTGACAGACATATTACCTGATCATATAAGCACATTTAAAATAATGTAAAACATTTCTTGGGTTGCACCGGTTGCTGACGCTTCCAAAAAGGCAGTAAAGGCCCTGTTTGTGCATGCATGGATAGTGGTGGTATAGAGTAGACTAGACTTCCTCAACCTCGGCCCTCCAGATGTTTTGAGACTACAATTCCCATCATCCCTGACCACTGGTCCTGCTAGCTAGGGATTATGGGAGTTGTAGGCCCAAAAAATCTGGAGGGCCAAGGTTGAGGAAGCCTGGAGTAGACTGTACAATTGGTAGAGCAGAGAAGAAAGTCTAGGCTCCAGGTTTTAGGTCAGACAATGACAGGGAACCTTTGGCCCTCCTGTTGTTGGATCCAGCATCCCACAGCCCTGACCACTGGCTATGCTATCTGCAGCTAAGAGTTGGCATCCCCCAAAAATATTGAGGGGTTCTCTATCCCTGATACAGTAGATCTCATTCCCAGGATCTCACCACACCATTTTTTTTTAAACAGAATATGCATCTCAGTGGTGCTTTCTTACATAGGCACTAATGGGCATAGCCCCCTTGGTCACAGTGGGCGAGTTCATATGAATGCCTCTCAACAGTCTACAAATTAGGGCTCAGTATGACTCAGCTCTTGAGGCAGAGAAGACATAAGTGACAGCTGCTGAACTGCTAGCTTCACATCCATCTCAGTTTTGCTGAACAGGGTAAAATAAGAAAAATGCTACAAGTTGGAAATAGTAGTCTGTGTATTATTATTTTGATACTCACACTTAGTTTTCTGAGTTTCTAACCTGTCCAGTTGATGACCACTGCATTACCCAAGTTGGATTTCGAAGCCACCAGTCTCTACACAATTCCCATCCTTGTGAGAGATGACAAGGGGAGTTCGGCTTCTCAGACCATCTTTGTCCAGATTGTCGATGTCAACGAACCACCTGTCTTCACTGGGCTTTTGACTCAGCCTAGCAGAGGTATGAAGCAACTACATTTTGATGGCATGATCAATGGCTGGTTTCAGAAGGTTCACACCATCTGACCTGTCTTTGACCCCCTTCTGCCAATATGATCTGGTCACATACAGATAAGACTACTGTAATGTTCTTTATATGGGGATGCCTTTAAAGACAGACTGCAAACTTCAGCAGGTTCAAATGCAGCTGGTGGAGTCCTGATGGGTGTAAAGTTTCTATAGCACCTATATTATACAAGCTACACTGGATTCCATTGCATTTCCAGAACCAATTCAAGCTACTAGTGTCACTCTTCAAAGCCCTAAACAGTTTGTGGCCAAACGGATGAACATCCTGCACTTAGACCATTTTGCCTGTGCATTAAGATCTCCACCAGAGATCCTTTTGGTGTGTCTGGGGCTTAAATCTGTAGGATGGGTAACACCAAGAAAGAAGGCCTTTTCTGTGGTGCCACCACACCTTTGAAATACCCTCCCAATGAAGCTATACCAGATAGGGTTGTCATATTCCCAAAAGTGAACAAAGTTTTTATTTTCTTCTTACTCAAAGTTGTTGAGCTTTTGGGGGGAATAGTATTAACTCCCCTTACCATACATTTTGACGAGTGGCCGAAAATCCACCTGGGTGTCATTTTCCAGACATATGGCACCCCTACGACCAGCAGGCTACATCTCAGGTTTTTCAGAAGGTCACAGGCCCATTTACTTTGATTGCCACTCCCTGTGTAATTTTTTGTCCCAGTCACTCAGTGGAAAGTTGGAATTTTTCATTTCATTTCACATTTAATTTGTAAAGCTGAAGAAACAAAGAATGTACAATCAAATCCAATACAACAATGTGATAATAAAACAGAACTTTAAAATAAGCAACTAATATCAAATAAAGTAATATTCAACAATCCATTAGGATAGTATAGAATATTAAATATCAGCATATGATATTTAATGGACGGCTGGAAACCTCTCCCCTCACAGTTCTTCCTCTAAACACAGCTCCCTTATGAGGACTCCTAGGGCTGGAGGATGGGGCAAGTATTATGCTACTGGAGTTCTGAATTGGCTTTCTCTTCCTGAGCATAGCAGTAGAGGGGAGGTCCAAGTCATGGGGTTGCTACAGAGAAGTAATCATAGCTCCGCCTCGGGCAATAGTGTGTTTTGCATTGGCCCTGCCTTTCCTTTGTTCCAGGATGAACTCTCCCGGATCTTGGTCCCTTTTGCAAATCTGTCCATGGAAGACAGACTCTGGGTCCAACTTTTGCTCCTAGGATGACTTCTATCCATGCAGAATATCCCAAGAAGGGGTAGAAAACACTGTGTCCTCCAGATGTAACTGGACTCCAAATCCCATCAACCCTAGCTAGCATGGCCAATTCTGTTTTGATTGTTTCAAGATTTTAACATTGCCTAAGGGACGGTGTGAGGGGCAGAAATCGAAATAAATAAGCCCGTAGGTGGGAATTAAAGCTGCCAGATGATTAGATAATAATAACAAATGAATGATTCATCAACAATATTTATCTGCAGCTCCTGAAATTTATATCACAGAGGATACCCTGCAAAACACTGGAATTTTTAGAGTCACTGCCAGAGATCCTGAGGGAGCCCCTCTGAAGGTAATTCTCAATAACTCTTAGACTTCTATAGCTTAATCTACGGAAATAAGGTGGGGTCTCAAATTACTTTTCCCCACCCATGTTCTTTAAATTGAATACAGTGGTACCTCGGGTTAAGTACTTAATTCGTTCCGGAGGTCCGTTCTTAACCTGAAACTGTTCTTAACCTGAAGCACCACTTTAGCTAATGGGGCCTCCTGCTGCCGCCGCGCCGCTGGAGCACAATTTCTGTTCTCATCCTGAAGCAAAGTTCTTAACCTGAAGCACTATTTCTGGGTTAGCAGAGTCTGTAACCTGAAGCGTATGTAACCCGAGGTACCACTGTATAGGGGGAATGGACAAGGCTTCACCTCTGTTTGTCGTGTGTGACACAGAAACAGAACTCTTGGCAATGTAGCACGGTGCTTAAGAATGTCAGTCTGGGACTGGGAAGACAACTCAACCATGGTCTTGGGCCAGTTGCTCTCCCTCTCTCCTTCTAACCTCCTTCACAGGATCGGTCGTATGCACTGACTTGAGCTTCTTTGAGGAAAGACGGGTTATACATGTCTTAAATAAATAAATCCCATGGGCGCGTCAAAATTGCTAACGTGAACAGCAGTGGTGCATATAATGGGTTGGAGACCAGGCCCTCCTGACACGGGTGTCGCAGCTGCTTAGCTGGTTGGGATTGGGGCACTGTGGGGCGGGGTAGCAGCGGGGCACACAGGACGCTGTTGTGCTCAGGTCCTGCTCACAGGTGTCCAGGGCCATCTTTAGCATACGTGGCACCGGGGTGCAAAAAACTGCCCAGCGCCTCCATTTGTATGTTTCCGAGCACAATTCAAAGTGTTGGTGCTGACCTTTAAAGCCCTAAATGGCCTTGGTCCAGTATATCTGAAGGAGCATCTCCACCCCCATCGTTTTACCCGGACACTGAGGTCCAGCGCCGAGGGCCTTCTGCCGGTTCCCTCACTGCGAGAAGCCAAGTTACAGGGAACCAGGCAGAGGGCCTTCTCAGTAGCGGCGCCCTCCCTGTGGAACGCCCTCCCACAAGATGTCAAAGAGAACAACAACTACCAGACTTTTAGAAGACATCTGAAGGCAGCCCTATTTAGGGAAGCTTTTAATGTTTGATGTATTACAGTATTTTAATATTTTTTGGAAGCCGCCCAGATGGGCGGGGTATAAATAGTAAATTATTATTATTATTATTATCATTATTATTATTTTTATTTGGGGGGACAGGCAAAACTTGCTGAGCTTTTTTTAGGGGGGGAAGCTCAGAGTTGTTGAGCTTTTTTGGTGGAGGCACACAACTCTCTCCCATGCCGCTGCAGGTGTAGGGAGGGAAGCTGTGCGCCTCGTGTGAGCAGCATGTGTGTGCTGGGCAGGCCTCTCAACAGCCCGCCAATCCCAGGCGCGCAGGAGGGCAGAGCCGGCCAGCTGCCTCAGCGTCTGCAGCAGAAAAGCCTGCGGCGCTCCAACGGGCTCTGCTCTGCTTGGCAGCGGCTGTCAGCTGCCCTGGCTCTTCAATCCCCGGATTCCAAATCTTGGCCCCAGACTCTAGGCCTGGCACCCCTGAGAGCCCAGCGCCCAGGTGCCCCACACCCCTGGTGCCTATGGGTAAGCCAGCCCTGCACGTGTCCCAACGGGCACCTGATTGACAACCGCAATAACATTTGCACTGCATTGCAGGCCCACCAGGCATGAAGAAATGTAATTCCATTTTTTTAAAAAAAGTTGCTTGTGTTTCTTGCTGCTCCTTAGGCCAACGCTCCCACAGAGAGAGAGGGAGAGGGAGAGACAGGGCTGAGCAAAATACTGCAATAATTGGGTGGTTTAAAGTGCAGAATAGAGCTGGCAGGCCGGGGAAAAGAGAAGACAGCCCCCTTGCATCTGGCTCCTGACCTGAGATTTCGCCCCTTCCGACACGTTCTCCAAAAGAAGAATTTTAGGTTCTCCCTAAAATTTCGGGCCACATATTATGCCTTGGCAGCCCTGCATTTTGGGGATACTTTGTTAGGAGATTCATTTCAAAAATAAAATAAAATAATTAGTCATCTCCATGAGGAGTAATTACATAGCAAGGAACGATACTTTAGCAATACCTGTAATTAAGGAAGAGTTTGGATTTTAATTATAAACTGCCATCTTCCGTGGTTGATAATTCAGCTCTGAAACAAACTTTAAACACAAGCAAGGCATTTTTCAAGGTATGGAACAGGCCATCAGCTTTATTTATGATTATAGCTTGTTCCCTTGGTTGTTTTCTTTTTAAAAAACAAAAAACCTTTGGGGAAATTTGTTAAGTCGTGGGTTGACATAGCAGCCGGCACAGCGATTTCTTCAAGTAGCTCTTTATTATGGTAAGCTGGAATAGAACTGACTGCGAACAGCTCAGCCGGCCTGTATTTATAGGCAGCCGGCTGTCAACATTGTAACCACAACAGCCCAGAGTTCCCGCCTAAAATAACTGCCGCGGACCTGAGTGAAAACTATCTACAGACCTGAGTGAAAACTATATACAGTATCCCCCTGTTGGCCCAGGGTGAAACTACACTACATAACACCCCTCCCCCCCGAGATAAGGCGTTAGTTACAATCGTAATGGTTTCCTTATATACAGCACTACGCGTAATGGTTCAATTAAGCACAAAAGCATATCGGTTACATTTCCCATACTTAGACCAACAGTGATACCTGTCCAACAACATAGTCCTTTAAATAAGTTGGGCGCTTGGAAACTCTGCCAGACCGCCGGGGACTGGTAGCCAAGTCCGGAGGGCCACACAGTTCTCGCTGAGGCTGTGGTGCGACCCTAGGTGGCGTTGGAACCAACTCCCCTGGATCCGCTGCTGTGGGTGGAGCCTCCGCAAGTGGAGTGGTCTGAGCCTGTTCTGAAACGGCTTGGTTCGGCTCCACGCTGGCAGTTCGCGAGGGAGGTGTAGGTGGGGCCTCGCCATCTGTACGTGTCTCTTCTGGAGCCGCAAGCGCAGTTGGGGGCACCTCGGTAGTGTTCAAGTCCCCAACCCTGCGCCTAAGCTGGTCTATGTGCCGTCGCCACAAGCGTCCGTCTTCGAGTGCCACCTGGTACGAGCGAGGTCCAGTGACTCCCACTACTGTGGCTGGCACCCAAGGGATGTCCCCCACATAGTTCCGGGCAAAGACCTGGTCTCCTGGGACAAATGACCGTGGTGCGTTGGCACAGCCTGGGGGTTCAGCCACGGCAAAGTCTGGGTGTAGCCGGTCGAGCGGTGACCTGAGGCGGCGGCCCATAAGCAGTTCAGCAGGACTCCTCCCTGTGGCCGCATGAGGGGTGATGTGTTGCACGAACAAGTATTCGGCGACCCGCTCATGCCAGTCTCCCCGGTCCAGGCGCGCCAGTGCCTCTTTTGTCGAGCGCACCATTCTTTCCGCTTGCCCGTTGCTGGATGGATGAAAGGGTGCCGTTAGGGCATGGCGGATGCCCAGTCCCAAAAGATACCGCTCAAACGTGCCTGACGTGAACTGCGGTCCGTTGTCAGAGACAAGAACATCAGGACACCCATGCGTTGCAAACAGGCCTCGCAGCACCCGGATGACAGCTTCGGTAGTGGTGGAGGGCATCAGGGCGACCTCCAGCCATTTGGAATAGGCGTCCACCACTACCATAAAGGTCCGGCCGTGAAAGGGGCCAGCCAGATCGATGTGCACCCTCGACCAGGGTGTCTTTGGCGTCTCCCAGGTGTGTCCCTTAGCTACCGGTGGTGCAGGCCTCGACTCCTGGCATGCTTGACAGGCGGACACCCAGGCAGTGATGGCATCGTCCATATTAGGCCACCAGACGTAACACCGAGCCAACGCCTTCATTTTGACAATTCCCGGGTGGCCAACGTGCAGAGCCTCCAGGACGCGCTGACGGAGTCCCTGGGGAATCACGACGCGGTCTCCCCACAGCAGGCAGCCGCGATGAGCTGAGAGTTCATGTTGTCTGGTTGCGAAGGGCTGGAACTCCGATGCAAAAGGCCCTTGTGGCCACCCCCTCCACACCCAGTTGAGCACCCGGCTGATGGTGCGATCCTGGGCAGATGCGGAGGCCACAGTGGCAGCCGATACAGGCGCTGCCGGAAGATCCTCAATCAGAAGGAGCGATGAAGCTGGAGCCGGGTCTTCCACAAATGCTGGAAGAGGGCAACGGCTGAGGGCGTCGGCATGGCCCATCGATTTCCCCGGGCGATGGATGAGCCGGTAGTGGTAGGCAGCCAGGAAAACAGTCCATCGCAGCATGCGTGGTGAGAGGACCGGTGGAGTTGGACGATCACCGGCGAGGAGGCCCAGGAGTGGCTTGTGGTCAGTGATGAGGTCAAAAGTCCTGCCATAGAGGTATTCATGGAACCTCTTCACTCCAGCCACAAGTGCCAATGCCTCCTTGTCGAGCTGGCTGTAATTCCGTTCCGTCGGAGATAGTGTCCTGGAAAAGTAGGCGAGCGGTGCTTCTCTTCCATCTGGAAAACGGTGACTAAGGACAGCACCGATGCCAAAAGGTGAGGCGTTGCAGGCAAGGACCAGCGGCCTGGATTCACTGTACTGTACCAGCACACTGTCTGAAGAAAGGAGAGCCTTGACCGCGTTGAAGGCCGCCGTCTCCCGATGACCCCAGGCCCAAGGCGTCTTAGTGCTAAGGAGTCGGTGAAGAGGCTCAGCCACTGTGGCTTTGTGGGGCAGGAACATGTTATAAAAGTTCAGCAGCCCCAGGAATGCCTGCAACTCCGTTTTGTTCTTTGGGGTGGGGGCCTGCTGGATAGCGCGGATCTTGGATGTGGTTGGATGAAGACCGGAGGCATCGATAAGATAGCCCAGGAACTCTACCTGTGGAACGGCGATCTGGCACTTCTCCCTCTTTACCTTGAGCCCGGCCTCCTGGAACCTGGTCAGCACGGCACGGAGGCGCTCGAACAGCTGCTGGTGTGAGTCTGCAGACACCAAGACGTCATCAAAATATGGTACCACGCCCGGAAGCCCTTGCAGGAGACGCTCCATAAGGCTTTGGAAGATGCCAGGAGCCACACTCACCCCGAACTGCAACCGGCTGCAACGGAATGCCCCCCGGTGGGTGACGATCGTCTGGGCTTCAGCAGTGGCATCATCGACTGGCAGTTGTTGATAGGCTTGGGCAAGGTCCAGCTTAGCGAAGACCTTACCCTCACCCAGGGAATGCAGCAGGTGTTGGACAACAGGAACCGGATAAGCGTGCTGCTGAAGTGCCTTGTTGATCGTGCACTTGTAGTCAGCGCAGATTCTCACCGACCCATCTGGCTTGACAGGCGTGCCGATGGGGGTTTCCCACTTTGCGTGGTCAACCGGCTCCAAAACTCCTTGGCCGATCAGTTTGTCCAGTTGTTCGTCCACCTTAGCCTTGAGAGCAAAGGGAACCCGGCGTGGCTTTAGCTTGATGGGGGCGACTTGTGGATCAAGGCTAAAGGAGATGGGCGTACCTGTATATTGGCCCAAGGTGCCGTCAAAAACCTCGGCAAAGTCTTTGACCAGACCCTCAGTCTCTGCGTTAGAGATGCAGTTGATGCCGGTGACTTCCAGGCCGAGGGCATCAAACCAGTCTAGCCCTAGGAGGCTTGGCCGCTGACCTTCGACCACCACCAACCGGAGCAGGCCCGAAAAATCCTTGAAGGCGATCCGGAACCGGCCAACGCCTACCACGGGAATGTCGTTTCCCTGGTAGTCTCTCAGGTGTACGCGGTGAGAGTCGAGTTGCCTTTTGGACACTCTGGGTACCAGTCTTTTGATGGTGCTCCATGACACGATGGACAGGGCAGACCCGGTGTCGATCTCCATGTCACATGGAGCTCCTTCAATGAGCACCGTGACGTTCAGCTTGCGTCGCGTAGGCGAGTCGGTTTGGCCAATCGTGGTTCCAGACGGGCAGCGGCAGTTGGTGAGAGCGAAACAACTTCCCTTGGCAGACTGGAGTGAAGACTTGGACTTGCGAGTCGATGAAGGGGGGGTGTCAGACGGAGCCGATCGGCAGACCTTAGCGATGTGGCCCCTTCTGGAACACTTCCTACAGATGGCGTCTCTGAATCGACACTTGGCACGGGAATGGTTGCCTCCGCAGCCAGCACATTCCGGTTGGCCCTTGGACTTCTGTTGGAACTTCCTGCGCTCCCGCTTTGTCTGGTGCACGTCCTCGTCTTCACTGGAGGATGCCTCCTCACTGCTGGCCTCTTCATGATGCACCGGAACTGGCGCCCTAGCAAGACGCGGGCTGCTGGACTTGCGGATCTCCTGGGCGGAGCGTTCAGCAGCTTCTGAGGCCACAGCCTCCTCAATGGCTTTCTGTAGCGTGAGGTCTGGCTTGGCTAGGAGGCGCCGTTGCAGATGGATGTCCCGGACCCCGCAGACGATTCGATCCATCAGGGCATCGTCTAAGTCTCGGAACTCACAGTGCATTGCAGCCTGTCGCAGGGCGGTGGTGTAGTTGTTGATTGACTCCCCCTCTGCCTGGTTCCGGTGGTAGAACGCATGGCGGGCAGCAATCTTGGACGGCTTTGGTGCGTAGTGGTTGCGGAGCTTCTCTTGGATCGTGTCCCATGGTGTTGCCTGGACTGCTTCAGGCGCAACCAACGCTCGGGCCGTCTCAAACACCTCAGGCCCACAGAGGCTGAGGAATAGGCCCCGCTTCCGATCCTTTGATACTGCTGTCAGCTCGTTGGCTTGGAGGTAGCAGTCGAACCGAGCGAGGTAGGAGTCCCATGATTCAGAGGCTGGCGCAAACGGCGGTAGAGGCACAAGTGAAGCCATGATTCCGATGCCGGCGTGAAGGGCGATGGATGGAACACAGTGCTCTAGCCAGAACAGTCAGCTCTGAATTGGTTCTGCCCAGTGATTTCGCTCAGTGATTTCGCTCTGTGATTCAGCTCAGTGATTCAGCTCAGTTCAGAGGCTGGCCGCATCTGGCTGTGCTCTGATGTCCATCTATCCCATCCTCGTCGCCAGTGTTAAGTCGTGGGTTGACATAGCAGCCGGCACAGCGATTTCTTCAAGTAGCTCTTTATTATGGTAAGCTGGAATAGAACTGACTGCGAACAGCTCAGCCGGCCTGTATTTATAGGCAGCCGGCTGTCAACATTGTAACCACAACAGCCCAGAGTTCCCGCCTAAAATAACTGCCGCGGACCTGAGTGAAAACTATATACAGTATCCCCCTGTTGGCCCAGGGTGAAACTACACTACATAACAAAATTCATGCTAAGTTTTTCAAATGCTAGGCTAGAATATATATATTATTAAAGAATGTATGTAATGTATTTTTAAGAATACATTATTCAAAACTGTGGATGTTCCGCTAATGAGCATGACTCCCTCAGGTCTACTTTTGCTCTTGTTTTATGACATTATAGCACCAGTGGGAATTGTACGACTCCAGCCCAGATTGAATGTTGTTACCTTCTTCAATGCAAAAAATAAAAATAAAAATAAAGATATCCAGCCTCAGGTCATACACCCATTCCCTTTGAACAAGTGGATTCTGCATGGTAGATCAGTCCTCGTGAAGTGGAATTTAGCACTGTCTTTGGGCAGCTGGGTTTTATTTCAGTGGTGTTGTTACTAGGAATGGGGCAGATCTGTCCATTTTGTTTTCTCCCAGTTTCTCATTTTTCAGTTCTTCACATTTCCACCTCAGTTTGAGAGCTATTTCCAGAAACAGCAATTTATTTTAAAACAAACAAACAATTGTTGTTGTTGTTTAGTCGTGTCCGACTCTTCGTGACCCCATGGACCAGAGCACGCCAGGCACTCCTGTCTTCCACTGCCTCCCGCAGTTTGGTCAAACTCATGCTGGTAGCTTCGAGAACACTATCCAACCATCTCATCCTCTGTCGTCCCCTTCTCCTTATGCCCTCCATCTTTCCCAACTTCAGGGTCTTTTCCAGGGAGTCTTCTCTTCTCATGAGGTGGCCAAAGTCTTGGAGCCTCAGCTTCACGATCTGTCCTTCCAGTGAGCACTCAGGGCTGATTTCCTTAAGAATGGAGAGGTTTGATCTTCTTGCAGTCCATGGGACTCTCAAGAGTCTCCTCCAGCACCATAATTCAAAAGCATCAATTCTTCAGCAATCAGCCTTCTTTATGGTCCAGCTGTCACTTCCATACATCACTGCTGGGAAAACCATAGCTTTAACTATACGGACCTTTGTTGGCAAGGTGATGTCTCTGCTTTTTAAGATGCTGTCTAGGTTTGTCATTGCTTTTCTCCCAAGAAGCAGGTGTCTTTTAATTTCGTGGCTGCTGTCACCATCTGCAGTGATCATGGAGCCCAAGAAAGTAAAATCTCTCACCGCCTCCATTTCTTCCCCTTCTATTTGCCAGGAAGTGATGGGACCAGTGGCCATGATCTTCGTTTTTTTGATGCTGAGCTTCAGACCATATTTTGCGCTTTCCTCTTTCACCCTCATTAAAAGGTTCTATAAACAAACAATTTTAACAAGTGGGACCGGCAGCAAAAGGTTGCAGAGAAGTGTTCCTGTTCAATGTGCCAGCCAACCAGCCGTGCCCTTTTAGAGGGTGCACCATTAGAGCGTTTCCCAATTCTGTTTTTCAGTTCTGGCTTCTGGCTTCTGGGTTTGTTTCATTTTGTTTGCTTGCCCCCCTCAAGAGTTGTTTGTATTTCTGCAGACACCCCCAAGCATGCTGATACCTCCTGCTCGTTTCTCAGTGGCTCCATATTGTGTTTGCTACTGGTGTAATTATCCAGTATAGCTAGTTGCATACTGTATATCAGAAGCACAGGCACCCCGTGGATTTGGGGGAGTTAAAATGTGTTGTTAAAGTGTGGATTTGTGGAGAAGGTGGCTTTTACAAAGGATGCTGAAGAACAGAGGGTGCAAGAGCACGTTTTCCAAATGTAGGACGGTGTCAGGCTTCGAGGACTCAGCTTCCTCCGCCCCTTTGGCCGTAGACAAGCAGGACAAAGCAAAAAGAGTCGCTTACCATTTAAAGAGTCTTTAATGATCACAGCAAAAGAACAAAGCAGCCATTCTCGGAATGACGGTGTTCCCAGTTAAGGTTTCCACCCACTTCCCCCCTAGTCACTTCCGCGCCTTGCAACCTGATCTCGCAACCACTTTGCTTTCTAGGCTGCCACCTTATCTGCTTGTCGTGACCTTGGACTGGGCAGATGTAGACTTTCAAGCAAGAAAGAGAGTCAGTTAACTCTCTCTCTCTCCCAGTTCTTCTTCTCCTAGCTGTTCGCCTCCCAGTTCTTCCCAACTTTTGTCTTCAGAACTATGCCCCTCTGCAAACCACTGTTCCAAATCTATACTGTCCCACTGTTCCTGGGCAGCTTCAGGATCCTGGTCAGGAGCAGGGGGAGGGGGAGGCTCCCCCCATTCCTCATCAGAGCAGTACTCCTCAGCCTCTTTTCTAACAAATGGTGATAAACCACACACACTGGCTTTGCCCAGCTCGAATAACAGGCATGGAGACATAGAAAGAATATGAAAGTACGAGCCAGTGTTGTTTCCCGATCTTGCTGCAACCATTTCTCCTGTCAAAAAAGATAAGCCTCTCTTGAAATGGCACAGCAAGCTCTGTCAGTGCATACGATTCCTGAACATTCATACCCTCCTTAAGACTCGATCCCGGAAATTCGAGAACTACTACAGCAGAACAAAGGTGGTGGTGGTGAGTTGTAAACCATATCCCTGGGTTTTAAAGGCAAATTGGCCACCAGGCGGCAGACTAGTTCACAACATTGCTGACCACAGCAGAAATGCCTTAGCTAATTTTTCTGTGGAGTTTCCATTTTCAGAGATGGAGCTGTGCGCCTTTAGTGCCTCAAATGTCAATGGCCTACTAATCCACTTTTAGAAGGATCTGCACATTATTATTTTTGTTAATGTCGCTGGGTGACCTTATCAAATCCCACAGCGCTGAGATAAAGCACTGGTCGTATTCATCCAGCCCCACACACAGTAGACCCATTGAAACCAATGCATTTCAGTTAGTCATGTCCATTCACTTCAGTGGTTCTACTTTAGGGAAAAGACTTGTGTTGACATTCAAGCACTTTCTGCTCGGGCCCTGTTTCCAATGGCCAAATCCTGGTTATGTCCGGGAAATTCCAGACATATGGCAAAATTAGGTGGTAATACTGTATCTAAAACATAATCCAGATAAATTTAGGCACTTCTAAATCTCACAGATTTCAGTGAGAGGTAATCAACATGTTTGCTCTCTCATTGAAACCATTTTGGATTGAAATCACTTGGATTGAAAAATTGCTTTCAATCCTTAATGTGTGCTTAATGACTTAAAAAAATTTCCAGGGAGCATCAGCCTGTCCATCTGCTGATAATAAAGTCAAGCCAATTGCTCTAATACAGAGGCTATTTGTGTTCTCGCTTGCTGGCTGTGATGGTTCCAAAAACTCAAGCAGGAAACTTCCTTGTTCCTCCAGCTGACTTCCAGTCTTCCTGTTGCCTAGTAACCATGTGAGTCCTTTTGTAAACAGAAGTATATCAGACTGTAACAAGCCATCAGCCGCACTTTGTTTGTGCGGGCGGTGGGGTGGGGGGAAAGCTTTTGTGACATAACTCTTCTCTTTCACATTAAAAGAAAGCCAATCCGTATGAATTTGCACAATGGTCTTAGGGGACAGCAGTTGGTCTTTGGCGATGGCATTGAAATAGCAGGCACAGGAGTGGCCCAAGCCATTTTGCTGCCTGAGGTGAAGGACAAGGCATTCCCCACTCCGTGCACAAAATCTGACTAGGCTGTTAACTGAACCATCCTTAAGCACTGGTGATGGAACAAAGCTCCACCTCCACGCCCTAGGGAAGGAATGTAGACTGCATGGCCCACATTTCAAGCCACTTTCTGCTCCTCAGAATTTTCTGCCTGAGGTAGCTACCTCACTTTGCCTCATGGAAGGGCTGGCCCTGGGTGGAAACCTGGTGGAAGGGAGAGAACCTGTGGGACATGGTTATTATTATGTACTGAAGTTCTCACCCTGGGCCAGCAGGGGGATACTGTAGATAGTTTTCACTCAGGTCCACATATGCAAATAAGGGATTGAAAGTGACGTTCAGTGATTGGATAGTTACAGAAAGTTGCTGCTGTTGCGTTGTAGTGGAGCTCTATAGAAGCAGGCTGGCTGAACCCTTCAGTTCAGTTCTGTGAATAAACAAGAGCTGTGTCATCTGATATGTTCACCCACAACTTAACAGTTATCTCCAGCTATAAACTCTATAAGGACAAGGAAGGATATACCGGAAGTACTCTGTGTGTCAAGAAGGAAGGCGTTAAGTCCAGCAAGCCAGAGACTCCTCTCAAGGGGCAGACTCCTCCACAGAATCATTGCGGGTGATGATGCTATTGTCCCCCTGATGTAAATCAGAACTGGATCTTTAGGGAGTTTACAGAAGGATTTCTTCTTCTCTCCCCAGCAAGTCCCCCTGTGCCACATCCCACAGGCCCCCTCCTGCCACTCTCCAGAGAGGCTTATGGGAGCAAGGGAATAGAGGGGATGAGGAAATTTCCTTCATTTGACTTACTATAGGATTTAAATCAAAATCAGAAAGTAATACAAAGAGCCGGTGACAACCAAAAGCAAATTCAGCCACCCTCCAGAAAAGCCAGTCAGAAAATAAATGTTGCTTTATGAGGGGAGAGGGGAATAACAGTTCAATAGATTTATATAGATTGTATAGAGATCTCTTCTACTATTGATACTATCCTGTGGGTTCACTTGCATAGGGATGGACTGGGCATTCAAACACAGCAATACTTCTAATATATCAGATTATTCTTTGCTATCATTGTTTTCCAACCTCTGACATTTTGCATGAACCGTAACATTTTAAAAATTGATGCCACCCTTTCCTACTAGTTCTCTATCGAGACCTCACCGAACCTCACAGTATTCAAGATTGATGGTGCAGGGACAATTTCTACGACAGAGACCTTCAGATCTGCACACAGGGAAAAGAGGTAAGCAGATATCTATTTTGTGGTTTTATTTTGTTCAGAAGCGGAGAAAATCCCAACTGTTTTTCATTTAAAATTATTTCCCGCATGTGGTTGCTTGTGGGGGGAACAAACACTGCAAGAGCATTTGGAGGAAGGAAGAAGGAAGGAAGGAAGGAAGGAAGGAAGGAAGGAAGGAAGACAGCTTTTCCTGTGACATGAGGAAGGACAGTACAAGTTTTGATTTTTCTTTAGCAACATGCTGTTCCATTTTATTATTTGTGCATTATGTGTATCATCTGACCCATCTACTGCAATTATTAAGTTTGCAGAGGACACCACCATAATGGGGTTAATAACAGGTGGAGATGAATCAGCGTATAGAGGGGAGGTCCAAAAAATATCTACATGGTGCCTAGGGAACAACTTGCACCTTAATATCAGCAAGACAAAGGAGATGGTGTTGGACTTTTGGAGGAAGAGAGGAGAACTAGCCCTGTTGTACATCGGAGAGGGCTGTGTGGAGAGAGTCTCTTCCTCTAAATTCCTAGGAGTTTATCTCAGTGAAGACCTTACTTGGAAAATCAATACAACCCAGGTGGTTAAGAAAGCCCAACAGAGACTCCATCTCCTCAGAGTATTGCGAAAGAACGATGTCAATCAACATTTGATGATCTCCTTCTACCAGTCCACAATAGAAATTGTCCTTTCATACTGCATCACAGTGTGGTACGCTGGCTTGACATCAACTGATAGGAAGTGCCTACAGAGGGTGGTGAATACAGCACAAGATATTATGGGCTGTCCCATGAATCCGCTGGATGAAATAGCGGAAGAACGTTGCCTCAGGAGATGAGGAAAATTCTAAGGGATGATTCACACCCTGGCCGGCACTTTCTTGACCTCCTGCCCTCGGGCAGAAGATATAGAAACATGATTAGTTGCACCAACGGGGTAAAAAACAGCTTCTATCCGTGGGCTGTTAGGCTGCTGAATGAGAAGATAACAACAGGGCAACTGACTTTCGGGTTTGGTGTGGGTGGGTGTCAGTAAATGAAGGGAAATTAAGACTAAGAGAGCTGAGTGGGGGGTGCTCGTGTAATCTCCCTGTATACAAGTTGTACAAGTGACAATAAAGTATTTCAATTTTTCTGGACCACACGATGAATCACAGGGCAGTGCATAAAATATCATAAAAACAATAAAGTAACCCTGGCATCAATTAAAACAATTCAAAACATAAAACAATGTCAACTGGGCACAATAACTACACTTTGCTTCCACTGGTGGAGGCAGGTGTGCCCCTGAATACCAGTTGGTGGGAATTGGTGAGAGTGGTGAGAGTCCTGTTGAACTCAGGTCCTGCTTGTGGGCTTCCCTTGGTGGCATTTTCTGGTTGGCCACTGTGAGAACAAGATGCTAAACTAGATAGACCCATGGCCTGATCAAGAAGAGGATTTCCGGTGAGAAGAGGTGGTCAGTGGGTAGAGGTCTCTTTTTTAAAAAAATTAAAATTTAGCAACGACTTGGATGATGGACTCAAGGGCATCCTGATCAAATTTGCAGATGACACCAAACTGGGAGGGGTGGCTAACACCCCAGAGGACAGGATCACACTTCAAAACGACCTTGACAGATTAGAGAACTGGGCCAAAACAAACAAGATGAATTTTAACAGGGAGAAATGTAAAGTATTGCACTTGGGCAAAAAAAATGAAAGGCACAAATACAAGATGGGTGACACCTGGCTTGAGAGCAGTACATGTGAAAAGGATCTAGGAGTCTTGGTTGACCACAAACTGGACATGAGCCAACAGTGTGACGCGGCAGCTAAAAAAGCCAATGCAATTCTGGGCTGCATCAATAGGAGTATAGCATCTAGATCAAGGGAAGTAATAGTGCCACTGTATTCTGCTCTGGTCAGACCTCACCTGGAGTACTGTGTCCAGTTCTGGGCACCACAGTTCAAGAAGGACACTGACAAACTGGAACGTGTCCAGAGGAGGGCAACCAAAATGGTCAAAGGCCTGGAAACGATGCCTTATGAGGAACGGCTAAGGGAGCTGGGCATGTTTAGCCTGGAGAAGAGGAGGTTAAGGGGTGATATGATAGCCATGTTCAAATATATAAAAGGATGTCACATAGAGGAGGGAGAAAGGTTGTTTTCTGCTGCTCCAGAGAAGCGGACACGGAGCAATGGATCCAAACTACAAGAAAGAAGATTCCACCTAAACATTAGGAAGAACTTCCTGACAGTAAGAGCTGTTCGACAGTGGAATTTGCTGCCAAGGAGTGTGGTGGAGTCTCCTTCTTTGGAGGTCTTTAAGCAGAGGCTTGACAACCATATGTCAGGAGTGCTCTGATGGTGTTTCCTGCTTGGCAGGGGGTTGGACTCGATGGCCCTTGTGGTCTCTTCCAACTCTATGATTCTATGATTCTATGATTCTAAGTGACTTTTTCCTCAAGTCACCACTGATCCTATCATTACAACCAACTCCCACAGCATTCCTTTTAAAAAAAAAAACTTTTATTTATACTTTTCAAGTTTATACATTTCATTAGTTTTATAATCAATTTAACATTTCAAAGAATTGACTTCCCTCCCCCTCATTCTGTAGTTCCTTAAATTTATTTTTTTAACTCTTCTGCATATCCAAATTCATTTAATTTGCTCATTTAATTATCTACTTTAAATATATACTCTTATGAAACTGCAGGTTATTACAATAATCCTGCCAATGTTTTTATCTGTTTGTAAGTTATCTGTAAATATTCAATAAACCATTTCCATTCTTTTATATAAAAAAGTTTATCTTGATTTCTTATTCTTCCAGTAAGTTTCGCCATTTCTGCATATTCCGTAAGTTTTTGTATCCGTTCTTCCTTTGCTGGGACTTCTGCTTCTTTTCACTTTTGGGCAAGTAGTATTCTTGCTGCTGTAGTAGCATACATAAATAAATTTCTATACAATTTAGGTAGTTCTGCCCCTATAATTTCCAAAAGAAAAGCTTTTGGTTGTTGTTTTTTTAAAAAAAGTTATTTTGAACCTCCTTTTCAATTCATTATATATCATAGCCTTCCTGTGACTCATAAGGAGTAACAAAACAACAGGTGTGTCAAATCATTACATCACCCGCTTCCTGACCCTTTCAGTGTGGAAGTTCCACATCATGTGGTCGTATCACGTGACATCGCCCCACAGTTTAGTCAAGGACGTAAATCAGGGTGAGTTGGGAAGCAAAACTAAGGGAACAAAAACATTTTGATTTTTGCCCAAAGCTTAGAAGAACAGTTGATTCATGTGTGTATGCAAAAATAAATTTAAATTAGGCATTTGAAAATGACAGGATGGAAAAAACTAGTATTGCTATTAATAGATTTCTTGCTTATTGCAGGGTTTGTTTGTTTTCGTTCATAAGCTTAAAAGACCTTCAGCTTTTAGCTCTGTATCTATCCTTCTGGTGGGATTCAGGATGTGCCTGAATTCAGAGCGGGGTGGAGGGAGCCTGGGAGATGTCTAATTAATTCTAACTACCTCAATGCTGACCTCACCAGCCCTTGCAGGATGCAACAGGGTTATAGCTGTATGTTAATAAGGCTGAACTACATTAATTAGTCATTTCCCTCTACCTGCATATTAATACCGCCTGGTGTTGTTTAAAAATAGAAGGTGTGTCTTTTTTAATCAGAGCATTTCTTACTTGGATGACTTGGAAATGCATGAACATGTCTAGGGAAAGTATGCATATATCCCCTCTTGCTCCCTCCTCTTTGTCAAGTGGAAGAGGGACTGTTACCCAAATGAGATCTGGAAAGCTCTTCATCATATTCCCAGAGAGACTGCAGAGCTTTCTGCTCATCCAGAAGAAACTTTCTGATCTAATTATTCACTTTCCAATTACAGGCACTCATTGTTTATCATTCTAGTTTTACTCCAGCAGGCTAAAGTAACAATTGAAGCCACCACTTGCTGTACCTTTCAAAGCTGAAACAAAATATTGTGAGAGACAAAGTTTCTACTCTAGAGAGTTTTTCAATTAGATGTGATTTAACTAGCTAAGATAGACAAAGAGAAGATAGAGAAATGGTACTATACAGAAGGAGCGGAAAGTTGCCCATGGACATATTCGGCTTTCTGTGTAGGTCGTTTATTTAGAGGCTGTTTCTGCTGCATTTCTACAACACAATGCCCATGTTCAAACAGTCCTATCTTGGCTTATTTGGCTTATTATTAGTAAAGAGGATGAGATAATTTCATGGGACCTGATTCAACTATCTGGTCCTACTAGCAGAAGCCTGAGCGAGGACTTATGCTAGCGCAACTGGGCTCCTCCCAGATGCTTAGAAAGCTGATTTGAGTTTTAACTTGTTTTAGTATTTTAGACTTTTGTATGTCTAAAATACACACATACAAAATGTGTATGTATTTTTGTGATTTTTTTCCTTTGTGATAATTTTATTGTTTAATCTCTTTCGTAAACTGTTTTGAGGTTTATTGTACAAACTGTTGGAGGAAAGCAAATACACTTCCTTCTCAAGATGATGATCTAGCCATTCTGCTTATGCTTGTAGTCTAAATTAACTCCAACCCTAAAAGCTGAGCCATTTTGTCTACTGTTCTCTCCAGATAAGATGTCCTCTATTTCCTCTTTCCACTCATCCTGTAAATCGTTCCTGCATGAATAAAGCCTTTGAATTCCAATCTAATTCACCCCAGCTGCAAAGTCTGTTGACGCAATCAAGTGGTGTATAAATTTTATGAGTATGAATATAACATATATAAAACCAAACCTCAGCAGATGAAATAGCGGCAGGGAAAACTAAGCGGTACCAGCCAACCACAGATGATAGAAGCAGTAATCAGTAACTGAAAACAACTATGCAAACCATCAAACAAAAGCTCTTGGATAAACCAGAAAGCCTTCCCTTGGCCCCTGAAGTATATTTAATTCAAGATAGTAGGTAGAGTCACAATCAGGACAACATTCCTAGGGTAGAGTTACTCAGAAACCTCCTTTCCTAGTGGCCACTTGCATCACCTCTGAGTACAGGAACACAGGAAGTTGCCTTATACTGAGTCACACCATTGGTCCATCTCGTTCAGTATTGTCTTCACTGACTGGTTACGGCTCTCCAGGTTTTCAGACAGGGACATTACCAGGCCTATCTAGAGATACTAGGGATTGAGCCTGGGACCTTCTGAATGCAACTCAGCTGTTTTGCCACTAAGTCATGGTCCTTTCCAAAGCAAAGGCAGGGACATAGAATGGTGGACCTTAAGCTGTTTGGCAGGTTTATATGGGAAGAAGCCTTCTGAGCACCTGGCACCAATTTTTATTATTTTTATTTCTTACGTGCCCTTCACCATAAAGTCCCAGGGTGAGTTACAACAATGCAACAAGCAATTATGAAAAGTGGTAAAACCTTTAAAATTATAACAGCCAACGAAACCTTACCACCTGAATGGAACAGTATAAATTCATCAAAAGAGGTGGATTCCACAAAACCAAAGACCTTAAGAGTCTTCTGGCACCTTAAATCCCAACAAGCTTATTATGGCATGAACTTTCACGCAACACAGTCCATTTCATCAACTGCACGACTTACGATCCTAAATTGGCAAGACAGACACACGGAGGGGGGAGGGGAAGAGTAGAGAATGCAGAGAATTGAGGCCAGAGGAAATGAAATGCAAAAAGAGCAGAAAGTGACAGCTACCTGAAAGCAAAATAGTTACAGTAACCAATTAACAACGCAGCAGAGTGGCCAATTAACATGGTAGTGTTGGTGCTAATGCAAACAGCCTGGCATTAGTAAACTAATTAGCACATGTAGTGTGATTAAAAAAAACACAACAGCACAGCAGCAATCTTGATGTAACCCACAGGTGACATAATTGAATTGCTTGATAAAGGTCAGTTACAGAGTGTCCTGGAAGATTGATAGGTGTTCCTGTTACTTTCTGGATACCCCTGTTTCTGATGTCAGAGAATGGTGTTGGGGTTATTTGGGGTGGGGGGAGAGCAGGATATCACTGCGGTAGATAAATATATAATTTGTTTACAGCTATTCAGTGAAGGTGACTGTTGCTGATCCGGAAGGTCTCTCTGCGACTGGATATATCAAAGTGTTTCTTGTGGAAGTAAAGCACAGTGGGGACGTCTATCTTAATTGCACGTAAGCATCCAAAGTAGTGCTTGGTTCTATAGGGTGTGTATCTTGTGCTTGTATATAATTGATAGACTTTTTAAGAGACCCTTGATGGTGGAATAAAGTCTCTAGAGCTTCCTGTAGGAACATAGTAGGACTGCGGGGCTGGGCTTGGAATGTAGGAACAGCTATCCATTTTCCGCTGTCTCACCTGTGGAAACAGGTGCTCATTTCCCCCACCCCATCCTAGTCCCAGTATGGCCTCTGCTAGTCCAAAAGGTTTTGCAGATTTCAGAGATGTTACTAAAACTACTATAGCCAGACTAGGGATAATAGTGGGGAAGATTTTATTGTTATCATTACGGTTTCATTATGCTGCTTTCAAGATTATTTAAAAAGGAAAATGCACACAGGCACCCACAGCTATCTTCCCTTCACAGCCATGGAAATATAAGTTCCTTATTGCCATGTGTGGAAAACCATATCACCTTTCTGCTTGGGAGCACAGATTGTCTAAAAATCTGAAATAATAAGAATAATTTTATTTTTTTTGTACCACACCCATCTCTCTCTCTCTCTCTCTCTCTCTCTCTCTCTCTCTCTCTCTCTATCTCACCCCACCCCCGAAATCCTTCAGTTATTGATCTGTCCCCACCTAAGAGCCAGTGTGATGTAGTGGTTAAGATCAGTAGACTCGTAATCTGGTGAACCGGGTTCGCTTCCCCACTCCTCCACATGCAACTGCTGGGTGACCTTGGGCTAGTCACACTTCTCTGAAGTCTCTCAGCCTCACTCACCTCACAGAGTGTTTGTTGTTGGGGAGGAAGGGAAAGGAGAATTTTAGCCGCTTTGAGACTCCTTCGGGTAGTGATAAAGCGGGATATCAAATCCAAACTCTTCTAAGCTCCTTAAATAAGCGTAGTGGTACCTGAGAGAAGGAACTATAGGCCTGAGAGTCCCCACTTCAAAACTTCCTCTGCCCAGTGCATAACTATTTCATCCTCATCTTCCCACTGTCAATATGGGAATTATAAAGCTGCCACATCTTGGATAATTAGTGTCATATCCACACTTGCTAAAGTGAAGACTGAGACTGTGCTGGCTCAGTGAAAAAGATATGATCCGCTGCTGAGCTGTACATTGTAACTACTGTTTATAAGCTGTGTTGCCTTTCTAGTTTTTTCAGTATTGGGAAAGGCAGATTGACTCCTAGGACAGAAGACTCGGTTTCAATGGCTCTGGTGGACATTACTTTGGATGAAGAAATTCCCATTGGGATGACAGTTGGCAAGTGCCATGCTGCGGGAGAAGATCCAATGGATCCTATCACCTTCGTTCTTGATCCAAGCAATCCTTACTTCATGATTGACAAAGGTAAGCCATGACGGATGTGAATCCTGGCAAAACCCCACCCCTACCCTAAATCCTTTGTTTTTTTCTTACAACCACAGGAGAAGAGGACAGCTCACTGTCAATCTACATAATTCTCCTGGAACAGATGTTTTGGACTACAATTCCCATAAGCCCAAGCCGACTGTGCTGGCTAAGACTGATGGGAACTGTAGTCCAAAATATCTGGAGGGCACGAGACTGGCAAAAGCTAGCTTATGTGAAAAACAAAGGTAGCCAAGGTGTGTGGTGCATAAGGGGGAGGGGGGATACCATTATTTCAGTGGGTGATGGCTTTAAGAGGACCAACCAAAATGTTGCAAAATATGAAGTTTGTATCTTCTACAAGGGGCAGCATATCCCATGGAATATGCAAAGAGCCGCTTGGGATGTTACAGGGCAGGACCCAAGCATCAGCATCGTACCTTAGGCAGCTGCTGATACCCCTGTTGGAGGCCCACTGCCTATCCCTGGAGTCTCCTAGTCCTGTTTCTGCTCTACTTCCTCTAATACCAGGTCAGACCATCATTCTACGGTAGCTAAATATTGTCAACACTGAACGGCAGCTGCATTACAGGGCTTCAGGTAAGACTTTTTCGAGCCTTAACCTGAGGCCTTTGGGATGCCAAGGATGTGTTGTACCATGGAGCTATGGTCTTTTACCATTGCTGGTGCCCATTTGCTTTCAGGCTTCCCTAGACATCTGGTTGGCCACGTTAAGAACAGGATGCTAGATTAGGTGGGCTTTGGGCTTGACACAGCAGGGCTCCCCTAATGTGCTTATAAGTTAAAATAGGAGTTTCTGAAAACTTAATGAATTCCAGAATAGAATACGCCAAGGAAATGTTAACTGGAAGAGAATTCTGTAACTGTGGGGCCACCACCAAGAAGGCCCCGCTCACGTGTTCATTAACGTAACCAATTTCAGTAATGGGCACACAAGCAGAACATCAGGCGGAGGTCTTAGATTATGGGCAGGTTCATAGTTTAGTAAGAATTACTAAATGTTCCAGGCCACAGATCATCATCATCATCATCATTATCCTAACTATTTTGCAGCTCGTGGTACTCTACTAATTGCATCTAGACTGGACATGGAAGAGGCTGGATTTATCAGTGCTCAGTCATTCACCGTTGTGGCTTGCAGCAGTACCTGGAGGTGTGCAGGCATTCCTGTGATAGTGAATGTACATGGAATCAATGACAATGTGCCATTCTGTCATCAGTATGTATACAGGTGAGCTAGTGAGTCAAGAAATGGCAGCAAATGGTTAGCTATGTTTTTCTCATAATATATTTTCCTTCACATAGATGTTCAAAAAATATAAAGAAGCTCATTGACAACAATCAAACAAATGGGCCAAAGAAATACCCCATGCCAATGGAGCAAATGGAGCCCTGCCCCACCATATTCAGTCTGCCCCCAGGCAGCCCCCACCTGCCTGCCTTCTTTCTGACAAGCAGTCCAGTTGGTGGCACTGCCTGTCAGGTTCCATTTCCTTAGTCTCAGGCTGCAAATGCACATTTTTCTTCTAGAACCAGTGGGGACTAAATTCTTGCTTTGTCCTACCTAGTTCACACACAGTCTAGACCAGGCATAGGCAAAATCTGGCCCTCCAGATGTTTGGGACCACAATTCCCATCATCCCTAGCTAACAGGACCAGTGGTCAGGGATGATGGGAATTGTAGTCCCAAACATCTGGAGGGCCGGAGTTTGCCTTTGCCTGGTCTAGACTGATTGCACCCCCCCCCCCTGAAAAGCACTTGTCAAGCTAGTTCTGAAAATAAAAGCTCATTGCAGATTGATGCTGTATTACCCCACAGTGAGCCTATTTGAAAACAGATGCATGCTGTCTCAGCAATGGGTGTATGGGTGTGTGTCTATACCTGACCAATGACGACGTAGGTGGGCATATACCACGATAGCAAGGGGAAGGTTATGAAATGCATAATCTAATCAAGGGGAGGGTTTGCGGTGGTGCTGTGGGTTAAACCACAGAGCCTAGGACTTGCTGATCAGAAGATTGGCGGTTCGAATCCCCACGACGGGGTGAGCTCCTGTCGCTCAGTCCCTGCTCCTGCCCACCTAGCAGTTCGAAAGCATGTCAAAGTGCAAGTAGATAAATAGGTACCGCTCCGGCGGGAAGGTAAACAGCATTTCTGTGCGCTGCTCTGGTTCACCAGAAGTGGCTTAGTCATACTGGCCACATGACCTGGAAGCTGTACACCGGCTCCCTCAGCCAATAAAGCGAGATGAGCATCACAACCCCAGAGTCGGTCATGACTGGACCTAATGGTCAGGGGTCCCTTTACATTTACATCAAGTAACTGCACCCACCTGTCTCGACCGCAAGATCTGCAATCTTGTTGAGGATGTGTGTTGAGAGAAACTGATTTTTCGCTCTGCAAAATAGGAAGTGTGTAGGCAGCCTCAGTGTTGCCCTTGTAGAACTTAGCAGGCAGGAGGATAAGGGCAAAACTAGAATTACCGTACTCACCTCTTTCTGTCTCTGTCTTTGTCTCTGTCTCCACCTACTGTTGGTCTTCTTACCCACCCTGCAAGTCCCAATGGGCACCAGCCGCAAAGTGGTACCTTGGGTTAAGAACTTAATTCGTTCCGGAGGTCCGTTCTTAACCTGAAACTTTTCTTAACCTGAGGTACCACTTTAGCTAATGGGGTCTCCTGCTGCCGCCGGGGCGCCGCCACACGATTTCTGTTCTCATCCTGAAGCAAAGTTCTCAACCCGAGGTACTATTTCTGACTTAGCGGAGTCTGTAACCTGAAGCGCCTGTAACCCGAGGTACCACTGTATTGTTTTAAGGAGACTACAACCCACTTCCATTTATTCTGAAAATTTGTGAGTAGCACTGTAGTGCTTACGAGAGGGGGAAATCTTGTTGGAATCCCCCTAAAAATGTGAGGGAAAAGTAGTCAGGTTAAGTCTTTTCTTTCTGTTGAATTGACTCTTACAAATATGTTTAAAAGAAGCATTCATGACAGTGCAGTTATAGGACTATAAAATAGGGTTCCATTATACTCCTGCCATGGTTGCACTTGAACTACTGGGTATAAAAAATTTCAGACGGATTATAGTCAGTATAAATTGCAGTGTGCCTTGCAAAGTTACACATCCAGATTCTCCCAGTCTGAGCACCTTGTGGAACATTATCTTAAAATGATAGGCACGATCATTAACGGCTTCTGATTTGATGGACATTTAGAGAAGAAAACTGAGGTTGCTGGAACAAGCATGTCACATTTTGATGACTTCCTTTTAATCAGATATACCAGCAGAGAAGTTATTGCAATTAATACAGTGGTTGCTAATGTCAGATGTCACGATACGGACAATCCTCCCGATGAACTCCATTATGAACCCAACAGTGGCCCGGTTGGTGCTGGAAAGCTGTTTGAACAAGTTCCAGGTGCTAAAAATGCCATTCGGGTGAGTAAATGAAGATGTGGGAGAAGATAAGTCAAGGACACAGGAGCTGAACAAGGGAGGATCCATCATAGCTCAGTGGCAGATTACCTGCTTTGCATGCAGAACATCCCAGGTTAGATCCCTGGCGTGTCCAGGTGAAAGAAGCCCATGGCAGGTCTGAAACTCTAGTCAGCCAGTCAGAACAGAATAAACCATATTGGGCTAGAGGGACAATTAGATTGACCTGATCTAAGGGAGCTCATGGATGCTACTGGACCTCCCAGGATAGCTGGGGAAAAGATTCCTTTAGTAAAATGCACGAACTTTAGTCTGGCAATGGTGGGGTTCTTCCCACCCCCCTTTTGCAGCAGAATCAAGCCAATTTCTGGTCTTAGCTTACTATTTTTGAATATTATTTTTTTAACAGTTTTTATTGATAATCTTATTCTTTTTGTAAACCAGTTTGAGGTTTTATTACAATTAAGCATTATATAAATGTAATATTATAATAATATAATATGTTATAATAATATAAGTATATTATATAAATATAATATAATGTAAGTATATTATATAAGCATTTTTTAAAGAAGACATCTGAAGGCAGACCAGTATTGGAAAGTTTTAAACATTTAATGTTTTATTATGTTTTTCTATTCTGCTGGAAGCCACCCAGAGTGGGCAGGGTATAAATAATAAATTTATTATTATTTGTTATGCAGCAACAAGCCTGGGCTTGCCACTGAGTGGCAAGTGGGAGCTAACGCCATTCCTGGCTGTCCATCACTGTCCGATAATATGCATAGTTTGAGCCACTCTGGCCTTCTTTTGGAGAAAGGGTGTTGTGTAAGAATAAGGTGATGATGAAGATGATGATATTTGCATTCACCCTTTTATTTTTTAGCAAACTGGCCTGTAATTACCAAGATCCCCCACGTTCCCCACCACCACCACCACCACCACGCTTTTTAAATAGCATTTCATTGCCATTTTCTAGTTGTCAGGTATGGAAGCCGATCTTAGGGACAAATACATACTTTTGTTACTGGATCAGCAATTTCACATGAGTTCTCTGGGAACTCTCAGGTGGATGCCGTCATGCCATCTGGACCTGGTGGTTTATACCCTGCATTCCAATCAAATGATTCTCAAGGCAGTTTACAAGTAACAGCTTGTGATAATAACACAAACTCCGTTCCGCATTCAAGCTCCCAAGATTCATACACACACACACACACACACACACACACACACAGACAACCCAGCAGTGTTTCATCCTCCAGGTGATGGGTAGGACCAGCACATACTTCCTTTCAGTTCTGCATTCCTACGGAAACTGGAGCCAAGTGTTCTTTCTAGCAGTCCTCCAAGTGTGAAATTGCCCCTGGTTGAGTCTTATCCATAGTTGCATCTGCATTTCTAACAGGGAAATGTGAGATACATTTAACTGTTAATTTGAAATATGCATGAGCTTCAATCTGCCTTTGATATTATGCTGCTTGGTTTAATTGTTCACTCTTGCTATGTTGGAAGGTAACACAATATTTGGACTATGAAGACCCACGGAATCTTGCAGTTGGCAGCACTCATGAAATGACTCTCTCTGTTTTTGATGATGCAATTCCGTCACACACAGGTGAGAATTTTAATAAGAACCCAAGTGTTTCTTAGCATGCCATGCCTTTTGCTCTTCTGACCATGTCCTCCTTTGAGATTCTAGTGTGGGGAATCCATCTTTTCGCTATGTCTTCTTAGGGCCCCCCCCCAACTTGCCCCAACTTTAGGTTTGGAACCTTTGTTGTTGTTGTTGTTTAGTTGTTTAGTCATGTCCGACTCTTCGTGACCCCGTGGATCAGAGCACACCAGGCACTCCTGTCTTCCACTGCCTCCCCCAGTTTGGTCAAACTCATGTTAGTAGCTTTGAGAACACTGTCCAACCATCTCGTCCTCTGTCGTCCCCTTCTCCTTGTGCCCTCCATCTTTCCCAGCATCAGGGTCTTTTCCAGGGAGTCTTCTCTTCTCATGAGGTGGCCAAAGTATTGGAGTCTCAGCTTCATGATCTGTCCTTCCAGTGAGCACTCAGGGCTGATTTCCTTCAGAATGGATAGGTTTGATCTTCTTGCAGTCCATGGGACTCTCAAGAGTCTCCTCCAGCACCATAATTCAAAAGCATAAATTCTTCGGCGATCAGCCTTCTTTATGGTCCAGCTGTCACTTCCATACATCACTACTGGGAAAACCATAGCTTTAACTATACAGACCTTTGTCAGCAAGGTGATGTCTCTGCTTTTTAAGATGCTGTCTAGGTTTGTCATTGCTTTTCTCCCAAGGAGCAGGCATCTATTAATTTCGTGACTGCTGTCACCATCTGCAGTGATCATGGAGCCCAAGAAAGTAAAATCTCTCACTAGGACTATGAAATAGTAAGTGGCACTTTTGAGGCCCACTCTGCCTTGATTCTGGGAATGAAATACTGGCCATAGCTTAGTATTTATTTATCATGACACCTGGATCCCATATATTGTCCAAGGAGCTCAAAGTAGTATATATGGTTCTCCCTTCTCCATGTTATTCTTGCAACAACCCTTTGCAGCACAGTGATTGGTTCATGGTCTCCCAGAGAGTTTCGTGCTCCAGTTTGGATTGAATTATGGCATCCCAAGTCCTAGTCCTAGTCCACTCTAACCAACACACTGGCTCCCTCTGACACAATGAAGATCTGGGCCTCTTGTTTCAATTTACTCTCCTGTTGGTTGTTTTCCTATTTGCTGTCAGCTGGGTGAATTCTCAGGTTAATACTTGGAAAATGCTGGTCTGCTTGTTCTTTTATTAGTAACTGCTACAATAATTGTGGAAGTCTTACCTGTCAATGAATTTGGGCCGGCATTTAGTAAAGCAGATTATGCGTTTGTTGTTCCTGAAACAGCTGGAG
Source organism: Podarcis pityusensis (assembly GCF_964106645.2). Taxonomy (NCBI): domain Eukaryota; kingdom Metazoa; phylum Chordata; class Lepidosauria; order Squamata; family Lacertidae; genus Podarcis; species Podarcis pityusensis. The sequence continues at coordinate 102,434,613 of NC_138029.1, forward strand.
GTACGTCACAATATTTGATTGTTCCTTTTTAAAATTAAGTAAAATATATTAACCGCTTTGCCTTATAAAAAAAGCTCAGAGAAGCATATGAATAAAGACACAACAAATAAAGCAAAACTTGAGCATAGCACGAGAGCTGCTGTACTAAACTTGAACCAGAAGCTCAAAATAAAGAGAAATTAAGTCATAACATGGCAATGATCATTATACTGTGATAATTGTAACACTGTAATTATAAAATTATAAAAATTGCAGTTCTCTGTGTTAGTGTGTATGGTTTATTTTATTATTTTCTATTTCTTAAAAATTATACTCTTATTGTTTCTTGCTTATTATTAGTCGCCTTTGGAACTTAAAATTACATTGAAGGCATGGAATAGAAATTATGGGAAGGAAGGAAGGAAAGAAAGAAGGAAGGAAGGTTGTCACCTGCTCATAAGTATCCATAATTATTCACACTTTTACTGGCCTTGACTTGAAATTTGAACTGGATACCGTTGCCATTAGTCATATTTCTCCACCTAGGCCCCCAATATTGTCATCTTTGACTGGAAGTAGCTCTCCAAGGTCTCAGGCAAAGGTCTTTTCTTTCACCAGCTACTAAATTGTTGCTAGCGGGAGATGTGGGGGATCAAACTCAGAGCCTTCTGTTTGCAGAGTGTGTGACCTGTGTACCACTGAGCTATAGCAATGGGCATTGACTTGAATCAGTTGAGGGAGGGTGGAAATCAGGTAGGTGAAAATAAAAAAAATACAGGAACATCACGATGCTATAACTTCCTTTATAGCAGTGCCCATAAAAAGGCCAAAAGAATGAGCTGCATTTATTTATTTTTTTACATTAGTACAAAATTGCCTTGTATGGGGTCTTGGTAACTATATAATTTGAACACAATATAGCAATCTGAAATATTTAAAGTAATTTTCTCTGATGAAGTTTGACACATACACGGATCCGCTGCTGACAGCAAAAGAAAAAGGCACACACACACACACACACACACACACACACGAAATTACTTTCCTTTTAACCACCACCTCCCCATCTTGTTTAAAAAGATCCGAAACAGCTTCATGATAAACGGAAAAGCTCAATCACATTGTGCCGGAAGCCACGAGGGAAATGCAATTCGCTTACAGTAGTTTTTCAAGGAGAAAAGTTGGCAGCCTTTCAGGAGCCCTCATAATGGCTCTATTTTAAACTCGAGCTTGAGAAGTGCTCAGGTTAGCTTTTTATGCTTTATTGAAAGGTTAATTTCATACCCACGTAAAAGTATTGGCTTTCTATTATGTTTAACAGAGTTACAATGTGGAAATGAGAGAAACTCTTAGTACAGTGGTACCTCAGGTTAAGAACTTAATTCGTTCTGGAGGTCCATTCTTAACCTGAAACTGTTCTTAACCTGAGGTACCACTTTAGCTAATGGGGCCTCCCGCTGCTGCTGTGCCGCTACCACGCAATTTCTGTTCTCATCCTGAAGCAAAGTTCTTAACCCGAGGTACTATTTCTGGGTTAGTGGAGTCTGTAACCTGAAGCATCTGTAACCCGAGGTACCACTGTATGTACTTGTGCAATATGAGCTGCATTTTAAACCTGCTGTTGTGTTTTTTTGAGGGGAAGGGCTCAGTGGGAGAGCACCTGCTTGGCATGTGGAAGAGTAATTCACCATCATCTCCAGGTAGAATGGGAAGAGGCCTCTGGCTGAAGCCATGGACAGCTGCTGACAGTCAGTGTGTATACCATACTCAATTAGGTGGCCTGATTACGCTTCAGGTTACATACGCTTCAGGTTACAGACTCCGCTAACCCAGAAATAGTACCTCGGGTTAAGAACTTTGCTTCAGGATGAGAACAGAAATTGTGCTCCGGCTGCGCGGCAGCAGTAGGAGGCCCCATTAGCTAAAGTGGTACCTCAGGTTAAGAACGGACCTCTAGAACGAATTAAGTACTTAACCCGAGATACAACTGTAAGGCATATTCCTATGCTACACGCTTTGTTAGCGGAACCAAGGCCCAGTAGTGGACACCTTTTGTCTGACTGCAAAGGTTTCAGCTCAGGCTTCGTAGACATAAAAGGTAGTGGAAACATTTTTTTCCTCCTCTTCTCCTTTGCCCACCCGTCACCCTTAAGTCCTGGGTCATTTTACAATTAAAACACAATATTATAGGCAGCTTCAAACAACTTACTATTCTAGAAATTAGGTGGGTACTGAGGTGCACCTCTTTGACCTGGCTTTTGACGCTTGAGGTGTGTATTCAGCATTTGCCGAAAGCTATATAATTAATAATAATAATAATAATAATAATAATAATAATAATAATATATTTATACCCAACCCATCTGATTGGGCTTCCCCAGCCACTTTGGGTGGCTTCCAGTAAAATATTAAAATACAATAATTCACCACTTCCTGGTTCCCTGTAACTTCGCTTCTCGCAGTGAGGGAACTGCCAGAAGGCCCTCGGCAGTGGCCGGTCTGAGCGATGGTATACTGGGCCGAGGCTGTTAGGGCTTTAAAGGTCAGCACCAACACTTTGAATTGTGCCTGGAAACATTCTGGGAATTGTGCCCTTCAAACGTATGTAATGAAGGTACCAGATGCATCTCTGTGGGGAATGAGTTCCACAATTTGGGGATTACCACAGAGAATACCCTCTACCTGAGCTTCTGAGGCTGGTGGAACAACCAAAATGGCCCCCTCTGCTGATCTTAACACCTTAGAGTGAAGAAGGTGATTTTTTAGGTTTTGGGGGCCTAAGACCTTTAGGGGTTGGAACACTAATGTGAACACCTTGAATTGGGGCTGGAAATGAACTGGCAACTGGGGCAGCTGTTTTAAACAGTTCACTAATAAACAGAACCACGTTAGTTAGTCACTACTTGGTGTCTGCTTGCTGCATTTACATGAACACTAGGCACGCTATTTCAGAAATCCCAAACGGTTTCAGGCTGGACTCATGTGGGTCTCGCCTATGGACCTCAGATTTTAATCGGTCAGCATCTCCTCCTGCCGTTGGTCTGGGCTCCTTTCAGTCTTATTATGTTCCATTGCTCTGAACATTTAAGAGGACACTGCGGGAAAAGGACAACGGTGGCAGCAACTTACTGAGATCTGATGCAGATGCTGCAAAGAGGCGGAGACCTATGTATGGGAGGTAGGATAGAAGCCAGGGGCCAGAGCGGAGCTGATACAAAACATATTGCAGCTTGAAAGACAAGCTGGAATTCCTCCCCATTCCATGTACGAAAGCTGTTTTGGCTGACAACTGAATCGTACTTCAGCACTGCAGATGGGATAGCATCCTCCATGGCACCTGAGGAAGCAGAGCAGTTTAGGGAGGCCAGGACAGGCGACAAAGCATACGCAAATGTGTCCTCCAACAGAGGGTTTAGGAGGAAGAGCCAGACAGCTGCTGGTCTGATGGTATGGCCAGAGCCAAATGCAACAGCCAAGGGTGGGGGGACAACTTAAGTCCATCTTTTACCCAAGCCATTGAATCTGAACCCACAGTTGCTTAATCCGACCTCAATTCCTGTTAGGGAATACAAATATTATCCTGGAAGTCCTTGTTTTGTGACATTTTAGGGCTATTTAGTAAGCAGTACACTATATGTGGCCTAGGACCCACGTACCTACAGGACCGCCTCTCCTGGTATGCCCCGCGGAGGACCTTAAGGTCCACAAATGACAAGGACCTTAGATTGCAAGGTCATTAGATTGCAAGGTCATTAGATTGGTCTCAACTAGGGCCAGGGCCTTTTCAGTACTGGCCCCGACTTGGTTGAACCCTCTGTCACAAGAGACTAGGGCCCTGTGGGACTTGACATCTTTCCGCAGGGCCTTGACATCTTTCCGCCTGGCATTTGGTTTGGACTCAGTCTAACCTTTATGTTTCCCTCCCCTTACGGTCTTGACTTATCGGCTACTTTAAAATGCTGCATTCTAAATTCCATTTTAACCTGTATTTTAAATTGTTTCCCCCCCCTTTCCATTATTATGTTTTTACTGTGATTTTATTGGTGTTTGCCGTCCTGAGCCCGGCTCTGGCCGTGGAGGGCGGGGTATAAATATATTATTATTATTATTATTATTATTATTATTATTATTATTATTATATAAATTAACAGCACTGATCTCCATATTTAGCGACACGTGAATCCTTCCTCTTCGCCCACCACTCACCTTTGAGTTCTCTCCTTTGCCTGTAAACAAAATGCCACGCAACTAGTTCGGGGGAAGATGCACCCCTAGAGTCTTTTGTAGAGAAAAGAAATCCAATTGGAGAAGAATTTAATGGTCAATTACGCCGCAGTCTCATCCCAACAGCGATAAATGCAGCTTATGCCTTGTACTCATTGTGAGGTAATTAAGGAGCTCTTGTTTGTGTCATTTTTGCCCTGTTATATGGCTAAATAAGAAGGGATTGCTAATAAGCCTTACAAAGGCAGCACAGTAATAGGCTCATTTTCTGAGCGCTCGGCTTTCACTGTTGAAAAAGGAGAGGGCTCCACTTAGTCACTACTACATTAATTCCAGGTAAATGAAATCGAGTCTGAAAATTAGCACTTGTAAAACACCACTGTCTTCTTACAGCTCACCATAAAGTTGGACAAGTAACCGCCACAGATGAAGACTACCCATCAGACTGTGTGACCTATAGAATAGGCCATGGAGGCATTTTTTACCCCGTTGAGATATTCTGGTTGGATCCAGTGTCTGGAGTGATAGAACTGATAACAGAACCAGACTACGAATCTGTCCAGCAGTACAAACTGATCATTGAAGCTGTTGACTGTGATCTGTTTCATCCCAGAACTGCTAGTACTGTAGTAAGTCTGAGTTAACAATTTTTCTTATGAACATTATCCAGCCAGTTCTTTTAACTTTCCTTTCTATAGTAGCTGAATTATTGGCAATCGGTCCACTAGAATGGGAAAATCAAAGGCAGGCGGGTGTCATGCAAACCGTTTTATTTCATAGGGTACCATTGCAAAGAAACTCTTGTGCCTTTGCCACACCATTTTAAGAACTCCAAAGGTAGGCCTCGCCTTTGTTTTCACTGCTTCTTCCAAGTCAAACCATCAACATGACCGAAGAGCAAAACTCTCATATCACATACCCCAAAGGAACTTATTTAATGGCTAGACATGTAGTGCTGAGCAATAAAAGTAGCATTTCTTTTAGAAAAGAAGGAAAGGTGAATTAAACTCTGGAATTCTCTGCCACAAAATATGGTAATGGCCACCAATTTAGATATCTTTTCAAGGTGGATTGGATTGAGACAACAGTTTCAGGGCTCCCACAGGCATCTGGTAGGCCACTGTGAGAAAAGGATGCTGGACTTATGTTCTTATCACAAATTATGGGCTGTTGGAAAGAATTCAACACAAGGGGTGTTTTTTTACGTGGTAGCTCCATGCATCATATGAAGCTCTGTCTTGAAAAGGAGGCAAGGAAGTCATGGACGAAGAATGATAATGTCAAAAAATGGAAGGCCATCTTAAAGGGTTGCAGAGGGTAGAGGCAGATGCAGGGGGGCAAGGGAACAAATGAAACAACTAAGAGTAGGGAAGGAAGGATTACCTAGTGAGTGATATGGAGACAATTACACAAAGATCACTAGATCTTACCACCAAAAAGCTCTTTGCAGTAATCTGGTCTGGCATCCTGCGAAGCAGAAGTAACCAGAAAACAACTTTCAGAAGAGCTCTAGCCCCATCTTGCTGGTAAAGGTGTCTATCCCATGTGGATTAGTGGAGGACGAGAAGGTGCCACCTTTCTTTTTTAAAAAAATCATTTTTATTGCTTTTCCAATAAAAAACATCCAATTAATATATCCAATCATAATACTCTAATTAAAATAAAAAACTAAAATAAAAAAGACCAAATTATAGTCCAAATTATAATTATTAATTTTTCGGAGCTCCCCACAGTCTGGATCTCTGACGCATATCTCCACATCTCAGTTCTGCCTCTCCTTGCTGTTTCCATATTTTCCACATCTCGATTTTGACGCTTTATAATTCTCTGTCCCTGGGTCCGCGATTCTCAATCATGTCAAACATCCATCGAGTACAGCTTTATTAGTATATATTTTTCCAACTGTCTTTTTATCAGTGTAGTTTCCTCTGACTCCATTCCAATCTGGGATGTTGTCTAAGTCTGTTATCTGAAGTTTAATGGCACAGGAACTCCCAATCATTAATTGTCCAAACCTTCCTTTATAGCTTAATTGAATCAGTACCTTCCAAATTAAATTGTTAGGCAAAACTGTTTGCAATATCACAATGTAGATAAACTGTATTCCATAAATATCACTCATTTGGCGATCGATCAGCCTTTGGAGACTGCACTCTCCCCCCTCCGGGCCCTAGAGGGGGGGCTGCTAGACACCACTTAGCCGAGAAGGGGCCACCTTTCAAAAGCACCCTGTGGCTGTGTGCCAGGCATCAAGTCAGACCAGGAAAGCTCTGAACTCTGGAAATACGAAAAGCTTCATTTTGGGCTAGGGTTCTCAGTGGGTCTTGAGGAAAGAGACATATTGGAATCGACACCCCAAATTACAGCATACTTTATATACTGGGTCATGAGGGGCTTCAGTATAAAAACACGAGTATATCAGAAATGAGCAAAGACCTCCCCTTCCTCATCTAGAGAGGAAGGTGTGGCTCTATATGCCAGTTCCCCTTTCTGTCATGCAAAGTCATGACGGTTAGCATTGGATGTCCTGGTCACAGCTGGGGTCAGCTGGAGCTGCTGGCTGTTGCAACGGATGCACCGCAAGCAAATGGCTCATCTGTTGAGCATGTCTCTGTACGACTGTTCTGGCCCTAGTGGCTGGGAACATTTTAATTAACACCTACAAGCATAGGATTACTGTAACACAGAAAGCTCATTCATTGATTATAAATTACAAGCTTGCAGCGTTTTCTTCTGTAACACTAGGGTGTAATAATGATAGGTACAACAGAATATATATTTTCAAGGGGGGGGGGGCATGTGGAACACATAACAGCAGATCGTGCCTAAGCCAAAGAATCTGTTCTCGTTGGTTTTCCATTTCTCCCTGTAATAATAATAATAATAATAATAATAATAATAATAATAATAATCCAGATGCACTGCTCCTGCGATCATCACAAAGTAGTTAGATTTGTTACTTAAATTTAATGACCTGATTTTGGTGATTTGGATTAATCCCACAGAAGTCAAGGAGGCTAAAATCAGCATAGCGAAAGAGCAGAACAGGTTGCATAAATCCAAGAAAACAATTGCTTGCAGTGGGACACATTAAGCCAGCTACTAGTATAGTGGCCCAACAAAGCTCAAATGAATGATGTCGCAGACTGCCCAAAAGAGGTGTGTCAAGTACCTGGCAAGCCAGAATACATGGCTTGCTGGGCCTCCTTTGGCTTGGCAGGGTACAAAAACTAAAGAAGTATTTTACTGGGTGGGGAAAGAAAGTGCCTTAGAAGCTTTTACAGTGGTACCTCGGGTTACATACGCTTCAGGTTACAAACGCTTCAGGTTACAGACTCCACTAGCCCAGAAATAGTACCTCGGGTTAAGAACTTTGCTTCAGGATGAGAACAGAAATCGGGGTCCGGCGGTGCGGCGGCAGCAGGAGGCCCCATTAGCTAAAGTGGTGCTTCAGGTTAAGAACAGTTCCAGGTTAAGAACGGACCTCCAGAACGAATTAAGTACATAACCAGAGGTACCACTATACTCTCCTTACCTACACAAATGCATCTTTTTTTTCTGGTGGAGAGGCAACAGTGATTAAAGTACACGGACTTAGGCTGCAATTAGTCTGCTCCAACAGGAGTTGAAGCTGTAACCTGTCGTGTAAAATGCCTCTTGCTGTTTCTCTCTCCTTCTTTGATCAGAGCAGCTTCTTCTCTGACTTCTGGAGAGCAGGTTTCTGCTTAAGCAATGCCCTGTTGCTTGTGGACTTTTGTTGCAGTGATTTAAAAAACGATTTGAAAAATTCAGCTGCACTGATTTTCTCAGCAGCAGTAGCACTTTGCTAACGCTCTCTGTCTCCTACATGCTGCTACAAAGCAGATAAGCTAATTACAGGTGTCATGGGCCCTGAGGGCAGATGGAGTTCAGTCAGCCAAGCAGAGACCTGGCCCTAGGGTGATCTAGAAGTGCAGATGCGAAGTGACCAGAATAGGTGTCAAATACAGGTGCTCAGTTAACACCAAAACTTCACCTTGGGACAAATGTATACGTCTATGCTGCATTTTTTAAAATTAACATCCCCTCCCCAAGTGTAATGTATCAGAGGAATGCAGGAAGCTGATATATATCAGCTTGGACCTTTCATCCACATGGCACACCCTCCAACAGTTCTCTGATGAAAATAGGAATGTCCTATACAACAACAACAACTTTTATACTGGCCCATCTGACTGGGTTGCCCCAGCCACTCTGGGCGGCTTCCAACATATAGAAAAACATAATAAAACATTAAACATTTTAAAACTTCTCTATACTGGGCTGCCTTCAGATGGCTTGGGGGCTTGGATAACGCCATACCCTCCAACATTTCTCCGATTAAAATAGGGATGTCCTAAGGAGAAGCGGGACATTCTGGGGTCAAATCAGAAGCTGGGACGGCTTCTGTCCATTGGGAAAATAGGGACACTTGGAGGGTCTGATATGGATCCCTGTACTGTCTACTCGGGCTGGCAGCAACTCTCTGGAAACTCAGGGAGAAACTCTTTTCCATCACTTGGAGTGGGCAGGACTTCAGATACAGGACACCTTCAGGAGGACTGTTCTTTGTAAAACAGGACACCTGGCCAACCTATTTGGAAGAGCAGCTGCCCCACATTAACATGCCAGTGTGGTGTAGTGGTTAAGAGCGGTAGTCACGTAATCTGGGGAACCGGGTTCGCGTCTCCGCTCCTCCACATGCAGCTGCTGGGTGACCTTGGGCCAGTCACACTTCTTTGAAGTCTCTCAGCCCCACTCACCTCACAGAGTGTTTGTTGTGGGGGAGGAAGGGAAAGGAGAATGTTAGCCGCTTTGAGACTCCTGAAGGGGAGTGAAAGGCGGGATATCAAATCCAAACTCTTCTTCTTCTTCTTCTTCTTCGTCCCTGAAATACCTCTTTGGCTGTGTCTCCTTGTCCACAGTGGCTCTGGAATATTAAATGAATGCATCCAATCTGTGAGAGAAGCAGCATGCTCCTGTCCCCTGAATCTCCCACATTATGCATTGATAAGGACTGCTGTTTTCTGCACCTGTAGACTTGCTAGTGAGTGCCTATTAGGTGGTACAGAGAGCTTTCCTCATCCTTTAGCCCACAGGGGCTCATTATGCAACCGGATCTCAGTTCTTCAGGGTTTCCAAGTCAGAAGATTCTGTTTCAGACTGGCTGGAGCTCCAGCATCTTTCATTTTAAGCCTGGAATAAATATAATTACTTTAAAAAAAACTGCTAAGAGCCATGCCTTACTATTTCAAATGCTATTGTCTCCTTCTTGCACAAGTAGATCAAGGAAGAGTGCTGGTACTTTCGGTTTTACTTTGCTTGAAAACAACTGGAAAATACCATTACTGCTGTTCAGTCCCCACACCTGTAGGGGAATAGCTTCCTGAAGCAATTCTCTTTGAGAGTTATTAAAGCAGTTTTCCCGAGGTGGAGGCAAGCCAGTGACTATATTTCACCTGGCTGCTTAACAAAGGCATTATGCCTCTGAACCCCAGTTGATGGGGGCAAAAATGCATCTGAGCTCATGTCCAGCTTTCAGGCTTCCTGTTGGCCACTGGGAGAACAGGATGCTGGACTAGATTGGTCCAGAAGACTCTTCTTGTGCATCTCAATTTTCTAGTGTGCTTCTGTGCGTTGCTCGGGGGGGGGGGGAGGGGCATTGTTACAGTGTTTCTCATCCAAATGCTGTTCTGAGACATGAGCTTACTGAGATTACTCATGAATGTTTCAGGTGGGAAACCATTCATCATCTCCGAGGCAAGTAACCCTTAGGCTGAGTCTGGCATTTCCAGCTTGCTTGGTGTTTTGATCTTTTCTGTGTAAATGAACATTGCCGATTCCCCTGCCTCCCACCCTTTGGTTTATAATATGTGAGTAGAACCTGCAACAGAATGGAGGGGCAGAACACCAAACCTCACCACCGCCTCCCTCTCCCCATCCCCAGTAAACAGCAGCAGCATGGGTGATGGGAGGTATTATTATTATTTCTATATATTTATTTAATTATTAATAATAATCTATAGGGACGTGGGTGGTGCTGTGGTCTAAACCACTGAGCCTAGGGCTTGCCGATCAGAAGGTCGGCGGTTCGAATCCCCGCGACGGGGTGAGCTCCCATTGTTTGGTCCTAGCTCCTGCCCACCTAGCAGTTCGAAAGCACGTCAAAGTGCAAGTAGATAAATAGGTACAGCTCCAGCAGGAAGGTAAACGGCTTTTCCATGCACTGCTCTGGTTCACTAGAAGCGGCTTAGTCATGCTGGCCACAAGACCCGGAAGCTGTCTGTGGACAAACACCAGCTCCCTTAGAGCGAGATGAGCGCGCAACCCCAGTGTCGTCCGTGACTGGACCTAACAGTCAGGGGCACCTTTACCTTTTTAAATATCTATACTGTCATTCATCCAAGGACCACAGTGTGGTTTACAATATAAAAAACACAAAAACACAAACCATACTCACAAACAAAAGCAATACCCCCCCCCAGTTTAAAAGACCATAGATTGATTAATTAGCCAAAGGCCTGGTGCCAAGAGATACGTAATGAAGGCACCAGGTGAGCCTCCCTGGGGAGAGCATTCCACAAGTGGGGAGCCACCACAGAAAAGGCCCCGTCCTCATGTTGCCACCCTCTGGACCTCTCATGGAGGGCCTCAGGCATTGATTTCAGGGTCTGGGTTGGTTCATATGGGGAGAGGCATTACAGTGAGCCCCACTCCTGCTACTGCCTGGACAGACTCATCCTCCCTGAATCATCTCATTCCTTTTTATGTCCTCTGAGCAAGTAGACACCGCTATGTCTTGTGACAGTCTTTCTTCCAGGGCGTTAGATCCTGTTAGCAACAGTAGATGAGCACTCTTCTGCAGGCCCCTTTTGTCTATGATTCTCTTGATTTGCTGTTGTTTCTTTTAATAGGTGACAATAGATATCAGAGAAGAGAATGATGAAGCCCCCCTATGCACACCCCTTACCTATAGAGCAACAGTGCTTGACAGTACCTCCCCAGGAACAAATATAAACAGCTTTCGGCTTACCTGCCACGATAGAGACTCTGCTGATACGTCAATGCGGTTTGAGATTGTTTCCGGTAAAAGTTCTGGCATCACGAAATGTCTCCTTACGGTTTTTGATGTGGAGCAACACTTTCCAAACCTCGCTGGGCTTAGCTAGGGTTGCAGTCTCCACCCTAACCACCAAATGGAGAGGCTCTGTGCTTTGAAGAGCTGTGCGTGAGTCATGCAGGAATGCAATAAGTGAAACCTTTTCTGGCATGGATATGTGGTGGTGGGAGAAGAAACATCATTTGTTGATTTCTGGGTTATGGATGGTTAAGGGCATAGGTTCTCGGGCTTCATAAACTCATGGCTTTCCTCAAAGAATCCCGGAAACTGTAGTTCACCCTTCACAGAGCTACAGCTCCCAGCACCATTTAAGAAACTACGGTTCCCAGGATTCTTGCTGGGTGGGGGAGTCATGCTTTAAATGTTTGGTGTGTACACAGGATTAGTTCCATGAAATTATAGTACACTGTAATGCCTCTCAGGCCATCGTAACCACTGACACTCTCAAGAGGGAAGAACAATTCCCTGCCCCTGCAAGGCTAGTTTGTACCTTTGTTTGACTTCTGCTTTTCAAACGTGCATCTTTTATGAATATTCATTTTAAAACGAACCATTATTATCATCATTCTTAAAATCAATGCTTTCCTGAATTTTGCGTATTTTGAAAGAGAAAGCACATATATACAGACAAAAGAAAATAATTAAAAGGTACTATTATTGCCATTGGTGATACCACTAAAAGTGCATTCATTGTAAACCTTTTTGTATAAAAATACACCCGAGATAAGATAAAATTTAGAGGCATTTAGAGGCATTCTAATCTCTCTTTCTGTTCTTCACACAAAGGAAATGGTGGTAACCATTTTGGTTTTGACCCAATTCGAGGGTCCAGTTCACCGCAACTGATTGTGAAAAGCCCTTTTGACTTTGAAGATAGAATGGACATGCAGACCCAGTATCATCTTGTGGTTCACATTATAGATGACAACTTGTACAATAACTCTGTCTCCAAAGCTATGACAGGAACAGTCCTGATAGATGTTTCTGTGGTTAGAACCAGGACTCCTCCTCCAACAACGCCATATTTTGATGTAAGTAGTACTTTGTGTTTATCAAAGACCAATTGAAACAAATGGGTATCCAATGGGAAAAAATGCTACTCATTGGTGAGAAACCTATGGCTGTCTTGTCTTCTTTGGCAATCACTCATAGCCGAGTAAGATTGTCTTCCATAAACACAGTTTTAACAGTGAGTCCGTAAGTGACTGTGGAGGCCAGTTCTGGATCCACAAGTCTTTCCACAGTGGGGAGATAGGTTTCCGGGTGGGATGTTGACCACAGTGAGGGTTTGCCAAGTGTGCCTTCCTCTTAGCACATTTCTCCCTTGCGTCCTGAGTTCGAGTGTCTTCAAAGTTCATGACACCTTTGGCAAAGGCTGTTCTCCAAGTGGAGCACTTGCAGGCCAGTGTTTATACTACATTTTAATTTTTTTTTGCCTTGAAACAGTTTTTAAACCTCTTTTGTTGACCACCAGCATTATGCTTTTCATTTCTAAGTTCAGAATAGAGTAGTTTGCTTTGGAAGTTGATAATCAGGCATCTGAACAACATGATCAGTCCAACAGAGTTGATGTTGAAGAATTGTTGCTTTGACACTGGTGATCTTTGCTTCTTCCAGTACACTGGCATTAGTTCGCCTGTCTTCCCAAGTGATATGTAATTTTTTTTCGGAGACACCTTTGATGGAATCTTCTGAGTAGTTGGAGATGGTGTTTATAAGTGGCCCATGTTTCACAAACATACAGTATCATCCAACTCAATGGTGTAACGTTGGAAAGTGTCTATACTTTCACCTGGGCAGTTATCTTTCCTAGGGGCCAATATTGATGCCAAAATCCAGCATCGCCTGTGAGTGCAGCTTTCTCCCAATTGAAGTGCAGAGTGTTTGAGGACCGGGACATTTGCAAGGAAACCAAAATGCTTGTTTACAAAGCTATTGGACTACCAGCCTGTGGCTGTACAAATACTGTTAGACTACAAAATCCCATCATTCCTGACCACTGGCCCTGCTAGCTGCGGTTTATAGGAGCTGTAGTTCAACAACATCTATGGAGTCATAGGTTCCTCATCCTTATTTTAGAGTAAGGGTGAATTGCAAGTGGCCCCTGAACATTGCAACTCAACTAACTTACCCAGGACTCAGCTACACTCAGTCAGTTATATCGTTGTAACTCCATTGTAAAGATGTGGCACCAGATGGCGCTGTAGAGCACAAAATTTGTCTATGCGATTCCACATAGGGTTTTTTCTTTTGCTATAACAATCTAATTTAGGACTTAATTATAGCATTCCCACCCCCATGTGTAGATCCAGCCCCAAAGTCAGTTTATTAAAATGAATGGCCATGACTAACTTAGGTCCATTAATTTCAATGAATCTACTCTGAGTAGAAACTACTCAAATCCAACCCCCTGCCTTCCCGTAGTGCTTTTCTTTGAATTACTGATATTCTAAGAAATCCAAAAAATAAAGGGCCTGGGTCTCATTGTTCAGAAGACTGAATTAGTTACAGAAGATGCAGTTAACAAACTTTCTTTCTTTGGGGTAGGGGGGTGCATGGGGGATATGTTTGTTTTAAAGATAACAAGTCAAACTCTTTCTGCTTTTGCAATCCCTGCCTGGCAAGTGCAGGTGTGGGGAACAACTCAAATTGACTCTTCCTTCTTATTAAAAGTCAGGAGGCTGTTCAGAGCCACTCAATATCCTGGCTGTCAGCCACACTTATGGCTTTGTTCAGCGAATGCAACAGAGAGCCCACAGCAAGATGACTATAGTGGAGATGGAGGGGGACACTTTTGCCACAGCGTCGGCCTCAGACAGGCTGCCAAATCTCGTGAAAGGACAGCCTTGAATACTTCTGTTTATTTGGTTGCTAACTTGAGCATAAAATTAAAAAGGAATGTATTCCTTAATTGGTTAAAAGCAGAATGTAGAAATCCCAGAGGGGGATTAGCTGTAGAATGGCCAAATTGGATGTAACCTCCTTGAGTTTTCAGCCCTTGGGGAGTTGTCAATTTTTAGCAGTGTTTGGCACAATGGCTTTGAACAAACTTTGTTAAAGGTCTTTATCAAACAACATTCAGGACTAGTGATGTTGGTACTATGCTTGAATTCCAAGAGGACTCCCCCAACCCACCCGCCCACCTGAAATCATATAGCAGCTGCCCAGACTTTCAGTCTGGTCCCCTGACTCTACCTTTTCCCCAATATTCCTTTTTGTGGCCTTGCTGGCTATGCCACAATAGGAAGGCACAACTCTCATAGCTGCACATGTTAGGTACACCCCTCCGCCTATCTATAAAGGCTAGGGGTGGAGGAGAAAGCTCATCCAGTTTCTATGCAAACCTGGCTAATTCACATTTCCTGAACCGATACATGAACCAAAAGGCAGCTATCCTTCAGAATTTGTGCTTCTCCAAATATTGTAGCGCAGAAAATGCAAAGATAAATGCTTACATTTTGAAAAGCGCAGACAAAAAAATGTATACATAAGTCAAAATAACGCAAAAATATCATTGTACTAGGGGAAATCAGGCACAAAAATGTGTTTTCCTGTGAACTTAAAAATAATAATTTCGAAGTGATGAAGGAATGGGGCAAACTCAATTTAAGATTTGGGGGGGAAATGAGATATTCGAAGAAGCCAAAAATGACATATCCATCCATCCCTAGTGAAGGCTGCACTAGGCCAGTGGACTGGGGGAGTTTGCTCATGCAATCAGGAAGTGCTCTTAATTCTGTGTACCTTATCTGTAGGCTTGGAATGTGAGCTGGGGGAGTGAGGCAGAAAAAAATTAATCTGTACAGCATTATTATTATTATTATTATTATTATTATTTAGACCCTGCCCATCTGACTGGGTTTCCCCAGCCACTCTGGGTGGCTAGCAACCAAATATTAAAAACACAATACAGCATTAAACATTAAAAACTTCCCTAAACAGGGCTGCCTTCAGATGTCTTTTAAAAGTAAGATAGTTGTTTATTTCCTTGGCATCTGATGGGAGGGCATTCCACAGGGTAGGCACCAGTACCGTGAAGGCCCTCAGTCTGGTTCCCTGTAACCTCACTTCTCGCAGGCTGAATGATGGTGGTGGAAATGCTCCTTCAGGTATACAGGACCAAGGCCGTTTAGGGCTTTAAAAGTCAGCACCAACACTTTGAATTGTGCATCAACAACAATGCCTTTGTTTCTGCAGTGTCTTTATATACACATTTTATTGCATGTTCCTCATGACTTGAAATCCCATTCTTGGGGTAGATTATCCTATTTAAACACTCCTGACATGTCATTTTTGTGTTCTGAATAGTTTCCCACCTCCAGGCACATTCTTTTAGTTAGTCTTAATCACACTTCCCCAGAGCCATCCTACAGTGTCTTGTGTTGTTGTTGAGATTTAGCTTGGATTTCCCATGCACTGCATCAAAACTAAAATGGTTTCAGAGATTCTTCTCTCTCTCTCTCTCTCTCTCTCTCTCTCTCTCTCTCTCTCTCTCTCTCTCCCCCTCTCTCCCTCTCCCTCTCCCTCTCCCTCCCCATACAGCCAAAGAAAGGTCTGACCATTGTATACACATCAGTCAACACGTTCCGTTCTGATAATTGGTATGTTCCATTCATCTTCACACTGGCGGCAATTATGGCTGTTGGATTGCTTGCTTGGTGGTTTTTTCTGATATGGAGATATGGCGGGTGTAAGGAAGCATGTTGGAAACAGCGGACCAAAACTCCCAGGGAAATAAAAAGGTATGTCTTTTGACATAATGGCCAGAATCCAAAGAATGAAATTCTGTGGAAACCTGTGAAGGACAGGAAGATTGTGCATACAATTAGAGTTGGGATCCTTTGTGGCAGTTCTGTTTTCTATGGAAAAACGGGGGTGCGGGGGGGAGGTCTTTAATACCAGTCTCGTAGCCTCCCTTGTTGTGCTACCATTTCCCACCTCAGACAGACTTCCATAAGCCAATCTGGTAAGTTGATTCAAGGACCTGAACTTTCAGCCGCCAGTGAAAATAAATGCTGGGTCACATTTTGATCCACCTGCTGCAAGCATCTGCGAGAATTGATGCCTTATGTTCTATATACATGGAAGTAAAAGTATTTGCAATATGTCTTACTCCTATTAAATGTCTTTATGTTACAGAATAAAGAAATATAGTTTAGGTAAGTCCTTCTGTGGAACTATAAATACTGTTGCTATAATATTTTTTTTGTTATATCCATATAATGGATAATATGTGTGTCTGTGTTCATTGATTTTATTCCCATAAGTAAAATGACTTTTATTGTTGATACAGGAAGCCAGAAAGAAAACATGGAAGTGATAACAGTAAGTAGTATTGTGACACTGGTTGAAAAATGACACAACCGGTAAAGAATTTTATTATGAAAGTTCACAATAATTAAATAAGTATACCCATTTTTGCTATGAGGTCAAAGTCCAGTCAAATTTGGCTATGGGGTGCAACACTCATCTCAGCTTTCAGGCTGAGTGAGCCGGCGTTTGTCTGCAGACAGCTTTTCTGGGTCATGTGGCCAGCACGACTAAGCTGCTTCTGGCGTACGAGACGCCATGATGAGTGCCGGAGCATACAGAAATGCCATTTACATTTCCGCCGCAGTACTACCTATTTATCTACTTGCACTGGTGTGCTTTTGAACTTCTAGGTTGGCAGGATCTGGGACAGAGCAACACGAGCTCACCCCATTGCACGGATTTGCACTGCTGACCTTAAGATCAGCAAGCCCAGAGGCTCAGTGGTTTAGATCACATCGCCACCCGTGTCCCAGTAAAGAAAATATATATACAGTGGTACCTCGGGTTACATATGCTTCAGGTTACATACATCGGCTTCAGGTTACATATGCTTCAGGTTACAGATTCCGCTAACCCAGAAATATTACTTCGGGTTAAGAAATTTGCTTCAGGATGAGAACAGAAATTGTGCTCCGGTGGCGTGGCGGTGGAGGGAGGCCCCATTAGCTAAAATGGTGCTTCAGGTTAAGAACAGTTTCAGGTTAAGAACGGACCTCTGGAACGAATTAAGTGCTTAACCCGAGGTACCACTGTAGAGAGAGCCATCACTTCCATTAAAGCAAACGTGGAAAGTCTGCATCAGCCCTAGGCAGCATGGCCAATGGTTGACTATTATGAGAGTAGTAGCAAAACAACATCTGAGGAGCTAAATAAGCAAATATTCCCCCTCCCTTTGACTTCCCCACCCAAATGTCTGGTATCAGGCTGTTGCAAATCAGCGGTGGGTGTGTCCAGCATCTTCCTCCACGGATGGTCCAGCATCTCTCCTCTTCCTTCAGTGGAAATCAGCATCAAGGCAAAGAAGGGTGCTGGTTCAAAACTTTTACCTGCTTTGCAGTTGGTCTGGCTGCTGCTTCTCTCCTGCTGCTGGTGCTGGTGAGGTACTGATGTTAATGGAAACCAAGTCATTTCTTAATTATGATGTTTATGAAACTTGACTGCAATTGTTTTCACTTCAGGAAACCTCCACTTATGAAACTGTGTTCAATGGAGAAGCCAAAGATCCAGGTAATATATCCTCCCTAGGAGGAATGTGGGGAGCGTTCACGCGACACACCGACACACTAGCGTGTCGCGACACACAGTTTGGAAAGCTCTGATATAAGGAAACACACTAACACAGAGAGATCCAGCCTGTATAGCAAATCTGTTTCCTTTTCCGGAGCTCAACTGTACCAATCTGGTCAGTATTTGAGGAGTAAGATGATTTGCAGCAATCACTTACACATGCCTTCTATGGGTTGTATGGAAATACCTTTCACAAAATCGTTTCGCAGTAGATGGTGCCACCAGGCCTCCTGGACCCCACTTATTCATTTCCTTCAGTACTTCGTATTCAACAGCTACTACCTATGATGACTGTGTTCTTTTTCCACTCTGAATACCAGTTACTGGGAATTACAAAGGAAGGACCCTGCTTGTGGGCTTCTCATAAATAGCTCAGACAGTAGAGCATGGGACTCTTAATCTGAGGGCCATGAGTTCGAGCCCCACGATGTTCAAAAGATTCCTACATTGCAAGGGGTTGGACTGAATAACCCTCATGGTCCCTTCCAACTCTAGGTTTTTATGATTTGGTTGGCCAATGTGAGAACTGGATGCTGGACTACATGGGATTTAGGTTTCATTTTTTTTTTTAAAGCAATTTATTAGGTTTTACAATAAAAATAAACATAATAAGCAATATAACATTGATCTTAACATATTTTCACATTTTCTTTGGACTTCCTCACATCTCCCGCTCCCACTTTCATCGTTGTAACGTTTTGTCAGCAATTTATCATCTTATTTAAATTCTTATATCCCTTCTATATTTCATAATCTTATAATTCTCAGAAGGAGCTAAATTTCACAGTCTTACTTATTTTCTTAAAAACTTCTAAATTTAGTGGTGCTCAGTTATTTTGATCTAGCATCTTATTTAGCATTCACTCAAATTACAATACTTTTGTAAATAGTTCTTAAATTTCTTCCAGTCCTCCTCAGTCCTCTCTTCTCCCAGGTCACGGATTCTGCCGGTCATTTCAGCCAGTTCCATATAGTCTATCAGTTGTATCTGCCATTCTTCCAGTGTGGGTAGATCTTGAGTTTTCCAATGTTTTGCGAGAAGTATCCTTGCTGCTGTTGTTGCATACATAAAAAATGTCTGGTCCTTCTTTGCCACCCCTTGGCCGACAATACCCAGAAGGAAAGCCTCTGGTTTCTTAGTGAAGGTATATTTAAATACCTTTTTCAGTTCATTATAAATCATTTCCCAGAACGCCTTCACTTTAGGGCAAGTCCACCAGAGGTGGAAGAACGTTCCCTCACACTCTTTGCATTTCCAACACTTATTATCAGACAGGTGGTAAATTTTGGCAAGTTTGACTGGGGTCATATACCATCTATAAATCATTTTCATTACATTTTCTTTCAGAGCGTTACATGCAGTAAATTTCAATCCATTACTCCACAACCTCTCCCAGTCCTCAAACATGATATTGTGCCCAATGTCCTGTGCCCACCTTATCATAGCCGATTTAACCGTTTCGTCTTGTGTATTCCATTTCAACAGCAAGTTATACATCCTTGAAAGTACCTTAATCTTTGGTTCTAACAATTCTGTTTCTAATTTCGATTTCTCCACCTGGAACCCTAGTTTCTTATCATTTTTAAAAACTTCTTTAATCTGAGCGTAATGTAACCAATCTCGCACTTTGTCTTTCATGGGATTTAGGTTTCATAAAGCAAGGCACTTCTGATATTCTTCATCAATATGAAGCAAAATTTTCAGAAATGAAACTAACTTTGCATTCATTCTACTCACAGGTAATAATGCAACGTTGCACCATTTTTCTTTTCTTCCTTAGTCACAGGAAATCTCTATCAGTATAACAGCAAGTCAGGAGCAAGAAAGTGGAAGGTCCCTCAAGAACCCATCAGAAACAATCTGGATCTCACAAGCATATCTTCGGTGTCTCAGAGTCTGTCTCCTGAAAAGAACATGCCGATGAAATTCCCTAAAGATCCATAACGTCTTCAGCCTTTAAAGCCAATCATTTAATCACAACCGATCTATTTCTCTACTAGTCTTCAGCGGGAAGATGGATTTAGTATCAAGGAGTAGGGTTCAGATGGACTTTTGAATATGGATGAAAAGAAATGTTTTCAGAATGAAGCCATGTTTGTTTTAGAAGGCTGTTGAGACATGGGCTCTCTCCTTGGTATGACATGATACAATATCGTTGTATCACCCTGCATCCCTAAGCAGCTGCCGAAAGTAGAGTGAAGCCAGGGAAGCCCACAATACAAGGACACCATGTCATGAGTTTTGTATTATGAAATTATGGTAGGGAACATTTTTAAGCCTGAGGTCCACATTCACTCATGGGCAACTTTCCAGGGGGCAGATCCAGAGGCAAAAGTGGTCAGGGCAACATATTACACATCTGTCTCCTCTACCTAGGCAAACAAGAGGCATTATCAGAGTGCAAGGACTCATTCTGGGCAGGCAAAAAACACTCAAACAGGACGTAGGGCTATGTAGGATCTGGTACCACCCCATTTCTAGCTCATTCATATAGTGCTAAACCCTGATTTAGTATTATGTGCTCATAGCCAACATGTAGATCTGGCATGAATTTGACTAAGGATGCACATAGTCCAATAGCTCTCCAATATCTTTGCTACCTGATATCCTTTTTCTGGGGATGTTAGAAGTTTATACAACTCCAACTTGTGATCTACCATTGAGCTAAAGCCATTTTCCAGCTGAAAGGCAATTTCTTGATTGTACTACTACTCCTGGTTTTTGTCTATCTAATTAGGATCCATGAAACTTTGAAAAGGGCCTACATTTTGCTATGATTTCCCTGAGCATCTGAGTGCTTTATAAATCAACAATGTCTAATCCAATAACTCTGATATGAAAATGGCATTTAATCATTTTTTAATTTTTAAAAAAGAAAATTTGATCAATTGCTTTCTTTGTATTGAGGTTTATTAAAAAGAGGAAAAAGAGGAATGGGGAAAACCAATTCCCTTAGAAGTTTAATTTACTTATTACCTATTGATCTGGAGGCCTCTATAGGTTGGATATTGGAGCTGTAAGCAAATGTTTTGACTACATCTCCATAGTGACAGCAGTGACAGCAATCAATTCTAGGTGGCCCTATCTTGGATCATCAATAATGTTGGTTTAAACCATTAACACTTTGCAATTTTTTTTTGTTTAAAATCTGGACACACTGAAAAGATTGTCAGGATGAAATATCAGGATGCTTGTTGCTGCTCTGAAATATCAACTATGTTTCCTTAGCTAGATAAATTTTTCACATTGGCTCAACCTTTTTCATGGGCTCTAAATTCATCTTGAAATTTGACTGAGGAAGCAATGCTGATCAAAACTAGAGCTGGTGGAAAAGAGTGATTTAACCAAAAAAAATATATCATGGAACTGAGTCATAGAATCATAGAATCATAGAGTTGGAAGAGACCACAAGGGCCATCGAGTCCAACCCCCTGCCAAGCAGGAAACACCATCAGAGCACTCCTGACATATGGTTGTCAAGCCTCTGCTTAAAGACCTCCAAAGAAGGAGACTCCACCACACTCCTTGGCAGCAAATTCCACTGTCGAACAGCTCTTACTGTTGCCATTACAGAAGGAATAGTTTCATTGAATCACCCACCCCCACCATTTTGTTTCACCAATTCATTCCACTGATTCATCAGTATATTTTATGGGGAGCAACTGCCATTGAACTCAATGGGGTGACATGCTGCTGCTGTTTTTTGTTTTTTAAAAGATGACTAATAGCAGTAGATGGCCCTGAATCCTATTTGGACCATGGTGAAATGAAGATTTTTTAAAACTTAGCTGGAAACCACACAAAGAGTTTTGATGCGTTTCTTAACGTTGCTACAATTCCTAGTCCATCACCTTCCCCTCTGATTATGTGCTTTTATTATGACACTTGGATCCCTGACAAAAGGAATGAAATTAAAAAGAAGAAATTGGATGCCAAAAATTGCAAGGGGGTATATTTCTCTTTTTATTTTCCAGCACAGATTGCTGATGATTTCTCTAGGTGGCTCCATTTAATTTGTTTATCTATATCACATTGTGCTGGTTAAATGAAAACTAAAACCTGTTTGGATCGAGCAGGGGAATCCTGATTGGTATCACATACCAAGGCTCTTTAAAATCTGGTTTCTATGCATATCTAGGAAGTTTGGAATTATTAAATTTGCACCTACTGCCTCTTCCCATCACTGAAAAAGACAATACGTGAAGAAGGTAGAGAAACAAGTAAGCAGAATGCATGTGCACTTTTTTGGAAATTTGCAGCAAATTCACAGGAGCCCATCAATACAACCCTCTGATTTACTGGGCTTCCTTGAAATGCAATTGTTTTTGGACAAGTGACTCTCAATGCAGCTCATTAGTTAAGGCTGTCCAATAAACGAGGCCTTAATATTCATGGAGTTTGTGACAGGCACTCATCATTGTCATCCTCGTGCCTGGGAAGCGATGGGCAGCCACACTGGGGAAATCTATATGCAGCTACAGAAAGAGACTAATTTCACTTATTGATTGGTTATGCCAGGTGACTTGTTAGAGGTTAATTTGACAAAGGAAAATAATTTGCACAGCCCTCAACTTAGGCACATTTCTTTGTTTGCAAGAGATGAAACGATGAATTGCCAGCAAATGAACAGGATCCTTTTCCCTACTCCCACTGTCCTGGTGCTGGGAAGCCTCCACCATGGTGCTTAGTGGTCCAGGTTGAGGCCAGTTACAGTTGTTGTAGCACTTCCTTGCTTTCCCTCCATTGGAAGGAGCCCTTGGCCGTACTCATAAGAAAGTACCATGAGGGCCAAGGCCATTTCTAAAAGGAGGCCCAAAGTCTCCCCTGCCCTAGTGGAAAATCTCATTTGGCAGTATTATATGTTGGGTTTGGGTACTGACAAATTTGTCAGCGCTGCAATGGTCAAATGGAAGGCAGGGGTGCATCTGTAATATCCGGTCAGTGAAACCTTCCCATTTTGAACCCAAGAAGTTCCTGATCTTCAAGATTATGCCTATGCACCATAGATATTTGATCTCCAGTTGACACACAGGCATAGAGATCTGTATTTCCTTCTCTCCAGTGTAAACAACACGGGGTGTGTGGGGGTCTTCTCTTATGTCTCTTATGTTTGTGTTGGTGTGCATGAAAGCAAAGATGGGCAAGGAGGAACTGGGCAGGGAGGAATACATCTGAATATTCCCGATGCCTCACACATCTTGCCTAGATAGTGACAGCTACTTCTTTGATCTAAGGAATGACAAACAATGTGCCTGCTCCTTTCCCATGATAGGTATCTATCTTAGTCCCACCACGAATCACTGGGGTTTTTAAGTCTGGGGGTGGATCTACACACAGGAAAAAACACTATAAACAAGTCAGAAATTAAATCATTATAATAAGGTTTCCCGGGGACAGTCCCCAGATTTACAAATCAGTCCCCTGACAAAATCCTATCATTCCGACTCATTTCAATGAAGTGTTCCCGGATTCATTGAAAAAAAAATCTGGTAGCCTTACATTATAACAAAAGAAAAAAAACACTATGGGAAATCGCTTAGAAAATTCTTTTGCTCTCTGGTGCCATCTGGTGTTGCATGTATATAACGCATTCAAAACACTGTTTCTTGACTAATGTAGCTGAATTCCAGGTGTTAGGGAGATACCAGGAATGGTAGGAGGCTATGCTTCTCAGTATCAAAATGCCCTGCCCTGACATGACTGGCTTTGCAACCAACTGTAATAAGCTTTGAATTTTCTGGATGTTTAGAGCTGGTTCGCAGGGGGTCGTAGGAATCAGTCCACACTGGCATTTCAGCTTGGTGGTGGTCCCCCCCCCCTTTAGATTGTTGCAGAACTACTTTATTCCATTTCTGTGCAATTTCCTTCCTTCCTTCTTTCTTTTTTTGACAGAACCCAGTAACATTAATTAAGCACAGAGTCTCCTGGATTCTGAACATGAATATACATGATTGTCTCTAACAGCTTTCCTAGTGCAATTGTTCAAATGATGAATGGAGCGGGTTGGAGAATAATTAGTGTTCTCATGAAAATGCTCTTTGATGCAGAGAGGCTTAAATAACCTTAAATTGCGGCTGCTAACCAGTTAGTGCCAGAAGAACATTAGAAGACCTCTCTGGATTAGACAAATGACCCACCTAGTACAACATTCCAAAGGCCATGAGTGCAATGGTGCTCTGCCACTCATCATCTCCTGTTATGAGAATTCAGAAGCAAACAACTTCTGGACCTTAGCAGCCATTATGACAAGAAGCCATCAATAGTCTGATCCTACAGGAATTTGTCTAAGCTCTTTTTAAAAGATGCCCATGTCGGTGGCCGTCATCGCATCTGGTAATGGCACTTCACGTTGTCAGAGTGAATGGAAGTACAGTGGTACCTCGGGTTAAGTACTTAATTCGTTCCGGAGGTCCGTACTTAACCTGAAACTGTTCTTAACCTGAAGCACCACTTTAGCTAATGGGGCCTCCTGCTGCTGCTGCACCTCCGGAGCACTATTTCTGTTCTCATCCTGAGGTAAAGTTCTTAACCTGAAGCATTATTTCTGGGTTAGCGGAGTCTGTAGCCTGAAGCGTATGTAACCTGAAGCATATGTAATCCGAGGTACCACTGTACAGTCGTACCTTGGCTTTCGAACACAATGCGTTCCAGAAGTCTGTTCATCTTCTGAAGCATTCGGAAACCAAGGTGTGGCTTCTGATTGGCTGCAGGAGCGTCCTGCAGCCAATCGGAAGCTGTAAAAGCTGTGCCAGACGTTCGGCTTCCAAGGCAAAGTTCGCAAACCAGAACACCTACTTCCGGGTTTGCAATGTTCAAGTTCCGAGTTGTTCGTGAACTAAGCTGTTTGAAAACCAAGGTACGACTGCACAGCCTTCCCCAATTTCCATATTGTTATGTACTGAGTTGAACAGGATCCAAAATGCAGCAGTATGATTGGTCCGAGAACAATAGGATTCAGAATGCAGCAGTCTGATTGGTCCTAGAACAATGCAGCAGTATGATTGGTCTGCAGGAGCTACCTAATCCATCTCCAGGTGGAAGTGAATCCGCAACCTGATTGGCCTACAGGAGAATCCCGGAATTAGCCAATCATGTGTATATAAAGCAAATATTTTGGGGGAACTTTCATTCCTCACTACCATGAGCTGAATAAAGAGCATGAAATCCACTCTCGACTCCAAGTATATTTCACATATTCACAAAGGATTCTGGGAGACGCATCCGCCAGACTTGAAACCGCCAAACTTATCATACTCCGGGCAGGATCAAAGCCTTTGTCTTTACACTTTCATTTGTCAACCACCCTGAGGAACCACAGGAGGCAAATGGAGACAGATAAAATATGGTATCGATGAGCTGGATAATGCATGTGCAAGAGAAAGGGAGCCCTCTATTGGATGCCAGAGAGTGACAGGCACAATGCGGCAGATGGTACCCCGTGGCGTGATAAAGCTGGACCCTCCATGATGCTCACACAGGCATGACAAATGATGTACAAAATAAGCGTTTTTTTAAAAAAGGCCTGTGCAGCATCGTGGAGGGATGTGCTGGATTTGATCATGCTAAAGCAAGATTGGGTTGTTGTTGTGGGTTAAATGCATTTGTCTGTAGCTCCTTCCCAGACCCTCATATTTAATTTGAACTACAGATCTCTGACAAACTTCTTAGTGGCCTCTCCCCATTCCGGTGCATACTGCCCAGTGCATCATTTCCCAATACGCCTGTCTCTTCCTGGCACGGCCGCTGGAAGCCATCAGGCTTAAAAACATATATATAATTTAAAGTCCCCCCGCTGTAGTTCACATTAACCTAATTAACCACCATGATGAGCTTAGGCATTTCACATAATTAGACGGCAGAAGCAATTTTTCACATTTTTAAAAGCAATTCATTCAGTCTGTAGGGTGGAATTCAGTATCACACAGTTCCCATTGTTCTATCTGCACAAGCATTGCAGCTTGCTGGATGGGAAGATCCCTCTTCTTCTCCCCCTAAACACTGCTCTGGGGTCTCTCCTGGCCCTCCCCACCCCCAGCCAGTTGGGTGGGGGGGAGTGGGGGAAAGGATGGGGCAAAGCCGTTTTGTGAAAGCAGAATCTTGTACAGCCTGCCATTCTGTTTTTGTCTACTTTGCTCCTCTTTTCCCTTCTTTTTCTTTATGATTCCTTCTTAAAGTGAATGCATCCTTAGGATGTAAATTCATTCTAACAAGGCATCCCAATATTTTTTCTAACTGCTTTTGGGTTTGGGGATGTAAGACATAATTTACTACATATATTTCTCGCTACCATTTCCAGTGTCAGATGGAACTGTGATTTTTAAGTTTTCTTTTCTTTTCTTTTTAAAATGATTTTATTGATACATCAGGACGACAACAACAAAACAGAAGAAAAAATATATATACAGCAATAAAAAGATATTTGAAATTAGATAATGACAATAAAAGTTACAACCAACGAAACCTATACATTTACACCACATAAATATAAATAACATAAAATTTTGACTTCCTTCATCCTGATATCGGCTTTTAAATTTATTTCTTTTCAACTGTTTCCTTTGTGAATTATTATTATGATTGTCTCGCATACATAACCTAAGAATCATAAATCATCTTGCAGAAATTAATCAAAACAAGTCCAGGTTTTCACTTGGGGACACTGTTTTATAAAGTAATCTTTCCACTTCCCCCACTCTGTTCTGAAGTTTTGTTTAGGTTGGTCTCCGATTACCTCTGTTAGTTTAGCCAATTCAATGTAATGTAATGTAATTTTTAACTTTTTCGATTTCCACAAGGGCTTTTCTTATCAGAACTCCAAGTGGCTCCTATATCTTGTCCTACAGCTTTCATTAAAATATCAATAAAAATGTAAATATGAAAGATAGAGAGAATGAGAAACAATCGAAGGTAGTTTAAGTCCAGGGAATTATGGACCTGGGGATGTAGGAGAGCAAATAATAAAATGTTTAGGCTGCAATCTAGTCCATATTTATACACACATAAATCCCATTAACTTCAGTGTACATATCGCTGTGTTCAAGATTTCCACCTCATGTCTCCATCCCATAAATCCCTTTTGCTGATATGGGAGCTGTGATGTATTTGTTGAGCTCACCCGGCTGCCAGGGCTTCCTCAGTCACTTCAATGGAGCTCTGTGTGTCTCAGGGCTTGCATATTTTTGCTCTCTCCACTGAAGTGAAAGAGAAAACCCAATCAGGTAGGAACTCTGACCTGTCTGTTGGAAACCATGCCCAGATCTGTCTCAGGTGCTTGTACTGCAATCATTTTGCTCATGTTCTTCCCGAATAAAGGTCCATGGGAGATAATTCAGAGGTGGAGGAGAATTTCACTGACTTCCTCACCAGCTGAAAGAGTTTCAGAAAACCAGACATTACTCTACACAGAAACACAGCTTTCACCATTGCTGCTACAATAGAGCAGTTGGAGATGTGCTGAAAGGATCTCAACGAACTTTTGTGTTGTGTTGCTTCCTTTATACTACAGTATCTGAACTTTCTTTGCCCCCTAATCAATTTCTATCCCTTCCAATACAGTGTACCTCGGGTTACATACGCTTCAGGTTACAGACTCTGCTAAACCAGAAATATTACCTCAGGTTAAGAACTTTGCTTCAGGATGAGAACAGAAATCGTGCTCTGGCGGTGTGGCGGCTAAAGTGGTGCTTCAGGTTAAGAACAGTTTCAGGTTAAGAACGGACCTCTGGAACGAATTAAGTACTTAACCCGAGGTACCACTGTACTGAGTCTCCACTCCCCTGATCCTATTTTCAGTTCTTTTTTGTGTATTTAACTGCCCTGGTTAATGCTCCAGTAACTGCCTGCATTAGAGGACTCGGCATCTGATTTCAACCCATTTTTCAAGGCATCACGTTTTGATCTAGATATGTTGTCAGTGAATATTCACGAATGCCAGGATAAGTTACCACTCTAGCCCCTCCTCTTCTCTACAGTTCTGCTGCGAGTGTCAAAAACCAAGTCCATTTAAGAACTCTTCCTACTGTGTGGGCGAATACCATTTTCTTGTCACAGGAAATTTGTCAATTGAACAATAGTTTTGTGATGGGAAGAGATGTGATCTCCTGCAGGGCAAAGGTCAATTGAGTTTCTGTCCAGTTTGTACCATATCAAGCCCACTAATCTTACACTTGGCCAAAATGCCGCTGCTTGGAGACAGAAGCAGAAAGGATGGAGAAATCCTCCTTTGCCAAAGTGGCAAAACTACATCTCACACTATTTAAAAAGAAACCTCCTTCACCACTATACTAAAGACTTCTGCCTAGCTCTAAAGCTATGCCTTTACTAAAGATGCTAGCTCTTTTTGAAGCATTTGATAGATCGAAATAATTTATTTGTTTTTGTTCTTTTAAATCGATCCCATCAGTAGATAGTTCATAATAAGAATGAAATCAATTAATTTAAAACATAGACTGCAATTTTAAAAGAGCAATAAAACGATGCCAATAATCAATCAGCAGAAAATTCAGAAATAGAGCTCAATAGAGTACAGTTGAACTGAGCTAGGCTGCATTCCCATAGCAGTTTATTCTGTTTCCCCGATGTTTCCCTGCTAATTTTTGCATTATATCTGGGCTTTCGCATGACATAAAAGTGACTTCCGAAAATCTGGTGCAATATGGCAGAAGTTTTGGGCTTATTTATGTGTTAATTTGTTCCAGGAAAAAAATCTTTTTGCAACCCTATTAACCCAGAAAATCACAGGACTTAAGTGGTGGATTTTTGGCGGTGTGGCAGCATACATTTCTTTCCAGCTATTTTCATGGGAGAATCATGAGGGAACAGAAGCATGCATGCGCAGAAAGGGCAGGGGGTTAGCAGCGCTGTCCAATGACATTTGTTGTTGTGTCACACCATGGTCACTGGTACAAATGAGATTCAGTGTGACACCCCAGGATGTCACCAAAAAGCCACAGTTCCATAACGCAACAAGTACTGCAGTGTGAAAGCAACATTAGAAAGCAGGACAGAATTGCTAGCATTGTACTCAATAATATTAATAATACAATGGTACCTCGGGTTACAGACACTTCAGGTTACAGACTCCACTAACCCAGAAATAGTACCTTGGGTTAAGAACTTGGCTTCAGGATGAGAACAGAAATTGTGTGGTGGGGCACAGCTGCAGCAGGAGGCCCCATTAGCTAAAGTAGTGCTTCAGGTTAAGAACAGTTTCAGGTTAATAACAGACCTCCAGAACGAATTAAGTTCTTAACCCAATGTACCACTGTACTATGAACTACAGATTTATTAAGCATAAATCAAGACAAAGAAACATGTCGTCTCTTGTTGCCATCTCCTCGGAGAGAAAGTCAAAGCAAAAGAAAAACAATACAGCGAAAGTTCAGCTTGTGCCAGCAAACTGTCCTGGAATGTAAACAGACATGTGACAAGTAACAATCCCATGCCTGCCACTAAAGGTGGAATGGAAAATCCCAACAAGGGGACCCTGCAAGGGCCCGGGGGGGGGGCCTCTCCAGGCACTCTGGGGCTGCAAACCCGTGGCCCGGATAGAGGAGGAAGAACAGGGGCGAGTTGGGGCGCCTCTCTTCTTCCTCCATGGTGGCGGTGCCTTCCTCCTCCTCATACTCCACTTCCCCTTCCCCATCACCCGCCTCCCTCTTCCCACAGGGCCAGCCGCTTCAGCGCCTCACAGCAGTGCAGAACATGAGATGGTGGCGACTGAGCGAAGCCAGGTGCCTGGGAGGTGAGCAACGTGCGCTGGGTGGGCAGGCCCCTCGATAGCCCTAGACCAGTCCAAGGCTGCCAGGCACGCACGCAGGGTGGAGCCAGCCAGCCGCCTCGTCATCACCTCGTTGGCCCCGGATGCAGAGCCTGTGGCAGAAGAGCCCATGACGCTCGGACGGGCTCTGCTCTCTCCAGACTGCAACTCTCCTCCCCAGACACTCGGCCTAGGGCTCTTCAGAGCTCGATGCCCGGGTGCCCCACACCCCTTGAACCCCCGGGTAGAGACGGCCCTGGCCACAAAGTCTGAAAACGAAAGATGAATTTGGCAACTGGGCAATGTATGTACAATAAAGAAACCTGCCCCAGGGCTCCGCCCAACTAAGAATTATCTGGGAACTCTTGTTCTCCAGTGCCTTTAGTCAAGCTTTCTTTGTTGTTGTTTAGTTGTTTAGTCATTTCCGACTCTTCGTGACCCCATGGACCAGAGCGCTCCAGGCACTCCTGTCTTCCACTGCCTGCCGCAGTTTGGTCAAACTCATGTTGGTAGCTTCGAGAACACCATCCAACCATCTCGTCCTCTGTCGTCCCCTTCTCCTTGTGCCCTCCATCTTTCCCAACATCAGGGTCTTTTCCAGGGAGTCTTCTCTTCTCATGAGGTGTCCAAAAAGCTTTCTAAGTAACACTTAAAGTTTCAGAAAGAAGTAAGGCAGGGGGAGTGAGGATAGTTTTGAACTAGCAGCCTGCCCAGTGCCAGATTTACGTATAAGCTGAACAAGCTATAGCTTAGGGCTCCACTTTCTTGCCCCCCCAAATGTCACTTTTAATATACTTCTTCTTAATTGTATTTCAGTTCAACAATTACTTTGATAAAATACATATTTTCTTATGTGCAAATGGCTTTAGATACCTATTAGGGCCAGAAATTACCATATAGCACATATTCAACACAAAAAAGAGCGACAATTTGTTGTTGACAAAGGACAGCTGGACATACAAAGGTCCCCATTACCTTCAGTAGCTTAGGGCCTCATTAAACCGAAATCCGGCCCTGAGCCTGCCAACCGTAAGGGGCATAGCTCAGTGGCAAAGCATGTGCTTTTGCATGCAGAAAGTGTCTGGTTCAATCCACAGCATCTCCAGGTAGTTAAAGAGACCCTGCCTGAAACCCTGGAGAGCTGCTGCCAGTCAATATTGAGTTAGCCAGAACTGCAAGCCAATCCAGAGCTTGATGGATCTATGGTCTGACTCAGCAGAAGGCAGTATCACGTGTGCCAAATTGATGCTAATCCACAAGGTTCTTCTAGAAGGTCACTGGTGGCCATTGATTTCATCACTTATGCTGCTGGGTGGCAAATCACTGAAGGTCCTGATTCTTCCCTTTGGCTTCTTCTATTGAGGTTTGCCTACATATATCTTTACTCTCCTAACAGCTGGATATATGGGAAGCTATCTTAGTCCAGCTACTTCAGTCCCAGCAACACTCTCCAGCAGAGGTCTCTCTCTTTCCTCTTCACCAGCTTCTGTAGCCTTTCAATTGGAGATGGCAGAGACTGAACCCTGGACAAAACATAGAATCATAAAAACTGGGGAGCTGAAAGGGACCACAAGGGCCATTTAGTCCAACTCCCTGAAATGCAGGAATCTTTTTTGCCCAATGTGGCACTTGGACCCATAAGCCTGAGATTAAGGGTCTTATGCTCTACTGACTGAGGTATGTGCTCTGCCACTGAACAAACTCTGCTTCCATTATTATTAATATATTTCAGGGAACAGTTATTTTATTTTTAAAAACAATTATACCATGAGAAAGCCCAGCCACTAAATGAAATTCCAGAGTCTACACAGCCAGGGCACAGGTAGCACACACACCTTGCCTCGCAAAAATATTGCTGTCTAATAAAGTTGTTCCCTCTAGTGCTGACATTATAAAAATAGCAAATGTTCTAAATGGGAAAAGGATCTGTTTACCAGCCTCGGTTAGAGCACTACCATTTTTCACTACATTAGTTCCTTGGTACGTTTCCAGGTATTAATATAAACCCATTCCAGCCATGCCACTTCCTTAAAAAAAAGGGGAGGGATAGCTAATTATATGGCATGGATCAATTCATCCAGACAGCTGCTGCCTGATTTTGGATTGACTGCCATTTCTTTTACTGGCAGTTTGTTTTGTGCAAGCTCGGTGACATTCCTTGGTAATTGCTAGAAGAAGTTGTTCTGCAAATATGGCAAGACAAAGTTTTGCCATGGGGATCACTTACCCTGATACTTGTTTGCTATTGATTTAGCCGGTGTGAGAGTGGCAAGCGGCCAGCTTCCTCAACTTCTTTTGAAGACATTCTTTAGGTTTGTTGGTTTGGGGTTGTTGTTTTTTTAAATAGAGCCACGCACATTTTGAATTGAAGAGGCACATGCCTGAACTTGCAGTTGCTTGAGGCGAAAACCTCCACTGCCCACACACCGAGCTATAGAGACAAGCAGACTCAAAGCAAACACAGAACACAGGTGACTAGACTGTAATAGTAGCCTTGCTGGGCTCACCAAATTAATGGAGGTGATGACTTGTACAAGTGAGAGCTCCAACGGAAGTGTGCATCATGGTATGCTTCAGGACTCTAGACAGTTCGTTCCATTCCCTTACCCCTCCGCACTCTCTGTGGCCCCTGAGTATTCCTAGGGTGCATTCAAAGACAGCGAATATTGTGTGAGCTTTCTTGAATACAATGCAAGTGCTTCTGCCCTCTTTTCCAGCGTTCCTTTCATACTGCAGTACCTGTTGTGTTATAGAACGGTGGCTTTTTGATCAATATGCCAGCGTGTTGTGCTAAATTTCATTCACCCGAGTGGGCAAGGTGTGACACAACAGCAAGCTTCATTGGACAACCTCGCTGCTGCTGTTCCCCCATGATTCCTCCATAAAAACAGGAAAGAACCATATTCACTTGAGGAAACATGAGGGATTTCCTATTTGCCTTGAGAAGACTCTAGGGTGAGCAGATCCACAAGGAAACTGGATTCTTGCACCTTCAATAGTTGTGCAGAAGAGGGAATTTCAGCAGGTATAGCGTTTGTGACCTGCTGAAAACTATTAAAAGAGCAGGAGGCCTGTTCTCCTTTGTATCTAAGAGGGCTCACATGGGAACTCCTGCTACATTCCAATATAGTCCAGCCTTGAGAGACACTATAAGTGTCACACTTGGATGGAAGTTGCCTTCTACCAAGTTAGACCTTTGGTCCATCCCGCTTAGTATTGTGTATCTATGTCAGGGATTCAGACAGGCATCTCTCTCAGCCCTACCTAGAGATGCTGGGGATTATACAGTGGTACCTTGGTTCTCAAACGTAATCCATTCTGGAAGTCCATTCCAAAACCAAAGCGTTCCAAAACCAAGGCGCGCTTTACCACAGAAAGTAATGCAAAATGGATTAATTGGTTCCGAACTTTTAAAGACAACCCCTAAAACAGCAATTTAACATGAATTTTACTATAAAATGAGACTACTGATCCATAAAATGAAATCAATATACCATGTACAGCAGTCACACAATCAATCAGTCAGTAGCTAAACTGGGTTCCACACAGTCGCAAAAACAAAACAAAAAGAGTCGCAGAAACAAAAACGCAAAATAAATAGCAAAACCAGACAGTCCTCAGCGTAACACTCAAAATGGAAGCGTGGCACTCAAATTGGAAGCACTCAAAACAGAGCACGTTCAGCTTCCGAAAAAAGTTTGCAAATCAGAACACTTACTTCTGGGTTTGCAGTGTTTGGGTTCCAAGTTGTTGGAGTACCAAGGTGTTTGAGAACCAAGGTACCACTCTACCCACATCCAAGTGTGTGCTCTGTCACGGAGCTACAATCCCTCTGGGTGCCCGTCTGTCAATCTGCTTCTTTCATCCTAACTTGCATCACAGGGTTGCTCTGTTCATAAAAAGCGGGATGGAGAGCTTCTTGGGGGGGAAGTGTGGGTTGAAAATGCAAAGTCAATCCACCTTAGTCTCCCTCTTTCAGGTGGACTGCATGGACATGAGAAACGCAGGTTGCCATAGCACAACGCTTCTGGTGTCAGTGAGCTAAATCTGTCCTTAAGCCCATACATTGTACTCCTTCATTAGCACCGAAGGTCACCAGCGAACGGGTTAATTTACCCCCATTTCTCTTTCTTCCTGCTTAAAGAAAATAAGAGCATGCCAAGGCAAAAGGACCGCCCGCCCACCTCCTCAGCTCAGGCGAGAGAGAAAATGAAAGGGTTGGAACATTTGTAAACACAGATATCTCCAGGGCCTTTTAGGGGCATTTTCCTTCCAACTAATTACTTAGACATATTTTTTGCCTTTTTAAAATAGGGGAATTAGAAACATACATGGAAGGCAAGGCTTGCTAGAGTTTATTCGTCTCACTTTAGCATGCATGTTGCTCTCTGAAAGCTTGCTGCCTATGCTTAGTTTTCCTAAAACCCACTACCTTGTGTCTCCCACTTTCCCCCCTTAACTGTCTAAAGCTGTTGCCGGGGATTGCATCTCTCCCATTAAATCTCTGACGCACCAAGCGAAGATGCAGCTGGTGAAAGTCTGGCCCCAGTGCTCTTTCCGTCTCTTTGATGGCCACCTGGTTTTCTCCATCGTAAGACCTCGTTTCACCCCACAAGCAAGAAAGGAGGCTTAGCAACGGGACAGGCAGAACAAAGGGACAGGAAGTACTCCAGCTAGTTCATCTCATAAGGAAAGCACCCACCATTTCTCAGTGGGACCCTGACAAGCCTAACGATCATCCAAATGTAGCCAGGAAATCTTCTTCATTGTTGGGTTGCACTTTCCTCTAAGAGATTAATGTTTCCTTGCTAAATCTATTGTTGTGTGTGGGGGGGTGTACATTAATATGCAGGCGTCAACAGCGATGGGGAACAGGTTCAATTCGGTCTGCATCTAAAGGTGAAATTGCACTTCCTGAAACAATGCACAAACTGGAACACAGCTGTCCTTTGAAATTCACACTTCCCTGAGTTTTGCAATGCAGTTCTCCTGCCAAGGGATGAGTACAAAAATGCACGTGTTAAAGTTAAAATATTAAAATGGCATACTCAGTAGAGTGGCCAGATTTCAAAGGAGACAGGGCTCTTGAACCTTTTAAGGGGTGTGTAAAAGAGGGAATTTTAGAATTTTCATGCAAGTTACATCTGCCTAAAAATCTTCTTAGGGTCCCTCCCAACTCTAAAATCCTATGGTTCTATGGTTCTATGCAACTATGAATGGTGCCAGAGCCAGTGTGGTGTAGTGGTTAAGAGCGGCAGACTCGGAATCTGGTGAACCGGGTTCGCGTCTCCGCTCCTCCACATGCAGCTGCTGGGTGACCTTGGGCCAGCCACACTTCCTTGAAGTCTCTCAGCCCCACTCACCTCACAGAGTGTTTGTTGTGGGGGAGGAAGGGAAAGGAGACTCCTTCGGGTAGTGATAAAGCGGGATATCAAATCCAAACTCCTCCTCCTCCTCCTCCTCCTCCTCCTCTTCTTCTTCTTCCTCTTCCTCTTCCTCTTCCTCTTCCTCTTCCTCTTCTCCTCCTCTTCTGTATCTTTGCATTTTGCATCCACTAGTTTTCCGCCATTTTATTTTACTGCATGTGCATCCTACTCTTCTTCCAAGCTGCTCGGGGGCATTCATGGCTCTCTTTTTCACCCAGTTGATTCTTACGACAACCTTGCTAAGGTTGGTTACGCTGTGAGCTAATGATTACTTCACACAGTCACCCCTCATAGCTGAATGAGGAAGTGAATCCAAGCTACATTAGTCAAAAAAGCAGTGTTTTAAATGTGTTATAAACATGCAACACCAGATGGCGCTGGAGAGGGACAAATACTCTTTGTGATTTTACATAGTGTTCCCCCCCCCCTTTTGTTATAACAATTTAATTTCTGACCCTTTCCGCCCCTGTGTGTAGATCCACCCCGGTCTATAATAGTGCAATATTCAAACAGCTATATAAGGCAGCCTGACCATGCCTGCAAACCAGGGCAGAGCCAAAAACTCTGAATTGCATTGAATAGGTTCCTTATACAGTCATACCTTGGCTCCCGAACAAATCGGCTCCCGAATGATTGAAACCCAGAAGTGAGTGTTTCGGTTTCCAGACGATTTTCAAAAGCCGAATGTCTGGCATGGCTTCCGATTGGCTGCAGGAACTTCTAGAATGGATTCCGTTCGACTTCCAAGGTATGACTGTATTTTGTTAAAAGTCCTATTCTCTTTTTGCATCTGGTCATCATCCTACATGGAGGACCAGATTCCACAGAACAGGAAAGAATATCTGGGGTCTTCCCTTCAGATCTCTGGAGTCTTCACAAAGTACAGACACTGTGTTTACGCTAATAGACATTTGCTCTAAAACACTCTGCTTGAAGTTCATAAACAGGAGCTGGTAAAGCTAAAGGGTAGCATTCAGAATTCCCTGCTCCCAGACACATTCTCCAACTGTTTCAGTCTCTTAGGACAAACCTAGTGATATCATTCATAAATGTGTTTTCTGAGAATGATGCCCAGTGCGTTCAATGGCATTTAGGCCGCACTCCTAAACACTTAGTAGGGAATAAACATCTCTGGACACAATGAAGTTTATTTCCAAGGAATGGAATCCGTAGGTTTGTGTTGTCAGTAACCTTACAGCATGATCTCATTCATTTTCCTTCAGAAGTCCCACTGTGATCAGCTGGGCTTACATCCAAGTAAATGTGCAGCCTTCCAAAGTTATCATTGCTCAGGGCTGCTTTGTGAGCTGAAAACCTGACATTTGAATAATCAGTGTACAGGTTATCAAAGAAATGTCCCCCCACTACCTTTTGCGCAACATGGACCATCTGAAAAGAGAGATTCTAGCTGTCACAAAATTGTCCAGAGGCAAAGCCAAGATAGACCAATTTCAGGATGCCTGAGAATCTACTTCATGTGAAATAACATTAAGGAAATTCTGTGCTTTTGACAGCTCTGTACCTTTTGCAAGAATAAATAGATAAACCGTTATTTGTCTTGGTTTAGCGTTAATTTTATTCGTTATAATGCATCAGGCTAAGATTCAATATAATCTTTCAACTCAGCTCAATAAGCCAACATTTAATTGCAGCACCCAAAGTCCTCAATACTAACTCTAGGTATTTTCCTATACATTTCCCACACAATAGCCTAGTCAATGAATATACCGAGGAGATGAAACTATTTGTATTGTAGACCTGGTCCACTCTTAAGGTTGCTTCACATGCTCACCCAGCTGGGGTTCTTGTGGAGGAGACGGTACAAGGGAGTGCGTGATGCAGGGCATAATGCGTATGTAATCTAACAGACGTGGGGTTGCAGGTGGAGTTCAGTAAGGGCAAGACACTTATGTGAGTCAACTCATGGCTTCTCCATCGCTCCAGAAAGTGCACATTCCCATTCCATCTGTCTTGGTGTGGATGGGAATGCTTGTAAGGTATTCGGGGCCAACACACAAAGCCTTCACACCCCCATTGCTTGCTTCATGCAACACCTTCTTGCGCACCAGTATCTCTGGATTTGGGCCAGTATCTCTTTTTTCGCCATACTGCTTTGCCCTTTAACGTGCAATTGAAATGCAAATTGCTCTTACAGCCCAAACCTATGCATATGTACTCAAAAGCTTATTGATTCATAGGTTTCACGAGACGCTCTCTGATAAGAGTGCGCAGGATTGCAATCTCTGGCAGCCAAATGCACCGTTACTTCCAAATAAGCCCCACAATTCAATGGGCAAACCTGCACAGATTTGGGTTGTTGGTTACTCATCTGATCCTTGATGGTCACACTAGAGCCTAACGAAAGGCAGATAACCTTTTTTAAAAAAGCCTTTTCTCCCCTTTTAGAATACTGGCATCCCCCAATTTGCGTGGGATGAACTTGTGTGTGACCGTGTATATGCGTGGTGCCAGGAAATTAAATCATTCCATTTACACCAGGAAATGGCGTGCACAAGAGAGAGAGCTGGAGAGTCCTGGTGGCTTGTGAGGAGACTCTCCCCGGAGTCCAAAGAGGACTTTAGTGGGGGCAGAAAAGAGACTGGAGGCACAGTGGGAATTTGTTTAGGCTGCTCAGCCTCCCCGCCTAACAGCTGATGTGTGGGATAGCTGCCCCCCAGAGCTTCAATCCCATTGCGGATATTTTTGGTACAGCATTTTTTATCTGAATTGGAGAGACAGTGGCAGAGAGGGCATGAAAAGTGTGTTTAGAGTGTGCTCCCCACTTACAGAAATTTCACTAATGCACGCAGGGCGCCAGAACGAAACCCCCGCATAAGTGGGGAGTCACCCATACGTCTGTGCTCCACAATTCTGCCAAGGATACCAGTGATCTATCTTTCATTCTGGAAACATGCCATAAAAATAAGATGCTCCCCTTAGTTTCTCTTCCCCCCCATCCCACCACCCAAAAGATCTGTTCAATCCAGCATCCTTTATCACTTTGTTTTTTTCACGTTTCGGATCTCTTCCCGGAGATCAGACATCAGGGTGAGGCTAAGCAACTGAACCATGAAGTCTTCAAAGTCAATTTCGCCATCCCTGTTCTCCTCAAGAGCAGAAATGATCTCTTGGTATTTTGGCTTGGTTTCCTGACCCTGTGAAAAAACGTGAATCATGTTGTGGCAAAATATGGAAGCTGCTTTCATCACGGCTGCTAATGAGGGAGAGCAGAACAGTTACAAAACATGCTTCCTAGACAGGTTGCAGAATCAGGGTCAATTTAAGGGGAAGTGCCGCACGTCAAGAGACTATTAACAGACACAATCAAATGCGTTCGGTGCAAGAATGCCAAAGGCACAAATAGCTATGCTAAAAAGGAAAAGAAAAGAAAGGGTATGTGTGACCAGCTGACATGGATTGATGTCAGAAGAAGTAGCCAGAAGAAAGGCGCTGAAAACACACTGCTTTTTTTTAAGGCCTGGAGAGGAGCTTATACTAAAATCTCATATGCTGCTCTTTGGTCCTCTGAGCCGACAAAATAGAAAACTGTATTAAGAGAAAAGCAATAGAAAACGTAATGAAAGCAGCAGCAATAATACTAAAAAACCAACAACAGGTTCCCACATAAGATTAAATGTTCACCAAATGTTGTTTACCCTTCAAAGGGAGAAGAAGAAGAAGAAGAAGAAGAAGAAGAAGAAGAAGAAGAAGAAGAAGAAGAAGAAGACCATCAGAAATGGGAATTCCAGATTCGGGACCCTAAACCCTCACCAGCCCCTGCTCAGCTAGCAGTGGGATATGGGGTGCCATGCAACTCCCCACCCCCAGTAGATCTCAGCAGGTGGTCCTTCACATATTCCAAACCCCAGAAAGTTAAGGCTTTATTAAAGGTGATATTGGTACTTTCAGCTGGGCCTGGCAATGTTCTTGGCCTAGGGCCGAAGAGTTTGGTCCCTTCGGGGGCTGCTAGGGGCGCATTGGAAGATGGCCGACAATACCATCTCTCCGGCTCACATGAAGTAATTAAGAGGCTGATACGGCAGCCTCCCTTGTTACCCCAAGGGAATGGGGAACACTGCCTTGCCTGCGGTTGCCATAAATCACCCCCGGATTCGAAAGAAGGGGGTGAGGACTCTAGGCACACAGCCCTCGTGTGAGACGGCTCTCCCGGACGCTGTCTCTGATTGCGCGGCCTGGTTGCAGGAGCTCAAAATAAACAATTAGAGAGAAGCAAATGCACATATTTCGAGGGAAGGAGTTAAGACTGCTAATTGAAGTGACCTCTGTGAAATGGGGCAATCGGTTGGATTCAACAGGAAAACATAACAAGAAGAAGATACATCAAAGGGTCGGTATGTTGGAATGGGACGGAATGGGGGGGAACCTTTCTTTTCTTTTATCTTATGTGATTACCCAACAACCCTCCCCCCAAGAAGAACCGTTGCGATTACTGATTATAAGCGGGATGATTAAGAACTGTGTGGAAATGAATTACTAATCAAAGACATGGTTTGTGAAACATCGGGGAAGGAATGAAGAGCCTTTGGAATGACGCAGTCATAAAAAGAGACTTGTTTAATAAGCGGGCCTGGCTACTGGATTTATGATCGAGGGGGAGGAGACCATGGTAATTGGAATGTGAGTTCGACCTGGCAGAACCCCCTAAGATTGAGGAGAGACTGTCAGACCTGCGAGGATTTAATGGGCAGACTTTAAGAATGTTTTGTTCGGAAGTGTGGAAATGGCGTCTGTCTGTTTGAAATATGGCTCTTGGAGGAACGGAAAATCCACACAGGTTAATCTACGTCTGTTTTCAACCCGCTTGTGGAGACTATCAGAGGTCACAAAGAAAGGAATATATGACAACAACAAGAAAATGAGGAAAACAATAAAGAGAAGATTGGATAGAACTGTGAATACTATTTGGACAGAACTGTAACATTAAAGCAGCAGCAAGAGAGATGTTTGGATCCCTTTCTGAGCTCGAAGCATGGGTACCCCCAACAAAATTTTAAAAATTTGGCTTTGTAATTTGGAACTAATGTGATTTGATTGGTTTGTTAATAAAAATTATATTAAAAAAAAAAGAGTTTGGTCCCTTCTCCCGATGTTCCCTTTATACCAGCTTGATTACTCCCTTCAACCCACTTACCTGCATGAAATGCACAAACTGAGTTTCGAGCAACTTTTTTGCTTCGGCTTTGCTGAGCTTGCCCTCTGTGTCTGCAACGTTGTCATAAACCAAGGCTGCTGTCGCAACAGCTTTCTCCAGATCCGAGCCTTTCCCTAGAGCTGAGGGGTGAAATACAATAAGTGGGAGGCCAATGGAAGCAGCTTTTGAAACAGCAACAACAACAAGAAGAACAGTAGAGTCCAGAGTCAGCAAGAGTAAATTATTCTGAGCTTCCTGCAGTTAACAGCAATGACACTGCATACTGCATTTGTATGGCGAGGGTGTTGATGGTTGTGAGCTACCTGCAGAAGACCCAGCTGCAGGATTCAAAGGAAGGCTTAGAAGACTCTTAGCGGTGGCCCGGTGTGTTGTAATGCACCCAGAACAGCACTATGGATGCCTGCTTAGAGGTGGAACAACCTTGCAGACTAAGAGAGGGTTGTGATTCAGGCTGATGGTTAGAGTTGCCACTTTGCAAAAATAGTCCTGAGCCTGCCCAACCCTTAAAATCTATAGAGGGGCCTTGTTAGCATCCTGGTGTGGGAAGAGCTTCATTCTGTGGTGATGCAGGAATGGGCTTCTCAGCGGTGGCACTCCATTGATGGAATGCCCTCCTCTCTGAGTAATGTATGGTAGGTAAAGGGACCAAGGGACCCCTGACCATTAGGTCCAGTCGTGGCCGACTCTGGGGTTGTGGCGCTCATCTCGCTTTATTGGCCGAGGGAGCCGGCGTACAGCTTCCAGGTCATGTGGCCAGCATGACTAAGCCGTTTCTGGCGAACCAGAGCAGCGCACGGAAACGCCCTTTACCTTCCCGCCAGAGTGGTACCTATTTAGCTACTTGCACTTTGACGTGCTTTCAAACTGCTAGGTTGGCAGGAGCAGGGACCGAGCAACGGGAGCTCACCCCGTCGTGGGGATTCGAACCGCCAACCTTCTGATCGGCAAGTCCTAGGCTCTGTGGTTTAACCCACAGCACCACCCACGTCATACCAACTCATTAAAAAATAAGAATTCAGCATCAACTAAAAACGTATTTGTTTCCTCAGACGTTCTTAAGAGTACCTCAAAAACATTTGGCTTTGGGATGGGAATGATGTGTGCTCTGTGTTGCAATATATTCAGGTTGCAATTCTAACCCCAATAACCTGGGAGTGAGCCCAATAGAATAAGGTTAGAAGTAAACATTGTTAGAAATGCTATGTGCATCACCGCATTTTATGCTGCCCTGTCCAGGAAAATAGATGAATGTATAAAGGAAACAAGGGGGAGTAGCTCACTTACCTTTTATAGAAGCCAGCTGCTTGGATATTGGTATACTGGAAATTAAATAGACATTGTTACTGGTATATCTGGTGGTTAATGTAGCAAGAAATGATTTTTTGATCTGAGAGCAGATTGGGAGGGTTTTTAATATTGGGCTGGTCACTCTCTTTTTCGTTAAAAGTTTCTTTTCTTTTCTGAGATATAGGATAAAAATGTAATGCCCCTCAAAACATAATCAGATTCAGTTGCATGCAATAATAGAATCTGTGCCTGTGTATACTGAGCACATCTTAAGATAAGACCTTTAGAACCAGGGGTGCCAACTTGAATATAATATTGGGGGGCAGGTAAGCCCTGCCCCACATAATTACATGACGTGATGCAACCTACACCATTTGAATGGCAAAGCTCATTAACTTGGGGGGCAGCCCCCTCAAATATTTTATAAGGGGGTGGCGAGGGGACCTCGGC
Organism: Podarcis pityusensis; assembly: GCF_964106645.2. Taxonomy (NCBI): domain Eukaryota; kingdom Metazoa; phylum Chordata; class Lepidosauria; order Squamata; family Lacertidae; genus Podarcis; species Podarcis pityusensis. The sequence continues at coordinate 102,476,649 of NC_138029.1, forward strand.
CCTTAGGAGTTGACTCCGATGTTTTCAACTCATTTTGGACAATTCGGGCTTCTGTTTGTGGACTCTACTCCCTCTACTAGCCCTAGTAAAACAGCGGCTAGGAGTTGACCTGGGTTTGCTAGTTGCCCAGTGAGAAGCCCATCTAAGTGGTTCTGGGATTTCAAAAGGAAGTGTGGGATATAAGTTTGAAAAATAAAGTAATCAAATTTTAAAAGCACATATCAAGAAAATGCTCTTGGAGGATTTTCCTATTCTCCCCTAGGATTTAAACATTTTAATAGACAGTATGATTAGTTTTGCCGAAGTGTGAGAAACTCATTACAGCCCAGCCCACAAGCTGTGAAACCTCTGTCTTTTCCTCTCCTGTGGAACCTCATTCACACACAGAGAGAGCAAGGAAAATGTATGAGAGCCTGCTAGAGGGAAAGAGGACAGGATTAACACTTACGGTTTGGCCATCTTCTTGGAAGTTGAATTTGTGCCTTTCTTCGAAGAAGAAGCATCTCCCGGCTGATTTAGAGAATATGACTTTTTATCCGCAGAGCTAGATGCACAGCCACACATCTTTTGCTCCAGCCTGAGCACTGTTTACGATCTCTTAGCAACTTCCGAGGTTGTAAAAAAAGACAAACACAAGCTGTGAAGGGGGAAGGGGGTGCTGCCTGTTTGCCAGCCAGGCCTATTAATAATGGGAAGGCTCTCTGGTCACTAAGTTGCTGGCAAAATAAATCAGCCTGGGAGGACATTCTAAGCTAAGAGATTAACAAAGGAAGCTCATCGCTGCTTGTGCAACACACCTGGCGCAGGCTGCTTCAGTGCATGGAGCTAAAAACCATCTTGAGCAGGGGAGTCTTTAGCATACGCGCCGCCGGGGTGCAAACATCCGCCCAGTGCCCCCAAATTTAGTTTAGCCCCCAAATTAACTTTTATTATGCTTATGGCAGACACCACTCTTACGACTTATCTCTTGTTTACGAAAGAAGGGAGGAAAAAGAAGCAAGCTTTATTATTTGATCATTTATTTACAATAGACTTATACTCACTGAGTCTAACAAGCGCCACCGTTGTGAACGACAAGTGCCGCTGCTGGTGCAGTGCGTCTTTGGCAAACGAGCGCACAAAGTCGAAAGTCCTTTAGTGAAACAATAGGTATACAATCCGGTAATACCTAGGTATATATGTATTTTGTTTTTCTAGCTTGATCAAAATTATTTATCATTTCATAACAGGTAGATAGTTAAGAGCTTAGGCGGCTTCAGCGATGGGCACCTGGCGCCCCCCCCCCCGAATTTGGTGCCCCGGTGCCCCACACCCCTTGCACCCCCAGGTAAATACGGCCCTGATCTTGTGCTTCCTGCAAACACTTTGTGAATGTGAGTTCACAACAACATGAGATTGAAATTGGGGTGGGGAAATCACTTTGTAAATGGAACACAGTACTTTCTGGTCAATGTAGATACTACATTCAGATTTCACCCAGCAGTTTACAGGCTGCAGTGCTGAACACACACCCGGGCATGAGTCTCATTCAACTGCGTGAGACTAATCCAGAGGATTGCAGCCGTAATGTCCTGTTTGAATACAGTGGTACCTCGGGTTCCGTACTCTTCAGATTACAGAATCCGCTAACCCAGAAATATTACCTTGGGTTAAGAACTTTGCTTCAGGATGAGAACAGAAATCGTGCAGCTGGCCCCATTAGCTAAAGTGGTACCTCAGGTTAAGAACAGTTTCAGGTTAAGAACGGACCTCAGGAACGAATTAAGTTCTTAACCTGAGGTACCACTGTATACCTTCAGAAGAGACCTGGATTGTGCTTCTGAGCTAGAAAACTACAGGGATGAAGAGTTTGGATTTTATATCCCGTTTTATCACTACCCGAAAGTGTCTCAAAGCAGCTAACATTCTGCTTTTCCCTTCCTCCCCCACAGCAAACACTCTGTGGGGTGAGTGGGGCTGAGAGACTTCAGAGAAGCGTGACTAGCCCAAGGTCACCCAGCAGCTGCATGTGGAGGAGCGGGGAAGCGAACCCGGTTCACCAGATTACGAGTCTACTGTAATCACTACACCACTACACCACACTGGCTCTCAATACAAGGGATTGCCACCGATCATCTCTAAAAGAAAGTGACAGGTGGTCTCACCTTTTGATATGAATTTTGTATGGAAGGATATAAATTTTAAATCAAGGGATATCAAATTTATATTAAAATTTTATATCAATTCTATATCAAAGGATTTCAGTCTGATCGATTTGATATCAAATTTATATTAACCATTTTTCAGGGTATAATGCAGCTGACGTACATAGAATCAGAATTTTGTCAAGTTGGAAGGGACCACAAGTGTCATCTAGTCCAACCCCCTGCAACGCAACAATCTTTTGCCCAATGTGGGGCTTAAACTCGTGACCCTGAGATTAAGAGTCTCATGCTCTGCCACCCGAGCTATTGTTGAAAATGTATGACCGTCTTGCTTCCCCAGATCCAGAGGACGTTTTGAGCCCACCCTAACCTATGGCGTGAGTGCTAATCCTCCCTGACATTTTATGTGGGGCTTAAACACTGGGATTCACCCTTGGATGTACGGCATGTTTTATGAGCCCTAATTTTGCCATTGTGAGACATTTAATAATAATAATAATAATAATAATAATAATAATAATAATAATAATTAATTTCATTGATTTTATATACCGCCCTATACCCGGAGGTCTCAGGGCGGTTCACTTAAATGTAAGTTTGCTTCAGGATATATCAAATAAATTCCATATTAAAATACGGAACACTTGTTTTGAGCATCCCTGATGCTACAGAATAGATTTAAAGGTAAAGGTAAAGGGACCCTTGACCATTAGGTCCAGTCGTGACCGACTCTAGGGTTGCGGCGCTCATCTCGCTTTATTGGCCGAGGGAGCCGGCGTACAGCTTCCAGGTCATGTGGCCAGTATGACAATAGTTTTACTGTATATCAAATTTTATATTTAGAAAATAGATATAAAAATTATATCCTTTCATCTGTGGAAACAAACTCTGGTATGCCAAAAAACATTCATACATAGTTTGCTTGCACGTGTTTTTGAAATTAAATAATGGTTCTGAAATTTGTTTTTTCTGCTTTTGTAACATTGGCAATGTGTTTTGAGACATGCGACCCTTTTGTGAAAGCAACTGACAAAAAATTAGACAGAGCTACTATTCAGATTCATTTCCCCCTCTGCCCTCATTATTATTTTGGTGTTCCCCAGCAGTTTTCCTTTGAACAATACGGCCACCACCACAGCATTGAGCTCTTTGCACTGCTGGTGATGTGAAATTTTCCAGCGTGGTGTAGTGGTTAAGAGCAGTAGACTCGTAATCTGGTGAACCAGGTTCGATTCCCCGCTCCTTCACATGCAGCTGCTGGGTGACCTTGGGCTTGTCTCACTTCTCTGAAGTCTCTCAGCCCCACTCACCTCACAGAGTGTTTGTTGTGGGGGAGGAAGGGAAAGGAGAATGTTAGCTGCTTTGAGACTCCTTTAGGTAGTGATAAAGCGGGATATCAAATCCAAACTCTTCTTCTTCTTCTTCCTACCAACCCATCCCTATAGGCCACTGCATATCACTGCTTCTCAAATTTCTACCTAGTATTTCCTGTGCCGTGATAAATTCCAACGACAAAACTCTCTGGAGCGACTCTTTATGTAACATGATGATGACACAGAAAGAAGGTTGCAACAGATGGCCGAAAGAATTAAGACTTCTCCCTCATTTAGCTGCAGTGAAATTACTGAGGCCAAAGCAAATATAGATATCTACAACTATCACTCTTTCTGGATTTTAATTATCTTTAATTATCTAGGAAAATATCATCCCATACACCTCACCTCATCTCTCACACACCATATTTAGTGTGTCATCTTTCAAGCCATTCTCCTCCCCACCCTTGCCCTTTCTGGAAGTGCTTTCAGATTCCTTGCATTCCTGGTGCCTTCTTTAGGGAAGGCTTATGAATAAAAGAGAGCCTGTAATTGCAATGTCACTGCCAAAATGCATGTAATCCATGCTCATTATTCCTTCAGTTAACACACTTAAATTACACAGAAATTTATCTGCTCCCAGCTTGAAAATTAGAAAGAGCTTTCACACGAAGTGTGAGTAATAATCTGGATTGTTTTCCCCGTCGGCTGAACCCCACAATATGGCACGCAACGTTTTCAGTCATGCTGTTGGGAAGATTAGAGTCACTGGCCATGACCCAAATTAGTTAAGAACCACTGGGCTACATAACTTACATGTGCCACAATGTGAATTCACATGTGCAACCCTTAAGATGTAACTACGGTCACCAATCTGGATGGATTTAAAGAAGGATTAGACAAATTCATGGAGGATAAAGCTGCCAATGGCTACTAGCTATGATGGTTATGTACTACCTTCACTGTTGGAGGAGGTATGCCAATAGGGGTTGTAGGTTGTGAACAGTGCTTTTTTTCTGGGGGAATGCAGGGATACGCATACCCCTAACATTTTGTGAATCTAAGTTTGGCCTCATTAAGGGGTGGTATTTCAATATGAGTAGGAAAATGAGAGTGCCCCTAAACAGTTTTTATTTTAGGAAAAAAGCACTGGTTGTGAATATATATTTTAGGTTACATTGTTTCCCCCCCAAAAAAAACCCTTGTCAGGTACTGGGCAGAGGAGGAATGGTGGAGACCGCATTGCTAGATTGGCCTTTCCAAAGAAGAAGACAGTTCAGAATTACAACAAGGGTTTGAAGGAGATCACAGCTCAGAGGCAGATGAGAGGAAAAACTGGGAAATAATGGGAGAGGAGGAGGAGGAAGAAGACGCACCAGGGGGTGACAGCTGATGGACACAGTGTCTTTAAGAAAGCATTCCAGACCCACACCTATCCCAGTACCTGGCTAACATTGAAAGTAGGAGAAGAAAGAGCTCAAAGGCAGAGAGCACTTTTCAGCACCTGTACATGAGGGTGTGTGTGTGTGTGGGTGTGGGTGTGTGTGTGTATGGAGACTCACTCAGGACAACACCATTATTCCTACAAGCTGCATTCCCAAGCCTCTCTCTGTGAATATTGAATAAAAAACAGATGGTAAGGACTTTCCTTGTCTTATCTGTTCCTGGCAACCTGGCGTGGGGGTTGGTTCCTCTGATGCCTGACAGCAGTAGATGGTGCCACCAGACCATACGCAAACCAGACAACATGTGGCCTATTCATTTGGCTCTCTCAGTACTGTACAACAAACTTCTTCAATAGTTACTAGCTGATGGCTAGTATGGCTATGCTCCACCTGATGGCTATGCTCCACCTGTCCTGTGGGGGGCAGTGGTGCCTCTGAATCCTGCTTGCTGGAAATTGCAAGTGGGGAGTGTGCTGTTGCACTCAGGTCCTGTAGGCCACTCTGAGACCAGGACACTAGGCTAGATGATTCTTTGGCCTGATCCAGCAAGGTGCTTCTTATGTCCTTATGTTCATCCCAGCTGGAAGAGCATCCAGAGTTTATCTGGTAACAAATGAATGAGCATCTATTCTGTCATGCTGAGGTGTCACTGAAGATACCATCTAGTAATGATGGATTTCAATTAAGGTGGTTACCAGCATGATCCTATACTCAGAAGCAACTGAATTCGTTGAGTTCAGAGGGACTTACTCCCAGTTAAGTGGATATAGGATTGTAGTCTAAAGCTCCAGGAGGGAACTAATGATAGAGATGTAGGGCCAATTCACACATTGGGTGTGTGTGTGTGTGGTATCTTATTTTACACGAATGCTTGCCAGGGACCCTGTAAATGGCTGCAGGTCCCTGTTTCATATGCACCGAGTGGCAATCTGCGTCCCCTCTTGTCTAATGTGAGAAATGACCTTTGTAGCTTAGATTAAATCATTTAGGGAGCAAGCAAAGATTGGAAAAGAAGAGTTATATGAGTGATAACGGTAGGTGGCAAAGACAAGGCAGATGGAATAAATGTCGCATGCAGCCTCTTTTCATCAATATATCAGAGGCCCTGCTAAGAATAATTCAGAACCATCCTGCAATTCAAGCAATACTTTGTGATGCAGAGTAGGAATTCATCAGGGTGTGTGTGTGTGCGGTGGTACCTGCTGATAAAATAATGACCGACTTCATTGATATTAATTTACTGATGAATAGCTAACTGCGCTATTCATCTGAACACAGATTGTAGCTATTCCATTAATAAGGGAAATGGTTAAATAACAGGGCTACAAGTCCATCCATGGTTATCCTGGGAGATATAAGGGACACGGGTGGCGCTGTGATCTAAACCACTTAGCCTCTTGGGCTTGCCAATTGGAAGGTTGGCGGCTCGAATCCCCATGACGGGGTGAGCTCCCATTGCTCTGTCCCAGCTCCTGCCAACCTAGCAGTTCGAAAGCACGCCAGTGCAAGTAGATAAATAGGTGCCGCTGGGGCGGGAAGGTAAACGATGTTTCCGTGTGCTCTGACTTCAGTCACGGTGTTCCATTGCACCAGAGGCGGTTTAGTCATGCTGGCCACATGACTCAGAAAGCTGTCTGTGGACAAACGCCAGAAAGCAAGATGAGCGCCGTAACCCCATAGTCACCTTTGACTGGACTTAACCATCCAGGGGTCCTTTACCTTTTTTACCTATCCCGGGAGTAAGGTCTACTGAACGCAGCATGACTTGCTGCTGAGTAAGCATGCCTGGTGCAGCAATGCAATAAACTACTATCAAGCTGCTATAGTTTGTGGTGCCGTATGCATTGTTCCAGAATGCCGTTACTAAAATTCTGTGATTTGTAAGGTAGTGCAAACCATAGTACAGAAACAGAAACAGAAACAGACTGTTTGAGGATGCATTTGCTTAGATTTATAACTTGGGCTACGTCAAAGACTCAAGGCACAAAGTTTCCACTTAGGGCCAACTAAATGTGTCCTAAGACAAAGCATATCAGGGATATATTGGGACCATAGTCATGATCAGGGGTAGGCAACCTAAGGCCCAGGGGCTGGATCTGGCCCAATTGCCTTCTAAATCCAGCCCGCGGATGGTCTGGGAATCAGCGTGTTTTTACATGAATAGAATGTCCTTTTATTTAAAATGCATCTCTGGGTTATTTGTGGGGCACAGGAATTTGTTCATCCCCCCCCCATATAGTCCGGCCCCCCACAAGGTCTGAGGGACAGTGGACTGGCCCCCTGCTGAAAAAGTTTGCTGACCCCTGGTCATGATGGCACGCTCAGTGGACCTTACCCCTTTCCTCCCTGTGATCTCAATGGAAATTGTCTCCTGTGCTGCTATTAGTGCCCATTGTGCCAAGCAGCGCAGGATGAGGTGGTAAGTGTTTATAGAGGTGCATTTAGTGTCATGTGTGGTTTGGCCTTTGCCTTGTATCTATGAATTGCAGAGCCCTTTGGCTAGTTAGTACTATGCTAGCCAAATGTACTAACCAGGGGTGAGGAATCTACTGAATGTCAAGATGTTGAACTACAGTTCCCATCATCCTTAACTGTTGGCCCTGCCGATTAGGTGTCATGGACTGGCTGAATGCAGAGGGGTGGTGGGAGGCATAAGCTGGGGGAACCCCCAAGGGACAAAGGCTCAGAGCCAGGGGATTGGTGGTGGGACGACAATGCGTGGTCAGAGGGAGAAAAGGGAGCAGACTGGGAGGAGGTATTAGAAGTTGAAAAGGCAACAGGTTTTAGTGAGCAAGAAGAAGCTAGGGCAGAGAGCAGTACAGACTCAGAGGCAGGAGAGGAGGGAGCCAGGAGACAGAGGTGAGGCAGGCTGCTGAAGGAGCCAGAGAAACTCCCCCTCCTGCTGCGACCAGCTCCCCTCCCCTCTGGTCTCCCACAACACAAAGAGGAATGAAGAAGGTAGAGCAATGAGATACAAGGCAATTGAGCCTTAGGCTTCTGGGGAAGGACCCAGGGGAGGAGCCTTAAAGAGTGTTGAGAAGGCAGGGATTTTCAGTTCTTGCAACTGTCTGATTGGGGCAAGAGTTGCTGTGATCACTAGGCCGGCACTGTTTATTCGAATAAAGAGTTAACTTCACTGACAGAGGACAGAGATACATCAGAACAAAATGTAATGCTTTTCCTAACCAAGAGTCTTCTCTAGTTGCCTAAAAGAAAGTGTTAATAGAAGGCAACAAATCTCTGGCGTTCTTTATAAGATTAAGATACATGATGTGTCCATGTTGAGAATTCCTCTACATTCTTGTCACCATGCAAGCCGGAGGCAAGAGGTTCATCACCCTTTTTTATTGTGATATCTCCAGTCTCCTCCTGACAGCAAAGCTAGTACAACCTTAACAGGACAGATTGAAAATAGCCTATGATTCATTGCTTCCCCTTCTTTGCTAAATACATAATGATGTGCCTTCTTCAGGGCTGGCATGTGCCCTTATGGCAAAGGAGGCATTTATGCTAGATTTTGGGCTTTGCAGAAGGTGTTAAGCCATCAGCTGCTCAACTCCCATCTGCTTCCTACAATGCCTCTTTACAACCACTCTGTACAACCACTCTGTCTTCACCCTTTTGCCAGACCACAAGAGACAAGGCTGACTGCTATGTGCTTTCTGCTTCTCCTTGTGAACTTTAAGTCCTGGGTTTGTTTTCCGAATGTGCTGTGTAGGTTTCCTGGAGGAAAAATATATCTGTGAAGCTAGGCAGTCTATGAACTCTAGTTTCAAGATAATCCAGAGCAAGAATTTATTGATTCCTGTTGGTAAACAGGAAATCTATGCAACACTCTCAATGCCACAGCCAGGCATTTCATTGGCTGTGGTTCAAAATAGGGTGTTGGAAAAGATGGATCCTTTTGATCTGATCCTGCAGAGTACACCCCCCCCCCGTTTTTATGCCTTAGAATCAGAATTTCATACCTTCCCCCAACATAATAGATAATGAGATGGTGATGATGATGATGATGATGATGATGATAATGATAATGATAATGATAATAATAATAATAATAATAATAATAATAATAATAATATCTTACCCATCTGGCTGGGTTTCTTCAGCCACTCTGGGCAGCTTACAGCACATAAATCAGGGATTTTGAAAGAATGATAATTATTGCTAATATGTGATTACATATTTCTCCTTCTAGGCACTAATGATTCCCCCCTGTGCTGGTTGTAGGCCATTTGAGATTGATTTTGTGCTGTTCTGTGCTGGTTTTGTGTTGTTGATGTTGATTTTGCTGATTTAGTCAGGGAGGGGGTTAACAGAAAAAACACTAGGTGGTATACTTTAATATATGTTTTGATTGTAGCATGATATTGTGTTATGAGCCACCCATATGACTTTGTTTAATGGGATGTTTATAAATGTCAAAAACGAACACCCTGACCATGAATGCCGAATGTTTCCTACAATACAAATGTCATTTGTCGCTCAGCTTTGCAAATAGCCCATTGCCAACAAGACAAATTTGTTCAGGCCCTTGTAACTTGTATTCCTGAAACGTTGCTACCTTTCTCATCTGTATTGATGAACGGCTGCATAAACTCTCCCCAACCAAGTCTCTTCCAGATGTATTGGGGTGGAATTCAACATAGTGCTCAGGTTTTATCAGCACAAGGACTTCTCCTTGTACAGTTCAATGCTCTCCCCCTCTCCTCCCCTTATGTACCCCAACATCTGTTGTAGGTGTTCCCCAAACCCTCGGAGCAAGTTTGGAACAGTCACAGTGTGCGTATGGGGAGGAGAGGAGGGACAGTCCCATTATGCAAGTGGAAGTTGTTCCGCTCACACAGTTATTTAGCTGAATACTGCCGAGCTACAACAAAACATGTCTCTCCCATATCGGCCTCTACAGCCACAGCAGGCGCTGTAACTCTCCAATAGTTTGAATCACAGGATGATGTGAGCTGTAGTTCAAAATATCTGAAGGACTATCAAGTTGCAGAAGAATACTCAAGACTATGTTGCACATTCCCATATCAGGTTAAGCTGATCCAACAGAAAACATAATTTCCCCCATTATTTTCAATCCAAACATAATGCATGTACAAGCTGACTTGTCATTTCAGGTTGAAGCCCAAGTTAGACAATAACTTGAAGTGAAAATGGATGGTAAGAAGATGCATGTCCTATTTTATCCTCTCTCTCTCTCTCTCTCTCTCCCTCTGTGTGTGTGTGTGTTGCAGCACCACCACATGCCTTTAAACAAGCATTGTATGCAATAATCTTTATTTATGCGGGTCAAATAGATATATCACAATATTGAGTCATCCACTGAGCAGTCATACATTGGTTACAACAATCATATAAGTGACTATGCCGTTTTATGCTAAAATATGCTTTGAACATTTACAGCTCATACAATGATATCATAGACGTTTACACTTCTATTTAGAAATGCAGATGTTCAGTTTTTACAGTGGTGTGTTCATCTGTAGGCTGCAAACTGAGTTTCGGGGGGTTGCAGGGCAGCTGAAAGGGATGCTAAGATGACCCTAGCTTTGCTGCGCAGTATCCAATGTGTTTTAGGTTAGCGGTTAGCGACACTTTCTCACCAGGATGGGTCTCAATCAGTGAGACTGAGGCAAGGTAGCAACTCAGTACTTAACTCCCTCCTGACCCTACCAATTCCCTGCAGTACATATGTGTATATGTGGAGACATGGAAATGCTTGATTCAGCATCCTGCAGGAAGCAGTCCAGTGCTCAACTCACACAGGAATGAGAGTAGAGCTCAATCTTTCCCCTTGCAGTGTGAGAGAGGTTGCTGCTCTCAAATTTGGCTCCATTTTGCAGCATGGCTTGGGTTCTTTTGCTGCTTATTTTGTGGAGTCCTGTCTATTGCTGGAGGAAAGAGAAAACAAAGCTTTCCATCTAGCAGCAGAAGTCTGGCTCTGTTGCCTTGCCATGGAGCTAAAGGGTTCTGCGGAAAAATGGCTGAGCAGAAACCATTTTTTCCTCCTGGAAAATATTACGCACAATTTGAGATCAGCATGATCTCTAAATTACCTTTACCCCGCTAAGGAAATGGCTCAGTGTTCTCGATTGCTGAGATCTTATGTGTTTGACACTCTCTTTCTACTTACGAATAGCACCAAATCCAGTATACATCATCATAACGACTGGACCGAACAGACGTTGAACAACTTTGAAACAGCTTAGAGAGAAAAACATTCTTCACCATCAATGGCCATAGAGGAAAAGTGTTTTGCAACAGCTCTGAATGTGCACATGCTCTGTTGCGCTATCTGTCAATGTGGCGTTTGCCACCAGATAGTTTCACTTACTGATATCTGCACCTCTGTTATCCTAATTAAATAAATACCTTTGTAAACATGTAAACACAGTTACTTGGTCCTTATATTACACAGTTCACGTTCAAAGAGTCACAAAACATCAAAAATGGATTTAAAGAAGGAATACTGAGCTCGATTAAACAAACAAATTGGTCAGTTTACAGCATATTATTTCTGAATGCCCTTTTAAGGAAAACTGTTTTAGTTATATGCAGCATTCAAGATTTGGGTAAGCCGTTGATCCAACTCTGCAAAATATATAAAATAGGCATACGTACATACATACATACATTATCTAAAACATTATATCAAACAAACAAACCAATTAAAAAGTAGTAGTGGTGGTATTGAAAAAATCCCATATACACAGTTCATAACATTCTGTTGGCGTGAAAATGATGCAGCCTCATGCACTAAGACACTCTGCAAATTTGCTAATCAGGACAAATGTCAAATAAATTTCTTATGTAGAAAAAAAAACAAAACCAAATATTATAAACCAACAATCATAGACAGGCAATGTTGAAAACTTAGGCGCTACAATGCATGCATTGTGATACGATCAGAAATAATGCGAAAACACACATTTTGCTGTTCACCAAAATGCAGAAGAAAATCTAAAGCTAATTCAGTTGTGTTCTCCATATCATATACTACAGACTCGAGGCTACAAAATGCTGCCACCATACACATACAAAACTACCGTAAGGTTATCTATACAGTACATACAACAATTATTTACCCCAATCCACCACCTCTGATGACTATAACCTCAATCATCTACTCACAAGGAGAAGATGCTTCATATATAAACAAAGTAAGAACCACAACCCACCTTTTTCGGATGGTACCCGTAGACCTTTGATTTAGATGAAATTCTGTCACATTTATCTAAAACTTGAGAAATCTGCTGCCTGCCACTGTGTTTCAGCTTTCCACACACAATGCTCAACGTAAGAGCTCTTGGAACTCTGTGTGAGCTAAATTTGATTAGCAAAGGAGGTGGGGCTGCTCTGTTGCTGCTGGCCAAATTCATCCACTTGGCCATAGTTGGTCTGCTGCCCAAAGCTGCTTCCCTGTTGGTTATAGCCACCAGTTGGCCCGTAGCTATCTTGATTGTAGCCACCTTGGTTAAAGCTGCCAGACTGCTTCTCCATGGTGTCTTGAGGGTGCCTCGTGCCTGAAGAATGCCAGCCAGTCTCCTTGAAAACAAACCAAATGTTTCCTGCCCAGAGAATAAAGTTCAAGAATCCGAAGACCTAAATGGGAAGTAAATCAAGACGTGGATATGAGACTATATTATGAGGCTTCCTGTCTTTGTTGGTTGAAGGAATGGATGACATTACAGAATTCACATATTGTAGACTCAGAAGGTCATGACAATATTTTTGGCTGGCACGCTTATTTATGGTACGAAAAGGTGAAAGTTCATAAAGGATTTACAAATCATATAATTAGGAAAAAAATGTATAGAGTATGGGATAAATACAATAATTTATTAGAGGTAAAAACACCACTTTGGCTCTCACCATTGGAAGCTATAGCAGTAAAGAAAAAGAATATGATAGAAGGGTTGACAACTTATAGAAATTTATTAAAACAAAAGGGAGGAGAGTATAAATTAAAAGAATTTAAGGAATTATCAGGGAAATTAACAACATGGATACAATATCATCATTTGAATGAAGTATTTAAGAAAGATAGGATACGAGGGTTTGAGGAACAAATATCACAACTGGAGAGAGACCTGTTGGAATGTAATGTAAAAGTGCTGTCTAAAAATATTATTGGAATGGGAGACAAAGGATGAGCAAGTAAAATCCTCAATGATACATTGGGCAATAGATATTGGTCATAGGAAGCATGGGAACAATTGTGGAATATGGATATAAAATATAAAGCATGTTACGGTCTAAGAGAAAATTACATGAAAATGATATATCGATGGTATCTAACACCGAGTAAATTGGCAAAAATGTATAAATCTAAATCAAATAAGTGTTGGAAATGTAAAGAGAAAGAAGGTTATTTTTATCATGTGTGGCCGTCGTGTAGTAATGTTAAAGCTTACTAGGAAATGATATATAATAAATTGAAAAGGATGTTTGAAATAACGTTTGAAAAAACCCTAGAAGCTTTTCTTTTGGGAATTATAGGGACAGAACTACCTAATCCATATAGAAACTTATTCACGTATGCTACTACGGCAGCAAGAATGTTACTTGCCCCAAAATGGAAAGAAGCAGAAGTCCCAGCAAAGGAAGAATGGATACAAAAACTTATGGACTATGCAAAAATGGCTAAACGTACCAGAAGAATACGAAATCAAGATAAAAAACTTTTAATAAAAGAATGGAAATGGTTTATTGAATATTTACAGATAAATTATAAACAGACAAGAACATTGGCAGGATTATTGTAATAACCTGCAGTTTTATAAGAGTACATATTTGAAGTACATGGACAAATGAGCAAATTAAGTTAATTTGGATATGCAGAAGATATCAGAAATAAATTTAAGGAACAGCAGAAAGAAGGGGAAGGAAGTCAAGTTTTGAAATGTTAAAATGATTGTAAATTAGTGAAATGTAGAAATAATGATATTTTTTTTTTAAAATTACATGAATTTTCACATATGGTTTTGCCATCAATCTGTGGCCCTCCTGACAGTGTTGGGCTCCAACTCCCGTCAACCTGGCCGATGGTCAAGGGTGATAGGAGCTGCAGTCCAGTGCCACCTGGGGGGGGGCATGTTCCTCCCCCCAGCTCTAGATTGACCTAAGCCCCCTTCGGATCTCCATGCATGAAGAATCAAGCAACAATGCGCAGGTCAAGCACCTTCAATGATACTGTTTGTCCTGGGTGCATTCCCTGGCCCATGTGATTCTGAAGGGGGATGAGTATTTCCCAACAGGTGAGTAAGGTAGCCCCCTTTAGACTAACATCGACCATACTTTGGTAAAGAAGTGTTTGCCTGCACATACCCTGGCATCAATGGGATGGGGCTTGGTCAGCACATTCCCACTTGCCATTTTATGCGTTCAGACTGAAGAGGATTATTGATGCAGACAGATCACTCCAGCAATTAAGATCATGTTTGCTTTTCTTTCTACAAGCTCTTTGGTCTACACCAAGGGCCAAGGTGTCATCCCATTAAAGCAAATGAAAGATTGATCTAGCTGCTCCTAGTCTTTATAAACTGAGATCATAGGAGTAAATAGGAATCTACTGAAGGCTGCCTACAGCTTTCTTCCGGTAAGAGGACTGCTGGTCCCTGATTCAAAGAAGACTCACGTATTTTGGCAGGAGGCATTACACGCCTGTGGCCCCTGTTAATTATTGTGTGCATTATTAGATACGATGAATCAATACCTAGTTTCCTTTTCTGATCGCAAAGATGTTAAAACCATTCTAAAAGGAACTCTTTTGCAAGGCAGATGACAACTCCCTTGGTGGAAGTAACAGTAACATTAGTAGTAGCGGTGGCAATCATCTATAAGAATAGGTAAGTAAGAACTCCCTTTTACTCCAAATACTGCATAATCTAATTATCAAGTTATTTTGCATGCTTGTTCTCCAGGCTACTTTGATGAATGCATCTTGATTGTTAAGTGTGCCACAGCACCCAGTCTTTTAATCTTCAGGTAAGAAGTTTGTCATTTACTATAGTCGGTTGCTCAGATTATTATCATTGCTCCCTCTCTTGTGTTTATGCTTCACAGAAGAGCCTGTGAATTAGGTGAAGTCATGATGTGCTGCGTGTTGGACTCCAGTGGTTTGGCAGGGAAATAGAAAACCCAAAACTCTTGTCTGATCTCACAGCTAAGGACCATCCATCTTCTTCCATGGATGCTCCCCCCCCCCCCCGGCCTGCCTTTCGATAACATAAAAGCAAATTCTTACCACTGAAGTGTTCAAACTAGACATAACTGGGCTGCGCACAGGCATGCACTTGTTTGACTGCTGCTTGCAAGCTGACATCAGTAAGAGCACTTCGTCGGGGTCTGTAGCAACTTTCACATCAGAGAGCCCTTTAGCCCAACCAGAGGAGCCCACGAGCCACAGGAACGAAAACACCACCGTCACAATGAAGTCCTACGAAAAGAAAAGAGAACATGGAACAGTGCAGGTTCATGAGATGCCTGAATGGGGCAGAGGGGCATGGGGTACAGCCTTCTGCATTGTTTTGGTTTCAAAGTACTCCTGCATCAGTGTCTCCTCACATGTAGGCGATCAGTGCTCTCCAGTCATCCCAACATCATGTGTTGTTGTTGTGTAATCAAAAGGGAGAGGGGCAAGGCAGCTCTGTGAGGTGCTGGTGCGGTGCAAACATGGTGGCATCAGATTGTCTCCACCACAGCGCCTGCAGTTCAGCATGGATGTATAGCGTTGGGAAGGCAGGAGGGCAACACAGTCCCAACCACGCAGCCTTTCCGTGGCCATCATGGCAAGAAGCCATACCAACACATATGTAAGGAGGAGTTTTGGCGTTCAGCATACATTGGAGAACCAACAGAAAACCAGCGCTCTCTGGGATGTGGAGGAAAACATCAGTCCTTCTGTGTGCATTCTACCAGAAGGCAAACGTAAGAATTACAGGCCCCAAAATGACAAAGCCTCAACAGGGCTTTGATGAGCGGTGACCGGAGTTCGGTTTCCCTCAGAGCTCGTGTTTTAAAGCTTCGGAGCTAATCACAAGCATTGAAACATTAAAGCGCTTTGTGGCAGGGTTTAAATGCTAGCCTGGAGGACTCTCACCAAGGCCTCCAATCAAAGGGAATGATTGCAGGCATACGGCTATGTTAGCAACAGAGTAACGTAAGAAAGTGGGTCATAGATGTGTGGCTCAAATGTAAATTTACCGGGTGGGGGAGGGGAAATGGTGGCTGCTGTCCATTGAGGCTGGTAGAGCATAAGGCATTGGGGCCACTGGGGGCCCCAACAACATCTGTATGCCCTCAGCCAGCCTTCATCTACCTCATGCTTAGTTTCAATTTTGCTTGCTTTTGTACCTCTCAGCAGGAAGGAGGAATTGGCTCTGGCGCCACCTGCTGGTTGTCTCCTTGCCCCATTCCCTGCCAGTCCCAATGAGACAATGCAAGAGAGGGATGTCATTCTGAGCAGCACCCTGCTGTGGTGCATAACATGTAGTTTCGCCATCTGGGAAGAACTGAGTTCAGATCCTGGGCCACTTCCTATACCTCACCTACCTCTCAGGGTTATTGTGGAGATAAAAAGGGAGGCAAAGCAGCTACACCATCCAGAGTTCCTTCGAGAAAATGTGGCAGAGATGGGGGAGAAAGTGCAGATCAACGAAAAGGTTCCCTTTATACAGGCTACTGATTATCCAATTTGTCTCTCCCCTGAGACTGTATGGAAACACAACACTGATTTATGCAGCGTGTGATAGCCCATCTAATTATTTTCAGAAATCGCAGGCAATGAAAATGTCACCATTACATTACAACCTTGGTACGGTTTATTACAATGGTTTATTTTCTGCTTGTGGCTAGTTCAGGCTTTATGGACTAGAAAGACATTACTGAAAAGAGCAGAGGAGTCAGTGCATTAAGATTCTGTCACAACCTCTGCTAATCAGGATTATCTGCCCTGAAAATAATGGAGCCCTAATAGTGTCAGGGAACTCAGATAGGGGGCCATCCGTCTTAGATTAGGTGCAGCCCATGACTTGGGAATGTCTTTTACATGTCAAGCGGAACCCAGGCAAGGGAATGCTGCCTGCTGAATGATGAAATATGCTTTCGACAACACCGCCCTGTTAAAATTAAGTGCGCAGGGAATGGTGCCCATACAGCTTGCTCCTATGGAGTTTATACATACTCAATTCCTCTTTTTAAAGCATGGGGTTTGCTATGGGCAGTCCTACATGTCAAATAGGTGCTTCCTGAGATTAATTTTAGAACTTCTCTGTAAGTGTGTCTGTGTGCCTATTCCAGTGATGTCTTTCCATGGGAGCTAATTGATAGACAATCCTCCTTAAGACTTCTAAATGGGTCAAATTAATTCACATGTCTATCGTTCTGCTCGCTTTTGCCTAGGACTTTGCCTGTCACTGGCATGTGGGCCCTGAGAGGTTCCACAGAAAGAAATGTGGCCCTTAGGCTTCTCTATCCCTGGTGGTAAGCAGAGGCCATTTTTCTGAGGTGGATTTTTGGAAAACCGCAACGACTTGCCACCATGAAAAATGCCTTTCCCAGTCTCTGGGACTGTGGCTACAGTGGACAGCAAGTTAATCACAAACTTTCTCTATGAGGCAAAGTTTAGTATACACAAGATGGTGGCGTGGCCAGCTGTTTACTGTATGACTATGATTTTACATAAGGCTCCTTCGCCCCCAATTTCACTGTTACCTTGTTCTTCATAGTTTGCAGCTGGAAGATAGGTAGGCATTTTTAACGTCCCTTGCTAAGGAAAGTCTGTCAGTCACAGCTCCCTGGGCACGTTTGTTTAGAAGTCAATGCCCAGCTGAAGAGACAGAAAGCACTCTGCACATGGTCAGTGAAACGGCAAACTTTTTTTTTTAACCTTTCAGTTTATGTATGTGGAAGGAGACACATGCTCCTATCAAGCCATGGAGCCCTTCAGTAACACTTGGGATATTTTCATTTAAAAAGAAAAGAATGTGCTGATGACCAAGATTCACAGCGAGGACCCTGTTTACTCAGAAGTAAGGCCACACACTCCCAAGCAAACAGGGTAGGTCTCAGTTTCACAAATTTGGCTGTGGCTGTGCAACACACTATAAACATAAAGCACATTTAGATTGCACGACTTCCCCCAAAGCATCCTGGGAACTACAGTAGCTAAGGCTGCTGGGAACAGTGGCTCTGTGGGGTGTTAAGTCCAGTTCTCAGGCTTATGGGAGGGGGGAAATTATCTGCTTTAAATGGTGTGTACACGAGGCGCTATTTTTCTCCAGCTCTGTCTAGTAACTGGCAGTGCTTGTATGCTTCTGAAGCAAGAAATCCACTACAACAGCATTCTTCATTGGTGGTGGTCATCCAGCCACTGCTTAGAAACCTCTAATCATGGAGAGGCCACCATTTTCCAAGGTAGTTTGTCCCCTTGTCCGACAGCTCATGCCATCAGGTATGATGTTTAATGTTTCAGCTAATGATGAGAAAAATCCCCTTTTCTGTAACTGGAACCTGTGGGCACGGATCCTACCCTCTGGCGCATCAGAAAGCAAATTTGCTCCATCATCTGTGTGTGACAACCCTTCGCCTATTTGCAGCCTTCAGCTGCAAATGCCCCATTGATCTCAGTGGATCTCAGTTCTTCTGGGAAACTGAGACATCTGCAGGTTTAAAGGAGGCACAAAATCCTCATTAACATCAAATATTTATTGCATGCCAACAGCATCCTGTGAAACAATATATATATATTTGTGCTGGATTATTTAAAGAAAATGGAATTTTTCATTAGGGGGGAAAAAGACCGAATCCTGCTCATATTATTATTATTATTATTATTATTATTATTAAAGCTACCACTTGGCTGGAAAGGGAATAATCAATATACAATGAAAATAAAGGTTGTTTTAAATTCTCAGCGGAAGAAAAAGGCGTTTAACTTTTCATGAATAATTGATACAATGTAATCATTAGTATTGCTTTCAAAGCTTCACTTTTTTTTTTAATTAATGAAATGTTGCAAAAGAGTTTTGTTACTTCGGGGAAATTTTAATGTTGTAAAGCCTCTGCGTTGATACTGTATTCTATATTAAAGCAGTCTCAAAGCACATTTCAGGACTGTTTGTTTTATATTGGGTATAGCTTTTCTAATTAATATTCCAGCAGCTCTGCAGCTTTTCGCACTGGAATTAACTAAGGCGGTGCCGCCAGACATCCTGCCAGCTCCTTCTTCAGTCATTCGTGGGGTGGATGGAGAAAAGAGGTTCTAATTTTAGCCTTCTGGCAAGCGAGGGGTGGGATCCAGGAGGAACCAGAGTCAGACCAAAGTAGAGTGCATCTGGAAGATTTGTTCCAGTCCCAGCAAACAGGCAATGGAACTGTACAGACGCCACATTAACAGACAGAAAAGATAAAAAGAATATATAACTGAAATATAAGTTAGTGCTATATAAAATGAAAAGTACAATGTGAGATGCAGATAATGATTTACTGAGAAAAAAAGGGGGGAAATGTGAAATAATTGGCAATTACAGAAACAATAGATGGGACATGGCAGTAAAATGGGAATATAAAGATTGGTGTAATCTGCAAATAACAACAACAAGAACAATAGTAGTAGTAGTAGTAGTAGTAGTAGTAGTAGTAGTAGTAATCCTTAAAAGGGATCCAGATAGACAATACCAAACTGTATGTTGCATCATTCTAGACAGAGATAGGGAACCACATGCCAGTAGTGGGTTGCACAGAGGCAGAATTGGACAAAGCAATACAGTGGTACCTTGGGTTACATACGCTTCAGGTTACAGACACCACTAACCCAGAAATAGTACCTCGGGTTAAGAACTTTGCTTCAGGATGAGAACAGAAATCGCGAGCCAGTGGTAGGCCCCATTAGCTAAAGTGGTGCTTCAGATTAGGAAGGTTGATACAGTGGTACCTCGGGTTACATATGCTTCAGGTTACATACGCTTCAGGTTACACACTCCGCTAACCCAGAAATAGTGCTTCAGGTTAAGAACTTTGCTTCAGGATGAGAACAGAAATCGGGCTCCGGCGGTGCGGCAGCAGCAGGAGGCCCCATTAGCTAAAGTGGTGCTTCAGGTTAAGAACAGTTTCAGGTTAAGAACAGACCTCCAGAATGAATTAAGTACTTAACCTGAGGTACCACTGTATAGGATCCAGAAGGATCTGGATGGAAAATTAGTTCTGATAAAAAAATTAGAGGGAAAGGTTTGAAAATGAAAAGGGTGAAGTTTGTGCAAAGCCGTAAATGAAAATAAAATAAGGACATAATATTATATGCAGCAGGGATTATATGCTGAAGAGCATACATTGTGGTCCTGACTGATAGAGTCCCATCCATCCATCCATTCATCTCCTCTGCAATCTTCATTGCTGTGTTCAGCAATGATGTCAGACGACTGAATATTTCATTTAACCCTGGTGTCAAAGAAAAACAATACTACACTAGAACTCAGACTGACCCAACAGAGGGTATTCAAAGCGAGAGGCTAAACAAATGAATCAATAAATAGGAACAAAGCTGTCCATGTAACGAACACTTACAATCAAAGGGCCCCTGTTGTTTTCACGGTATTTGTTCTGGAAGAAAATGTAAACCACCGTTGCGGCCAAGGAGTAGAGGAAGGCAAAGACTGCAATAGTGACGAAGAATTCCGCGGAAGAAGAGAAGTCGCCTATTAGCGAGAGTTTTTCTCGTCGTTTGCCTTCGCAGGTGGGAACATCAAAATTCACCTGGTACAACCTAAAATCCAGAATGAGGGGACAGAGAGTTGGATTAGTTTTTAATTAAAAAAACAAAACAGTTGGGCTGCCTGTGGGTGACAGTTATATGATCATCTCTATATAACTGCCCCATTCTAGAATTCAGTGGGTCAATTCCTGGGTCTTAAGCTAATACTTTTTTAAAAAATTTTTTACAAATGAATGACCAATTAGAAACTTAGAGATAGCAGCCATTTAGCCACTTCCAGTTCCACACTGCCACAGAACCACAGGCCACTTCAAAGCTTGCAAGGCAACACAACTTGTGACCTGCTGAGTTACATTGAGCCCACCAGCCACTGATTGCCAGGAGCTAATATATACTGTACTCCATTTTTCCTGCCTTTGGAACTGCCAAACCTGGAAGGCTATCAAGTATCTTGTAGGCCACCGAACATGAAAGCCAGGCTGCACTTGGCTTAGTGGGGCACATGCTGAGTAATCTGAAGTAAAGGTAAAGGGACCCCTGACCATTAGGTCCAGTTGTGACAGACTCTGGGGTTGTGGCGCTCATCTCATTTTATTGGCCGAGGGAGCCGGCGTACAGCTTCCGGGTCATGTGGCCAGCATGACTAAGCCGCTTCTGGCGAACCAGAGCAGCGCACAGAAACGCCGTTTACCTTCCCGCCGGAGCGGTACCTATTTATCTACTTGCACTTTGACGTGCTTTTGAAGTGCTAGGTTGGCAGGAGCAGGGACCGAGCAACGGGAGCTCACCCCGTCGCGAGGATTCGAGCCGCCGACCTTCTGATCAGCAAATCCTAGGCTCTGTGGTTTAACCCACAGCGCCACCCGCATCCCTTAATCTGAAGTAGGAAAGCACTATTTGATTCCATCATTTATGTAATTCCGTTACCAACACTTGTCACCTATACAGAAGAGAGGAGCAGAAGCACAAGGAAAGCCTTCTACTGCAGCAAAAACTCAGTGATGCTGCTGCCTAGAAATCTGTCCTGGAGAGCTCTGAACTTCTGGTGGATTGCCATAAGTTGCTTTGTGTTGCTAGTCCTTATAGAAGTCTTTTGTTTTCGGACTGCATAAAGACTGTGCATTTAGTCAGTTTCCCCATCAAAGTGGATCCCATAGTTTCCACTAATAGTATATATTTGTATGTACCATACTTTTCCATGTATAAGACTAGGCTTTTTTACTTACAAATTATGTGAAAAACTGTGGGTCGTCTTATACATGGGGCAATCTCCATATTGTCTTAAATTGGAGTCCCTTAAAATAGGAACTTATACATGGGGGTGTCTTATACATGGAAAAATGTGGTGTTTGGCATTTATCAGCTGATGTATTTTGTTTCAATAATTTATAAAACCAGGTAGATGGCATGTAGTCTGTGCTTTGAGGTGCTGAAACATGCTTGACACAATTTTTTTTTTTTTTAATATTAAAAGTTTGCCTCTCCACATTGTGCTAGCATATTGTCAGGTTTTGGGAAAGCGGCTCCCTCCCTCCCTTTGGCTGTGGATAAGCAGAAGAAAGCAAAAATAGTCTCTTACCATTTAAAGAGATTTTAATGATCACAGAGAAAGAACAAAGAGTCCATTCTCGGAGTAAAGGTGCTCCCAATTAAGGTTTACACCCCCCCGAGTCACCCTCGTCACTTCCTCGCCTTGCAACCTGATCTGGCAACCACTGTGCCTTCTGTGCAGATACCTTATATAATCTCAGTGACCTTGGACTGATCGGCTGGATGTTTACCAGCAAACTGGAGTCTATTAACTCTCTCTCTC
Source organism: Podarcis pityusensis (assembly GCF_964106645.2). Classification (NCBI taxonomy): domain Eukaryota; kingdom Metazoa; phylum Chordata; class Lepidosauria; order Squamata; family Lacertidae; genus Podarcis; species Podarcis pityusensis. The sequence continues at coordinate 102,499,082 of NC_138029.1, forward strand.
CTGATTCTTCTCCTCCTAGCTGTTCACCACCCAGTTCTTCCCAACTTTTGCCTTCTGAACTATGTCCCTCTGCGAACCACTGTTCCAAATCTACACTGTCCCACTGCTCCTGGGAAGATTCAGGATCCCGATCAGGAGCAGGGGGAGGGGGAGGCTCCCACCATTCCTCATCTGTGCAGCCCTCCTCAGCACGGTCCCTGACACGTACAGCCACACAACAACAGCTGCTTCTCTCTTTGCACACATCTCCCCTCACCCACACAGCCCTACAGGCCATGTGGACAAAACCATTTGGGCAGAAGAAAGAACTTAGAAGTGTGATAAGGATGCTTCTAAACAAAGCCAGAGCTTTCTGACTGGTCTTTAAGGTTTTCCATCTCAGTTATGCAAATACTATTCATCAGGGTTTATTGTCTTCTCATGGAGGAGGAATTCTCTCTTTGCATCTGCCTTTGCAATTTTGCAAAGCATGGAGACAAAGGCTCCCCCCCCAAAAAAAAGCTAACCAAGGTTACTGGGGGTGTTTGAAACAGAAGATGGACTAGGGCACAGAAAAACAAAAACACTAGATGGCAAGCAGCAATGCATAAACAAGTTGCTTCTTATGTATGGTAAATATAGAGGACACTCAAAACAGAAGAACTTAAATCCCATGGACTTCACTAGGATCTGGATCTCTTTATCAATTTGATTCCCTCCCCCCCCTTTTCTTTTTTGCTTTCTCCTCCTGTGATGCTGCATTTTAATGTTTTAATTGTTTTAATGTCGTATTTTAATCTTGTTTTTTAAGTTGTATTTCAATCAACTTGTTTTTATTATTGGTTGTTAGCCGCCCTGAGCCCGGTCTTGGCTGGGGAGGGCGGGGTATAAATAAAATTTATTATTATTATTATTATTATTATTAATCCACACAGCACCCCTTGAATCAAAACCTGAGTAATCTTTAAATAGACTGCAGTGGCACAAACACTCTTACAACCTTGCCTCTCTATCTTCCAATCATAGCCCAATCACACCCACCCACAACATCATTGGGTAGAGGTGAACACACACACCACATTTCCAGGATAGTCTACACCTCTTTTCAATTGGACATGCTGCATTTGCAGCTTCAAAGTCTCCAGGAGGTCTCTGGGGCACAAGCCTGGGTAGTGTGTATCAGGGTCCTGGCCTTCTCGCTGATGTCGTTCAAAGGAAAGGAAAAGAATACATTTGACACCAGCTTGGTTGCAGGAGTTGCTGGAAGGAGACATACAAGATGCCGTCCAAGTGCCTTAAGAACCCCACCCTTGATTTGTGTAAGGTTTACTCCTTAGCCCTGACTTAGACCCAAAGACGTCCTACAAGGCAGCGGGCATGAATTGTTCCTTGAAGTTCTTTTCTGATGAATGCAAAATATGCAACAGATTTGTGTTGTTTGTGGACTGAGTACTGAGTCTCCATAGATTCTAGAATAAAATGATGTGTGTATGCAGCTTGGGTAAATATGCACATGATTGCATGGCACTTTCCTGTAACTTTCATCATTCATTGCTCCCTGACAACCTCCTAGCTTTAAATTGCAGGTGGTGTGTAATATGTAGCTTGTGCCTCCCTTGGGCTGCCCCGTTCTTCCCTAACAGAAAACTCCTCGACACACAGAATGGCAGGAGTAATTGGAGGTATTCATAGCAGTGATGAACTATTCTTTGCTGTTCCTTGCTCTCTCATTACTCCTCTCAGTGTATGGCAGAAGCAGGTATATTCTGTTCTCCTGAGAAAGCTCCTCCAACCGACAGTCAAGCTGCGTTAGCAGACAGACTCATCCTGATTGGTATGCATCAAAATCATCTACGCTTTCAAAAATTAGAAAACCCTCTCCTCATTAAGAGGAGCTAGCATGAATCGGCTAAAATTAGTCTGAATGTATTCTCAAGGTTGCATTTGGTACAGGCACAAATGCACTATTGTTTCTGCTTTAGCATATTGGGAATGATTAGACCTGCATTCATTACACAGGTGGGGGAAACAGGCAAGCTTCACCTGGAGAATTGCATTTTGGATGGGTTGACTCAGTCCCTTGATAAAAAAAGGGGGGAAGGGGGAATCTTTGGGTTGGAAATGCTGGTTCTCATTAGTAAAGTGCTCTGCCAACAGCAGGTAAACCTAGTTTTAATGTTAGCTGGGTGGTCATTGACTCTCCAGAAAAAATTCTGTCCCACAATGTTGGCTTGGTTGAAGTGAGCTGGGCAAATGCTGCATCTCAGCAGCAAGTTCTTCTGCAGATTGTAGAGAAATGTGGGCTGGATCCAATTAGGCTGGCAAAGATTAGTTCTCAGCAGCAAACTCCTCCTTACTTATTATGGATATATCCATGGGAAGAAATCTGAAATCTCTACCATGTATTCTCACAGTTATAAAGAAAAATAATGACTTGCTAGGTTGTAGCAGGATGTAGAAATGGCTTCAACCTCTGGAGTTAAAGAAAGAAGCCAGGAAGTTCTTTTGGACAATGAGAAAGAATGATTTATCCTACCTCTAGTTGGTTTGCCAGTTATAGCCACCCTGGGACAGGGGAAAGCCTGACTGTAGTTACCCATGTTCTAGTAACCTCCTATTTCGACCATTGTCATTTGTTTTACATGGAGCTGCCCTTGAATACGGTTTGGAGGCTGCAGTTGGTACAAAAATGCAGTAGCCAGAGTTTCAACAGACCAGACTATACGGGGTCATTAATTTTCAAAGATCTGCACTTGCTGTCTATTTGTCATGAAGCCCAAATCAAGCTTTTAGTTTTGAATTCTAAAGACCTGAATGGCTTAGAATTTATCTAAAGAAGGGCCCATCCCATACTGTCAACAGGATCACAACCTTAAGAGCTTGCCAGCTGAGATAGCTGTTGTCTCCACAACAAAATAAGTCTATCTGTTAGGAGAATGTCTATCCATTAGGAGAATGGATACACACAAAAATTGGTAAGATTCTGCAATTTCTAAGTTTTGTGTGGAATTCAGCATTGCATTATTATGATTGTTCCATCAGTGGAGCAGTGGTGGTAAAGAAGGTTTACAAATGAGTGCAATTGGGTTGTGGTCGGTACAGAATTAGGATGATCTGAAAGATGAGTGTGCTGACCATCAGCACCAACTAGATAAGCAAGGACCACTGAAAAAAGATAGCACATTTTCCCCCCTTAAGCATTTGATCCAGGTATTAATTTTCCTTTTTATAAGCTCTCCATCTCTCTTCCACAACAGCAATCAATGGATTCGAGCATTCTAAACTCTCTACAAATTAAGTTTATGAACTGGAATCCACACTCTTCTCAAAGTACAAAGGCTTTCAGGATTTTAAAAGAGTGGAAACTGAAACCATACAGGTAGCTTGGGGAATTTGGGGAAGTGGAATGAGGATAATTGATAAGTTCCGGTATAATGCATAGTATAATGCATTAATGGAGAACAATTTTTGCAGCAGGCTTTGAAAAGCTGATCTGTAACATACAACCCCATCCCCTCCTACCTGCACATTTCTTTCCATTTTTTTGAGCTGGGGAAAAACCTCAGACAGAAATGTCGATTGAATAATCATTTACATACCCTATCCATCACTGCACTGAGCACAGAACTAAATTAAAGTCTTCCAAACCATGGATAAATGTATTTTGGGTAACACAAATGGAGCCAATATTCTAAAGGATTGATTTCTTACATCCTGCAGAAATTAGTGAAGGGTGAAATCTGCCCATCTCCATTTGTAATGGGCTGGGGTCTTTCGAGGCCTTTGTAGAAGGTCATGATTTTTCTGAGAGTACTTCAGAGATTGGGGAGATACAGCCTTCTCTAACAAAGTGCCATCCTAACCATGTCATAGTTGTGCTCTGTTATTAAGGCAGTTGTAATAAGCCAGCCTGGGCTCTGGTAGGAGGGACAGGGGATGTATAACCATAAAAAAAAATGAATGAATGAATGAATGAATGAATGCACTGAGTCACACATTCATTTAATCTTTCAATCTCACTGCAAGCAGAGTTGTAATAAATACGTGGCAGCAGAGTTGTAATAAATATGGAGGGCCTTACGGTCTTCAAATGAAAACATCTTGGAGGTCCCGGGCCACAGGGAGGTTAGGCTGGCCTCAACCAGAGCCAGGCCTTTTTCGGCCATGGCCCTGATCTGGTGGAACGCTCTGCCACAAGAGACTAGGGCCCTGCGGGACTTGATATCCCGCACAGTCTGATCCCCTCCTTCTGTAATCCTCATAGAACTCTAGCCCAATGGTTGCCATTAATTTGAATTGATTTTAGAATGAATTGATTTTAGAATGTATTTCAATTAATTGATTGTGATTTTATGTAAACTGTGTTATTTTTACTGTTGTTAGCCGCTCTGAGCCCAGCTTCAGCTGGGGAGGGCGGGATATAAATGTTATTATTATTATTATTATTATTATTATTATTATTATTATTATTAAAAAAGTATTTTAGACATTACTCCCCCCCCCCATAATAACTAGGGTTGAGCAAAGCTGAGACTTGATGATGAAATGGGAGGTTATAGGGTTCATAGTACACTCCTGCAGACCTATGTATAATTCGCCTCTTCTGTGACTGCTCACAAATTTCTCTGCTGCAGGGGAAGCGAGTCTGTGACACAGGCAAATCAGAGTCACATTTTCCCACTAGACAATCCGGTCCAGCTCTGCCATTGGGCAGAGTGTGCCAGTTGCCCTAGGCATTAGATGCTGGTAGTAATGCCCAAGTGTTCAGAGGACAGGGCTGTGTCTGTATGGTTCATATCTTGACTTGTGGACCCTAATTTAACCTGCTGCCCCTCAAGCACAACGGAAGATGCTGCCTTATTGTCAGTGTGGAGGAAAGATTGAGCTGCTGTCTGGTCAGAGTGATGGGGATGCTCATCGGGTCCTTCACATTAGGCTGCAAAATGGCTAGCCTTTCAGGCAACTGGTTTCCCAGGCAATCCTCTGGCACAAGGCTACAGCACACAATATATGAAAAGAGGAAAACCTCTCTATGTTAAGTAGCCAATGCATCTGTGCAGTTTTGCCAGCCCTGGCAGCACAATGAACAAGCTTATCTTATTTTTCTACTTCCTTTGAAACACCAATGAAAATCAGGTCAAGGTCATGGGTCCTATACATGAGGCAGCAAAGTTTGTGTTAGGACTTGTCCCATCCCTGCCCCCCAAACCTGTAATAACTTCTTGACCACCGGGATCACTATTAAATGAAGACACTTGTAGTTTCACCTTCCTAAGAAAGATGCTGGAGCCTTGGGTCTACTTTCTATCATTAGGTCGCATTAAATATAAAAAAGGGGAACTGAGCTGCTGAAAATGTCACGACGAGAGTTTTGTGTGCCCTGAAGGATACTTCTCCCAAATTCTGCACGGCGGGGTGCAACATTACACTCTTTGCTTGTTTCCTTTCCAACTGGAGTGAGAGCAATTTAGAAAGAGAAACACAACGAAAACAGGTCCGCTTAGGCTAATCCATTCACAAAAGCCCCAAATTACATAGAAAGCTGCACTGCTGGGACCACAACGCGACACTGAATTGTGGAAGTTGATCATAAAAGCACTGACCTATTCCTCGCTGCCCATCCTGGCGGGGCGGTTTGTATAATTAATTGGCAGAGCTTCAGATCTCTGGCTGTCCTGATGCATTATTGAACACAGATGCATAAAGTGCTGGGTAGACTGAACCCAGCAGATATTATATTATTTTTTTACTATATGAGGTTGGGGGGGGGGGAAGGAATTTGATTTTCTGATTGATTTTAACTGATTTCATCTTTTGTGTCCCTTGGACAACTTCGTTGTGCATCGCTTACAAAAAATTATGTTGCTTAGCAGAATATACATGGTTGAAATAAAGAACTAAAACAATAGAATTGAATGGATGCTTCATCAGCCCAGCAAGCAAGAACCAGTGTAGGCCAGTGGCCAGTTCTGGGCATGGCCCTGAGTTCAGATCTCAGCTTAATTCTCAGTGTAAATTCTGATTGATAGCCTTTCCTTATGTGTGCATCCCTCTAGAATAGGAAAGGGGAACTTGTGGCCCTCCAGTCATTGTGGGACTCCAGTTCCCACCAGCCCCGGCCAGAATGTCCAATGGTCAGGAATGATGGGAGTTGTGGTCCAGCAACATCAGGAGGCCCTGAGGTTCACTATCCCAGCTCTGCAAGAATAATTTATAAAACATGCCAATGGGAAGAGAATGCTCTCTTAAAATTACCATTGGCGAAGTACATTTAAAAGCTCCACTTTATCAACTGTGCAAAATTTAGTTAAGTGTGATGCTAAATAGCTCTTTTCTAGATCAATTCCTTCTTAGGTAAGGGCTTCTGGTTCGTTCATGTTTAGGTAACATTTGTTTATTTACCGTATTTTTTGCTCTATAAGACGCACTTTTTCCCTCCTAAAAAGTAAGGGGAAATGTGTGTGCGTCTTATGGAGCGAATGCAGGCTGCGCAGCTATCGCTGAAGCCAGAACAGCAAGAGGGATTGCTGTGCAGCAATCCCTCTTGCTGTTCTGGCTTCAGGGATAGCCGTGCAAAGCCTCTTCAAGAACATTTGATTCAGAATTTTTTTTTCTTGTTTTCCTCCTCTAAAAACTAGGTGCGTCTTATGGTTGGGTGCGTCTTATAGGGCGAAAAATACGGTATCTGTCACAGTTTCCTGTATTATCAGCTGCACCATCTTGTTTCAACGCTTTCCAAGCCACGGCAGATATCCTTTCTTTTGCACCAAGTTCAAGGATGAAGAAAGAGAAAAACTGACACAAACACACAACTGCTTCTAGAACTGAGTCATACCGATAGATCCAAATTTTTAAATTTTAGCTTCTTCTTGTTTCCAGCACAGCGTTTGACAGTCATGACAGGTACAAGCTCCGTGGGCTCTCTGCGTGGCATCTTTTGTTTCGGGCTCACCCCCTCAACTCTTCCACTGTCAACCAGTAATCATAAATCAGGGAGGAACTGGTGAAGAAATGCTGCACAAAAACAGATTTATTCACTCCCAGGTGCAGTGAAGGAAAAACCTGCGATGTTCTTTCATGAAGAAGCTTACCTGTCTCTTGAACAAAGGCCCTGAGTGGCTGAAGGTCCTAACTTAACAGATACGGAGGTGATTTACTCAGGCCTTTTGATGCCTGCACTGTCAAGCAAAGGCACTCTCTGTTACATTTGAATCATAATCATATATCTATTTTCAAAGTCAGCTCTGAGTAATCTCTTAGCAGGATTGCAGACGGACAACTAAGATATCAAATTAATATAAAGGATTGCAGGGGGGAAATAGCGATTTTACTCCCCACCACCACTCCAAATCAAGTAAACAAAAACAAAACGAGGCAAACAAAAGGTGCACAACTTTTGAAACCACCATTGCTGTTGGCTATAAGAACATAGAGTTTCAGGACATTGAAACAAGATCTTGCTAGCCACGAGGTCAGTGCTGGAATGCAAGGTTATGAAATGCTTACGGACATTCCAGCTTTGCAGAAATAACAACAACAACAACAACAACAACAACAATAATAATGTGAGACCTATGGGACTATGTGGCCCTAAGGAACTGTGGACCTGTGTCCATTAATGTGTGTATGTGTAAGAAAGAATGAACAAGCATTTTGAACAAAATGCTTGTTTAAGCTGGAGGTAGGCTGTATGAATTGTGCATTGCTTTGTAATGATTTGTTGGGTCTCTGGACTGTAATAAAGATTGATTTGATTTGAATAAGCGGACTTGGACATAGTGTAAGGAAAAAGATATCAGAGATATGGATATCTGCATATATAAGTGGGCCTAATGTAGGTTTATATCCAATGGCAGAATGTCAAAAATTTGAGTATTTGTCATGACATGAACAGAAAGAAATATACACAAGTTCCTCCTGATGAGGAAACTGTCTTCTTGCTAAACTATGGAACATTGATTGTTACACTCAGAGCAAGCAGAAACCTTGCTCTGTGTGATTCTGCTGTTGCACCATTAGCTCTTGGGTATCCAAACCAAGCTTTACAACAGGCACCCCCAAATTTGGCCCTCCAGCTGTTTTGGGACTACAGTTCCCATCATGCCTGACCACTGGTCCTGTTAGCTAGGGATGATGGGAGTTGTAGTCGCAACACATCTGGAGGGCCGAGTTTGGGGATGCCTGCTTTACAATAAATGGGAGTGGATGAATGGCCTCATGTCATGTAACTGTATACTCACTTCCTTTTTTATTCCTTCTACCATCCCATGAATTGTGGTTCTTGACCAACAAAACTTTCCTCAAGCCCTTTCATAGCATGAAGGAATGCTTGATCAAACTCCAAAAAAATAGGGTAAGAATACTGCTCAAGGATGTATTCTGCATAAAACCCCAACTTTATTATTTCTCTCTGTATTAATGAATAATATCCTACCAAGTGAGACTCATATCTTCCTTTATTAACACAGCATCTCTATACACACTAGTCAATAACAGAGTAGATCATATCTTTGCTTATTTGGGACAACTTATATGAATCTCCACTTGACAGTGTATTAATAATGCCTTCTATTTATATATGAAATTAATAAATTAAGCATGGATTTTTATTTTTATTTTGCAGAAAGACCACCACAACAAAGGCTTTCCAGTAATGTGTGGCAGACTATCTTTTAATAAACAATATGGTTTTAAAGTAAGCCCACTGATGGATGTTATTTCTGAAACATTATATTGCATGAAGGTAATGGTGTCAATGTGGGATGCGGGTGGCGCTGTGGGTTAAACCACAGAGCCTAGGACTTGCCAATCAGAAGGTGAGCTCCCGTTGTTCGGTCCCTGCTCCTGCCAACCTAGCAGTTCGAAAGCACGTCAAAAGTGCAAGTAGATAAATAGGTACCACTCCGGCAGGAAGGTAAACGGCGTTTCTGTGTGCTGCTCTGGTTCGCCAGAAGCGACTTAGTCATGCTGGCCACATGACCCGGAAGCTGTACACAGGCTCCCTCAGCCAATAAAGCGAGATGAGCGCTGCAACCCCAGAGCCGGTCACGACTGGACCAAATGGTCAGGGGTCCCTTAATGGTGTCAACAGCTAGATGTTCATTATCTTAATAAGCCAAGATATCCACACGCCTTGTGTCAGTCAAATTCATTTGCTAAAAAGCATTGGTCATCACAAAAATTCAGACATAGTCAAGCTGAAAGATACATTTTAACATAGGTGGTCTCCAGGGCACTGTGATCTGTTGGGAACCTAGAGCAAACATAAAAACCTTTTATGCAATATATTTATCCTAGTCAAGCAATAAGAAACAGTTTTTCGCCTCACTGTTAAAAACAAACAAACCTGTCTCAAGACTCTCTTTCAAAAATCTTTCCTCAGGGGAACTATCCAGGGAGCAATATAATAGGCCTCCTTCCTCTTTCTGGACACAATTGAATAAACAACCATTTATAGGTATTCCTGCATCTCTCCCCTTGAATAATGCTGTGGGCATAATTTGAAATCTCAAAGCAGTGAATCATTGCACAAACAGAGGATGGGGGAGGGGGGGAGAGAGACCACAATCAGATTTAACAGAATAATAAAACTGTGAGAATTGCAACAGTTTGAGGTTAACTTTAACTTTTTTAATTCAGTATTTTGCAGCTATGGGCACCAGGAATCCATACTTAATCATAACAGTTAGCCCAATTTTGAACAGATCTATTACAAGTTTCCTTCAAACAGGGCAACCTTATATCTGGCACATTGCAATTTCAACGGAAGCAAGACAGCATGAAGGATGGACAATACTGAAGAAAACACAACCTCACATCTCATCATGGCAACAGGAGTGCCAGACTGTAGGTTTAAGAGAAACCTTAAAAAAAAAGAGTAGTGGGGCAGTCTTTCACTCGCATGCCCCAGCCTCAGCTACCTTTCCCCACCTTCTCATTGTGCTCTTTTTGAAGACTTCCTGGGTTGATTAACCATAGTTCTAAGAACATCTGAACTGGAGAACTATGGCGATGAGAATAAGCCTTGGCTCTTACATGATTTGAAATTGGCTTCAGTAATATTCTGGCTTGTTCCAGTACTGGTAACATCACCGGATTTTGGGTGGTGTGGCTGGTTCCCCTTCACAGGGTGCCGAGTTGAAGGGAAACAAAATTAAGAAGATCCATAATTGAGAAGATCCATTTGGGGGTTCCAAATTTTAGCCTCACACAGGGCGCCATATTGTGAAAGATGTCTGCCCCTGCTGATAACCACAGTTTCCTGATTCAGACTTCACAGGAAACTATGGTTAATTCACCGAGGAAGACTTCAATCACAGCTCACCAAAAAAGGAGGAAGGAAGGGGTAAGTATAAAGATGGAGTGCACTAGCAAGTATCATGCATACCTCTGTTCAATAAGCTATGTATTTCTGATCTGAGCCAAATAATGCTGGCTTTCAAGCTTTCTTTCTTATATATTATTATTATAAACTAATAACATATATAAACCAACATCTTAAATAGCAATTTCTATTGTGGAACTCCCTCCCATCCTCTGTGAAGAACACTCATGAAATGTGACAACTTTGGAAGAGAATCAAATTAGAAATTTGCATAACTCAATTTTCCAAAGCTGCTTCATGAATACTAAAAGAAGCAAGAGATGAAAGATTGTACAGAACAGCAAAGTTAGCAAAAAGGGGGGAAATTTAACATTTGTAATAAAGGGCAGTACAAGTCTGTGGAGCACAAGTATGGCATAAATATCTCATAAATTAACAACAATTCACGAGTTTGCCAGCTGCTCAGATCCATTTAGTGAACAGCATTACTATCAATAAAGGCATAAATGGAACTCAAAAGCAAAACAGAAAATGATGTCTGATGGAAATAGCCATTTTACAGACAGATGGTGTTGCTGTCTTTAAAAACATTTCTTGGAATAGAATTTTTATAGAAAGAAATAGATATCTGTGAATCTACTTTTAGGTTTGGGGACTTTTTATAGATGCAGGACATGACCGTTTAGATGCAAGGGGGATGGGGAAGGCTGATAGCCATATTTATTTATTTTTTGCATTGCATCTGCTTGTGAATGTGTTATGTCTTATTAACAGCAGGGTTTTAAAAATATTTCATTGTTAACTTCTGGCATTGGACACTTGCCTTCATTTCCATTGGTGTTTATCATCCCAAAACTGGCTTATGAAACACATCAGACACATCACTAGGCTAAAAAAGGCTTTCTAGGACAGCTTAGCTCAGATGCTATGAAACCAAGACACATTTGAATCTTTTGGAGAGCTGATGTTTTTAAAAGGCAATTTGTTAATCAATGCATACATACATTCTGAGAATTATTTATCTATTTAACTTGTTAGTCACTTCCTACAAAATGTCAAGAGCCCAACAGGAATGACACAAAACCAAAAACAACATATGTCAAGAAAACCATTTCGTAGCGCAGGGAAAAAGGACAAAAATCTTCAGCAGCAAAAACTTTCCATCAAGTAGGCCATCAGCCAACTTGTCATAATTTGTCATATGTCTGGGCGAAGAGATATGTTTAAACCTAGTACATGGAAGACATTCATGATGGCACCAAGTGGACCTCGCTGGGGACAGCATTCTACAGCCAGGGAACTTCAACCAAAAGAAGTCAGAGGCACCTGGAGGAGAGCTTCAGATGAAGACCGAAGGGTCCAGGTAGGGTCATAGTGGGAGAGGTGCTTTGAAAGATACTGGGGCCCCGAGCCATAAAGAGCTTTATGGATTAAAAGAAGCATACAGGCAGCCAATGCACCTGTGCCAGATTCAGTGTTATATGATTGGCTCACCTCACCTGTCTTCAAAAGCAAACCCATGAAAACCACAATGCAGTATAATATTGTAATATAATATTGAAGTTACCAGAGCCTAGGTTATGGCAGACAGGTTATCATCATCCAGATAAGGTTGTAGCTGGGCCACCAGTCAAGGCTAGTGGAAGGTACTCAAGTGACAGCAGTGAATCTAGGGGGACCCCCACCCCACCCCCAAACTACAGACCTGCTCTTCCACAGCGAATGTGAGCCCATCTAGAGTAGGGTCTACACCAATTGTCCAGTAAGAGCAACCACCCAATAGAAACATCTCAGTCTTCTCTGGATTGAGCTTCAGGTTTATTGACTCTCATATAGTCCATTTTTGGGGCCAGTAACCAGTTCAGCACATCCATCAACTAATCTTTCCCCCACTTTTTAATAGTACTATTTTCCTATAATAAAAAAAGTTTCTTTTTTAAAGAAATGATTAAATTGGGGGAAAATTGAGAGTCTATTTATCACTGTTCTCACACCTTTCTCATTAGGAGTTGTTGCTGTTGTTGCTATTGTTATTTACCAGAAAGAAACTTTTCATTAACATTGCTGTCCCTTGTGAACAGGACGAATAATTATAAGAAAAACTTGGCCATGGGGAAGAACACTGCCATATAAGTGCATTATAAGTTTGGGGGGTTGGAAGTAGGCTGTATGCAAGATCCTTGTAACCCCTGAATCCAGCGAGTGTCAAAATATAAGCCAGGCTAGCTTCCTGTGTTGAGGCAATCACCTGGGTGATGGGCCATTAAAAAAACAAAGGAAATAGGCCTAAATGGGTGATGCCCCTCCCTCTACTCAGAGACAGAAGGACAAAGCATTGAGTTTAGAGTTAAAAGGGGCAGTGGTGTGACCTAGACGTAAAGCAGCAAGCTGGAGAGAGAGTCAGAGCAAAGTTTGAGAGCAATGTCTGATTTCTGTTTGAATCCAAGGCTGTGGCTATGGGAGAAACAAGACCTTTTTGGGGTGTTGATGGTGTGAACCCCCTCCATCGTAGGCTCAGGTTGCATATATGCATAAATAAACCAAATGGCATAAAAACACTGCAGTCTCTGTTGTGCCTCATTCCCAAAAGAAAATACAAACCCTGGGAACCACTGGAATCTTGCATCACTCAGAGATTGGGATGGTGTGCAACAATATCACATACTTCCAGAGACAGGTCACCGGGCATTGCAGAGCCACTATCCTAGATTCTTGTCAGGTGGACCTCAGTCACTTACTGGCAGAGGGAAGTCAGTGAGGTGCAAACGTACCATCTGAAGCTAATCTGAGTGCTTCTGTAGAGTCTTCAATTTAATTCCACTTCCAGCTAACTGTGGGAAAGCAAAGCTTCAGCAGTGCTGAAGGGTTCCAGCTTAGAAGCAACTTGAAATGCACCAGTAAGTGACATCACCTTAAGTCTTTGCATGTCTTGGCATCTGCAAATATCTACAGGAAGCACTACACTGAACCACAGTAGACAATGGCTGCCCCATTGCATGTGAATGGCAAAGAACTACAACAGATTACCTGAATGGATAGGCAAAGGCTATGTCAATGCTGAGGTCGCTCTCTGTCTTGTTTGCACAGTCCACGCTGAGCCGCAGTCCTCCAGAATAGCCGCCACATGTTGCAAATGCAAAGATTGCAAAAAGCTGTGGGGGAAAATACATACATACATATATATGTGCGTGTGTAATTTTAGCTCATCTACCAATGCAATTTTAGCATGTGAAAACATTTGTGGAACAGCAGTTATGACAGTACAATTATAGGTGTCCTCTGGAAGAGGAAAGAGGTATTTTACTTATATAATAAATTTCTGTACTGCCCTTCACCCAAAGACCACAGGGCAGTTTACTGTATAAAAACACAAAAATACATAGCATAATAACAAGCAAAAACAATACCCCCATAAGCAGAAGTTAATGGGTTTTTGTAGCATATTCTTCATTTTCATACTGATACTATACCAGTGTTAAATTAAAAGCCAGTGACTTGTCCTCCAACTATTGTAAGGTCCAACATGTATTGGCAATGGGCAGGAATAATGAAAGCTGGACCCCCAAAACATTGGGAGGGCACCATTGGGAGTTAACAAAAGCAAAAAAACAAAACAAAAAACCCAACACACACGAAACCAACAAGAGTTTCATCAAACGAAAGAGTTTCATCAAACTGACGTTTCCTATCCTTTGCCGGCTTCATCCTTAGTGACTACTTCCTGCCTGCTTCTATGGGTTAACCCTCCTTAATGTTCCCCTCTTAGGACACACTGACTCCACATGCCCATTTTGCATTGATTTTTTCCAACATGATGAGCCATATTTAGGAAGTCCTCTCACAATACTTCAGACATTATCGATTTTTACATTCCTAATCAGGAGCCGTGCTTAAAGAAAATGCCTCCTGCTCCAAGCGCTAGCAATTCATCGCAAGACTGCCTCAAACAACTCGAAATTGTAATTTTGGATTATTAGATGTTACATGCAGTTATATATCTGTATATATAGATCAATGCAAAGAGACACAATGACATTCCAAAGCAGAAGTGAATTTGACAGCCAGTTCATACAAACCACAGCGTGTAGGGTATCCTAATGGGTAGTTTGTCTACCTTTGGTCCCCACCCTGCACTCAGCTCTCGCCCGTGACTCCTAGAAGTTGTCAGCATGCCACAACGGCCACACCCAAGAGCAGTTTCGCCTGGCCGGCTAAACCAAGTGAGGGCTCTCAAACCCTTGGTGAGTTAGGGACTTCCCCTGCATGCGAAGACAGGCTCCAGCAGATTGGGCAGACAAGACCAAGAATGGGTCCAACAGTCAAGTTTCTGCCCATGTTGTAGTGGGAAGTTAGGGGCAGATGGGGCTTGTCAACCTGGGAAGGTAGCTCATCTAAAAGAACAAAAACTCCATTCCTAAACCTCCGCTGCCTTGCTGGATATCTTCGGGAGAAGAAAAGGCTAAGGAGTAAACCCTACACAAATCCAGAGTACAGTCCCTAAGATGGTTGGATGGCATCTTGTACACCTCCTTCTGATAACTCCTGCAGCTAAGCTGGTGCCAAACGTATTGCTAAATATTTTATGGGCAAGATGAGACACCTGGTTGAGTGTATGCGCTGCTTGGGTATATGCACTGATGCTTATTTTCTGCAGAAACTCTTATTTTTCTCCAAGGGCTGGCCCAATACATTTTGGCACCTCTCCACAAAATGGCGCCCTGCCCATCAGGGAACAAGGGTAAGTGAAGATTGACATCAGGAACAGGGGGTGGGGAATAAAGATCTACACTGGTGGGAACAAGGGTGGGAAGAGATGAGCAGCGACTCCTATTTGCCAAGAGGCCGCTGTAGAGGTAGCATTGGTGGGGGGCTACTGAGGAAGAGGCACAGCCAGCCTCCAAAGAGTGCAATGCACCATGGCGGCAGCAGCATGTGATGCATTCCTTGGAGGCCTGCTGCCTGAGGCGGTTGCTTCACCTTGCCTCATGGGTGGGCCGGCCCTGTTTCTCTTCCCAGTCTTGTGGGACTCCAACTCCCATCAGCCCCAGCCTGTCAAGAGTGATGAGAGTTGGAGTCCAACATTTGGAGGGCACCATGTTGACTACCCCTGTATTAGGCAAGCATTGAGTTTACAAATGCAAGCAGCTCTAAACCTATTAAATAGGCAGATTTGGAAACCAGACAACATATTGCAGCTTTCTACACTTGAATCAATTCACTGAATCTTCTTGGAGGACACATTCCTTTTGTTACCTTGTGAAGATGGGCCCAACAAGAGCCCAAGGACGAAGTCTGTTTATTTGAGCCATTATAAATATTGTATGTCATATGCTGTCTACAAACACAAAGCAAACCTAGCACTAGAAAACTAGCTCATTCCATACAGCACCCTACAAATTTGTGCTAACATTCCTTTGTTGCAGTTCTTCACATGTGGTGTGTTCCCTTGTCCTTGGGCTGCTTTTAGCACAATTAATAGCACTTACCTGCTTTTACCTCTTAGCACTGCGGGCAGCTGAATTCTAGTTTCATTGTTCTCCTTTTGGCATTTATTCTAGCATGGCATGGCAACTCCAGGTGAAAGGAACGAGGGGTACCCAGAAAGAAAGACTCACTCACAAACGCGAACAAAAGCAAACTTCATTTGCACAACATAGTCGAGATCACACCTTTGAACCAACTCGTAAGAATTAGTGCTTTCTAGTTCTGCAGCCACAGCCACATAAATTCTCCCCTGTCACAGAAGGGGCTCTCAGCTCAGTGGCAGAGAATCTGCCTTGAATGGAGAAGTCCTCAGGTTCAGTCCCTAGTATCTTCAGATAGGGCTGGGGGAATAGCTGGCCAATATCTGGTTTTCAACATCACAATATATCACCAGCTAAACTTCTCAATATACTAATATATCACAATGTCTGAAACAGAGTTGGAACTACAGTGGTACCTCGGCTTACATATGCTTCAGGTTACATATGCTTCAGGTTACAGACTCTGCTAACCCAGAAATAGTGCTTCAGGTTGAGAACAGAAATCGTGCTCCGGCGGCGCAGCGGTAGCAGGAGGCCCCATTAGCTAAAGTGGTGCTTCAGGTTAAGAACAGTTTCAGGTTAAGTACAGACCTCCGGAACGAATTAAGTACTTAACCCGAGGTACTACTGTATGTAGAGGTGAACAGTAGGGCTTGGTGATATCTAGTTTTCAGCTTCATGATATATCACCAGCTAAACATCAAGATCTACTGATATACTGCATCACAGTGTCTGAAATATGGAGGAACATTGGCTGGTTTCACAGTTTTCCCCACATTGTGATTTTTGCATAACTAACACACACACATCATGATTTGCAATATATTGCCAGGTTAAAAATTATGAAACCAATATCATGATATGAACTTCAAACCGGTTTTGGACGATACGTATATGGATATATTGCCCAGCCCTAGTCCTCTGTCTGAAACTCTTGAGAGCCAGGGGACTGACTCAGCATAAGGCAGCTTGCTATGCTAATATGGAAAGTTGCCTTGTGCCAGGTCAGGCTATGTGTTTTTCTAGCGCAATATTGTCTGCCAGGTGAGCTGCCCTACCAGCTGCTACTGCTGGCAGTGGCTCTCCAAGGTCTGAGAGCCAGAGAGGTCCTCCCCATCACGTGCTGCCTGGGCCCCCTTAGCTGGAGGTGCCCAGGTTGAGTATGGGACCTTCTGGGTCTGAAGCATGTGTTCTGCTGCTGAGCTACAGCCCTTTCCACACTTTAAGACAACCTTTAGACATTATAGCAGTGCCAAGTGACTCATTTTTCTGTGGGTTCACCCAATGGCTCAGCAACAACATTTAAAGGCCCACCACCATATTCCAGCCTAGAATGGCCGCAAAAGGCCACAAGGCCGTACCAGCCTGCCATGAGTCAGAGTGAAGCAGCTACCTCATGCAGCAGATTTTCAGCATCATGAAAGAGCAGCAATTTGGGTGATTTGGCTTATTGTTGTTTTTTGGTTTACTTCCAGAAAGAGGAGGTTGTGGAATTTTTCTGTCTCAGGTGTTAAAAGAACTTGGTCGGCCCTGGATACTGAGGGAGGGGGAGCCATTTGCTTCACTGCCTCAGGCAGCAAAATTTCTTGGGCCAGCACAGGCCTCAGTTATTGGCTGAAGGGCCACTCACTGACTATAAATGGGCTATGTGAAGGGATAAATGCTCATGAAAAAATATTTTTTGGGACAGTTCTGTTCAAACTGTCTCTCAGCTGCTCACATATTCTGAACAACAATAGCGAGATGTAATAAAATGTTAATGAAACAATTTGTCCAGGCCCAGGTAGGGCCAAACTGACAGGCAGGGAAAAAATACCGGCAGGTAAAATGGGACGAGGCGGCTCCATGTGCATTTTGTTGTTATATATTTACACTGAAGCTGTAATTGTTGCCACTATGTCATGAACAATAGACCTCTCACAAGTAAATGAGGCTCAATTATTTCCTCTAACAAAACACTCAGAGCTGATCTCCCCTTGGAATTAATTGAGTTGCACAGGGAACAGCATTGTAAATTGGTATTAATCGTGCAGCTACAAATTGTGCGTCAAAGGGAGAAAACAATATATTTCGTGAGAATGGGAAATGCATTGTTGGAAGCAACATTCGCTCTCCCCAGTGCCCCATTTTAATTCCAGTGGCTTCAATGTACCGCAAATGCGCAGGGGCTCTTAGGCTGCGTACACCCACACATGTAAAGCACATTTCTGCCTCCCTAGCAAGAATACTGGGAACTGTCATTTGTTAAGGGTGCTGGGAACTGTAGCTCTGTGAAAGATAAGCTATAGTTCCCAATATTCTTTGTGCTTTAAAGTTATGGTGCATACACAGCCTGACACCACTTTCCACACAGATGGATTTAGGCTCTTAGGCATAGGCAAACTCCGGCCCTCCAGATGTTCGGGACTACACTTCCCATCATCCCTGACCACTGGTCCTGTTAGCTAAGGATGATGGGAATTGTAGTCCCAAACATCTGGAGGGCTGGAGTTTGCCTATGCCTGCTTAGTGGTCATAGTTGAAAAGACCTTTTTGACAGCTTCTAATCTTTGCTGGAAATGTAAGGAGGAAGAAGGCACATTCTACCATATGTGGTGGACATGCAAGATAACTAAAACAGTTGGGGAAAAATGTTTAAAATAACATTTGTGAAAAAACCAGAGGTTTTTTATGTTAGGCATTTTAGGTACAGAGATTCCGAGAGACCAGAAAAGACTATTCATGTACACAACGACAGCAGCAAGGATACTACTGGCCCAGAGATGGAAAGAAGACAAAGTTCCAACCACAGAGGAATGGCTGGTGAAGATGATGGACTATGGCAAAATGGCAAAAGTGACTGGGAAAATCAGAAACCAGGAAGAGAAGAATTTTAAGAAGGAATGGGAAAGATTTTTAATGTACTTAAGAGAACACTGTAAACAACTAAAAACTTTGGCAGGATTTGAGTAATGCTTGTAATGTACAAAAAACAATGGAAAAATGGGCAATATTCTTTTAACAACTTAGAGGAAATAAGATAAGCAGATGGAAAATTGGATTGATAATGGTAACCATGGAAGGGTGGAGGGAAGTCAGAGGATTCAGGGAATCCTAAATGAAGAGGCGATTGATGTGTTTGAATTTAAATTTGTTATGTAAAACCTAATATAAAAAATTATTAAAAAAGAAAAGACCTTTTTGAGTCCAGGGCTAGGGCTGACCTGAGAGGTTTTGCTGCACGAGGCAAATGACAAGGATGGCAAGAATTGTGACATACACAATTCTTCCACTGAGCAAGGATTCTTTCAAGCACACTATAATGGGTTGTATCCAGTTCTTTCCCTGAACTGACCCTGCGCTGAGAGGAGACTCTTTCATGCAGCACAGTCTTCCATAAACATAAGGGTGGGGTGTGTGTGTTTCCCCCTCTAATTATCCTTTCTCTTTGCAGTCCTCTTCTTTCTTTATGCCCCCACCCAATCTGCTTCAGAGGCTTGGTGGACCCTTTCAAACAGTGTGCAAGGTGGTGCAGAGGAGCTACAGGACAAAGGGACGGATTTCCAAAAAAATAATAATCACTTCCCCTTTTCTACACAGTGGAGGGACAGAACTGGATACAACCGAATAATTATATTAACAATAATGCTGAGCTACACAACTAGGGTGACATTTGAGGATAAGCTAGATAACAAATGTAAAAGAGTTTTGCACTTCCAGTGTGCTGCATTAAAGGACATCTTGTCATTCCGGCAATAGGTCACCTGTCAGGAGATGCGGCTTGTTAAAGCAAAGCCACTTGCCGGTAGCAAGTCTGCAACCAGTACATTCTGGGAGAGTTGAGAGAATTACAATTTCTCACACTGCGGCAGGGAAGCACCGGGGAGAGGGATTTGCCTCCATTTCATGCAGAATAGGGCAGAGTATTTTTCTTACATGGCTTCTACTTGGGTTTGAGGTTCATCTCTGCTCTCAGATGACCAACTGGCAATGCCCACCAGGTGAGGAAATAGAAAGCCACCTTTGTGAAATGGGCAACAGCTCAGCTTATATGAGCAGCGGCTAAAACAGCTTAAGTAGAAGCTGATTAGAAGAACACAGGTGGGCATATGGGAGCAGAGACACAGCGGTGGGGCATCAGCTTTCTGTTTCCCACGTTCAACATCCTCTCCAAGTAAAGCTGGGCAGATCTGTCAAACCCAGTTTCTCATAGTTCCTCATTTTCCCAGACTCGTGTTCAGTTCACAAACTTTCAGTGGTGTTTAGAATCTGGAAAAAAATATTGCGGTCATAAATAAATAGCCAGTATAGGATAGTATAGGGTGTTTGGGGGGGGTAGTACTTCTGGTGGGGGACACGCTGTGCTCTTCCTGGGTCCACCTTTGGTCCCTGCCCTGTACTCAGCTCTCACCCGTGGCTCCTAGAAACTGTCAACACGCAACGGCAACCACACTTTGGGAAATGGCTTTGACTGGCCGGCTAAACCAGGTGTCAAGCCCTTGGTGAATCAGGGACTTCTGCCACATGTGAAGACAGGCTCTGGCAGATAGAGCAAATGAGATTAATGGTGGGTCCAACGGTCAAGAAGGCAGTTTCTGCACGAGCTGTAGAGGGAAGTGAGGGGCAGGTTGGACTTGTCAACCTGGGAACGTAGCCCATCTAAGAGGAGGAAAACTCTGGTCCTAAACCTCTTCTGCCTTCTGGGATGTCTTCCGGAGAACAAAAGACCAAGGAGTGAACCCTACACAAATTCAGAGTCCCTAAGGTGGTTGGATGGCATTTTGGTGCTGCTAACACAGTGGTCTGACTTCGTCAACAGAGGTGCACTCCATTGTCTCTCAAATGCCAACAATTGGACAATACTGTATACTTATATGGCTATTTCTCTCTCACTCTCTCTCTCACACCCACCCTGCAAAACAAAAAGTATTAGAACGTATCTACTGCATTTAAGTTCTGCATTCAACAGACTCAAAAGGCACTGGATGAATTGCAAGCCATCAGCGCATGTGGACACAGGATCTGACTAATAAAAGGCCTGGCTCTTCACATGTCCTGCAACCATTTTTAGAAGAGGTAAGGCAGCGCCTCTAACCTGCCCTCATTAGGTCAGGATTTTGCACACTATAAACATTGTGCTTGGGTATCCCCACCCCATTTCCCACCACTGCCTGGTATAGTGACCAAAGGATGGAACACGGCCACCACTGCTGCCCATGTAATGTTGGGATCAGACAATGAAAGCACCTAGGAAGATGCATTATATCAACCAATATTATTGATCCATCTAGCTCAAGGGTCACATTCTATTGAAGAAGCATTCTATTGTAGCCAATAGTATAAGAGATTGTGGTGTCTAGTGTCCACAGCAGTTTTTCTGGTTTACAAAAACATTGGCAACCCCTGGTCCTGTTCAATATTGTCTATTGACTGGTAGTGGCCTTCCAGATAGGAATCTTTCCCAAGTACTGTTTGGAAATACAAGAGATTTAACCAAATACATTTTGCATGCAAACTGTACTGTATCACTACTGCAGCACTGCAAAACTATCCTTTGGAAACCTGCTATGGGTCATTATTATTACTACCGTATTTTTCGCTCCATAAGACGCACCAGACCACAAGACGCACCTAGTTTTTGGAGGAGGAAAACAAGAAAAAAAATATTCTGAGTCTCAGAAGCCAGAACAGCAAGAGGGATCGCTGCGCAGTGAAAGCAGCAATCCCTCTTGCTGTTCTGGCTTCTGTGATAGCTGCACAGCCTGCATTCGCTCCATAAGACGCACACACACTTCCCCTTACTTTTTAGGAGGGAAAAAGTGAGTCTTATAGAGCAAAAAATACGGTATTTTTCGCTCTATAAGACACACCAGACCACAAGACGCACCTAGTTTTTGGAGGAGGAAAACAAGAAAAAAATATTCTGAATCTCAGAAGCCAGAACAGCAAGAGGGATCGCTGCGCAGTGAAAGTAGCAATCCCTCTTGCTGTTCTGGCTTCTGTGATAGCTGCACAGCCTGCATCCGCTCCATAAGACGCACACACATTTCCCCTTACTTTTTAGAAGGGAAAAAGTGAGTCTTATAGAGCAAAAAATACGGTATTTTTAAAAGGCTATTTGATCCTTTAAGGGAGGATGCTACTGAGAGTGGATGTACCTTAGTGTAGTATGGCTTTTTAGCAGGGCAGCCAACCGACTGTTAACTTGGGGTCCAAGAAACCTGGAGAAAATGCATTGCAGAAAGGATTCCACATTTGCTATAGATATATAGCATCTTTTTGTTCTATGGCTGTATATTTATATGGTGATTTCATCCCGCCGCCCCCCTTCCCAATATAAGAACATATCTGCTGCATTTAAGTTCTGCCTTTTGTTGACTTAAAAGGCACTGAATGAAGTACAGGGAATCTTGTTTAGCACCAACACTATGCTCCTCAAAAATATTTCAGTTTATAAGCAGAGGAAAGGTTGTGAAATGTTAGACCCCGGCATGGAATCATAATCTACCTGCCTCCAGCTGACATCAAAAGTGCTTCAGGAGAGCAAGTCAGTGGAGTACTTATGTAGTGTGATGAAATTATTGGCTTTCAGCCATTCGACTTTCAGCATTTGCCACAGCAGGTCAGCATTCAATCTAATTCACACTGCGTAGTATCTTGATGAAGTCCTGATTATTGTGATTTTTTTACAACAACAATAACACCAAAAGGAAAATGGAGGCAGCTCCATTTAACAAGGTGCTTCAGAGGCACCAAAATAAATGTGCAACAAGTCAGGTATGAAGTATTTCTGAACATTTGTCACTTGTCAATTGCTATGGAACCAATTCTTCTTCTTAAAGCCACGCTTTTGTGTGGGGAACTTTTCATGAGTAATTCTGATATGCCGACTTCTGAAGGCTGGAAGTGAGAATCCATGCACAGGAGACGATTCAGTTAGGAATTCCAGGGACAGAAACCGAATAATCTGATAAATGAAGAGGTAAACAGCGTTCACACTCATTCCAGTATGCAAGAAAAGGATATAGCTCAGCGGTTTGGAACTTAACAGTTCCAAAACAGTTGACGTCAGCTTTAGAAGCTGGGAGGAGTCTGGGAGGAGTTACGTTCTGTTCCTCTCTGGTCTCTGAGGGAAGAGGTCGCAGTTTTTAGTCATGGCTGCGGTGAGCCCAGGAGTTTCCTGGGGAAAGTCGGAATAAAGATACTGAAATGGACAAACCTGGTCTCTGTCTGTGTTTGTCGGAAGCTAAGTGGAAGCTACGTGACAGTTTCACCGCTGTGTTCAACTCTGCTGAGGCGTGACTGGAGAGCTACTGGAGACGGAGCTGAGTGGCGCAGCTAGGAGGAAGCGCGCCGGGCATAAAGAGCTAATTGTGGATCGTAAATCAATTAGCGGGGGTCACGCCAAACGAATAAATCAATCCAACAGGTTATGGACCCTTAATCACCGATCGTAAAAACTGTCACAGGAACGCTTTGAAGTGCCGGAATGCGTTTGAAGTCGCTGGCAGGAGTTTTTGCCTGGTGTTAAGAGGCAAAAGGAGAGCTGCGGAGCTCAGAGCAGCTGAAAGACACTAAGTGGTTGCCTGTGCTGAGAGCTGAGTGCTGGGAGCTGAAGAGCAGCTGGAAAATCGTTTCCCCACGGATGGGTGCCGGAGGAGCTTGTAATCTGTGAGTACAGCTTGGGGCCCCTTGGGAGAACGGAAGACAATGGCAGGCAGCCAGGTCTTGGAGGACATTGCGTTTCAAAGGCTCACTCTAAGAAGTTGGGCAAGGGCGTAAAGTCAGCAAGGGCTGCCTGGGATGTGCTGTGAAGCTTCAGCAGGAGGCCAGAGCCCTGGAGAAGTATTGAGAAAAGCCTAGAGATGGCTGCAGCCCCTGTTCCTGATGTTTTAGCCTCAAGGAGTGCTAGTGAGCAGATCGGGGGGGCGAAGGATTCCAAAGGCAAGTGTAAAGGCTTGTCCACTGTGCGTGCTGGAGTGGAATGTCAACAAAGCAGGTTCCCAGAAAGCCGCAGTGGGAGCCAGGCCAGAGGGGGCGGAGCTGGCAAGGAGTGCTTTTCCGGAAGAAGGAGGGCCAAGCCAGCTGGGAGGAGCCCCGGGCAGTGTTTTTCCACTGGAGTTCGTCGTTGCTGCCCATGGAGAGCGGAGACAGCTGGGCAGGAAGGTCCCAAGGTCAACCAGCTGAGTTCTCATGGGAACCAGTCTCGGAGAGGAGGCCAGCGTGGGAACGCAAGGGAAAGACGTGGTTCAGACGCTGGGGAGGGTTGTTTTCTTATCACTGCTTCTATGGCAACTGTGAAGAACAACTCCAGCCAGGACACGGTGACACACTGGGTGTTGAATACTGCTGTTGGTCAGCACCTGCTAAGCGAGCCTGCTGGCGAAATGCGGAACTGCAGGGCTGTTTTCAACAGGACACAACTGTGATGTTAGCAGACGGAATGAGAAAGTCGGTTTCTGCTGTGGCTAACATGCTTTTTTCTCCTTTACAGGAGGAGCTAGAGGTCTACGTTGGGGGGAAACAAGTGGCCAACGTGAAAAGGGGGCAGAACAATCTCTTTGTTCTGGAGTCACCTCTGGAGGGTGGTGGGAATGCTGGAAAAGCACAGGCGCAGTGTGCTAAGGTTCCCAGTCATGTGCAAAAGCTGCACAGGTGCACAAAAGGGTACAAACTCCGGAAATGTGGGAGGTCCCTAGGGTGCAGGGCATGCAAGGGTGCACAGGTACATGGTTTTCCCGGGTTTGGGAGGGTAGCCAAAGAGCCCTTTGAGCTCTTTGAGGCAGGTGGTCCAAAGGTTCAGGAAATGATCTTCTGTGGGTATGATCCTGCAACCAATGGGTGGAAGTTTGCATACCCAGAGGGTGATCAAACCAAGCTGCTGGTCAGTAAGCAGGCTGAGTTCTGTGAACAGGATGGGTGTTCAAGACTCAGGGATGGTTCTGTTTTTCTCTCAGAATGTCTGTCTGATTCTGAGGAGGAAAGGGAGGCAGAAGCTGATCCCGGTGATGGGGACCAGGTCCAAGATCAGGGTTCAGAACCCGGTGATGGGGACCAGGTCCAAGATCAGGGTTCAGGGCAGGTCTGGGCATCTCCAAAGGTTGTGAAAGGAGTGTCCAGGTGTGAGGCTTCATCTCCGGTTAGCGCAATGGAGAAAGCTCACAAACAGGGTGTCAAGTCAGAGGGGGAAGAGTCTGACGGAGAAGACACAACTGCTGGCCCAAATGGGTCAGTAGGGTATCAGGTCACAAGTGCGTGGAAAAGTGTCGCACAGTGTGATTCTGGGAGTGTTGAAGGGGTTCAACAGGTGCCTGGGAAAGATGCCGGGAAGGGGCACAAGGCAAAGGGGAAGGTGTTGAACTCAAAAAGGTCTTGTCAGAATGGTTCGGCAAGAGGGGGTGTTGGGTTTGGAACTTAACAGGTTAAGTTGTTCCCATGATGCCTCAGCATTCTGACGTCAGCTTTAGAAGCTGGGAGGAGTCTGGGAGGAGTTACGTTCTGTTCCTCTCTGGTCTCTGAGGGAAGAGGTCGCAGTTTTTAGTCATGGCTGCGGTGAGCCCAGGAGTTTCCTGGGGAAAGTCGGAATAAAGATACTGAAATGGACAAACCTGGTCTCTGTCTGTGTTTGTCGGAAGCTAAGTGGAAGCTACGTGACAGTTTCACCGCTGTGTTCAACTCTGCTGAGGCGTGACTGGAGAGCTACTGGAGACGGAGCTGAGTGGCGCAGCTAGGAGGAAGCGCGCCGGGCATAAAGAGCTAATTGTGGATCGTAAATCAATTAGCGGGGGTCACGCCAAACCAATAAATCAATCCAACAGAGAAGACACTGTGCATGCAGATGATTCCCAGCTCAGTCCATGGAATTTCTAGTTAGAAGGATCCAGAAGCTTCTAATGGCCGCTTACCCTGCTCTGGGTGGACAGTAGTTGCAGTCCCTCGTGGGTTGCCCTCCATTCCCGGGACAGTCATATCCCAGTGGGCGGCTGTTTAAATTCCCTGGCTGGCAGCATTGTAGGGCAAAAGGCGTGGCAAGGGGAATCCAAGTGGCAGGAGCCTGGACGACAGACCTGAGGGCCGAAATCTTGCCCTGGTCCACTGGCCAGGGTTAAAACCGATAACTTCTGGTGGGTAAGGGTTAAAACCGATAACTTCTGGTGGGTAAGGCATTGGTTGGAATCCTAGTCATCAAGGTTTGGGGTGAATTGGTGCATCACCCAACCTAAAGCAGGCACAAACTAAAGGGGTTTAGGTGGAAGTCTTTATCCAGAAGCCAAGCGTGGGGCAGATGGGCCATAGAGCTTCCAGGGATGGCCTGGGGTCAGCCACCTCGTTCTTGGTAAGGCCACAATCCTTGGCATGACCCTGTTCAAAATTTAAGCCCTCTAGCAGGAGGCTGAAATGGATATACACCCACTGCCTGAGCCCAAGTCCATCTATACTTGCAATCAATAAAGTTGTGACCAATTTCTATCCCAAATCGTTGTCTGTTCCTTTACATCATAACTGTTGCCCTCACACTGGGGCAGGGAGGAGAGAGAGGGATCCCCACAATGTGAGGATTCCTGCCCAAGGCCATGCAGCCTCTACCAGTCAGAGTAAGAAATATTGGGTGAGATGAGCCAGAAATCAGAGCTGGTATAAGGATGCTTCATATACATACAGAAGCAGACGCAGTGCTTTCACCTAACCTGTGACTAGGAGGCAGAGTGGGAGGGGCAAGGCTTTAATGCTGCAACCCACCCTGGGGCCCTTGGGTGAAGGGTGAGTGAGAATGAAGTGAACAAACACACTAGTGGGAGCACTGGATTGGCTCTGCTGGCATGTTTGGAATGCACTATCCTCAATGCTGCCTCCCAACCTTCCCTTCTAACTCCCAGCGGTGATGTGCCTGACTGGATCAGTGGTGGCACCCCACCATGCTGTCTGGTGCAGGATAGGAGCAAAGTCAGACAGGCCGTTCAGCAAATCAGATACGACGACGACAGACTTTTAGGGCCATTCCCACATTAAACAGCAACTCCATGTGTACCTTCAGCAGGGAGCCATAGCCAATCTTGGCTAAACCCTTATTAGGCATGTGCTCTTAAACACCTATTTGTCACATGTACAGTTTTAGAATTTACATTTTTAAAAATCATTGGAAACAAATAGGACAGCATAAACTTGCACCAAATGTTCTGGGTTTTAAGTGTGTTGTAGGCTTCAGCTGTTTCATTTGACATTGTCTGTGTAATCAAAGGAGCAGCTCTCAACAGTGTACTTTTTTATAAGTACTTGAAATAGTTAAAGGGCTTACACTTCTCTCCTTGCCTCTCTATCCATCTCCCAATCTCTGTTTCCTCACTTCCTCTTCTTCCTTCAGACTCTTCCTCCTCCTATTGCTGATTTAACTTCCGAGCAGCATACATATTATTACAACAGTCGAACCAAAACTGGTTTCCCCTCTCCTTTTTAGCAAGAGTGATCAGCCTAAATAAACTGGGCTTTTTCTACATCTCTCTCTCTCTCTCTCTCTCTCTCTCTCTCTCTATCATCTATCTATCATCTATCTATCTATCTATCTATCTATCTATCTATCTATCTATCATCTATCTATCTATCTCTATCCATCCATCCATCCATCCACACACACAGATATACATATACACAACCATCTAATATGCTTGTGCACAGATCACACAAGTAATTCAATCCTGAGGCCAGTGACATTTTTTATGTTTGGCTCATTGGCAATCTGCAACGCCGAGGCCAAAACATATGTTTTCTAGTCGGGACTGGATCCAGGTAATGCATTTTCTCTCTGCTACTCCTGAACTCTGCAACCACCATGAAACACCACTGTGGAAGGTTGCCCAAAAGAATCCAAGATGTCAGGACCGGCCCTACCATTAGCCAGAGTGGGACAGACCCACACAGGTTGTGCAGTCATGGTAACCTGTGGTTTGGCTTATTGTAATGTGTGAACCAGGCCTATATGACTCATGCAGGATCATTCAGTCTGCACCATACATTCTATAGCGGTACAGTCCAAGAACACTTTTACCATCCAATGAGGTGTTTTCCTTTGGGAAACCAAGATTTTCCTGCATTTGCACCAGAAACATTATTGAGGGGCATAGGCCAATATTCAGATTTTGGGGAGGTTGTGGAAATTGCCCTTATTTAAATGGGCCACCTGTTGCTCAAAGCTTCTATTTCAAAGTTATCTTCTTAAGAACAGAAGAACCTTTTGGATGAGGTCAGTGGTCCATCTACGCCAGCATCCTGCTCTCACAGAGGTCAACCAAATGCCTGTGGGAAACCCACAAACATGACCCAAACAAAAAACCACTCTCCCCTCCAGTGGGTTTTCTAACATCTGGTATTCAGAAGCATTACTGCCTCTGATTACTGATTACTGATTACATTACTGCCTTTTCCCAGTAGTGATGTATGGAAGTGAGAGCTGGACTATAAAGAAGGCTGATCGCCGAAGAATTGATGCTTTTGAATTATGGTGCTGGAGGAGACTCTTGAGAGTCCCATGGACTGCAAGAAGATCAAACCTCTCCATTCTGAAGGAAATCAACCCTGATTGCTCACTGGAAGGACAGATCATGAAGCTGAGGCTCCAATACTTCGGCCACCTCATGAGAAGAGAAGACTCCCTGGAAAAGACCCTGATGTTGGGAAAGATGGAGGGCACAAGAAGAAGGGGACGACAGAGGACGAGATGGTTAGATGGTGTTCTCGAAGCTACCAGCATGAGTTTGACCAAACTGCGGGAGGCAGTGGAGGACAGAAGTGCCTGGCGTGCTCTGGTCCATGGGGTCACGAAGAGTCGGACACGACTAAATGACTAAACAACAACAACAACTGCCTCTGATCATGCGCTCAGAGCATAGCCAGCTTGGCTAGTGGCCAGTTATAGCCTTATTCTCCATGAATTTATCTAATCCCTTTTAAAAGCCGTGTGTGTGTCTTCATTTCTGTTACTTTCCATTAAAGGGTTCCCTGAATGCTGCCTTTAACGGCAGACGCTCCAATTTAGTACTTCACGTTTTAAGATGAAAACCACTTAATATGATTCTTAAAACGATGGATGATGGCACTTGGCGCTGTGAATATTTTAAACTGAGTAACCATCATGTTCTAATAATTTTACTTGCATAATAGTTTAATTCCAGAGAGACAATTTTCCATCTTTTCCTTTGAAGAAAAGCTTTATCTTAATCATCTCCCATTGATTATTTTAAAATAACCATTCCCCCCTCTCCCTTCAACACACCATTTAGCTTAACCACATAATGGAATACTAGTACTCCTCCTCTCTCATTATATTTTAATAGAAATAGAATAAAACTCAATTGTATTCTAATCTAAACTATTAAGATGCTTGCAGGTTCCTTGGTATGTCCAGAGGGCATTTATCTGCAATGGAAAACTGAGCTATTCCCCCCCCCCAACCCTTCCAATTCAGAAAACAGCTCTATTTCAAGGAAAACTGGATTCTGTCATACCCTTAATGATGCTTTTAGGAGTGTGATGGAGACCTATTCTCCATCCCCCAGGAGGCCTCCATACCTTCTGCTTCCCCTCTGTCTTCCAACCTTCTCAGCCTTCCTCCAGTTACCAGGCATGGTGAGATGGAGGAAGGCTTCCTGGCATCTGGTACATTGCTAGGGCTGTGAATCAGGTGCAAGCCAGGAGTGCTGGGAAATGCAGATCCCGGCAGGAAGGACTTGCTGTTCACTGGACTGGATTTGAAGCTTGCATGCCACTCCTTTGACCCTGCCTGCTATTATAAATGCTACTGCTGCAACAATGCTTACCTATTTATTTCAATAATTTGTATGCCGCTTAATCAATATGGTCTCTAAATGGTGTACAGGACACCTAATACAATAAGACTACAAATGAGTTGCAACAATAAAATATAAACTTTTTGCTTTAAGTGCATCCAGAAAGCTGGCTATTATAGTTTTAGTTTCCAGTGTCCTGGAAGCTTTGTTTCCATATGGTGTATTTGTTTTTTATATATATAATTTTTATTAAGTTTTCTATAATTCATTACATATCAAAAATCAAAGAAAAAAACAACCCATAACTTAAAGCATTGCTCAAATAGAGCATGAACTTCCTTCCCTCCCTCTGACAGACTTCCACACACCTTTACCAATTTCTTTGCATACCTATATCCACTTTTTTACCTTATATCAATCTTTTAGCAATCACCTTCTTATATGTAAATCAGCTCTTTAATTTCCCATTACCAAACATTTCAACTCAAACCTACAAGTGTTTTCAACTGTTTACAATTTTCTTTCACATAAAGTATAAATTTGCCCCAGTCTTTTTGAATACACCATATGGTGTATTTGAGGTTTGTGTTTGTGTTTGTTTTTGTTTGCAAAAAAAAAAAAAAGGGTTCCATTTTATTGCCTTAAAAATGCAATGCAACTTCAGTGATCCACATGGCTCCAATAAACATTCCAAGTATTTAATAAATCAGAAGTTGAGAATGTGTGCTAACATGGGACATGATGTGAAGGACATGCAAGGACTCCGGATCATTTTGATAACAGAGTTTAGGATAAGGGCAAAATGAGCTCAAGTCCATGGAGGAAACTTGATCAGCAAGAATGCTGATCAAAGAATCAAAGTGGGATTAATAGTCTGGAGAGAATGTTAATCCACAATAGAAGACCTGGTTCTGCTTATCCATCGCACACAGCTGTAAGGCAATCAGCCTTCTAGGGCACATAAACACTCTCTATCTTCTGCACAATCCACATGTGGTTGCCACCTCTCCCAGAGGAGTAAAAGATTGCTGCAATTTCTCATTTGCATTTGTTGGTATAAATATATGTACATTTGAACTCCCCCCTCAACCGTCTTTGAAGTTGCAGTAACCAGCACCAGATGCTCTGAAGTAGGTCATCTGCAAAGTCATCATAATAAAATGGAAAGAAAAGGGAAAATCTCCCTGCCCATAATGACAACTCAGCAGAGAAGGAAGCAATCCAGGGAGGCTGGTTTTAAAAGCACTTGATGTGTCCCTAATTCTGGTCACCTCTGAATGTTGTTGGAAGGGCTATATAAAGGTAAAGGGACCCCTGATCATTAGGTCCAGTCATGACTGACTCTGGGGTTGCGGTGCTCATCTTGCTTTATTGGCCGAGGGAGCCGGCGTACATGACCAAGCCGCTTCTGCCAGCATGACTAAGCCGCTTCTGGTGAAACAGAGCAGCGCACAGAAACGCTGTTTACCTTCCCACCGGAGCAGTACCTATTTATCTACTTGCACTTTGATGTGCTTTCGAACTGCTAGGTTGGCAGGAGCAGGGACCGAGCAACAGGAACTCACGCCATTGTGGGGATTCGAATCGCCAACCTTCTGATTGGCAAGTCCTAGGCTCTGTCACCTCCGAACGTTGTTGGAAGGGCCATAGCTCAGTGCTAAGAGCATCTGCTTTGCACACTGAATGTTCTTGCTTCAATTCCTGATATCTCCAGTTAGGGCTGGGAGAGATCTCTATTTAAAACCCTGGGCAGCAGCTGCCGGTAAATGTGAACACTACTGATATGGACCATTGGTCCGACTCAGCAAAAGGCAGCTGCCTGTTTTCCTATCACTCCTGACAAGTGGCTGTGATGGCTGGAGCTTATGGGAGTTGGAGTCCATCAAATCCAGGGAGGGCATCCCTTCTTCTAGAGTTTTGAAGCTGACATCAATTGAAATGTTTCTCCTGCACAGGGTTTCCAGGCAATGGTGCTCCATACCAGAGGCATAATATCTTAGAGCTTCATTCCACAGGGATGGCTCAGTTGTGTGTATCTGCCCATATAAGTGTCACGGACCGTGCTGCACAGGGGCTGCACAGATGAGGAATGGTGGGAGCCTCCCCCTCCCCGCTCCTCATCAGGATCCTGAATCTTCCCAAGAGCAGTGGGACAGTATAGATTTGGAACAGTGGTTCGCAGAGGGACATAGTTCAGAAGACAAAAGTTGGGAAGAACTTGGTGGTGAACAGCTAGGAGAAGAACCGGGAGAGAGAGATCTAACAGACTCCGGTTCGCTGGAAAGTGTCCAGCCGATCAGTCCAAGGTCACTGAGATTAGATAAGGTAGCTGCACAGAAGGCACAGTGGTTGCCAGATCAGGTTGTAAGGTGAGGAAGTGACTTGGGGGGGGGGGAGTGGGTGTAAACCTTAACTGGGAGCACCTTTACTCTGAGAATGGACTCTTTGTTCTTTCGCTGTGATCATTAAAATCTCTTTAAATGGTAAGAGACTATTTTTGCTTTGCTCTGCTTATCCACGGCCAAAGGAAAGGAGGTAGCCACTTCCCCGAAGCCTGACAATAAGTCATATGTGTGGTGCTGGTTGGGGCAAATGTATATGGCTTTCAGGCACTGAGCCTGCCAGATAGAACATTGCCACAAGGAAATAATTCTCAGCAGCTTCCAGACAGGAACTGCAATGTTTAAATTCGCCTTCAGTCTTAGGGGACAGGGAATGCTACCATAGTTGGGATGGGGCAGATATAGGCCAGCCAAATATATTTTGGCACCTGAGGCAAACCACAAAATGGTGCTTTCACCCCACCAGGGAAGAAGGAGTGAGATCTATATAAAGATCTACATTGGGAGGAGACCAGCAATGTCTCCTTTTGCCAAGAGACCGCTGTAGAGGCGGCATTGGGGGTGCTCAGATCTGGTCTCCAAGGAGCTTGTTCCTTGGAGGCCAGATCTGCAGTTTCTGTGGATCCTGCCACCTGAGGTGGTCGCCTCACTGCCTCTTGGGTGGGCCAGCCGTGGGCGGAAGTAATATGTGACCTTCTCAGTTGAGATCCATAGCTCAGAAGACAGCAGATGCCTGCAAAACAGCAGCACCTTGCGGCATCAGCTACTACCACATCCCTGAAATGTCCAGTATGTAGACTTCCGGGGTGGCGCCATCGGCAATGGCGGATTCCCTCTGAACTGGAGGGACCAGCTCCACGGGAATCGGGTCTTTTCCGCTACGGCGAAGCGGGGACCCATTCAAAAATCACAGGCAGATGAAGCCTGTGACCATGGGACTCGGCGGGCACCCTTAGCGCCCCCCAACCCGCAAAAGAACCCATTAACGGGCTCCGGAGCGAAGAGGGGGAAGTGGCGCAGTGCTGAGAGTCAACTGCTTCTTCCGTGGAGCAAAGCCGCACAGCCGTTGCTGGAGAGCGCTGCCTTTTTCATGGGACAATCTGGTTTCTAAAATAATCACCCGTGAGTACCTAAACTCGGACATTTGGACTCTAAATAAGGACTTGTGAGCAGAAAGGAAAATTGGACTTAAAAGTTTATCTTAATTTGGTGCTGAAACGGGAAGGTCTAAACAGGAAGTCAGCCTTCCGTTTCTTTGTAGATAGATTAAAGCAAAGACATGGCAAACTAGAGCTCAGAAAATCGCCTGTAAAAGATGAACTTTCATCATTTAAAATTGTTGAACCCCCTTCGGAAGCAGAAGAGGGGGGATTTTTTTCGGACTGTTTAAACCTGCAGAAGTGAAGGTAAAGTAAAGTAACTTTCCACCGTCCTGATCCTGGAGCGGGGTGTTAGGATTGACGTTTTTTTTGAAGCTCATTGACCAGAGACAACGTTTTTGACAGATAGCTATAAGAAGAGAAACTTTGACTCCATTGTTCCCCTTCGCTTCTTAAAGGAACAAATATTGACAAAATATCTGAAAAAGGAAACTTTGTCGCTAGACTTGTCTTTAAAAGAAAGAACAAATAGAAGTTTTCCCCCTAGAGGGAGACTGTGAAACTGTAACCAACTCCGGGGAGCTGGCAGCTGTTACAGATTACAATCGTGGGAATAGACATCTGACCTTGCAGGACAATGTATTCAGAAGCTCTGTTGTGTGCTTTCTATAAAACAAATGCCCTATTGGAACAGCTACATGAGAAGACGAATTTGATGGCTGATTCGATTAGAAATTTTGAACAGGCAGTGGGAAATTTTGAACAGGCAGTGGGAAAATATGTGGAGCCCACCCAGGAATTAAATCAGGAGTGTGCCTTGACAGAACAGGCCCAACAGGAACATGAGCTTTCGGATTTGACAAATGAACTTGGAAAAAGCCAGATTTGGAAAGAAAAAGTTTGGTTTGGTTTGGAAATGGGGGGGCTGGATAGACCCCCCTATGCAGGGATGTTTGGACTTTCCAAGTCTGGCAATGGGCCGTGAGATGTCTGGGATTGTGGGGGCTCTTAATTTTGGAGGGATTCTGAAACACGTTTTTAAATACCACATGGAGTTTAGTTTGGACTATGGAAAAGGGGCTGATCTGTTGAAAAGGGTCAAAAACATTGTTAAGCTGGAGTTCCCACCAGTGAAACGAGCAGGAGACAAGGGAAAATACAGTTACAAATATGAAGAAGAGCTGCGGAAGGAACATGGAAGAGACTTAAGGGCCTCAGATATAAGGTTACCAGGTTAATGCGCTAGATCGATGGGATAATAAGGACTGACAAAACCCGGGACCAGGAGGAAGGGACGCTGGATGAAGATTGGAATGTTTCTATTTCTTTTTCTACTACTAGGATTGTTTTATAAAATTGATGAATGTTAGAAAAATGTTGGAATGAAATTACTTGGCTTTAGTAAAAATGTTTAAAGAATTATGTAAGAATATTATGGTTATGAGAAGTTGGTAAAAATAAGATTTAAGTTTTAAGTTTCAAGGTTTTTTATAGTAAGATAAGATTAAAAAAGTTTAAGGTAATGTAATGACAGAATTTTATGAAATATGGAAAGGATTTGCTGCAACAATTAACAACTAGGATACAAAAGAAGGGAGGAGGAGGAGGTCAAAGAAAGAAGGTAATGACAGTTGAGGATTTGAGAATAATGGATTTGTTTTTAAAAGTTTGTGGTGTATTTTTGTTTCTTTTGAATTTGTATTATTGGATGTGGTTTGTGTTTTTCTTTGTTCTTTCTTTACTTTGTTTTCCTTTGTAACTCTAAAATTTCCCCCCCCCCAATAAATATTATTTAAAAAAAAGAAAAAAGAAATGTCCAGTATGTAAACAATGACTACAGAAGAAGTATAGTGTCCAGATCAAGGGAAGTAATAGTACCGCTCTATTCTGCCTCAGTCAGGCCACACCTGGAATACTGTGTCCAGTTCTGGGCGCCACAATTTAAGAAGGATATTGACAAGCTGGAGGCTGAGCATTATGATCAAGGGACTGGAAAACAAGCCTTATGAAGAACAGTTGAAGGAGTTGGGTGTGTTTAACCTGGAAAAGAGGGGACTGAGAGGAGATATGATCCTGTATTGCAGGGGGTTGGACTAGATGACTCTTGGTGTCCCTTCCAACTCTACAGTTCTTTGATTCTATGATAACCATTTTCAAATATCTAAAGGACTTTCACATGAAAGATGGAGCAAGATTCTGACTGAACATTAGGAGGAACCTTTTGACATTAAGGGCAGTTTGGCAGCTGAACAAACAACTTTGGAAGGTGGTGGACTCTCCTTCATGGGAGGTTTTTAAACCGAGGTTGGATGACCATCTGCCAGAGATTCTTTAGTTGTGATTCTATTATTCTATGATTCCTGCCTGGCAGGAGGTTGGAAAAGATGTACCTTGCGATCCCTTCCAACCCTACAATTCTATGATGAAACATTAAATGCCGTTGTGAATTCATCAACCACCTTCTGCTCTCAGTAGTTTAGTTATTGATAAATGCTGTTTCCTCCCAATTGCCAGGTCCATCGCCTGAACCTTTAACCCTCCTGTGTACAATTTCCTTGTACTTTTTAACCATATTGTGAACCTTTGACCTCGCTATGCCCGAGAGCCCTTCTAAAGCAGAAGGCAACCATTTTACAACC
Organism: Podarcis pityusensis; assembly: GCF_964106645.2. NCBI lineage: Eukaryota > Metazoa > Chordata > Lepidosauria > Squamata > Lacertidae > Podarcis > Podarcis pityusensis. The sequence goes on from NC_138029.1 coordinate 102,534,751, forward strand.
AAAACACAAACACACCATGTCGGAAAGTTCAATGTCTTCGCATTAGACCCTATCAGTAGGCTCCACACGCTTCCTTTCCTCCCTGCTGTTCCTGAGGAGCAAATGTACACAGACCAAAGGAGCACTGTGGAGGGGGAAAGTCTCTTCTATCAGCTGCCAAAAGCAGCAGGTCATTGCTCCCTCCAAAGAACACAGCACTGCCCTTGGCAAATTCCTGGAGTGGCCTTGGCTCCACTTGGCTCTGGGGAAGCATAACACCGCAGGGCCTTGCTGCTTCCACATTATGAATCCACACCTTTGGAAAGTATATCAGGACAAGGCCAACACATGAGGTTTTAGCTAGTTGCATCTGACTAAATTATTATTTTATTCCTGTTTGTTTAATATGTACGCTGCTCTTCATTCAAAGATTACAGGGCGGTTCACAATATAAAAATACAAAAATGAAAACACAAAACACATGATAAAACACAAACAAACCAATAACACTCCTACCACAAGGACATAGAATGTTAATCAGCCAAAGGCCTAGTTATAGAGAAACATTTTCACCTGGTGAATAAAGATATGAAATGAAGGTGCCAAGCAAGGCTCCCTGGGGAGAGCATTCCACAAATAGGGAGCCACCACAGAAAAGGCCGTTCTCATGCTGCCATCTTCCTGGAATCTCATGGGTAAGGCACACAAAGAAGGGCCTCAGATGATGATTGCAGGGTCTGGGTCGGTTCATATGGGGGAATAAATCAGACTCAGAGTAGACCCACTGAAGCTCATGGATCTCACAACTAACTTAAACCCACTGATTTTAGTGGGTCTACTCTGATTATGACTTTTAAAAAATTGGAAGCAACTCATAATGTTGTTTTTATTTTCACTGCTTACTTCAACATTGTATTGATTTTTGGAATTTTTATGAGTGTCACGCTGGAACCTATGTTTGGACGAAGGTGCATTTTAGAAATTCTCCAAATAAGTTCATAAATAAGGTCACTACAGTCACTTTATTTCATTTCATTATTATTTTTTGTAGCAGCAGCTTTGTTCTTAGATTAGCAAAGTGATTCCCTCCCCTCCCTATTCCTAGAGACTGCTTTATACATCTATTGACATCTCTTATAGGAAGCTGCCTTACACTGTATCCAGCCATTGGCCCATCTAATTTGGTATTGTCTGGTGCTGTGGGTTAAACCACAGAGCTTAGGACTTGCCGATCAGAAGGTCGGTGGTTCGAATCCCCACCACGGGGTGAGCTCCCGTTGCTCGGTCTCAGCTCCTGCCAAACTAGCAGTTCGAAAGCACGCCAAAAAAGTGCAAGTAGATAATTAGGAACTGCTCTGGCGGGAAGGTAAACGGTGTTTCCGTGTGCTGCTCTGGTTCGCCAGAAGCAGCTTAGTCATGCTGGCCACATGACCTGGAAGCTGTATGCCGGCTCCCTCAGCCAGTAAAGCAAGATGAGCGCCGCAACCCCAGAGTCGGCCATGACTAGACCTAATGATCAGGGGTCCCTTTACCTTTACCTTACACCAGACATAGGCAAACCTGGCCCTCCAGATGTTTTGGGACTACAACTCCCATCATCCCTAACCACTGGTCCTGTTAGCGAGGGATGATGGGAGTTGTAGTCCCAAAACAACTGGAGGGCCGAATTTGCCTATATCTGGTCTACACTGATGAGTAACAGCTCTCTAGGGTTTCTGGCAAAGGGAAGTTGCCAACCCCACCTGGAGATCTCAGGGGCTGAACCATGCAAAGCAGATGCTCTTTCACTGATCTCCAGCAGTTACTGTACAGCAGCAATTCCCCAGAGCAGCAATTGTAGATAACAGGAGGACTTTATCAAGAAAATGCAGTGGGAATTCACCTTGGGTGGAGATTTTTTCAAAAACCTACCCAAGGAAATCAGATGGGTCAGAGAGGTGAATAGGAGACAAAAACCCCGAAAAACCCAAACACCACATTGCCATATTTGCAACTAATGACTGTAAACTCTTAGTTGTTATTATTATAGTAAAGGCTTCTATTGCATTATATTATTTATAATTTAAATTGCTCATTGGCAACCTTCAATTAAACCTAATCCAAGATGATGTCGAATTAATGAGGTTGCTAACTTCATTATCATCACGCCAATTGTGAACATCACAGTCTATTTTAACAACTCCTCATTAACTTTATGTAAGAGCTCTTTCGAGAACTTGACACAAACGTTTTGTTACCCTCAGTTTCTCTTATTCTTCTTCACTGGAGCAGAAGTAAAAAATATGCGCAATTTTTTACCCATCCCATTCGGGTAAGCATGTGCAATGTTAGTATCTTTGCAATGCACCCAGTAATATGTTTCTTTCCTTGGTTAGCTGTGTGTGTGCGTGCTATATTTTTCAACACACTTCAGATTTTGCTTTTTAAAAAGTACAGCACGCCATGTGTGATCTTTCCAGGTATAGTTAAGGAAAATTCTTTCTGCTGTTATGTCACTTGATGGGGAATGAAATCGTGAGAATTATTTTATGCATCTATCTTTCATAACTTTACAACAGAGGAAAAAAATTAAGGTCCTGCTAAATGCAAAGCAACGTAAGACAATGTAAGTGTTAACTGGTAAAGAAAGCCACTTGTAAGCCACTTTGGTACGCCAGAAAAGCAGGACATGCATTTTGGTTTTCTGACCATGCTCAGAACTGAGCACAGAATTGTAGAGTTGGAGGGGTGGTTTCTTTGGGGTGGTGGTGGTGATCTCCTCAAATATTTTATGGGGGGTTGGCTAGGAGTTGGCTCCAATGTTTGTAGCTGAGGGTAGCACTTCATATATCCAAAGAAGTGCATTTTACAAAAGCTTGTCTTTAAACTCTTTGTTTTTTCTGCAAGAGTCCGCTAACCCTGTGGGAAACGCTTAAATTTCACATCTCATCAAAAGTCTGGGTGAGAAGGAGTATTTTAGCCTCACACCAAAATCATGTTAGCATTGGCACTAGCGAGACCTGCCTGGCCCCAACACTAATATCACCAGTATTTGGAAAGCGCATCACTAAAGTCATCAGTACTTGGCAAATAACAAATAAAGTAAATAATGAAAACATTCTGAGACCAGTCTTGAACCAAATATGAAACCAGGACCAATCTGAATCTCCCCCCTCCACCCCACCCCACCCCACTCCCTTTAGGCGCTGTTTTCAGTGCGTGTCAGCGGGAACGTGCATGCTAAACATGCATAAGTGGGGAGATGCCTGTACCATAAAGCTGTGAGCCTGTTCCATGGTTTTCCTGGTGGGCTGGCACTGCCAGGTGTTAGCAACCCTATTATAGGAGCGTCATAGCACCATCATGACCTTATAAGGGTATGCTAGCAATTGGACCTCACTGCACTGCCAACCCTGTGTGTGTGAGTGAGTCACACAAGTGACATCGAGCCCAAGGCAGACAGCAAGTGTCCGTGTTTCATCCATCTATAGCTTTGCACTAGACACAGCCTTGGGGGAGTGATGCATTGATGAAGCACCCAGATTTCCCCCACCAGATCCTGCTGGTACCCCATGCCTTGCGGCAGAAAAAGTACAGCAAACCTATGGGTGTATTTATAAAAACATATCCTATGCTGCAATTTCATTTTTTAAATAAAAAAACCAGAGCAGTTTACAACCACTATATATAAAACAAGACCACATAAAAACTAAAATCACAGATCGCTGGCTAGCTGTTGCAAAAAATATTTCTTTTTCTTAAAGGTCTGCATAAAAAAGAGGGTGGGATTCTATGTAGAAACTTGGGGGAGGGCCCTGTAGCTTAGAAATGTGCTTCAGATGCAAAGATCCCAGGCTGAATCCCAAGAATTGCAGTGAAAAACATGACAATAAGGTAGCAAAGAGGGTGGGCTGGGTTGCGGGTACCTTGGAGAACCAATGTCAGCAGTACTGAGTATGATGGATCAATAGTCCAACTCCATATAAGACAGCCTCATATGACCATAGACCTCCGCGTATTAAATATAGAGATGGTGGTGGTAATACCAGTAACCAATTCTGGCATCTGTTTGCTTTTGGAGTTTTTCCCATAGGAAAAAGGCATGGGTGGAAATGTTGTGTTGGAGAAGTGGAGGGAAATCAGCATGGGATTCCTCTGGAGAGATTTAGGAACACCAGGCTCTTGGAATGTAGTGGCCTCCCCACATATCTTTCCTGCAACATCCATCTTGATTTGTCTTCTCCATAATAATCTGAAGAACAGTCCTGCGGAGGAAAACACTGTGCTGGAGCTGGCCCCGAGACAGGGCTGTCTAGTGGTGATGCTCAGCGGTTGGGAGGGGAGGAACATCAGCTCTCAGAATAGCTCGGTGATAACAGGGCTCAGCAATCGATCCTGACATATTGCTATTCAGTGCATAAATGATTCACTCCTCCTCTCTTCTTGCAACAAAAATAAAAAGACTTCACAGGCTTGCAAAGTGCCAAGGTACCATTATGGAACGTAGAGTGAAATAGAATCACAGAACTGTAGAGCAGGAAGGGACTTCACGGGTCATTCAGTCCAGCCCCCTTGCAATTCGGGAACCCTGCCCACAGCCATCCCTGGGTGGGCTCGAACCACCAAACTTCCAGTTAACAGCAAGATGCACTGGCTCAGTGTGCCACTGGGAGGGATATTGTAAGAATCACAAAAACTGCTCTTGAGAGAGGGAAATGGCTTTGGTGGAAAGAGCTTCAACTGGTGTTGAGATCCTGGCTGGGGTGTGACGCAGCACGCTGTAAGAGCTACCATGTTACTTTGGATTCCTCTTGTAAAAAGAAAGCGCACCCAGGATGTGCAAAAAGGGCAGGGCCAACCTTCTCCAGTCTAGTGTCCTCCAGACTATGACTCCCATCCGCCCCATCCAGCATGGGGACAGAATGAAATGGCATGCACTGATAACATGATTGAGGCTTATATTCATTTTATTTAACACATTTCTATACTGCTTTTCATCCTAGGTTCGCAGGGTGGTGTACAATCTAAAAACACAAAAATATGTAACAAAAACAATACCCCCATGCCACACACAGTTTAAAAGGCAGTATATTGTTTAATTAGCTGAGGGTCTGAAGAAGCGGAATGTTTTTATCTGGCACCTAAAGATATGTAACGAAGGCACCAGGCGAGCCTCCCTGGCGAGAGCATTCCACATTCCCTCAAATGAAGGGTGGTATACTACTGTGGGTTAGGGACGTGGGTGGCGCTGTGGGTTAAATCACTGAGCTTGCCGATTGGAAGGTCGGCGGTTCGAATCCCCGTGACGGGGTGAGTTCCCGTTGCTCGGTCTCAGCTCCTGCCAACCTAGCAGTTCGAAAGCACAAAGTGCAAGTAGATAAATAGGTACCGCTCCAGCGGGAAGGTAAACGGCGTTTCCATGCGCTGCTCTGGTTCTCCAGAAGCGGCTTAGTCATGCTGGCCACATGACCCGGAAGCTGTACGTCGGCTCCCTCGGCCAGTAAAGCGAGATGAGCGCCACAACCCCAGAGTCGTCCATGACTGGACCTAATGGTCCCTTTACCTTTATACTACTACTACTACTACTACTAGTAGTAGTAGTAGTATACTACTACTACTAGTAGTAGTGGTAGTAGTAATAGTAATTAATAATAGGAGAAGCAGTCCTTGGGGTATTGCAGTTTTGAGCTGTTTATGATGTATCAGAGTCATTTTGGATCTCTACAATGCAGAGGTCAGACAATAGGGATAAAACTCCCCCCCCCCTTCATTGCTTGGAAAGATTTAAAGAGTGACAGTCTGCTGCCTTTTAGCACTGCATGCTAGGATCCCTTGACCTGGATGTTAGGGCAGCACAAGGGGTGTGATCACACTAAGCCTTTTATCAATGGAACACAGCAGGGAAAGTTCATGGTATCAGAAGGGGGGGCGGGGAATGACAGTCCAGCGGCAGCAGCTGTTAAGGAATATTGCCCTCTTCTCGGGAGCTAGTTGAAATTCTTGTGTGATGGTGACCACCTTGAGCTGTATGACAAAAGGGATATATAAATACCTTAAATCAATCAGATTGCGTTGTGTTACATCAGCCAGGTGTGAGCATTTCTGTTTGGACAGTTCCGTTCAGACTTTTCTCAGGCCAGCTTCCTAGGATGTAAAGCAAAAGCTCCCTCTCCTCTAGCAGTGGTAGATGTAAATTGATGCCACTTTTTAATTAGGAAAAGCTTGCACCCTAATCTCCTCACCCTTTTGGACTAAATCGCTCCAATATAACACGTTGCCTGCACCCATCTGTTGACAGCTGCTGAAGCTATCAGATTGCTTTCGAGGCATGCTGATACATAATGAGGCACAAAAGTTGAGACTGGGGAATCAAGCTTCCTTAAAAGCACCATGGGTAGCATGCAAAGCTTTTGATGGCAAGACTGACATTGTTTAACAGGCATACAGCACCTCATTCATGCAACGCACAATCCATTTATGGAATCTGCTGTTATGGGACATGGTGGTGAGGACTACTAGCTTAGTGGCTAGCCTATAAATCATGGTGTAAAGGTCAGGTTTCTTGGGTGTGCGTGTAAAATTGGAATACTTTTGAGTTACAGGTAGAAGCATCCTTTTTGACGTAGTGTGCATGCTTGAACTATATAACCTACAAAGTGCACACTAAGCTTCAGCATGCCATTGCACATGCTATTGTGTGAGTCACAGGTAGCCAATCTAGATGCAACTAGTCTACAACCCCATCATCCTTGACCACTGATCAGGCTGGATCAGGGACTGATGGGAGTTGGTGGCCCAACATGATCTGGGGTGGGTGGGGTAATTTGGTTGGCTACTTCTAGTGTGAATGTCTGAAGGATGCTTGCCCTGCCACCTGCACACCTGATAGATGAGCCATAAGGTATTTGGTTGTTGTTGGTAGAGCAATAGGCTTTCTCTTCTATCCATCTCTGTGTGCAGTTCCTTCATCACACACTAGGACACAAGCACAGGTTCACTTAGCTCTACCTACATGAGCAAACAGAGAAGCTTTTCCATTCCTGATGAAGTCCACTAGCCTCTGCTGCCCGACACGCTCCTGGCTTTATCCCTGCTATGATAATTTTTCAAATCGAAAGTTTTCAACTCTTAATGTAGCCCAAAACATAGTTGTGCTGTGTCAGAGGGCATGGTGAGTAAGGAGCCAGGAAGGTCTTCAGTAGACGACAGATGGTGCCTGTCTAATATTTCCAGGGAAGGAATTCCAAAGGGTAGCTGCCATCGCATTAAAGGCTTGAATCCTACATTGTGCAGACTGGACCTCCTGAGAAGATGAGATCTGCAGGAGGCCACCATGATTGGCTGGACATCTAAGGGGTGACAGAATCTTTCAGATGATCCCAAGCTGCATAGGGCTTTATACACCAAAACCAGCACCTCAAACTTAGTCCAGTAGTTAACTGGCAGCCAGTGGAATTATTTCAACAGTTGGCTAACATGTTGGTGACATCCTGCCCCAGTGAGCAGTCGAGTTGCTGCATTCTGTCCCAGCTGCAGCTTCACCAGCTACAAGAGCCACTCAAGGACTTTAGTAAAACTGCAGGAGCACTGCTGAAACTTTTATATAGAGCTACTCTAAGACGTCAGTGTGTTGACTCATATAGCAGTAAGATATATAGGTGTACCACCCGTGCTGGTTTGGTAACACGGTTGGAATAAACTTTGGGTAACTTAAAAAAAGAAGAAGCAAACCCAGACACAGGTTTGTCACTCACCACCACCGAAAATAATGTGTGATATATCCTAGAGGACCTACGTACAAATGGGGGTACTCAGTGCTGACTGTCTCAGCTGCAAATGTGCAACTTGTTACGATCCTTGATCCACATCTCTAGATATCATGGATCTGATTGTCTTAGGTTTGAAACTTGCACGTATTGGGAGCAGCGAGGCAAAATATTGTATCTGGTTCTGTGGCAAAACCAAGCAAGTAGTTCCTTTACTGTTCTTTCGTCCCCAATTAAAGTGATCCGATGCGCATGGAATAATGTTTGGGATTCTAGCTATGGAAACCTCGATGTTATCGATAGCAAGATGATGATGATGATAGGCTTGCTATTGCTAAAAAGAACACTAACTTGTTTACACTCCATATAATAATTTTCTGAAATGAATGTGCTTGCTCATGCTTTATCTAAAATATTTAGCATTTTTATATAAAGTTTCAGATTCTATTACATGATCATAAAAATTCTAATTGGTAACATTTATCGCCATGCATTCAAATTACTGGTTTCTCCCTTCTTTCCGTTATGCTTCACTATCCTTTACACTTGGAGACCAGAAAAGGGGCACCCTGCAAAACTTATTAGCATTGATTTTGGCTGAAGCAGGTGAGAATCAAAGGACTTTGGGTTATTTTCGGGGGAGGGGGAATCTACAATGGGACAGCTTCAATTTAATCCCCATTCTAAAGTTGCTCGCCAGGAAATTTGGAACAGAAGGTTTTAAACTCCCCCTAAAAGCCACAGTTCTGCTATTGTTTTCTTTCTGATTTTCCATTTAAATCAGTCTCATCTTCCATACTTTGAACAATGCCATTTGACTGATACCATGATAGCAAATGTGTCAGGGTGCAAGTTGATGGATTAGTTAATTGCTGAAAGACAACAAGGAAATCTCTGTTCATACATGTATTCTGATTGTTAACAGTGCCGAGCAGTAGAACAATTAATGGACTTTGCTTGTACTTTTCAAACACTTGGCATCAAAAGCCACTAATTCCAGGAGGAGCAAAAGCTACAATGCTCATCATTACAATCCCAGAAATTCTATCGTGCAGCTTAACCACTTACACACCGCTTGTTTTCCTTAGCTACAGAGTTATTGTACTGTGTCATAAATGTACACAGTATTACAATGCTGCATATCAAAATAAATGCTATATCCTGTGACTACATAGAATAAAGAATCTTTTCAATGTAAGGGTAGTATACAAAAACAAAACAAAACACAGTGAAATATTTAATGCACAAAAAATCTCTGCTTTACAGAAGGAATCCTGCATAGATTGTATCAGGTTTATAACATCTCCAAAGGTGCTGTTGATCTGCATTGTAAGAAATGGTCAGCTGCTGTGATACCATCACTTAACTATTTTGTTTTGCATAATACTATCCAATGGCAGCAAACATCTGCATCAAATTACAGTATGACACCATGCAACCTTTCCTTAATTTTGATATTTTTTTCAATATATTGCATGACTTTGTTAAAAAAAACTGCATTACTTTAAGAAAAGAAAGAAAGAAAAGTAAAATATTCTGAAAACACTTGGGCAGTACAGACCAAAGATTCAACAATAATTTTAAAATAAATTCTGCAATCTTTTTTTGTTTTTGTTTATGCACACATCACTACAGCTTCCTGAAGTGCAGAATAAGTTCACTAAAACAGTTCTCTCTCTACACCCCAAAAAGCAGTATTCTTAATAAACGTCAAGGAAACCCACAGAAACAAAATCACCTAAGATTAGGGTGCAGTTGCTAAGACAGAGAGACACAGATACACACAGATCAGTGTAACAAAGGTAGCTTTGGATTTTAAAATAAGAGTTCCTCTAGAGGAAAAAGAACATTGACTGGTTACAGTTGTTGTTAACTTACCGGAGCAAATATCACCATACACATTTACAAAAGGTTTTATAATCCAACTTCCCTCATCTGAAAGAAGACAAAAATGGGCTCATGCTAAAAATAGAGGCACCCCAAAAGCTCCTCAGTAGCCAGCAGTAGCTCCTGTCCCTGTTTTTATGAAGCAAATAAAAAGCAAGCAAGAAGAAGAAGAAAAAATCAATGCTCAGGGAAAGTGAGATGATATACCAATCAGGCAGCAGCTAGAGCCTTATTTGCTAGAGGGAGGTGGGAACGGTGGAGAAATGGTCTCATGTTATTAGAGAATGACTACACACAGTCTAAGGACAGGAATCTAATATTACTTTCTCCCTTGGTGGGAGAAGGGACCTGGCTGCTTTTGTAGCAAGTGCTCAGCTCTTGTTTAGGAAGTGCCACAGAGCTGCACAGATCATTGCTCAGACCTGTGAATGAATTAGCTTTGCTTTGTGGGAAAGGTCATTGTGGGGAACTGGGTCCTGCAAACACCACAACCACCACCTAAGGTAAAGGGACCCCTGACCATTAGGTCCAGTCGTGGCTGACTCTGGGGTTGTGGCGCTCATCTCGCTTTATCGGCCGAGGGAGCCGGCATACAGCTTCCGGGTCATGTGGCCAGCATGACTAAGCCGCTTCTGGTGAACCGCCGTTTACCTTCCCACTGGAGCGGTACCTATTTATCTACTTGCACTTTGACGTGCTTTCGAACTGCTAGGTTGGCAGGAACTGGGACAGAGCAACGGGAGCTCACCCCGTCACAGGGATTCGAACTGCCAACCTTCTGATCAGCAAGTCAGAAGGGCAAAAAAAATGAGAGGCACAAATACAAGATGGGTGACACCTGGCTTGAGAGCAGTACATGTGAAAAGGATCTAGGAGTCTTGGTTGACCACAAACTTGACATGAGCCAACAGTGTGACGCGGCAGCTAAAAAAGCCAATGCAATTCTGGGCTGCATCAATAGGAGTATAGCATCTAGATCAAGGGAAGTAATAGTGCCACTGTATTCTTCTCTGCTCGGACCTCACCTGGAGTACTGTGTCCAGTTCTGGGCACCACAGTTCAAGAAGGACACTGACAAACTGGAATGTGTCCAGAGGAGGGCAACCAAAATGGTCAAAGGCCTGGAAACGATGCCTTATGAGGAACGGCTAAGGGAGCTGGGCATGTTTAGCCTGGAGAAGAGGAGGTTAAGGGGTGATATGATAGCCATGTTCAAATATATAAAAGGATGTCACATAGAGGAGGGAGAAAGGTTGTTTTCTGCTGCTCCAGAGAAGCGGACACGGAGCAATGGATCCAAACTACAAGAAAGAAGATTCCACCTAAACATTAGGAAGAACTTCCTGACAGTAAGAGCTGTTCGACAGTGGAATTTGCTGCCAAGGAGTGTGGTGGAGTCTCCTTCTTTGGAGGTCTTTAAGCAGAGGCTTGACAACCATATTTCAGGAGTGCTCTGATGGTGTTTCCTGCTTGGCAGGGGGCCCTTGCGGTCTCTTCCAACTCTATGATTCTAAGTCCTAGGCTCTGTGGTTTAACCCACAGCTTATTTAAACCCCTGCTTATTTATCGCATTTCATCCCACCTTTTTCTCCAATGAGCTCAAGGTGGCCCACATGTTTCTCCTCCTCCTCGTTTAATCCTCACAACAACCCTGTGAGGTAGGTTAGGCTGAGAGGCTGTGACTGGCCCAAGGTCACCCAGTGAGCCTAATAGATTTAGGCAGTGCTTCCCCCCTCTAAAAAAAAATGTTTAGGGGTACTCACATTTTGACTCAAGAAAATCATCATTTTATAGTTCAAATCAGGAAAAATATAGTAAATGGACAAAAGTACAAAGATTCACGGAACACAGGTGGCGCTGTGGGTTAAACCACAGAGCCTAGGACTTGCCGATCAGAAGGTCGGCGGTTCGAATCCCCGCGACGGGGTGAGCTCCCGTTGCTCGGTTCCTGCTCCTGCCAACCTAGCAGTTCGAAAGCGCAAGTGCAAGTAGATAAATAGGTACCGCTCTGGCAGGAAGGTAAACGGTGTTTCCGTGCGCTCCTCTGGTTCGCCAGAAGTCATGCTGACCACATGACCCGGAAGCTGTATGCCGGCTCCCTTGGCCAATAAAGAGAGATGAGCGCTGCAACCCCAGAGTCGGTCATGACTGGACCTAATGGTCAGGGTTCCCTTTACCTTTACCTTTTACAAAGATTCACAAAATGTTTAGAGGTATGCGTCCCCCCAGAAAAAAACCACTGGATTTAGGTCAATCATGCTGTAGTGAAGTATGAATAATACCTGCTTTTTGCTATTGACCCCACAAGCACAAGATGCAAATCACATGGGATGGGCAACAGATGTGGAAAATCTCTCCCCCTGCTGGCTTTAAATTGCATTTTAGCACATCCATAGTTGCCCCAGCGGCTTACTTTGGCTACTACGTACAGGGCATTAAAACACAGGAGCTTTATTGCACATGCAGGTAAAGAGGTGAGAGGCAGAAGTCTTCTTCCTACCAACAGCGCTGCTGGTCCCGAAGGAAGTGCAGGAACTTCGACATAATGGATTTCAAGAGATTTCCCCAAGCTTTATCACATTCTATAGAATGTGCCAACCAAATCAACCTGGGAAGGACAGGTAGCAGCGTGGAAGTAGCAGAACAACAATCAGTTACATGTCAAGTAAATCTGAGTGTCTTCAGTTGGACTTCCTTCCAAGTACGCAAATGTACAAAGGTCCGCTGCCTGAAACTGTTTACTCCTTTAGGTTATCTATGCATTTACCTGGGAGTAACTTCCATTGGAAACCCAGGTATTCAGCTCTGAGTCAATAAGCATGCTCTACACTTCTGCTTTACAGTATACCAACAATATAGTTTAGCATATATGGGGTGGGAGCCATCTGTCTGTCAAAGGTTGAATTCCCTTAGGGTTAATCTGCTAGCACCCACCTGCTGGTGGTGCGTGAGAGAGGCCAAAGTGAAGGCGGTGATCTACCGTTGCTCTGTCCCAGCTCCTGCCAACCTATCAGTTTGAAAGTACACTAGTGCAAGTAGATAAATAAGTACCGCTGTGGCAGGGTACTTATGGTGTTTCTGTGAGTTCCGGCACTCGTCACGGTGTCCCGTTGCGTCAGAAGCGGTTTAGTCATGCTGGCTACATGACCTGGACAAACGCCGGCTTCCTAGGGCTGAAAAGCGAGATGTCAGGAGCTCGTCCTGCTCTCGAGTAGGACCCTGGCAGAGACACATGCCCAACTGGAATGTTCCCTCCCTCCTGGTCAATCGTTTGGGAGCTTCAAAAGCTTTCTTCTGCCTGAACATTACAGCAACCAATGCCAACAGACATCGGCACACTTAGGGATCCGCAGAGTCTTCACAGCTTGTGTAACAGACCTCAGCAACTCAGCATTTTGGCTAATCTACTTTATTTACATATAAACACACACAGAGCACTGCAACATGGCTCCCTCTCTCTCTAGCATCAGACAGCAAAGAGAAAGAACAAAGGACAACAGTCCCACTTCACGGAACATAGTAACACAAACATCCTGTCTCCGTCACTTCCCACTCTGTGGAGTCAAAACATACACCGTCATGTGATAAACAACAATCCCATGACTGCAATCATGGAGCAGGAATTTTAACACACCACACCCCATAGTCATCTTTGACTGGACTTAACCATCCAGGGGTCATTTACTTTTTTCTTTTCTCCCTGCTACTCTCCTCTCTCTGTTTCTGCCACCCAGCTCTTCAGATTAATATCCTACCCAGAGATCATCCTGAATCAATCCCCCCCCTTTCCGCAAATCATTACCCAGCTGGATTGCCTGACATGAATTTATGTGTTCCATTCCACACCCACCGAAATTAGCATCTTCATCGTTACAATTAGGATAGCAAAGAAAGGATATGTTTCAATCTTACGGATGCAAGAAGGGCCTGCTGGATCAGGCCAATGGGCTGCCTAGTTCAGCATCCTGTTCTGACAGTGGCCACCAAATACCCATGGGAAACCTGCAGGGAGGACCTTAGCACAAGAACATTCTCCCTTCCTGCTGTTTCCAGCAACAGGTATTCAGAAGGATACTGTATTTGACTGTGGCGGCAGAGCACAGCCATCATGGCTAGTAGCCATTGCTAGCCATTTACTCATACTTTTGGGTGAAGCAGTAGATAATTATTTATGTTGTGAATGCACACTGTGAACATATATATGCATGTTAGCTGTGTTATATGGATTCATGTGTAGCACAAGGATGGGTGAGTGGGTGCGATTGCAATATGGAGATTGCAATATACAGAGAAACCTAAGCCATATCTGGTCATGCTGCATGTTGTTTGATTATTGTAGCTGCAGTTTCTAAGTGCTATTTCATCATCCCTGCATTCAAAGAGTGTCCTCAATGACGCAACGCTACAACCAGACACCCAGTTATCAATCAATGAAGAGGCTGTGCATGGAGAGAATGGAGCAGCGTGATTTTTCCACTGTTGTGCTCCCAAAATATATGCAAGCACTGTGGAAATAAGAGGGTGATGTGAAGCAGTATGCTACAAATTTGAACCTCCACTTTTCAGACAACCACAAGAGAGAAAAATGTTGAGATAGGAGCGGTGGTGGAGGAATTGTACTACAGTTAAACTCCTGTACTTTACTGGTAATGGTAATTCTTCACACTGCATTTTTAGATAAACACTTATCTTGTCTTAAATATACACCTGAAAACATAACACATGGATGCAAACATGCTTGCAAATACATATTTCGAAGGTGCATGATCCAGCAAGCTAGAATTGGCTTTGGTTGCAGTATAATGTGTGAAAAAGCCATTAGTTTTGACGCCACACTTGGTATTTATGGGAATTCTTTTCAGAACAGCACAAATATTTTACTTAAATTGGCTGTCTGTGAACCATTTGCAAAGATAATCCTGAAAGCTGAGGTTTGATCCATTGCACAACTATCATCTATTTTAAACAAGCTGTGAGTGTTTCTTTTTTTAAAAAAAATAATATTTATTAAGATTCAAAAGATTACAAAAAGAAAAAATAGAAAACAGCATATTAAACAGAAAAACGGAACATCACATCACATCACAATAAAGAAAAGAAGAAAAAATAAAAAAATAAAAATATATATACAATAAATCTTCCCATAATTTATCTTTCATTTGCTTGTTTCCTTGACCTCCTCACACCTCCCTTTTTTTGTATTCTAGTTCAGTTAGCTATTTCAGCAAGTCCTTTCCATCTTTTCCAGTTTTTGTCCTCTATTTTATCTTAATATATTGTAACTTTACTTTCCCTCCTTTTACCATTTAACAATCTGTTTTTTCTTAATCCTTTATAGCATTTCTGCTAAAACCACATTACCTCATTCCAACATCCTTCTAACATTCCTTAATTTTACAATGTTTCTGTAAATAAACTTTAAATTTCTTCCAATCTTCTTCCACCGACTCTTCTCCCTGGTCTCGGATTCTGCCAGTCATTTCCGCCAGTTCCATGTAGTCCATCACCTTCATCTGCCATTCTTCCCGGGTGGGTAGATCTTGTGTCTTCCAATACTTCGTGATGAGTATTCTTGCTGCTGTTGTAGCATACATAAAGAAAGTTCTGTCCTTTTTTGGTACCACTTGGCCGACCATGCCCAGGAGAAAGGCCTCTGGTTTCTTCAGGAACGTATATTTAAATACCTTTTTCATTTCATTATCAAGCTGTGAGTGTTTCAGCATCCGTCATGTATGCTTTAACTGAGATACCTGCATCACAGGGGTTTGCCACTCCTTGTCCTCCTTTGCATCTTGAGCACTTTTTGCCTGGCTTGAAGATGTCCTTGAACCTTTGATTATACTTCTTGCTGGCCTGTATAGATAATTGAGATGAGTGTGAACCAGCCCCAGAGCGAAAACAGGTTTACTTCCTGATAATGCTTTTAAACACACTCATCTCAACCACACTCAAAGAAATGCAATGCCAGATGCCCCAAGGCAGAGCAGAAAATTAAATAATTTTATCTTTTAACAAGAAAAAATGAACAAAAACTACCCTGCTCCAAAATGGGGGCATCTGGCAATGCATTTCTCTGATCCTGGTTTGGGATCTTTGAAAAGAACCAAGAATGGAGGAACTTGTAGCAGGAGAAATGGGTATTACTTTGATTATGGCACTGTGTGGACTCTACTCTCTGCACCTACCCTGGTTTGTTGGTCTACAACTTGGAGTAATGGGGAGGATCAGTCAGCCTGGCTGTGGCTTGTTTAACCTGAACACTGAGCTGCCACTTACATTTCAGCAAGATTTGAAATCCCAAAAACGCCTTCTTTTACTTTGTGAAAGTGGCTGTGTGTGCCCGTCCGGAAGAAATGCATGACAACATTATCTCCTGAAAGTGATCGGGTTCCTGTGATGGCTCACTATTTGCAAAACTGTTTCATTTTACTGAATCAACATCAGATCAGTTCACTGGTTGTTTCTCCCTGTATTCCATTGCTGCTACCGCTGCCGCCTTGTAATTCATTTCTATGCCCACTAAGCCATGCTCAAGAAAACCACAAGGTACAACATTGCAGTGAAACATTTTTTATTATTATTATAACGGAGGACAGATCACTGTGCAGTTCTGTTTTACATCAAAGCTAGAGGAAAACAAGCACAATCTCAAAATAAACTTAATGCACGTCATGTGTTTTAAAAATTAATCAGGAGAGGGCTAAACCTGAGGGAGTCATTGGGCTATATTCTGCAACCCTCCCGAACCTAATGGTGCTGAATCAGCATAATTGAGAGAAGAACTTGGCCTCTCATTTCTGGGCTGGAGTGCTAGCGATGACAACACAGAAGTGAGAGTTAGAATTCTGAAATGGGGGGCAGGAGGTTGCAAATTCTGTGATCAGGAACTTCAGATTCTCCAGCTGAAATTCCTTGGTGGCCAAAACGAAGTGGACTTTCTGCTTTTAGCACACACTTTTTCGTTTAAAAAAAATTGTGTGTGTTAAATCCTTGGTTATTTAAGAAGACTTCCATCTTGGTCATGAAACGTCTTAGAATCGCCCCCCCCCAAGATAAAATCAAACTTTGGGGGAGCATTTTCACTCCTATCCCCGTGAAATGCTGAAGAAAGCTGGGCGAAATACTCCAGCCCTGCACTAAACCCAACAGCAAGTCACTTCAGCCTGGGCATAGCTTTACATAATTCATAAACCTCTTCTGTGTTGTTTTTTAATATAACATAGGATTGTTCTGATGCCACTCCAGTGTATAAAAGCACACCACGTCAGGTATGAAAAAAGAAAATGGTGATGAACCCCTGCTGAAAGCTCTTGCAGTGCCTCACTTTTTTTTAAGAGTCCATGGAATCTGCATTTCCATTTGGGCACAGGAGTGACTTGCAGGAACATTCTGAAGCTAAGCCAATAATAAGCTGCCATGTCTGACAATGAACCGAATATCCTAAGCATAGTATGGGAATACTTGTATATGGTGAACTGTATTGGACTTCCAAAGAATAAGACTCAAGACACATCTCTCTCTAATCTCCTATTGCTGGGGAAAATTTCAAGGAAGGCCATTCATTTTCCTCGTTCTCTTTTGTCAGCTCTGCAAAGTAAAGAGAGATACAGATTACACAGGGAAGAAAGAAACTTTCACAAATTTGCCTTAATCACAGCTGCCTGATGAATGAATGTCTTTTACACTGGACGATACACAGGAGGCACTTCAGTCAACATTCCAGACGCATCTCACAATGACATGCAGCAAGAACAAGTAGAATAACAACGTGCAAGACTGACCAACAGGCGTATCCAACACAGTGTGAAAAGGTGATTGAGAAACACGGAGGAAAAATCCCAAACTTACCATCGACAAAATCCCATTGTAATTGAATCGGGAATGATCTGCGTCCTCCTGTCACTGTTATTTAAACCCCACATCTCTCACTGAGTTTCATAGAGTTTGTATCCAAAGTTCCCAAAAGATCTCACTCTGCCTCCAAAGGGTCAGGAGACCCTCAGGAGCAGCTTGAGAACACAGGTGGTTATGGCATTGCACTTTGGCCCGGGACTGCAAGGGCTTCTTGCTCACGTGGCAATAATTTTTGAATCGAAGCAAAGATCAAAAGAGAAATTTAAAGCCACTTAATTGGACCTCTCCTCTGCACAAGAAAGCCTACTTGAATTCAAGAGATTGTGCCACGAGGAATCTGACCACTACCTAAAGAGGCAATAAGGTTATCATTTGCTAAACTGGTTGTAAATATTACTATACTTTTATTATATTTTTCTTTATACATTGCCTTTTCCCCTGACAGGGACATCAAGGATGGTGGGAATAGGCTTTCCAGATGTTTTGGACAGCAACTTTCATCATCCTTGATCACTGTCTGCCCTGGCTGGGGCTGGTGGGGGTCAGGCGCCCAACAACTTTATACTGTAAACCGCCCTGTGATCTTTGGATGAAGGGCGGCATATAAATTTAATAAATAATGGTAAATAAAATAATAATAATTGAAGCGGCTTACAGATTAAAATAAGAATCACTAAAAACATAGAAGAAACAATTAATGAAGAACAATTAAAGATTGTTAAAATTTATTATAATCTAATAAAACCATACAAATAATTACAATAAGAAGAGCAGGGCACCAGCCCTTTCGTTAAAAGCAGCCATTTCCCTGTAGGAACAAGAAAGTCTGCCAGCAGAAGGACAACAAGGAGGGAGCCAGTCTGGCTTTTCTAGGGAGCGAGTTCCCATAGGAGTGTGAGTACAATTGCATGGTATGGAAGCAAAGGGCTGCAGGTGTCTCCTGTGTGCTGGTTGTGATTTATAGCTTTTGGGAGATTTAAAGACCACTTAATCCCAAACCTTTCTAAGCAGTACACACAACAGAATGGTAGATGGGTACATATTATTTATTATTCTTAATCGCATTTAGTCACTTTTTTATGAAAAGTAAACTCAAGCCGACCTAAAAATATGACAAAAAGTTAAAGCCACTATAAAACAAAACAAAACAAACAAAACAAAACAAAACAAAAGCTAAAAACATTGACAGACAGCCCTGGTCTGTCTGTCACAGAAAGTTCTTAGTGTTGAGGATAGTTGCTTCAGCCCACAGAACACCTTCAAACCACACCTGAATTATAGGAATGGTCAGCACTCTCAGAAATACCTCACCCCTACCATTTAGAGAAACATTAACAAAACAGCAGCACTGCATAACACATGTACGTGTCATCAGGCCTCAAGTCCTTATGTTTGAATACTTGCAATTTAGAGCTTTCTAGAACTATGTAATTTAATTCCCAGGCGCCATCAGAACTATTGTGGTTTATATTCAGACTCTTTTCTAATATTTACAAGGCTAAAGGCATTTTCAGGATGCTATAATAGGCTGATGTCTTAGCCACAGCAACTAAAATAATAAGATGGCAGTGTGCATTTGTTAATAACCCTTGCGGCAAAAAGTATCTGGGGAATGTTCCATACACACACACACACACATACACACACATATTAATTAAGCCTTAAATACAACTGGAAGTATTTCCCCCCCTTTCCTTTTGGAAATGGCACACTACTTAATGAACACTTGCCTTTTCATTTCTAAATGCAAATGTCACAGAGCGTGCATCAATCCATGGCTTACTGCTGCAGTTTGCAATGCTAATAAGTAAACCAGGGCTGAAACATTATTATGTAAGCTGGTTTCAGAGAGGGATTTTTGGCATGCCAAATGTAAACAAAGACACCCTCCTGGCAGCTATATTAAAAATAAATAAATACAGTTCTCAGTAAGAAAGTTTTTGCAGACTGGATCCTTAAGATTTACAGCAGAATCATTTCTGATTTACAGCAGTATTGTTTGGAGTGGGAAAGAAAAAGACTATGAACTCAATGCACAGTGTGGCAGCAAATCTCCAAACCTCTTGTTCTTCTGCTTCATGTAGCTGGGATGCTTTCAGCAGTCACAATCATGTCATAAGTCACTTCCAGTTTTCCTGGCAAATTTTATAAGGATTTGAGCAAAGCCTAGAAAGATAAATATATGCTCTGGCTCTTGCCTTCTAATGGCAGCAACAGCCGTGGTGTTCTGCAAAGGGTAGAAAGTGTCTAGTTCTAGGGTTGTATTCAAGGCTAGAAAAGTATTTCATGTTTCTAGAAGCTGGCCTCAAAATTTTACAAGCCAATGCTACATGACTCAATAAATATTTCAAATTTCGAGGCATCCATGTGAGCAGGCAACTGGCATCCCCCCCCACCCCCGTGCTTGTTTTATTCACAGAAACAAAACATTGTAAGGAAGCACAAGCCCTGTAAAATCCCAGGCATTTTTCTTACCTAACAAACCTAGACAGCATCTTAAAAAGCAGAGACATCACCTTGCCGACAAAGGTCCACATAGTTAAAGCTATGTTTTCCCCAGTAGTGATGTATGGAAGTGAGAGCTGGACTATAAAGAAGGCTGATCGCTGAAGGATTGATGCTTTTGAATTATGGTGCTGGAGGAGACTCTTGAGAGTCCCATGGACTGCAAGAAGATCAAACCTATCCATTCTGAAGGAAATCAGCCCTGAGTGCTCACTGGAAGGACAGATCGTGAAGCTGAGGCTCCAATACTTTGGCCACCTCATGAGAAGAGAAAACTCCCTGGAAAAGACCCTGATGTTGGGAAAAATTGAGGGCTCAAGGAGAAGGGGACGACAGAGGACGAGATGGTTGGACAGTGTTCTCAAAGCTACCAGCATGAGTTTGACCAAACTGCGGGAGGCAGTGGAATACAGAAGTGCCTGGCATGCTCTGGTCCATGGGGTCACGAAGAGTCGGACACGACTAAACAACAACAACAAACTAGATGTTACATGGCAGATGCATGTAACAGTCTCCTGACTTTTAAAGAAATCAGAACACCCCCAAGCACGCTTGCCACCTTAATTTGCCAGAGGCAACTATACATATACACTATATGCAGATTTGTTTCTCTTTTAAGTATCTAGCCATGCCCCTGGCTAGAAGAAATAAAACAAGAGTGAGGGGAGAATACAACAGCCTTCTGGGGATATATGCAATAGAATTGAATCCTTAAAGAATGACTCCTCAAAAGGGGGGGGGGGGAGGCCACTGAAGCAAATCAGCCTTAGCAGGACCAGCCCAAGACATCTTGGCACCTCTGGTGGACCCAAAAATGGTGCTCCCCTCCCCACCAGGGCAGATGTACCTCAGGAACAAGAAGGGAAGAAAGACTGAGATCAAGATCTGCTGCTATAATGAAACCTGCCACCTGAGGAAGTTGTCTCATCTTGCATTATGGGTAGGCCGGCCCTGAACCTTATGCATATCAGGACATTTTTCACGTACAGTAAGAAAAGCTGGACAACAGGGGAAAATGACTAGGGAAATCATGAGAAGAATCCTTTTCTATATATATTTTTAAGAGGAGGCCAGACTAAGTATCCATACATCTTCTCTTCATAAACCTTGGAGAACCTTTCAGCTTCTGTTGTACCAAGCAGTTTACTCCACAGTTCATGACAGCATTTCTGTCATGTTAACATTGCTCTGTTCATCCATGCCCACTATTCTGCGCTTCGCTCACTTCCAGAAACAACCTCCTTTCCTCTCTCTCTCTCTCAAATACAAGGCAGTTTAAATGCACCACCAATCATGCAAAAACAGAAAACACTGAAAGGTAGGAAGGAGCAAGATGAGTTTATATTCAATTTTTTTGCTGCTGTTTTTATTTAGGAGTTAAAAAAAATCAGCTGATTACCATCAACTGTACTTTAAGTTTCCAGCTACTATTCAGCCAGCAGAAAGCTGTTATTAAACTACTAATTGCCTTCCTTATACTGCTTCCCACACAAGAATCATTATTTTACTCATAGCTAAACTTACAATATTAGCTTCATAAGAGGATCTGTCAGTCAAAAACCCCAAGTTGCCGCCTAATGGATTTTTTTTGAAGAGTTATTTCTCCATGGACTATATTCACTTTTCATCTGACCATCTAGCCCATTGTGATCAAATGCAACGGGGTTTTACTGAATGGCCACATTTGCATCTGGGTGAAATGAAAACAGCAGTCTGTTACCAATCAACACAGGAGTAGCTGCTCCCAATAGATCAGGTATTACAATGTCAGTAGCTGAAGAATAGTTCCTTTGCTTCTGCACCCTCTCACACACAAGACCAGGGCCGGCCCACCTGTGAGGCAAGATGAGGCATCTGACCCAGGCGGCAGAATCCGCAGGAGCAGATGATCCCAATGCTGATCTTTATTCATGGCCGGCCCACACATAAAGCAAGATGAGATCACTGCCTCAGGTGGGAGGATCCTGATGTTGCTCTTTCTTTCCCCCTTGATCCACATGTAAATCTTCCCTTGTGGGGATGGGGAGCCATTTTTGGGATTCGTCCTTGGCCCAGCCCAGCCCAGGACAAAATTAACCCTTACAAATAAAAGTCCCTGATCTTTCCCACATTTCCTACCCTCTTGGTCCCTTTCACCCACCTGGTGGGGCAGCAGTGTCACAAACTGGCAGTATGGCTCATGGTCTGATGTATTTTCTCAGCAAAATGACTTTGAGGCCTTGTGTTGCTAGAAAGGAAGTCATCAGCAGGTCTCTTTACGTCCTTCCCAGCCAACTCTCTATTGTCTCCCAAAGCAAGTCCATACCTCATGTATGCCTGCTATCTGCTACAGGAGGTTGTGGTGACTTCAGGAAGCATGCAGGCATCATCTTAATTCTGCAATTTTGCATGGGAATTTTAGGGACCATTATTTAAAATAAAAAACATGGAATGTAGCAGAGGCATGTTGCCAGTTGCCGAGAATCAATCACACTTCAGAGACAGCAACACTGAGTTGTCACTGTTACAGTCTCTCATCAGATCACTCTGAGTTGCTGGGTAGCTGTTAAAAAAGCAAATATAGCACACACACCCCTCCACAGTGCACCCTGTACTCAATGCTCTTTCACTTAAATCACTGCCCTTCCTGAGTAGCTGAATATCAAACTACTTTCATGCTCTTTTAGCAAAGACAGTAATGCTGAGCCATGGTTGCTCTCTAGCGGCCAGAGACGAAAACTACAAGCAAATCATGAATAAAAAGATGAGAGAAATCAGCTTAGCATCAAGAACAGGGGTCAGCAACCTTTTTCAGCCATGGGCCGGTCCATTGTCCCTCAGACCATGTGGTGGGCTGGACTATATTTTGAAAAGAAAAAAATGAATGAATTCCTATGCCACACAAATAACCCAGAGATGCATTTTAAATAAAAGCACACATTCTACTCATGTAAAAACACCAGGCAGGCCTCACAAATAACCCAGAGATGCATTTTAAATAAAAGGACACATTCTACTCATGTAAAAACATGCTGATTCTTGGACTATCCGCGGGCCGGATTGAGAAGGTGAATGGGCCAGATCTGGCCCTCAGGCCGTAGGTTGCCTACCCCTGATCAAGAAGCTCACTGTGGTGGACACAAATAAACATGCACATCTACTTGCTTCTATTCCAGTTAAAAATAGGGAATTTAGGCCACAAGCTTAACTCCACTTACCTGGGAGTAAGTCCTGCCAATTTTATAAAAGGACTTAGTTCTGAGTAGACATGGTTAGGACTGAGTAGACATGGTTAGGATTTGGATCTCTGTCCCAACTATCAGAAGCCCTATCACAGATTACAGTGGTACCTCGGGTTACATACATTTCAGGTTACATATGCTTCAGGTTACAGACTCCGCTAACCCAGAAATAGTACCTTGGGTTAAGAACTTTGCTTCAGGATGAGAACAGAAATTGTGCTCCGGCGGTGCGGCAGCAGCAGGAGGCCCCATTAGCTAAAGTGGTGCTTCAGGTTAAGAACAGTTTTCAGGTTAAGAACGGACCTCTGGAACGAATTAAGTACTTAACCCAAGATACCACTGTATAACCTCCAGTCAGGGCCGGATTTAGGTTTATTGAGGCTCTAAGCTACTGAAGGTAATGGGGCCCTTTATATGTCCAGCTGTCCTATGTCAACAACAAATTGTCACTGTTTTTTTTTGTGTGTGTTGTTGAATATATGCTATATGGTAATTTATGGACCTAATAGGTATCTAACTAGTGATATTTTAGGGAGCAGGCTAGCAGGCGGGGCCCACTACTTACATCATAGGAGCCTACACAACACAAAACACTGTTGCTGTATGTAGGTTTTATTTTATTTCTTTTTTTATCTTATATTTTGGAAATGTACATCCAGGTTTTTTCCCTTTAAATTTTTTGGGGGGCCCCAAGAGAGTGGGGCCCTAAACTATAGCTTGTTTAGCTTATACGTAAATCTGGCACTACCTCCAGTTCAGTTCAGTTCAGTTCTTTCTATAATCAAGGTGCTGCCCTTCAGGTAGAGGCATATATGGGAGGCTCACCTGGTGCTGTCATTATATATCTAGGTGCCAGGCAAAAACTTTACTCTGTGGATGGGATTTTTTAATATATTTGGTTTTCCTCTTGATTTTAATGTATTAGGATGTGTGTCTCTGTCTGTTTGGTTAGTTGTAAGTTGCTTTGGGTTGCCCTGCCCTGGGCAAGATAAAGCGACTAACAAATTAATAAATAATAAACAAATAATGCATGTGGCAAATGAAGAGGGGAGACAAAAGATTCTAAACTCCTGTTTTCACTGGTTGCCAGAGCCAAGGTATTATTATAGCACTGCAGTTGGGAGGGATGCAGAAACATCTTTGCTGCTGTTGAATTGTTTATACTCTGCAAGGGATGTGTGTACAGTAGGCTACAATCAAAAAACAAAATTATGTGCCTTGAAAAGCCGAATCCTGCAACCTGTACTAATTATGCAAATGATGCATTTCTTATTTTTATTTTTGCTTCAGCTGAATTAAGTTCTGTTGCTGTTCATCTGGACCAGGAAGAAGTTAGGCAGAATAATTGTGAGGATGGGGGAAGTGCGAGGTTGGCAGCAGTGGGTACGAGGGCTTATTCATCTGTGCTCATCATAGCCGCTCACACAACCTTATTACCACCATGCTTCCTTGCTTCATTCTGACCCTGCTTAGCAGCGCCTCACATTGCTGCGATGGAACAGGAATTCTGCATCCAGTGTCATGTTCCATTCAGAATACATGTAGTGGTCCTGCTTTCTTTCTCGTTTGACATTCTGAAGGTAAATGCCCTTCTTTGGACTTAGCACAGAAACTGCACATTGGGTTGTAGGGAAGACCAGCATCTGCAGCAGGACAAAGGCTTGTCTGGTCTAGCAACCTGTTCTCACCGTGGCCAGCCAGACACCTATGGGAAGCTGCAAACAGGACCCAAGCGCACAGCACTGGTATTCAGTAGCAAACTGCCTCCAACAGTGAACTGACACGAAACATTAAACATGGCACAAGCTTTTGTAGACTGGAGTCCACTTCAGCAGAAGCTTGCTTGTTACTTGGTCTATTGCTACGTTTCTATGATGGTTGTTCACTTACTTGAGGGTCCCATTAGGAATGACATCTAAGTGTGAGCTTGGTGAAGTATGTCTGGAAACTGGGGTCTTCAGAGGTGCAGAATTTAAGTGTTGCCAACACTAGGTGACCCCTGGCACAGAGGTGGGGACCCTTGACAGCACAGCAGATGCTTACCAATCACCTGGGCCGAACTGAATACATTTCGCTGGCACTAAAGTCCTTTCTCTGTGCCCTTCTCACGGCGCATTTATTTTTGCTGCCACTGAACCATTATGCTGGTTCTTTGTTTCACCTCTGGGGCTTTGTTTCACAGTCATTTCCCTAGCAAAAGAGCAGCCTCCTCTTCTCTTCAAACACAATTAGCGTGTCATTCACATTGTACTTTGGACCGGAATATAACCACTTGCAATAGCTGCTCCAAAAAAAAAGGGGGGGGGGAGAATCATTCCATAATCACCATAATTATTGCTCGCATCAAGGGAACACTCAGCTTCTTTGCTATGGCAACTAGAGCTAGGGAAGCTGTTTAATTCGGGGAAAGCGCAATGCAACCAATTACTTTCCAAAACATTTGACTGCCCACCTGTGTCCACTGGAAGTAGGATCAAGAATGTGAGGGTAGAGAGGATGGCTCACTTAACTGAGCATGCAAATACTAGCTTATATAACGAGCAAAGTCAGAGGCTACTGCATTATGGAAATGTTGGTTCTGCTCCTCAATAATTATGTGTCTGTAATAGTACAAATCACATCTCTATTGCAAAAAATAAACTGCTCTCTGCAGACACTCCTTGCCTCCTCTCCACTGATACATGTAATAAAAGTCTGTGCTAGGTATGTAGTAGGCCAGAGCTCTATTCTGAACTTAAAAATGGGAAATGTAATACTGGTGGACAACAAAAGAGGTTTAAAGACGCTCTCAAGGCAAATCTAAAAAAAATGTAACATAAGCACTGATAACTGGGAAACACTGGCTTTTGAGCACTCCAACTGGAGAACAGCCTTTACCAAAAGTGTCATGGACTTTGAAGATGTTCAAAGGGATGAAAGGGAGAAACGTGCTAAAAGGAAGGCACATTTGGCAAACCCTCACCGTGATCAGCTTCCGCCCGGAAACCTATGTCCCCACTGTGGAAGGATGTGTGGATCCAGAATTGGCCTCCACAGTCACTTACGGACTCACTGTTAAGACCGTGTTCATGGAAGGCAGGCCAGAGAATTAGATGGGCTTGGTGCCTGTAAGTGGACAATCCAGGCAGTGCTTTAGTGTCCCTCACCAACATGGGATCCATGGTGGGGGATTATTGCTTTGTTTGTTATTATGCTGTGTATTTTTGTGTTTTTATACTTTTAGCTGCCCTATGAACCTTGGACAAAGGGTGGTATATAAATTTAATAAACAAAAAGGGTGGAGTCTGACACAGACACCTTTTCTGGAGAGCCAACTGGAGCTAATGCCAAGCAGGGGCGTAGGAAGGGGGGTGCAGTGGGGGCGGTCCACCCCGGGTGTCATCCCTGGGGGGGGGGGGGTGACAAAAAGGCACACCGCACGGGGCTTGCCCCGCCGCCCCCGTGTGCAGCGGCTCAAGGTGCCACCACGGGCAGCGGATCATGCTGCCACCCCACAACTCACCCCCCCGGGTGCACATCATGGCCACTGCTTGGGGTGCCCATGCAGCTAACTCCACCACTGATTCCAAGTGCTTTCCAAGGGCTTCTTTTCCATCACAAACATACACGAAAAGCAGAACTTTGTTAAAGGTGCTTGGAATCGTAGCTTTGCAAGTCGAAACCACAGCCCCCAGGAATCTTTGGGGGAAGTCATGCACTCTAAATGTGCACTGGATGGTTTTTAAATGTATGGTGCAGATCTGCCTTTAATGATGTTTTGAAGCACTTGGATCTGTCTGAGTTGAGCCGGTAGTAATGGCAGAAGAGAAAGAAAGTACTTCTGATGGCTGACGCCCCGAGATGTCCTTGTGGGCTACCAAAAGAAACCAACACACAAAGCCCAGTGTGAGCTTATTCCAGGTCCAGTGTCTGTCAAATTGGGTCTGCAACTTGGGACGATACCTAGGCATTGTTATATATTTCTGGGTCCCTTATTAAAGATCCCATTTGCTGGAGGCTCCAAAAACCTGAAGTTCTGAAAGTGCTGCCATTTCACGCATGAGAACTTGAACTTACAAAACGGCCATTTCAATGTTGTTCCCCTTCTCACAATGAGTTTTCACCTAGTATCAAGTTGGTTCTTTCCACAGAATGTGTGGATTGTTCATATGCCTGCAATATGTAGAAAATGTATTGACAGAGCACGCTTGCTTTTCATGACACTGCTAGGACCGTCTAAAGTGGAGCTAGACACCACCGTGGGAGCAGGGCTGGGGCGGGAGAGTGCTAGAGCTCTGTCTGGTCAAGTTGCATGGAATCAATTTCAATCCGTTACCCCCGAGGATGTGGACAGGCTGCTTGGACGTGTGAAACCAACCACCTGTCTCCTGGATCCTTGCCCATCCTGGCTAATAAAAACAAGCTGGGAAGGGCTGGGTGATGGGCTCTGTGGGGTGGTGAATGCTTCCCTCTGTGAGGGAACATTCCCAGATCCGCTGAAAGAGGCGGTCATTAAACCGCTTCTCAAAAAACCATCTTTAGACTCAGCCAGTATGGCCAACTATCGCCCAGTCTCAAATCTTCCATTCTTGGGCAAGGTGATTGAGCGCGTGGTTGCTGAACAACTCCAGGCACGCCTGGAGGATGCGGACCATTTGGATCCCTTCCAATAGGGATTCAAGCCTCATCATGGGACTGAAACTGCCTTGGTCACGCTGGTTGATGATCTCCGGCGAGCTAGGGACAAAGGTGAGAGTTGTTTCCTAGTTCTGCTGGATCTCTCAGCGGCCTTTGATACAATCGACCATAACATCCTTCTGGACCGTCTAGAGGGGCTGGGAGCTGGGGGCACTGTTATACAGTGGTTTCACTCCTTCCTCCTGGGCCGTGTTCAGAAAGTGGTGTGGGGGGGTGAGTGTTCAGACCCCTGGGCCCTCACTTGTGGGGTGCCTCAGGGTTCCGTCCTCTCCCCCATGCTTTTTAACATCTATATGAAGCCGCTGGGAGAGATCATCAGGGGGTTTGGACTGGGTGTCCATCAATATGCAGATGATACCCAGCTCTACCTCTCTTTCAAATCAGAACCAGTGAAGACGGTGAAGGTCCTGTGTGAGTGCCTGGAGGCGGTTGGAGGATGGATGGCGGCTAATGGATTGAAGTTGAATCCTGACAAGACAGAAGTACTGTTTTTGGGGGACAGGGGGCGGGCTGGTGTGGAGGACTCCCTGGTCCTGAATAGGGTAACTGTGCCCCTGAAGGACCAGGTGCACAGCCTGGGAGTCATTTTGGACTCACAGCTGTCCATGGAGGCGCAGGCCAATTCTGTATCCAGGGCAGCTCTCTACCAACTCCACCTGGTATGCAGGCTGAGACCCTACCTGCCCGCCGACTGTCTCGCCAGAGGGGTGCATGCTCTAGTTATCTCCCGCTTGGACTACTGCAATGCGCTCTATGTGGGGCTACCTTTGAAAGTGACTCGGAAACTACAACTAATCCAGAATGTGGCAGCTAGACTGGTGACTGGGGGTGGCCGCCAAGACCACATAACACCGGTCTTGAAAGACCTACATTGGCTCCCAGTACGTTTCCGAGCACAATTCAAAGTGTTGGTGCTGACCTTTAAAGCCCTAAACGGCCTCGGCCCAGTATACCTGAAGGAGCATCTCCACCCCCATCGTTCTGCCCGGACGCTGAGGTCCAGCGCCGAGGGCCTTCTGGCGGTTCCCTCATTGCGAGAAGCAAAGCTACAGGGAACCAGGCAGAGGGCCTTCTCGGTAGTGGCGCCCGCCCTGTGGAACGCCCTCCCATCAGATGTCAAAGCGATAAATAACTACCTGACATTCAGAAGACATCTTAAGGCAGCCCTGTTCAGGGAAGTTTTTAATGTATGATATTTTAGTGTATTTTTGGTTTCTATGGAAGCTGCCCAGAGTGGCTGGGGAAACCCAGCCAGATGGGCGGGGTACAAATAATAAATTATTATTATTATTATTATTATTATTATTATTGAACAACAACAACAAAAACAAATTCAGAGCAATCCTTCTGCTTTCAAAATACACGCTTGTATGAATTTCTGCAACAAGGCAACAGAAAGCAACAAGCAAACTTTAAATGAAAAAAGAAAACTAATAAAATGGTAATACTGCGTTACAGAAACATATTTCAGAATATTATATGCATAGGCCAAGCCTGCATACACACCACACATTTAAAACACCGCCTAAAGAAATTTGGGGACTATAGTTGACACATCATAGAGCTAAAATCCCCTGAAGTCTTAACAAACTAGAGTGCCCAGGATTCTTGCAGTGTGCATGTGTACTTCAAATGTATGGTGTGCACACAAGCAGTGCTGGGAATGGGGGTTGCAGACCTTCCTCAAGGTCAATCCTGCAGCTTCAGGGTCCGAGAACCAGCTTTTCTTGCAGTTGATCAAATTGCGCCTGTTGCAACTGTAGTTGGTCCACCACCAGAATCTCCATCTGGTATGTCTATTATATTCTGCAATATGTTTTGAAATATGTATTTTATTGTGGTTAAATTTTTTATGTACTGCTTTGGGGAGCTTTTAGCGGGCTGCCATAAAAATGAATTTCACCTTACCTGATGAATGCACATAGTTATATGTCTAGAATGCAAGTTATTAACCGGGTCCTACTGTAATGAGTATCTTTAACTTAAAGTTTTAACTTAAAACTT
This sequence comes from Podarcis pityusensis, assembly GCF_964106645.2. NCBI lineage: Eukaryota > Metazoa > Chordata > Lepidosauria > Squamata > Lacertidae > Podarcis > Podarcis pityusensis. The sequence goes on from NC_138029.1 coordinate 102,564,623, forward strand.
TAACTTTAAATATTGTCACTGGCTCTCTCTCAGCTTGTTTCCAGGCAAAACTGTAAGGCCTTAAAATACACACCTTACAGTGACCTAAATTATCTGTGAACACTTTCTGGCATCTGAACCTGCCCATCATCTTGGTTCCTAGTCCGCACCTTCAGATATTCTGCAAAAACAGCCTGTGTTGCAGTGAGGTGTTGTGGGCACATACCTGCTCCTCATGTAGCAGTATTGGCCAGTGGAGTGTGTGAAACACCACAATGCCTGCTATGTTGAGCAAATTGCTTAAGAGTGAGGCAAGCTAAGAAAAGACAGCGAAACATGTAAATTCTATCTTAATCTCTCACAATTGGAAGAACTATTTACATGCTCCAAGCTGCAAATAAAGGTCTGGTTCAAAGAACTGGGTGCTTTTTATGTTTGGCCACTCAATTAGCTGATTAAAGCACGCACTGCTTGGTACATCATTTTACGATATTAAAAAGCAATTAAGTCAGGCAGGTTGGATAATTGTTTTGATACAATCATAAATAAATCAGCCCTCATGGGAGCTCTAGTTACAGTGTTGTACAAAGAGCAGATTACCTTGGAGGGGAAATTACAAGCACTATCTTGCAATGAGTTTCTAAAATGAAATCACTGATGATACTATTGGTATAAGCCCGCCCCGCCCCCCAGATATTCCATATAAACAGCTTTCCTTAATCTATACAACAACCTTATAAGGTTGGCCAAAAACAATCATCTACATCAGGCTTTCTCAACCTCGGCCCTTCAGATGTTTTTGGCTTACAACTCCCATGATCCCTAGCTAGCAGGACCAGTGGTCAGCGATGATGGGAATTGTAGTCTCAAAACATCTGGAGGGCCAAGGCTGAGGAAGCCTGATCTACATAAAGCAGATGAGGGCTCAGCCCCCCCATGCATAATACTCCTGTTCTTGAGTAGGTGGCACAAGAGAGGTCCCTATGCGCCTGTCACTGAGGAAGCCTCCCTGGGGAGGCCATTCTAGAGGGAGGGGAGTGTCTATGACTTTTATGGCTCTTTGTCAGCAACCTACCCAACCTCTAAAGGTGGAAACACCTAGAGGAGGGGCAGGCATATGTGGAAGAAGAAGGCATTTCTCCACATGCTCCAGTTTTGGATTTAACCTTAGAAATTCTAGTTAAGAAATCAGAATTTGGGACCCATGGAATGAAAGACAGAAAACAATACAAAAGAACAGGGCCAGGGGCCAGCCTGTTATCTATGGAGTCTCCATTAGCTAGATCACAAAGTTCCTTTTTAAAGCAAACATGTGAAACATCTCGGTGGGTATTTGACAAATATTTCAGATGGACAATTAAGTGCTATAAAAAGAGGTATTTGCACTTATCTTGATAACTCATGCAAGAGCCTGACCTCAACGTAAAAGTCAAAATTAGCATTTTATAAACAAATCAGCCATGTCACTGTGATTAGAGGGTTGCACAGGTATCCTTCAATTTATCATGACTCCCTCTGGTGAGATTTTGAACCGAAATATTTAGATGGACAACAATTTTCAACTCCAGACTGCTGAGCAGAAGATCCACAAAGTTTTACTATGTCAGTGACGTTGGTCTCACAAAAATAGTAACACTGATAATTACAATTTATTTATAAAGCTCATACGCTTCCTACATCCCAGGGAACCTCAAGGCAGGTAATAAGCCAAAATGCCAGAACAAAATGTTGAACACAGAACAGCCACCAAGTTAAACTCAGTCCTAAAACTCACACACACAAAAACCGGCCACATAAAGTAACAATTTGCAAAAACCCATTCTGAACAACCACATTTTACTAGCTCTGTGGCTAAAACCATATAGAAATGGAGCCTGGTGAACCATGCTTGGCAAACCATTCCACAGGGCAGGTATCACCACGGGAAGTTTCCCAGTCCTGGATGCAATCAGCAGTGCCCCGTGAGGCCAAGGGATGATGATCAGGACATGCAGGAAGGAATCTATGGAAGAAAGCAGCCTTTATGGTACCCAGAGCCCAAGCTAGTGAGGGCTTTAAAGGCTAACATCAGCACCCGGAATTGTGATCATAAATGAACAAGAAGCCAGGGCAGGTTGTGCAAAATCAGTGTGATGGGATCGAGGCATCTGGCACCCACCAGCAACATGGCTGTCCTTTTTTTAAAAAAAACCCCACACTAATTAGTTTCAAAACATAGAGTGCATTGTTGTATGGCCTGGAGGTCAATAGGACATAAATTGTGCTGGTGAGGTTCACTTTTGTCAGTATGGGTCATAGTTGCTGAAGCTGGAAAAGGGTACCTCTCCTTAGTGATGCTACCCGTGTATCCAACAGCAGTGCACGGCTGAGGAGTAAAACTGTGTATTTCACTGAGTCAAGCAGTAGTTTAAGAGAGTTGCAACGTTCTGAATTTACATAGAACAGAGAAAGTGTGGGGTATGCCTAAGTGATGCTTTTAAGACAAGCTCTCTTCTCCATGCAGAGTAGCAGAATAAAAGCTGCCATGCCCCTGCCTAGCTGTGCTCCTTGCTTTCTTCAACCATGCATGGAGGAGGCCTCCTCTTTGTGCAGACTGGCAGGAGTGCTGCCCAGAACAGGATGCTGCCAGCAATGTCTATCTGTGGCAAACCCTTCTCATTTTCTGCTGCTCTGCAAAGAGGGGAAGCCTCCCAGGGTCAGCCCAACCTACACGGAAACAGGTTCCTTCTACCTCACTCTGTCTCCCATCTCTCATGTAATTGGGAAGGCTTTGGGGGCAGTTTCTGGTTGCCATGGGAACCACTGGGTCAATTCTTCCAGCCATGGCTGTGTGACTTGCTCCCCTCTGCTCCCAAATTTAAGAAAGGTTTTGTTGTTTGTTTGTTTACAGCCCTATACCCGCAGATCTCAGTATGGTAGCAACATAAAATCGCAATATAAAAGCACAAAATACATAATAAAAAGAAAAACAAGAATACCCACCACATTTTAAAAGGGCATTGGATGTCAATCAGCCAGAGGCCTGGTTAAAGAAGAATGTTTTTGCCTGGTGCCTAAAGGTATATAATGAAGGTGCCAACCATACCTCGAGAGCATTCCACAAATGGGGAGCCACTGCAGAAAAGATCTGTTCTCGTGTTGCCACCCTCTGGACCTCTCATGGAGGAGGCACACGAAGAAGGGATTCAGAAGATGATCTCAGGGTCCAAGTAGGTTCATATGGAAAGAGGCGGACCGTGAGGTATTAATTCAAGACACACTCCAACATTTTCTTGTAGATCCCCACTTGTGATCCCTAACTTGTCTTTTTCAAAGCCACACTGATGTTTTAGTGATCTATTCACCCCCCCCCCCACTGCAAGATCTTTCATGGAGAATCACGGACAGTTCAGACTCCCTTCAGCACAAAGTTTAAGTGAGGATTCTTCTTCTTGTTTGGCCCAGTGAAAATGACATTGCCCTTGTTTACACCGAATCTCATTTTGCCATTTGTTGCCCATTAGCCCAGTTTGCAGAGACTGAGTTATCTAGTATCACCATCCTGAAACATACAATATCATCCACATACCCCCCTGACTCCAGATAATTCACGAATAAATTAAATAGGCTCTGGCCCCAGCTCCTCTACCCGTGATGCACTGTTTGGGCAGAAAGCAATCATATCCTTTTAATGTAAAAGCTTGGCATATTCAGGCAGAAGGCCTTTAATCCCAGTTCCCTTTTTGTCAGCTTTCTGAAAACTCTTATGCTGCATGTCCTCAAAACAAAAAAGGCTTGCTAGTATCCTGAAGGCAGACAATGGAGGTGGATGGGAAAGGGAGATGGCGTGGATAAAGCGAACCAAGTTATTTGGCTGACACTTAAGGACAAGAGGAGTCACAGGCAAACAAAGCAAGCATTCCAGTATCTTTCCAAAGCTAAGCAGAGGAGGAACAGGGCTAAAATCCTATGTACTAATAGCAAATTCGTATAGCCAAGATGGTACCAACCACGCATACCAGAAGTGTCAGCGAGCTTGGGGAAACCCTGAGGCTTGAAGAACTACAAAAATCCAAAATATTTAAAAGGAGAGTTGAAAACCCCAAAAACATCCCAATCAGGGGAGAAGGAATGGAATCAAATATTTTGGAAGAGAGCACCCTGAACAGGAGATACTCTTCCGTTTCACTTGTATCATGCATACCCATGAAATACTAAAATTCCTTTGCTTGGTCAAAAAGCAAGAATTCTTGAAGTACTGAACCGATCCTGTTCACCCAACCACCGAAATGGGGGGGTGGATCTAAAAGATGGGGAAATGCCTGGCAGAAATATTAGTGACTGGCATATGTGTTATCTTTGTGAGCGTTCAGATACTTAATAGGTGAGCTTGAAGCTGCAATGTAACAAGTTGCCAATAGAGGATGTGGAGGGAACCATCTTTATTTGTTTATTTTAGATATTGAGATGCTGCCCTTGAACTTTATTCTCGGGTTGGTTTACATATAAAGGAAATGACTGCAACACAATTAAACTGCAACAAAAATTTTAAAAAGCCAGTTGAAAGGCAGCAACCATTCCAAAGGCCATTCCTTAGTTGAAGTTACGCCACCAAGAAGGTCCTCTCCCTGATAAAAACAGCAACATCCTCACCAGATAGCAAGGTATTTTTGCTTAAAGTACAGGTAGACACGTCAAGCAGCTGGCGGTCCTTCAAGAATCTTAGCTGCAAGCTCATGGAAGCCTTTGTTAACCAAGGGGCGGCCATATTGTGTTCCCATACTTTTTATTACCATAATCCCAATCAGGTGTCATAGTCACTTGTAGTGTAAAAGGGGCAGGCAAGCACACAATCTTATTTAAGTACCTTCATGGGACGCGGGTGGCGCTGTGGTCTAAACCACAGAGCCTAGGGCTTGCCGATCAGAAGGTCGGCGGTTCGAATCTCTGTGACGGGATGAGCTCCCATTGCTCGGTCCCTGCTCCTGCCAACCTAGCAGTTTGAAAGCACGTCAAAGTGCAACTAGATAAATAGGTACCGCTCCGGTGGGAAGGTAAACGGCGTTTCCGTGAGCTGCTCTGGTTTGCCAGAAGCGGCTTAGTCATGCTGGCCACATGAACTGGAAGCTGTACGCCGGCTCCCTTGGCCAATAAAGCGCCAAGGGAGATGAGCGCCGCAACCCCAGAGTCGGTCCCAACTGGACCTAATGGTCAGGGGTCCCTTTACCTTTACCTTTACTACCTTCATGATCGTTGTTCAACATAGCCTGCTTAATTTTACCACAGCCCGTTAAAGTGTTTGTCACTGTAGGAACAAGTGTGTGTGTGTATGCTTGGGTTGTGAACGTGATCCGTGCGGGATGCACGTTCGCAACTCGCAGCGATCGCAACCCACAGCAGTGCGCCTGAGCACGCGTAGGTTGTGACCCAGTGCTTCTGCTCATGCGTGACCGCCGAAACCCAGAAGTAACCATCCTGGTACTTCCAGGTTTCGGCGGGTCCGTAACCTGAAAAAATGCAACCTGAAGCGTCTGTAACCTGAGGTATGACTGTACACACAAACAAAATAATAATAATAATAATAATAATAATAATAATAATAATAATAATAATAAAATATTATGTAGTTTTGTACCTTAATTATTACCAGAGGTTGGATGGCCATTTGCCTTGGATGCTTTAGTTAAGATTTCTGCATTGCAGGGGGTTAGACTAGATGGCCCTTGGAGTCCCTTCCAATTCTAGGATTCTGTGATTCTATGAATTGCAACTGTAGTCTATACATTGTTTGTACTTCTTGTTGTACTTTCTTTTTACTCTGCTTACTGCTTTTCTCAACTAATTACCTTTTTATTGTTTTGAGCTTTAATCTTTACAAGATAAAATCATCATATAAACAAATAAATAAAATCCTATAGCTATGTTAGCTTATAACAAGAGCAGCAAAAAACCATAAAAAACAAGCAATGAGATTCTCAGTTATCCAGATAACAATCTATATAATGGTTTTTCAAGTAAAAATTTCATAATTTTGCCACTGTAAGAGGAAAAATGGAGCATTTTTCTTTCTCTTGCTGCTTACCACTATTTGGAAACAGAAGGTTTTTTTCCTCTGATTTCAGCAGTGCCCCTTTTTCTAGATATGTATCGTTGATTCCTTGTAAATGGGGCAATCAAAACAAACTGAAAAATAGAATTTCCTTCTAATGAGTCAGCACCAGATGCACCATGTCTCTGGAGTTAAGGAACACTTTTTATTTGACCATCCTTTTCCATGGAGGGCAACTGTTCAAAACTAATTAGGATAAAGAACCTCTTCTTATTAGAAGTTCAGTAATATCCGATAAGTACTTTTCATAACAATGACCGCATTTTATCATTTGGAACCAAATGCTTTATTTCAGATTAGCCAGCAAGGTCAAATGAGATTGTTTAAAAACATGTCAGCTGACAAACTGGAACACAAATGCAAGTTTGGGAGAAATCTGTGCAACTGGAGAAAGTGAATGGTCCTCTGATGCCATGACAATACAAAATGGTATTTTTTCTTGGAGTCGTGTTTTGGTACCCTTGCTTATTCCATAGATAACAATTTGAAGGAATAATTGGATAAACCTAAGTAGACTCCCATCTCAACCAGCATTAAACTAAACTGGTTAAACTCTAAGCAGCAGCTATGAGGGTTTGGCCTCAAGGGTTTGGATCAAGGATCCAAAGAACTATGAACACAGAGAGAAAATGTTGTGTTGGTGCTGTTTGGCGAGCTATTGCGCAAGCACTAGAAGAGGAAGAAGAATTCTTGCAGTGAAGTGTCAAAACGTACCAGAACGTAGCGAACAAGGAAAATACCAACTTTAGGATGCTAACTCTACTGGGCCATAAGAAGGTCCACAGGATTCGTGCAACTTCCTTAAGTTTGTGGTCACTTTCTTCCTACAACACTACTTTGTTGAGCCAAGGAACAATTATTCCATGTTCAGAAAAGGCCTTCTGCTAGCAGAAGGGCACCTTCAAATCCAAGCCACTTAATTTTGATCATGGACTCACTGATTTACAGATAACAATGTCCCCATAATAACTATGTTGGCATCTTATGAAGATGCAAATGTAAAAACAAACCACTACAAAATACTTATTTGACCTAGGGTCTTTTCCATTCAAGATTTTATTGTTTGTTTATTTATTTATTTATTTATTATATTTGGAGTCTGCTCTGTATTCATAATCTTTTTTAAAAAAAATAATCTTTATTGCTTTTAAAACTTACAAGAAAAGAAAAAGGAAGAAAATAGGCGAAAGAAAAAGACAAAATAGAACAGAGAAGAAGAAAAAGAGAGAAAAAAGAAAAAACAATACAATAAACAATACAAAACACAACCTTAACACATTAACCTAAACAAAACAAAAGAACAACAATTTAAAAACATATACCATACCATTTCATTACTCTATCTTTCATTCCCTTATTTCATCGACCTCCTCTCACCTCCCTTTTTGTATTCCACTTCTATTACTTGTTTCAGCAATTCCTTTCCATCTTTCTCTATTTTTATCATTATGAATATCTTAACATATTTTGTACCTTATTTTCCATTAATACTGAAATACTTATTTATACCTAACTCCTTATAACATTTCTGCTAAAGCTATAAAATTTCATTCCAACAATTTTCTAACACTCATTAAATTTACAATATTTCTATATATAAACTTTAAACTTTCCCAATCTTCTACCACCATCTCTTCTCCCTGGTCTCGGATTCTGCCAGTCATTTCCGTCCATTCCATATAGTTCATCAACCTGGAGATCTTCTGTCCGAGGCTCTTAAATCTTTTCCAAGTACCTTCTGCAGTTTTTCTTCATATTCTTTGATACTGAGGGTGCTGAAGCGCAGGTCTTGGAGGGGCCCCGATCCAACCATGCCCCCATTCCCTCTCGACAGACCAACCAACTCTCCACAGCTAAAACCAGTGTCCATACAATGTCTCAAATCATGTTTCAAAGCTCCTCCAGATCCAAAGGCCCCCACAACTCCAATCACCTCCTGACCCAGATTCAGGACCCAAAGGTCAGTAAATCTCTGCTTGAAAGAGTCTATCCAACCTTCCTTCTTCAATCCAAAGAGGGCTCCAATCTTCAAATTCTGACTTTTTCTATATTCATTCATAAAAGGCCTCCACTTATAGTCCTCAGTTTGCCTCGGTAAAACTGGGGCTTCCACTTGTATTATTTTAGGTTTAACAACACCAACATTCTCCTTCGTCTTCTCCCCAGTTTGTCCTGTCAAGGTAGGTTCCTGTGTCAAATCCTGAACAATTTCTGTATTAATGGTCACTTTTTGTTCCAAATTAGTCACTTTTTGTCCCAAGTTCTCAAGTTTGGTATTCATAGCATCCGTCTTCTTGTGGAGCTGTTCCAATGAATAGCTTATCTTACATAATACAGTCACTAAGGCTCCTTCTGTCAACATTCTTAAAGTCCAAGGTCGATCTCTATTTCACACAGTTCTCATCTTGCGACTGGAAAAACCCCAGCTCCACTCTTGTAACAGTTTCAAAAGCTCCCTCTAGAGGGAAACAGTCTCCACTTGTATCAATCCTTTCAAACACAATTTAAACAATAAAGTTAGTTTCTTTTCCTACTTTTTTAACGCAGATGAGTACAATGGAAACAATATATTTCTCTTATTGTTAGCTGTCAAAAAACGTCACTCTTTCTGGCAGCCCGTTTCCAGGTTCGGAGCAGTGGTAATTTGGTTTTTCACTCTCTCCTGCAGGCTCACTAGGTCCAAAAATTTCCCCCCTCTTCTCCTGCTTCCAAGGGGGGTTTAATAGTTTTAACCGATGGAGATTTAATCCTTTACAAAAATAAACTTTCCAAGGCTTTAACTTGCAACTTCTTTGCTTCAATCTGTTTACAAAAAAAGAAGGCGGATTTCCTGTTTAGAACCTTCCCGTTTTGATGCCAAATTAATGAATTTAAGGATCTAATTTTCCGTTCTACTCACGGGTAGTTGTTTAAAATCCAATTGTCCACAGGAAAAACTCAGCGCTCTCTGGCAACAGCGATGCGGCTTCACTCCGTGAAAGAAGCAGTCAATTCGAAGCACCGCGCCACTCACCCCACTTCGCTCCGGATCCCCAAATCAGGGTTTCTCCGCGAGTAGGGGAGGCGCAAAGGGTGCCAGCCGAATCCCAAGTTCACAGGCTTCTCCCGCCTGTGATTTCAGCCTTCGCCGTGGCGGTCAGACCCTAATTTCCGCAGAGCAAATTCCTCCCGATAGGAGGAACCCCGCCATTGCCTGGAGGCGCCAACCCGGAAGTCTGTATTCATATTCTCTCTTTGCTACTGTATTCTGTATTGTCTCTTTGCTACTGTATGGATGTATGAATCTATTCATTAAATAATCATGTCTAGCTATAACTGTATTTTGAAATCAGGTGGCTATTTTTAAGTAATGGCAACTTCAATCTGCACATTGTACTGTCTAATTAAAAATATACCCTTTCTTCCCTCTCTCTCTCTCTCTCTCTCTCTCTCTCTCTCTTAATTTTATACACTTACTCATTACTTTTTCCAACTTTAATTAACTGAATATATACTATCCAACCTTGAGGTGAACTCAATAACTGGACAAAACTGCGTAAGCATAACTGATGCTATTTAAAGCACTTTGATAATTAGTATGATCCATTGTTACAAAGGAAATGCTACATCCCAAAAGAAAATGTTAATTTTAATTGCTCATTTTTCATTTTTAAAGATATATTAAGTTACATTTCTTATTTCAGTCTGCAGAAAACAAAGTGAAAGATCAAAGGCAGTAACTCTATATAGTCTTCATACAGCTCTGTAAAGTTCTATCACTGCCTGAAGTTATTTTAAGTTTCCAGATTATCATTTTAAATAAAACTAACAATTATTATTGTAAAACATTATTCTTGTCAGTTAACAGCCTTTTAAAGTTTGAATGCATTGCTTATTTCAATTTTGTTTTGATACTTATTTGGACTGCCAATATGAATTAATACAATTAAAAGAGGATTTATGGAATAACTCTTATTGTTAAGGTCAGCTTGCAATTATTATTATTATTATTTGCTGTGGTTTTGTCACTACTATTATATTATTTGTTTTGTTTTTTTCCTGTTATTTTTGCAAATAAAAAAAAAAAACTGGAAAAATTAAGGCAAGAAAATATATTTCAAATATGGTTAATTTTTTAGATGAATCAGTATAAATGATAGTCTTTTGAGACCAATGAAGACATGAACTACAATCTTTTCCAAACAAATGTAACCTGTCAGTAGAGGTGTTTGCTCTTCACATCTCATTTTTATATGTTCGTATGTTATCAGATATATAAATCTGATCGTGAGGTCTTTTAAGTGATCCAATAAACTGACTGAATTGGCTCAGTGATACAGCTCTAGTTGTATTTTGCCCATAGAATCACAGAATTGTAAAGTTGGAACTTGGAAGGGAACCTCTCGTCCAACCCCCTGTAATGCAGGAATTCGTTACTTTGCAATGTGATTTTGCAGTGTGCCCATGTTGTGCATCCGTTACAGGAATCTGTGGCTGAGTTACTATCAAATCCATGAGTCTCTGCCCTGCAAATGCCACTGTATTGACTGTCAGGATTATATCAGCTACTGATATCAGAAATCTGCTGCTATTCTGTTGGCTTTTCACTCTGTCCTTTCTTTCTATAGCCCTGCTGTCACTCGGAAGGCTCCCATCTCCCACCCAAATAAGTGCTGCAACTTTCTCATCGTAGAGAGGCCTGCTGATTTCTTGGCCTACAAAAGCCAACAGCAGATTGATCAGGAAAGGCAGGAGAGAGAGAGAGAGACAAAGTGGTCCAGCTCAGTAATTGTAGCTGAAGGAACAAATACCTCATCTCCCTCCCATCTTAAAGACTTCAGCTTGCTCGCCTTAAGGGCTTGACTAGATTTTGAGGCCTGTCTCATGATAGGGGAGCTATTCCAAACAGCGAAAAAGAAAAAACCACAGCGGAAGAGCAGAAGACTAATCAGCAGCGGTTGAAGAATGCAATGTGTGATGCCATAAACCTGCCAGCTCACAAGGTGTTTTCACTCTCTTGCCTTACTGCCAGGATAAATGTACATATTTTAAATGCAACAATTTTATTAACATCAAAGACAGCTGCGGTAATGATTCTTTTTCTTCTGCCTATTATGTAACTGAAATGCAATTATGTGGCTGATACTGAAACATGAGAGTTTGGCGAAAGCCTCACTGATCTGAAGAGACGAACTGTCAGAAGACATCGGGAAGCTCAGCTGACAGGTGGGCTGCGATACTATCAAGTATTTAACTTCTTTGATGGCTTGTGGCGCACCACTGTTTTGGATATCGGTGCATAGAACTTCCGTTTCTATCGCTGCCAGGATACTGCCTTCTTGGAAATCACGAATGAGCTTCGGTTCCCTCAGAAAATCTGTGATGTTTCACGTTTGACTGAGAGTGCTGGTCAGCAGCACCCAGTATGCTTGGGTCACTCTCCTGACCCCAGCATTGTATTTTTATCTGGAAAATACCTTGAGTCCCAGTCTGGGGAAAAGGCAGAATAGAAAAAGAAATATAATATTACACAAAAATATGAGAGACAGAGAGAACTTCAGCTGGGTATGAGAACTACTACTCATTGATCAGTCCCTTTTGGATTGCTCACTTAACTCCTCTGTGCCCTAATTTCAAATTGGCCAGGCGAATCACAGGCCTAGACTGAGTCTGAAACAGACCATCTAAAATCCCTCTGAAAATGCTCCGCCGATCGGCATCTTGGTTCTGCAGACAATGCAAAATGCTGTAGCACAGGGAACTAAGAGGACCGTCCTTCTGATTGTGGAGCACAATGAACAAAACTACCAATCTCATTCTGCTTTGACTTCACCTGGCTGCAGAAGCAACTTATTGCTGCTTCGAGTTGGATTTTCCTTTTCTTTTTTTAAGGTGTTGTCTATACTTCCGCTTGTAGAGCCAGTGTGGTGTAGTGGTTAAGAGCGGTAGTCTCGTAAGCTGGGGAACCAGGTTCGCGTCTCCGCTCCTCCACATGCAGCTGCTGGGTGACCTTGGGCTAGTCACACTTCTCTGAAGTCTCTCAGCCCCACTCACCTCACAGAGTGTCTGTTGTGGGGGAGGAAGGGAAAGGAGAATGTTAGCCGCTTTGAGACTCCTTAAAGTGAAAGGCGGGGTATCAAATCCAAACTCCTCCTCCTCCTCTTCTTCTTCTTCTTCTTCTTCTTCTTCTTCTTCTTCTTCTTCTTGTACTGTGGGTAGAAAACACGGGTCTGAGCGGTTTCCCACTTGCTCCTTGCTTTCTAGGCACAGGTCTGAGTGGTTGCTGTGAGTTCTGATTCAGAGCTGAACTGTGTGTGTGAATAGAAGTGTGGCTGCACCCTCAATCATGTAAGGCTAAGTATCAGTACATTGGGCTAGTTCCTGAAATATGTTCAAGTCTGCTTATCCTGTGCCTGGAAAGTACGGGTCCAAGTGGTTTTACATTTACACTGCTCACTTTCCCCCAGAAAAAAACCACTCTTTGCCACTGAACTGCAACAAACAGCAATATGCAGAAAACCTGATTGCTGTTTGGTGCGATTCGGCAGCAAACCACTGGAAGAACTGAGCAAGAAGACACTCAAGGGCAGAGAACAACTGTAGATGCCGGAGACAATTTTTGGACTTCCTTGCTGCCAAGACAAGCACAAGACAAGTCTGACACTGTACAAGGGTGATTTTAGTCAGAAACAGGTGGAGTGTTTGGCCTGCTTTCTTTTCTTTTTCTTCATATGTATTATCATTTTTATTACTATTCATTTCATTTCTATACTGCTTTTTAAGGAAAAAAAATCTTAAAGTGGTTTACAACACATTAAAACATCAAATAAAACAATCCAGAATAAAACATCACGGAAGAAAGTCAAATATAAAGTTTACATCCAAAGCAACATAATCGGCAGGAAACCAAAATATTATCTTAAAGATTTTGAAATAAAATGTTACAAAGGAGGTCGACTACAGAATGCACATTTAATGGGACCGTTCAGTCACTGGAGCATGAGACTCTTAATCACAGGGCTGTGGGTTCAAACTCCATGTTGAGCAAAAAGATTCCTGTGTTGCAGGGAGCTGCAGTAGATGACCCTCACAGTCCCTTCCAACTCTACCATGCTGTGAACAAATATTATTCTAATGCAGCTGAGTCAACAACAAAAATTATCTTAAACATTTCAAAAGAAAACAACACTAAGGAAAGTCAAATATAAATTGCACATTTAAAACAGCATAATTAACAAGATATAATATATTTTCAATTTCATTGTTCTGCATGGGACAATGACAATAAAGATATCATATATCGTATATCGTAAGATTATCATAGGACATACCGTATTTTTCCATGTATAAGACTAGGTTTCCCCCCCTAAAAAATAATGTCAAAAATTAGGGGGCATCTTATACATGGATACATCTCTCCCCATTTTCTTAAATATGAGTCTCACAAAATAGGGGTCATCATACATGGCGGTGTCTTATAGACGGAAAAATACGGGTATCTGCTGTCGCTGCCAATCCCCATCTGTGGAATGCTCTCCCCAGGGAAGTTTGCCTGGCGCCTTCATTATACACCTTTAGGCACCAGGCAAAAATGTTCCTTTTTAACCAGGCCTTTGGTGACCAGACCGACATCCTATACCCTTTTAAAATGTGGCTCTTTTTTTGGGTGGGTGGATGTTATTGGGTTATTGTTTTTATTTTGATTTTATATATTGCGATCTTTTTTGTGAACCGCCCTGAGACCTCCGGGTATAGGGCGGTATATAAATAACAATAATAATAATCCTTCCAATGGTGGTTCATGGTGGGCGGTGGCTGTAGAAGCTCAGGCTCATATGCCCCTCACCCCTCACTCACAATACCATATGGTGCCAGGAGTCACCCTGTTTCCTATGTGAGCTAACAACATTCAGTACTGAAAGTCTGCACTGCAAGCCCTATTGACTAGAGTGTAACATGGACCAGTTCAAGCCACCAGCTGAGATAGGAACTGCAGACTCCTATGGAGAGGCCAGTCCTATTTCAGGGTATAAGCAAGGAGCTAATAACTCAGCCTTTTTCTTTTTTGTGGAGTGCCTGCCAGGGAATTTGTGCAGTTAGAATATCTGCTTAATGCCCCCCTCGCCACCCCCACCACCAAACAAAGACAGATACTGCTTCTGTAAATGTGCTGTAAATGCCATTCTGTAAATGCCTGAGACCATGGGGTACCCGTCTGTGGAGTTTGGATAGAAAACAGATGATTCTTGATGGTGGCTCATGGCGGGAGTGCTAGTTCCTGAAATATGTTCATACACTTCCATAGGAATGTTTACTGCAAGTTGTTCAATTCCTTTTGGTGCCTCTCAGTAGGGCCTAAGTATAGTTGCCGATCATATGTTGGAGAGTTCTGGTCCATGAAAGCTTATGCCCCAACAAATATGTCAGCTTTTAAGGTGACACAAATCTCTTTTTGCTTCTGCTGCAACAGGTTAACATAGCTACTCCTCCAGCACTTTCTCTTTTAAATTAAACGAGTTATTGGCTGAGTGCATTTAGTTAAGTTTCCTTTTTGACACTTTTTTTGGGGGGGAGGGGAGCGAAATCTAGTTGTGTTGAAGCCATTTAAAATGGAGGCATAATCCTCTCTTTGTGAAAATTCATAAATGGGTTGTCTTGGGAAAAATATGTCGCAAAAATAGGCCTTCCTGCCAGCAGTAATTTTAATGTGGTGGAACGGATTTGCTTTATTCTCCTCGAATTCTACATGTAAGCAGATATTACTCACGGGTTAATGCACATGAGAAGTAAAGTCAATTAAAATTCCACTGCTTCCACAGAAAGCAAAATGGATTCAGCATAATTCAACCTTCCAGATCTTTTCAGTTGATGTAAACTACGAAATGCAAATATTTATGCTAACTCAAACAGAACCTTTGATATTATTTTAAATGAACCCAACTGCTAACCAAAGGCATTAGGGAAGAAACAGTGCAAGGCAGGAAGCTTGCAGCAGATAACCCTGTCTGCCCATTTAACTTTGCCGAAGGCTTGAAGTGCTGTCAACACTCTGGCTACCCTACTCTGACACACAACGTTGAATATGACTTTCTCACATAGCTGGGTGGGTGGGGTGACGGAGCTGCAGAAGACATAGCAGATCAGGAGAGCAGCATCTGCCAACAAAAGAAGAACCAAACAACAATAGAATCAAATATATTTAAAATTCTATTAAGGTTGCTTTTATTGTTTTGTTTGTGAAAGCACCAAGGCATTAAAAAAATTTCCAGAGGGGTAGCCATATTAATCTGTTGCAGGAAAAACAACTAAGATGCTTATTAGGCATCTTAAAGACTAACAAATTTATAATCCATGAAAGCTTATGTCACAATAACTTTAAGGTGCCATGAAGACTCTTTCTTTTGTTAATTATTTTCAATAAAAACATACCCAGTCTGTGAGGGTAACTGAAGTCACCTATTACTATAAAATTTCCTCCTTCGGTTGCTTCTTTGAGTCTGTTCTCCATCTCAAAATCATCCTGGGCATTTTGCTCAGGTGGCAATTGCTCTTGTGCAGCACAAGATTTAATCTCAGGGTCCTGGGTCCTGGGTCCTGCATTTGGACTGGGATGCCCACGTTGCAAGGGTGCTTCTGCCCAGCTGTGGCTGCTCCTGGGGAGGTCTGACCTAGCTATGGTAACACATGCTTTAGTTACATCTGAACTAGATTATTGGATTACAGTGGTACCTCGGGATACATATGCTTCAGGTTACATACGCTTCAGGTTATATACTCCGCTAACCCAGAAATAGTGCTTCAGGTTAAGAACTTTGCTTCAGGTTGAGAACAGAAATCATGCTCCGGCAGCGCGGCAGCAGGAGGCCCCATTAGCTAAAGTGGTGCTTCAGGTTAAGAACAGTTTCAGGTTAAGTATGGACCTCTGGAATGAATTAAGTACTTAACCCGAGGTACCACTGTACCTTTAAGGACTCTTCGGAAATGTCAGTGATTCCAGCAACAAGGATTGTGGTGAGCGCTTGCCCATAGGTTCATATTACATGCACCCTGCAGCACTTGCCCACTTGCTAACAAGTTCTTTCCAGGTCCAATTCAAACGTTGACTATTACTTTTAAAGCCCTAAATGGCTTGGGTCCAGCTCATCTGAAGGGGCTTATCCTCTCTTATCATCTAGATCTGGGGTGGGGGGGTGGGGGAGTCCTGCCTTGTGTTCTGTCCACAGAACAGGACTTTCTCAGTGGCTTCACAAGTGTTGTGGAACAGCTTGCCCCATGAGGTTCAGATAAGCTTCCTCTCTGAATGCTTTCCGTCAGCCTGTGAATACCTTTTTGTTCCTACAACCCTTTAATTTGCCAGGCTGAAGTGCTTTAAGTCTCTGTTTTCTGTTCTTGCTGCATTTTCCCATTGTGATTTTGAGTACCGTAAGATGCCTTGAATAGCACATTTGTATTAGAAAGGTGGGATATGCAACTTTATAAAAATCCAAAACTAAAAACATATAAGATTAAAATCCATTCTTTAGAAAGAACGATATTGTTAAAAATATAAATGTATGTGACTGAGTGTCAAAAACCGGAATCATTAGGTTCTTAAGCTATAGCCCCAGAACCACAGGGAAGGTCTAGTTTCAGAACTTTCTAAAAAAGGAAAAGAAATAAAACAACTAAAGTGCAGCAAGGATAAAGGACATAAATAAGTTTTGAAAAGCACTTATGCAGGGAGCAGGGTTGGCCTTCTTCCATGTGGTGAATGCAAGAGTGTTTTCAACCACTGCAATTAACAAAATTTTAGGCCCAACCCAGACATTTGGAACAATAAGCTGAAAATTGTAGGGCATGTTCATTTGATGGCTGTGGAAAAAGTCTTGCACCCTCCCTGGCCACCCTCAAATCAAACTTGGAGAAAAGCTGCCATATTGGAAAACGGTGGATTTTTTTCTATTTAGTAAAAAGAATTCATATCTGAAATTAATGAACCCAACTGAACATGCTTATATTCAAATCATCAGACGATCTCAGAGAACTGTTTTGGATTGGATTTTAAAACTGGACTTATTCGGGAAGGTACTGACCTCTTAAGTACTGTACAGTCATGTTACGTTTGCTTCAGGTTGCGCATTTTCAGGTTGCGTCCCGCGGCAACCCGGAAGTACCGGAAAGGGTTACTTCCAGGTTTTGCCGCTCGCACATGTGCAGACACCCAAAAATGACATAGCACGCATGCGCAGAAGCAGGGAATCGTGACCCGTGCATATGCAGATGCGGGTTGCATTCTTTTCAGGTTGCGAACGGGCCTCCGGAACAGATCCCGTTCACAACCAGAGGTACCACTGTACTAGGCAGCAAGGTTTAAGAGCAATTGTTTGCTTGTGTTTTCATCCTGCCTTTCCCTTTAGGCAGGGGTGGCTCCCCTTTGCCCCCTCCCCAATGTTGCTACACTACAACTTCCATCATTCCTGAGCACTGGCTCTGGTGGCTGGGGCTGATAGGAGCTGGAGTCCAGCCAGTGGCGTAGCGTGGGGGGTGCCAGGGGGGCCGGCCGCACCGGGCGCAACATCTGGGGGGGCGCGCTCGCTGCCTCCGGAGTCGCCAAAGAGCCTCGGGCGCAGGCTGTAGCAGAGCCCCATGTCTCGTGGAACCGACGAGCTGTGCGCGCGCCCGGGCTGAAGGCGTCCGGCAGGCAGCGGCTCTCAGCCCCGCGCGTCAGGGCCGCGGAGGACGTGCCAGGCAGCCCCTCCTCACAGCCCCGCCTCCGCTGCTGCTGCTGCAGCTGCTGGGCCATGTTGCATTTTCCTCGCCTCTCTGCCCCCCCCCTCCTCCGGGCAAGCGGCGTGGTTTGGGCGGCAGCGCCAGCAGCAACTCGATTCAGATCGGCAGGTTAGGGGTTGGGGGGGGCGCAAATTACTTGCCTTGCCCCGGGTTAGGGGGCGCAAATTACTTGCCTTGCCCCGGGTGCTGACAACTCACGCTACGCCGCTGAGTCCAGCAACATCTGAAGGGCCACAGGTTAGTCACCTCTGCTCTAAGGAGCTGAACATGGTGCAATGCTATGTTATCTCCATGACAATCCTGGGCATTCTTAAGATATCTGAATCTAGGTGCAGCGTTTGGGACTGTTTTGTTTAGAGACAAGGTCAGTAAGAGGTGACATGATCAATTATGGCATAGCAGGGAGAAAATGGACAGAGAAAAGTTTTTCTCCCTCTTATCATAACACTAGAAATTGTGGACATTCAAAGAACCTGAATGTTGGCAGATAAAAGAACAGTACTTCTTCACACAGCACATACTTAAACAAAGGAACTAGCCTTCCACAGGAGGTAGCGATGACCACAAACTAGGATGGCCTTAAAAAAGGACTGGACAAATTCATGGAAGATAAGCACATCAATGGCTGCTGGTCATGATAGTTGTGCTCTTCCTCCACAGCTGGAGGCAGTAATACACCTGAATACCAATTGCCGGGAACCACAGGACAGGACAGTGCTATTGCTCTTGGGTCCTGCTTGCAGGTTTCCCACAGGCATCTGGTTTGCCACTGGTGAGAACAGGATTCTGGACTAGACAGTCTAAACTGGCACCACCACCACTGGGTAGCTCAGTTGGTTAGAGTGTGGTGTTGATAATACCAAGGTCACAGGTTCGATCCCCATATGGGACAGTGGCATATTCCTACATTGCAGAGGGTTGGATTAGATGATCCTCGGGGTCCCTTCCAACTGATCCTGCAGGCTCTTGTGTTCTTATGTGTCTCACGTCTATATACCAGATATTAAAAATGTGGGCAGCACATGATGTATAAACACATAAATAAGCACTGTGCTTGTTTCATATTCAGGAAAACAAAAATCACATAATTCTCACAAAGCCTTTTACAAGTGTCAGCTACATTCCCACGTGCTATTTGCTTTGAATGGTATAGCAGTGAAATGCCTTTAATTTTAACAGAATTCGTTTTTATGAGTTTTCAAGCCTAATCATTTTATAGTGTAAAGAAATTGCTTCTCCAATATTCTGCAAAGAAGCTTAGAATACGTACAAGCACAACCTTTATAATTAAAAGGTGCCGGTGCACATAGCCTATTTTGAAAGCAATATGCCCTCTGCTGGTATCTGGTTTAAGTGCTCGTTTATACTGAGTTGATATATTTAAGGCACCAATGTAGCTGTGATGGGGGAAGCAGAAAGGAAGGTCAGATTTGGTGAGGTGGGGAGATGAGGAAATTGCAAACGGTGAGGTTTTGCACCACCTGAGGAAGGTGGGAGCCAGGGAGAGAAACATCAGAAAGGGAGCTGCTTCCACAATAGGGCCAGCCGCTTGGCATTGCAAGGTTCCTTTGTAAAATATTTGCCCTCTAGTCTCACAGTAATTGGGGTCCCTAGATGTGGCTTGTCAAACATGCACAGCCCTTATCCTGTGAGACAGCGAAACAGGGATGAGGGAGAGTTGGAAGAGAGGGGCAGGGACAGCCTTCAGAAAGCCTAGGAGGAAATTCTGTTGGCCCATAAGCCTACCCAGAAGGCCAAATAGAAGCAACCCTAGGAAGGGGATGATACCCATCCCTTCCACTTTATTCTGATTCCCGAGGAAACTTTTTCAGGTACTACCACCATCTTAAGCTGCTGTGCTAAGAACACTTGACATATTTCATTTCTTTCGGAAGAAGAAGAAAAACCAAGCTGTTGCTCCAAATCTTTTTTGCTCAGAAGAGGTGGCATGGCATCTTGCACAACTGAAGTGGAACACTGAAGGAGATTTAGTATAGAGAAAATAAAATATGTATTCACACAGCACAAGCATGGATTTCACTTCCATAATATGTAGTGATGGCCACCAACTTGCACAGCTTTACAAGGGAATCAGGCAGATATACATGGAGGATAAGACGACAAATGTCTATGATGGCTGCTTAACCTCCAGCATCAGATGTGGATTGCCTCTGAATATATTGAGCCAGACCACTAGTGAGGAACCTGTGAGCCTCCAAATGTTGCTGTACTACAATTCCTATCATCGCTGATTGCTGACTGGGGCTAATGGGAACTGGAGTCCAACAGCAGCTGGAAGGCCACCAGGTTCCCCATTCCTGAGTCGGACAGAGAAGCAGGCACCAGTACTTTCATTTACATCACCCAAACCGTTCTTCTTCCCCAGAATGGGACTGCCACTTAGGTAAGGAATCTCCTGAAAATGCCTGTTGAATGTTTCGTGCTGCAGAGTGGAAGGGGTGGGCAAGATGTAAGAGGTGCAAAGCTGCTGGCATAAAGTAAGTAGTGCCAGGACTGCAGAGGGCTTAATTTGTTATAATCAATTAGATCGTAATTTGCAAATTGCCATTATCCTCGCATTGCCACTGGTGCTATTATCCCATTCTATTGCCCTGCGAGACTCTTGCTCCTGACCCCCAGCTGAGTAAAGTGCGCTCCAGATGCTCCAGCTTAAAGCAGCTTGCCCTACATTCCTTTTTAGCGACCCCCAAATGCTCATGTAAATTCAGTCCTTGCCCTACCATGCGGCGAGTCTTTTCAAGGCAGTTAACATTACCTTTATTTCACATTACGGTGAACTTGCCCTAATGAACAAAATGGCAAGCCGACTGATAACATCAAAACATTTCAGGAAGAAAAAAAACCGTGTTTCAAACTCAGGCAGTCATTATGTCTTTAAAATAAATTATTCATAGCCATGTGTACCCTCACGGCTTAAAGTGATTGCAAATGAGGCGGGAGCAAAAAAAGAATGTGAGAGCAGCAGATAAAATGTCCTAATGACCAACATCTGCACAATGCACCTCAAATTGAGATTTAGGGCTTTAGATCCATTTACACCATGACAAAGTATGCAATTACGGCCTGGGCTGATTTCCGGCTTCAGCCTGTGGCACATGAGTCTCAGTAGCAAAAGGTTTCCTTCTTTGGAAGCTTTCCAATGTCCCGATGCACCATTACAGACATCTGCAGCACATTAAAACTCTGCCATTTGTTATCACTAAGCAGCAGGAACAATGCTCTGTGTCTGACTGAACAAATCACATGATTACCTCAAGAGATGCTACAGAATAAATATTAGACAACCAAATCCTTCCTCCCAGCAGAAAGATGCCAAGTGAAGCACAGAGAATTGGTCCAGGCAAAGAAGGTCCCCACCCAAAAGCCAATGAACAGGTTACTTAAAGAGCCCCACACACCCTACCCCAACAGCTAATGGCTAGATCAGGCACAGGCAAACTTGGCCCTCCAGATGTTTTGGGACTACAACTCCCATCATCCCTAGCTAACAGGACCAGTGGTCAGGGATGATGGGAGTTGTAGTCCCAAAACATCTGGAGGGCTGAGTTTGCCTATGCCTGCTCTAGATAACTGGGAGGGTCATGGCTCAAAACTAAACACAAAGCCTGCATACATTTTAGGAAATCAGCCTCCACTTGATTGACAGTGTGTGGAGGGAGAGCATTTTTTGCTAGTGCATAACCTTCTCGTTCCACCTGCATATGTTAGGGGAATCCCTGTTATACGCAAGCCTTGTGTGCTCAGGGTTCCCACTCAGAGGGACAGCAAATGCACTTTCAGCAAATCTTCATCCAGCACATGGAAAAACATGAGGGAGCAGCCAGGGGACACTGTGCAACATTAGGGCAGGGCTAAAAGCAAAACCCCACAGCTCCTTGAAACATGTTTTGCCCCTTGACATGAGTAACGTGTTTCAACTGCTGGCATTCTAAGAGCCCATTCACAAAGGAAGGTATATCGCTCCATTCAGTTACTCAACATTCTTTAACCCATAGTTGACTGCGTGAACTTCCTCCACTGAAACGTATTCTGGTTGGAGTGATTGTCTCAGATCCATGACCACCGCCTCCTGGACACATGCCATCGTTTAGTGTTGCAGTCACTGTGTCATGAACGTGAACTCACACTAAATTAAGAAATCGTGAGGGGGTGGGTAAACGGGGGGAACTGTTGATTGACTGTATGTTTCTTCCTATATTCAAAATTAAGAAAGAAAAAAGAAATCTCAAATTCCAGAGCTTGATTTGGGAATTCATGGTCTATATGGGTTTACATAATCATTCACACGTCACTTTTAGTAGCCAGGTTTCTCTTTCATCCTCAGAACTACTCTGCCTCTACCGGTCCCAACTTAAAGACGAGCTGCAGATGAGAATATTGAAAACAAGGCAACATGATGGGCAACTGAGCCACACACACCCTTTGATAAATAGTGATAACATGTAAGGTTTTATTACCAAGGTGGGAACCTTTGGACCACTGGTCAAATCTGGCGTAGATCTGGCTTCCCTAGTTACATGCCCCTCCAAAGGGGCATGTATTTCAAAGCCAGTTGGGCTTTGAAATAAAAGTCCCACTGGTCTTACATTCTCTCTCTATTCCGTACAAGAGTCCTTGCTACTCTCAAACGATTAGAATCAATAGATCTTGTAAGAACCAATGGAAATTTTGTGGCTGAGCAGCAACGTGAACTGAAGTCCTCCAAGGAAAAGCCCAAAACGTTGTCCTCTATCGCACACAGGCTTTCAGTGCAGAGTGATTAATTGCTTGGATTTCCATTCTTACACTGGGCTTCATTTTAAAACTTTTAATTTGTCTTAAAACTGCCATTATCTCATAATCCCAGGTGCTGCTGTAGGCAGCACAGAAGCCCTATAGAAATACTAAACAATTTTTTTCACCTTCCAATTGTTTATGCCAACCACAATCCATGGAGTTTCGTATGGGGAAAAACTCAACATGAGCTGGATCAGTGGTTCTCAAACTGTGGGTCCCCAGATGTTGTTGGACTACAACTCCCATCATCCCTGAGCTCTGGCCTTGCTAGCTAGGGGTGATGGGAGTCGTAGTTCAACAACATCTGGGGTCTCACAGGTTGAGAAAGGCTGGCTGGAATGCTACACTTAATCTTTGTATTTTAATTGCCGGTAAGCATTTTATGAACCTGCCTGATCTACAGTTACAGTGGACAGTCATGTTGTGATTATTATTCGTGTCCTTTCTAGAAGGGCAGTATCAAGCCTTTTGGAGTTGGGTGGAGAAAGACTTTAGCCGCAGGCAGCACATTTTCAAATGTTGCCCTGCAACCATGTGATCTGAAAACAACAGAAGATAAAATTTGCAGCACCCAAGTGTCTCAGGAGCTGCATACGGACTCCCCCCGTACAAACCATATGGAACCAAGCTCTTCCTGTGTGACAGCCACTTAATTGCCTCTGTAATTAATCTCACATGTCAGCCACCATTTTAAGGAAGTCTGTGGGAAAGCAGGCAAATGAGGAGCAAACTACATGTTATGTGCAAGCGTGTGCAATGAAGTCCTGGCAGCTTTGCTTCTTTTTTTTTAATAAAAAAGCAGCCTCAGCAGGCTGCAGCTTTCAGTGAAAGATGGGAAGGTCTGCTCATCTCTTTCTTCCCCACCCATTGCCTTCACACAAAAGATTGCTTTCCCAAACAGCTTTCCTCACTCACAGAGTTCCAGATGTGTGCTTGTAAGTAACTTGGAACCTGCTGTTTCTGAGGTTCAAGTTCAATAGATGCAATGAACCTGCTAGTTGCAAAAGCCTCAGAAAGAAATATATGGAACCTCACTGGGATGGGGTAATTTTGAGTGCAATGGTGGCTTTAATCCAGAATGCAGCTGCTAGACTGGTGACTGGGAGCAGCCACTGGAATCATATAACACCACTCCTAAAAGACCTACATTGGCTCCCAGTATGTTTTCTGAGCACAAGTCAAAGTATTAGTGTGTAACTTTAAAGGCCTTAACAGCTGTATACCTGAAGGAGCACCTCCGCCCCCATTGTTCAGATCAGACACTGAGGTCCAGCTCTGAGGGCCTTCTGATGGTTCCCTCATTGCAAGAAGTGAAGTTACATGAAACCAGGCAGAGGGCCTTCTCAGTAGTTACATCACCCTGTGGAACACCAGCCTGTCAGATGTCAAAGAGAGAAATAATGATACGACCTGTGGACACCTGAAGGCAGCCCTGTATCGGGATGCTTTTAATGTGTGATGTTCTGTTGTGTTGTTGTTGTGTTTCTATATATTATGTTGAAAGCCACCCAGAGTGGCTGGGGTAACCCAGTCAGATGCTCAGGGTACAAAAATAAATTGTTGCTGCTGCTGCTGCTGGGAAAGGATTAAGCAGCCCCTCACCCTCCCTACCACTCTTCCTCTCAGAATTGCAGCTGCCTATGGCTGCTTTTCATTAAAAGCTTGTGGATTTCTCAAATATCTGGTAGGTCCAACAGACCTCTTTTGGGTGTTTCTAAAAGGGGAGGGGCTTCACTACATGTATTTGTACATGATACGTAGTTTGTCCCATCCCATCCCATCCCCAACACCAAGGTGGATATACACTCATGGCTGATAACATTAAAGAATTATTTCCATAACATAGATAGTGGACACTTTTGCTTGTTAATAATGTGTCATTAAAATATGACACCAGAGGGCGCTGCAAAGCAACCAGGAACAGGCCATAGGGAAACTGCTTTGTTACAGTTTAAGATGGTCTCATGTGAGATTAGCTCAAATTTTACCACCACATGTAACACCACATAAGGCACAACAGGTCAGTGTGCCTGCCTGTTAACCAGAAGCTTGGTGGTTTCGAGTCCTGCATTGCAGTGGGCTGGACTAGACGACCCGCATGGATTCTTCCAACTCTACAATGCTATGAATCTATGACACTTTAAAGCCCTAACCCCTTTGATGGTTTAGTATACATGTTGCCACAGACACATACTGCTTCCTTGCAGATGTGACTCCAACAACAGACCTTTCAGGTTTATGAGGCTGGGAAAAGAGTACCAACGTATTCCTCCATATGGGGAAATGGAAGCATCATCAGGAGGTTACGTAAAGCAAATAAAATATTCCTTATTCAAATGTTTTCCTTATCTGGATATTTTACATAAGCAGAAAATGTTTAGACAGGATTTTCACATTGAATATTTCCAGCTCCCCAAGTGCTAGCCGCATTAGCATAATCTGGAGAGGCTGTGCACATGCAATGACAAAGTAGAATTTATTGTGCTCTTTTGTAGCTAAGATTTACTCTGGGTGTAACGGCCTAGCTAAATTGGCCTGCTGGGATGAATGGAATAGTTTATGTTTGCATAATGAAGACAAACATGCCTGCACCCATTTTCTTTGCCCACTTCCTGCAATAGTCTCAGAAAAGACACCTAATCAGCTACTTGGTTAAGGTCAGGGATATGGCTGTTTCCCAGGTATCTTGCAGAGGCATGGCATTTTGTATCTCATGCACATCAGCAGCTGCCATGCTAGTGGAATTGGGTTTCTTCTCCAGGTATCTGCCTGTACTTCCCATGGACTGTTTGCTTGTTTTCAAAGTCTTTTTAGGTGGATGCACCCTTAGATATTGGAGCAAATGCAGTAATGAATGAACAGGCTTGGGGAGCAATCCTATGCACAAGAACTGGCATAAAAAGCAAGCCTGGCTTAAGTTAAGTCAGAGGAAACATCCAAACTCCATTCAGGAGTAGGGCCACTGCTGACTAATCCTTGCAGAGGGAAAGCAACCACGTGACAAAGCTGAATGGGCTTAGGATCTAGCCTAGAGCCCCCCTCCCCACTCTGGTCCCTAGCCTCACCCACAAAATGCCCACTTTTCTAGCTCACACCAGCTTTGGGTCTGCAATGCTTGGCTCATCTGGCTTGTGGGATGGTAATGCAGGCAGCATATCTCAGGCTGTGCCAAGGATGAGGGACAGACAGCAGAGCACAGCTCCACAGGGATCCTCCTGGCCCAGGGGGAGATCTGCTGGATCCTAACCCTGCTCATCCTGGCAGATCTTGCTATAGGGGTGCTATCCTATCACATGCCTTTTCAGAATTAAGTCTCATTAAGTTCAATGGGATATACTCCTAGCTAAGTGGGTACAGGATTTGCAGCCTTTGAAAAGAGAGAGTTTCACTTTTGCCTTCAGGAGGCAAGTGCACCATAAATAGCCTGGGAATTGCTTCTTTATTCACTTCAGCCATGCAATCCATCCGCTTGCATGGGAAGAAGCTAAAGCTGATCCCTCTGACTTTACTAGTTGCTTCCAGAAAGCAGTGTTAATGGTTTTTAAATGTGCTGTAGCCTACTCTGGCCATTTAATATCCACCGGTCAGAGTGTCTGAGAAGCACTGGGTATTTGCATTAGAGGTGTGTACCAACACTGTGTACAGCCTGAACTATGAGGTGAATAAAGGTGATTTGGGTGATGTTTTTGTATGTCTGAGCAAATTGCACCATTAGTAAGGCATATTGAGTTATATAAGTCTTGCGTTGCTTTTGTGGACTCCAAAAATGCTGCATTTTGCCGTTTAAAATAAAACAAATGGTGCATTGCTTTTAAAGAAAAAACAGGTTGACTAGGGAAATATCCTGAGCTTGAATGGGGAGGAGATGGAGAGGTGTGGGGGTATATTTCAGGTTTCCTGCATCTGGCTGCCTGTAACCCATAGCTGTCAACTTTTCCCTTTTCTTGCGAGGAATCCTATTTGGAATAAGGGAATTTCCCTTTAAAAAAGGGAAACGTTGACAGCTCTGCTGTAATCCCCCTTTTCAAATCACACCAGTGGTGTGTTTCCTGTTGTTTCTTGAATGCTGGCATTGGTAACAGGTGTTGGTAACTAACAGGCTTTTGTACAGCTCTCTGGCAGGGCTATAAAAAACACAACCTAGCAGCAGGGTTCCTCCTAATCTAGAGAAATGGGGATGAAAGAATCTGGCTGTACCTGTTTTAACTATAACCTACCATGGTCCCAGTCACTGGGTAAGTGGCCAAGTACAAACAATAAATTAAATTAAATTAAATTAAAAATTCTTAAGGAGGATAGCACACAGTTAAATCACTGTGGCTAAATACAACACAAGCACCACCATATGCATACACCTCATTTCCTATGAATGCAGAATGGTTAAGTTTGCAAATTGCTGAACCAGGAGGAAACAGCTAAAAGATAATAGCCTTCTGCTCTATAATATTTAAAAGACCAGAGAAGGGCAATTAAGTGTTAATGATAATGATCAGTGATCAGTACTAATGTTAAATATCCAAGTAATCCCCGGATGAGTGTTTGTGACAATCTACAGATGCAGATAATTAGGACTGGTGCCAGTTTAGATTCATCATGCCACTGATATAGAGGTTTACAAAATCATGCATACTGAGGAGAAACCAGATAGAGAGTTTTCATCCCCCTTTCTATCACAATACTAGAACCCAAGGTCGTCCAACAAAGCCGAACAGTGCAAGAAGAACTTCTTCACACAGTGCTTCGTTAAACTATGGAATTCACTAACACAAGATGTTAAGGTGTGGCAGGTTCTGCCCTGTGGAATTTCATGCCAGTAGAGATTTGTCAGGTACCAGGCCTGCCTTATTGAAGTAAACACTCAAAAACTGTATTATACAGACAGGGCTTTGAGATGTGAATTTTCTTTTGACCAAGCAGTATTTAACAGATGTTTTACTGGTATTTGTTATTGTTGTCACAACTTCTGTACAGTATGCACTGCCTTGTTGGATTTTTGTAAATATATATATATATATATATATATACACATATGCATATGTAAATAAATGTGATTAGGAACATAGCTTTATACTGAATCACCTCAGTACTATCCACAATGGCTGGCAATGGCTTGCCGTGGTTTCAGACTGAGAATATTCCCAGCCCTACCTGAAATGCTGAGGAGTTGGGTGACTTTAATAGGGAATGAGACAAATTTGTGTATAGACAAGGCTCTAAATGGCTGTTGGCCATAATGACTAAATGCTATGATGGAAGCATGCTCCTAAGCACCAATTGCTGGGGGACAACAGCAGTAAAGGGCAATTGTGCTCATGCTCTGCTTGTGGGTTTCCCATGAGTATCTGGCTGGCTTCCGTGAGAAACAGGATGTTGGACTAGATAGGCCTTTGTTCTGATCCTGCAAAGCCGATTCCCCTCGCATGGAGTCGATGTTGCAGGCAGATCATGAGCCCAACCCGTCACGCCGGGCTTAGGTAGCTCCGCGTCACAGGGAGTTCTTAGCTGCATCACTTCAAATTGGCCAGTCCAATCAGCCGAGGGGGGCGTGACTTAGCCCATTTAAACAAGCCGCGGCCAGGCTCCCTCTTTTACCTCGCTCCCGCTTGCAGAGTTAGGTCATTATCCTTTGACCTTGCTATGGACTTCAGTTGGTCACGTGTTGAAGGGGCCTGGTAGGATTTTTTTCCACTTGGCAAATTGGCACCAGACACTTGGTTTTTCACCTACCTCATAGCAAATTGTCACAACTTTGTAAGGTTTGGCGGTTAGGCATTGGAGTATTTGGTGGGAGGTGAGGGAAGGTGGCGGTCATCACCTACCCCTCCTGTTTCAATGGTATTCCATTAAAGGAATCGGGGGGGGGGCTGTCCTCTGTCCGAAGCCCAGATGGGGGCCAGGGCCATAGCACGACCCCTATCGGTGATCCTGGGGGAATTCCTCGTTGATGTGCATCAACAGGGCTCCCGCTATTGGTGGTTAACCCTTATTAGACTCCCGGCAGGTGGACAGGAGTCAGATATAGTCATTGGTTCCAATACCACTCACATTCTGTAGTCAATAAAGTTGTGGCCTTTTTTCAGCTCGTTAACCCAAATTCTGGTGTCAAGTCTCTTTATTCTACAATGGGGGAGGGTTCAGGACCTTGCCATGCAAAGCTCTTCTTTACGTTCACAGTTGCAAACATTTGTGGATTGGGTTAAGAACTGATTAAGATGGACAGTTTTAACATGAAGATAGGAATTAATTGGCAGTGTATGTGTCACACTTTGTTCAATAAATGATGCCCCCAAACCACAACTGGGAACATAATGATTTCTGTTCGTTACTCATTATGTACCTTGGAGTGTCTGAAACTTAAGACGGAGAATCCTCTGACTGTTGACTCAAACTTTATATATAGACCTCAAAAACTGCAAACTTTTGTTTGTTCAGTTACAGTACGGCTTCAGGGTCTAAGGTTTCGAAAGGGTTGGAGAATTATTGCAGAAGCTGTGATTTTTAACAAAAAAAATCGTAAGTGTTAGCAAAAGTGAACATTTTGTTGCATGACATGTTGCTTTTCCACGGCTGTCACTTTCTATTTCAGATGGCTGTGAAAATGTATCGTGTGTGTGTGTGTGTGTGAGAGAGAGAGAGAGAGAGAGAGGCTGTATCAGTGTGTGTGCGCGCGCGCACACGTGTGGTAGCCTTCATCATATGTAGGAGGTTATGAATATAATGTAAGATCAAAACAGGACAATAAATTATTTGAAAAGGTACTAGCCAAATATTTTCAAATGTATTCAGCAAAACTGCAATCTGTTCACACATTTTCTGGAGATGATTAAAAATCAGCAAACTAAAATGTTCCTATTAAATATCCCTATCAAAACAGGACAGCTCATCTTTTTAATGCCGGGGGGGGGGGCAGAGCAAAAAATAGGACGAGGGCTTAAAGCCTGAGCGCCCACCAATGCATTTTTGTTCTCAAATAGAGTGCCAGCGTGGTGTAGTGGTTAAGAGTGGTGGACTCGTAATCTGGTGAACCGGGTTCAGGTCTCTGCTCCTCCACATGCAGCTGCTGGGTGACCTTGGGCTAGTCACACTTCTCTGAAGTCTTTCAGCCTCACTCACCTCACAGAGTGTTTATTGTGGGGGAGGAAGGGAAAAGGAGATCGTTAGCCACTTTGAGACTCCTTAGGGTAGTGATAAAGTGGGATATCAAATCCAAACTCCTCCTCTTCTTATTCTTCTTCAAATGGTAAGATGATCACAACAAAGCAGTTTGCTTGGGAATATGCAGCACTTCTGAAAGCACTGCCCCTGTTAAGGGGGTAAATATATATTTTAAAATTCTCAATTTGTTTCTAAGAGCACTCTTATTTCCTTGTATTACTCCAGAACAACACAGCTCAGTAATGTCACTTGCTTTTGAAATCTGGGGAATAAAATACATTGGATACGCAGAATCCTTATTCCGCAATGTCTGTAACTTTAATAATCTCCTACAATCACCATACCTTGTTAAATTCCAAGATAGCCAGTGGAAGGCTTTGCCCTTGGGTTTCTGAACATGGTGCCTGTGTGCATCACACCCTTTGGCACCCCCCTGCACAATTTTTAAATGTTTTTTTGGGGGGGGGGTCTTCTTTTGGGTAGCTAGCTGTTCCTGCTGACAATTTATTTCCCATTTGCAGTTAACCCTGTTCA
The DNA here is from genome assembly GCF_964106645.2 of Podarcis pityusensis. Lineage (NCBI taxonomy): Eukaryota > Metazoa > Chordata > Lepidosauria > Squamata > Lacertidae > Podarcis > Podarcis pityusensis. The sequence continues at coordinate 102,594,924 of NC_138029.1, forward strand.
CTGATACAGCAGCAGCTTAGTAAACATTGCAGTGAAAGAGCCAGGCATTCACTTTCCTCTCCTACAAATCACTTGAAAACTGCTGAGGGTCTTGGAGGGACAGCATGATGATTTTTCTGCCTCTTGTGGGAACTGCAATGCACTGTGCTAGAAGCTAGGCGATTCCTTTGTGTTTCAAGTGACTCCTTCCACCATCACTCCAGGTCCATTCTGCTCACCATTGTTCCCTTGTATTGACTCACTCACTCTTTCTCGCTGCTTCGTCCTTCTTCATCTCACTCTGCTTTTCTGTCTCCTAATCCTCTCCACTCCTTTCAAGTGCCTATCCACCCACCCCCATCACGTTTGGTACATTTTCAGGGCAGAATGATGCTGGTCCTGCTGTCCTTCGCAGACTACAACCCATGACTTAGATTATACTACATATTTAAACTTAAAAAACTTGTGGAAATACACAATTCCATATTGTAGAATACACAGAACCCATGCATAGAGTAATTTTTTTGGGGGGGGGGGTGGGGAGATAGCTGAGTAGAGCAGGTGTTTGTCAGCAAAGTCAATTCAATTCTTAAGGAAAGCTAAGTGAGAGATTGAGTCAGGTGCAGGCTAGAGAGATGCTTTTAATCACAATAACTTAACAACAAAATAACTGAATGTGGTTTATAGAACAAGGTGCAGATATCTCTGCAGCAGGGCAAAGAGCTAAGTACAAGGCACCCCTACAGCACAGGATTGCTGGTTGAATAACACAAGGTGTAATTCATGAAAGAATAACATTTATGGATCCTGTTCCAGTCCAAAAGCTCCAGTGCAATAATTGTGCCCATTCCAGGGCAGCCATTGAGAAAGGGTAACATTTTCTGGGCAACAGGCCACACCTCTGGTGTGTGTGTGCATGCGCGCGACCAAAATTTAAAAGTGAGTGTGTTCCCTTGCCAGCCTTATTACTTATTAATTTTATTCATCCACTCCAATTCACATGTTCCTTACTGATTTCCACACCTACTCTTCATTAACTGGCAAAATTAAGCATCACTGTTTCCTGGCGGTAAAGCATTTTCAGAAGGCAAATAGATAATAACAGGATGTGTTTGCCGCATTAGCCAAAAGCAAGATGCAACTTAAGTTTCTAGATTTCCAAATACTGACCTTAAGCTGTCAATCCTCTGTAAAAGCTGCACCCCTTTAAAGAGTTCCCAACTATTTAGTTATGGGGTTTGGGGTGCAAAAGCTATGCATGTATAAAGGGTCCTGGCCAATCATGAACATGGAATGAGCTATTTATAGCAGTTGCCAGCCAACATTCCTATTCCACTATTTTCAGATTTGTTTGTTTGTTTGTGTGTGTGTAGACATTTTTCAGCAAAGGAAAAATCAACTTGTGTGCTCAAAAATACAACAAAACAAAAACAGCACAAGAATATATGCTCTCATTTGTAAATAGGAAATAGACAATTTCTTCTCATTCTTCCATTCCAGATCACAGAGAAAGCTCACAGCCTATTAAATGACTCCAGCTTCACATAGAATAAGCATCTATTTTTGCCAAATGCTGTAGTGCTGGATTTATTTTAAATGTTCCATGTAATGTATATGCAATAAAAACATCCCATATCATATGAAAGGACTCCTGTATGTTGCGTACATTCTTTTATTTTTAAAATAAATCAGGAAATTTTCTAAGAGAGAAAATTCTGCATTCAATATGCAGAATATTTTCTGGATCATCTTGACAAAAAAATGAGGACAGCTGGTATCACCATAGCAGCATATTGCTGTTATCTACAGTTAGCACGCTTTCATTAGGGAAACAAGCTGATTTTCACAGAAGCAAGGTTAAAAAGGAATCTATTAGCAAAAGTGGGTCAGCCCACAGTACATATAATTTGCTGAACAATCTTTCTGTGAGGCAATATGAAGACTGCCACCAGGTGTCACTAAGTTCTTGATCAAATAAGTAAAGGCCTGATACAGAATCTTCAAACAAATTCTTGTTTTACAAAGCTACAAACCCACATCATAATGGCAACAACTGTCTGACTTAAAGAGCAAGTACTTAGGAAGTACTGTAATGAGGAAAAAAACCCCACTTTCTAAATCAGAAAGCCGTAAAGTGCATGCTCCACTTGTCTACTTATTGCGTTCTTCAATTGCCCCAACCCTGCAATGACTACATTCCTTACTGACCTCCTTGCGCCTGATGCTATGTGCAATTCTCCCTCCTCCTCCCAAATTTAAACACACACACTCCCAACACCATTGCTCTTTATTCAATCATACCATTCTGCCAGTGCAATCTAGTCCAAAACTGAAGATCAGGCCATAAAGTTAGTCAAGAGGTTAAAACAACAATTCCCAAACTTTGTGGGAGCAAACTAGTATTTCATGAGAAGAGGGCAGCCGGAAGATGAGGGGTTTTGAGGAAAACGTTTGAAAGTGCTGTATGTGCTTAGCTGGGAGAAGAGAAGATTAAGGGGGAACTTGAAAGTTGCCTTCTACTATCAGAAGAGCCATCATACAGAAAAAGGAAACAGACTTCTGCCCTGTTGCTCTACAGTGCAGGGCTGTAAAAGCCAATGGGCAGAAATGGCAGCGAAGCGGATTTCAGCATAAGATGAGGGGGAACTTCTTAACAACAAGAGCTATTCAAAGGTGGAACAGTCTGCCCCAGGAGGCGTTGGGCTCTCCTTCGCTGTTAGCAGAAGCTGGGCGGCCACCTGCCAGGGATGCTGTAACATTGCAAACTGTACAGAGTAGCTTGTTAGACTAGATAACTTCCACGGTTCCAGTCCAACAATGTGATTTTTATAAATTTTGAACTGCTAGCTAGCCTAGATAGTGAGATAGAACAAACTGAGAGGCTCTGGAATGGCCAAAGCACAGACCCACAGAGGAGTCTGCGTATGATACGATTCACAGCTCTGGCTTCACCCCTTTTCTATCAATCTCCATCAGTCTATCAATTCTGCCATGTCTTTGCATTGCATGGGCAATTCACTTCAGAAGAAGACACACATGCACAGAAAAACAGGGGCAGGGACCCTCAGGGAAATGCAGCACTCAAACCCCCTTGGGACAATCTCAATGCTCCCTCTCCCTAGCCCACATTCCTCCTTAGCCCTGCTGAGCATGCTCCTTGAGTATTTTTTTGCCTGAATGCCTTGAGCTCTGGTAATGAATCTTCCCTGGACAGGCGGAAGATAGAGAAGTAGGTGTGTGTGAAAACTAGCCTACTGTATAAATCCACCACTGGCATGTGGCTCCCATAAGGCTGACCAGAAGCAAATGCGGCCCTGATGTTTCAGCCTGAAATTCAGTAGAATTCTGCATATTCAGAGGGGGGTCACCACTTGGTTCCTGCATGAATCATTGCTCTTCCTAACAAGAGGCATGTTCAGAATAGGAATTCATGTGGAAATTCCAGGGTTGGACTCGCTAAGTCCAGGGGATTCTATTAATGCTCTAAAAGTAAGGGCAAGACAGAAGTTTTTGTAGCACATTAAAGACAGGCAAAACACTCTAAATTCCCCTTATGCTGAGTTGCTTGTCTTGGATTAGGCAAAAGTGTCACCTTCCATCCAGTTCCCCTCGTTCAGCCAGCCAACATAAGAGTGGGCAGGCATCCTACTGGCGGTTTCCCTGCCATTGGGGGCCAGTGGAAAGCCCCAAAATGTACCATTCAAGGGTTGCAGAAAGGCCAAGTCTAGTCCATTCTGCTGTCAAACAGCTGTTACCGTCATAAAGCTCTTCCTAATGTTTAGTCGGAATCTCCTTTCCTATAATTTGAATCCATTGATTCAGGTCCTACCCTCTGAGCAGCAGAAAACATGATGATGGGCGCTACCATTCAGCAACAGCTGGAAGTTCACAGGCTAACCACCTCTGGTATAAATTGACCATTTCAAAGTACTGTTTTGGATACTGGGTGACATGGATGCTTTATCTGTCTCATTCACACATAAAAATCACCATCACCTGATATTGTGGCCACTGAAGAATGTGTATGTACGTGTGAGCCAGCCTGATGGAAGGACTTCAGACTGATTGGGGAAGGATTTTCAAGTATTTTAAGTGAAGAATGCTGTCCTCCAGCAATTGCCTCACTCAAAATGAGGAGAAATACACTGTACATCATGTCAAAAGGTACTTTTAAGTGGCTATGAATGCAGTTAACAAGTGATGCAGACGTTGTAAAACTGCCCATTAGTTGTGTGTGTGTGTGTGTGTGTCAGAGTCAGAGAGAGAGAGAGAGTTTTCCCCAAAGACCCAGAAACTAAAAGTCAAAGAAAATTAGTCCAAATAACCCTAACCCCAAATCCTATTACACTTAAGGATCAGTTTGTTGTGGTTTGTTAGTGCTGGGCTGCCCGAGGCCAATAGCTGTACTAATACATCTAAATCACACAGTGTTTTTGTGTTAAGCTTGCATTTTCTATTTAAGCAGCTTTGCTATGTTAACAATTTTGTACCAGATTAGTGACAAGTTGAGCCAATAGAACCAGAGCCGCTTCATTCTCATTACTCTGCTGCGCTCAACCGCTTTATTCTCTCTGCGTGTTTTTCGATATGCGGACTGTAGGCTCCATCTGCACCTTACATTTAAAGCAGATTCAGGGAAGCTGGCAAACAGGACGAGAGCAAAACAATATCCTCCCTACCTGTGATTCCCAACAAACTGGTATACAGAAGCATGCTGCCTTCCTCACCAGAGGTGCACAAACCTAATTGATGTTGGCACTGACTGCTTCATTTCTGCTTTCTTACATCATGCCTATACCCTATAATCTTCTGCAATGGAACCTTCATACCTGCCCTCCCCCTTTGAAGTCATCATTAGTTTCTTTAAAGCAGGGATAGGTTGCCCTATGGTGTTGGGCCACAACTGCTATCATCCATGATCACTAGCCATGCTAGCTGGGGCTGACAGCAAGTGGTGGATTTTGGTAATATGGTGACTTGAACGAGGACAAAATCTGGTGTGCCCCCCTGAAAATATTTCTTATTTTCACAAAAATTCCTTTTGGTACAGCTGCTTTTTTAATGGAGCTTCTCGGTAGGTACCCATATATAGATGGTGGTGATGATGAACCCCCTCAACTTGGCGCCCTGTGCAGGAGAACCACCTGCGCCACCTTTGTGCTGCTGAGGGGAGATGAGGTGCAGCACATCTGGAGGGTCCCAGATTCCACATGTCTGCCATAAAGGGACAGAAATGCAGATATAAAAGCAGAGGAACTACTGTTGCGCAGAAGCATGAGGTTGCCTCTGTAAGGCAGCAATCTAACAACCAATGGAAGGAGTCATCTAGTAGATGCCTGAGCCAATCCACTTTGTTAGCTCGGTTGAATGCAGCTCCAAAATACATAGTTTCCATATTATGTATTTGGCTTCTAATACCATCCAGGAGGTTTTTTGTTGATGCACTGAAATAAATCCAAATTGTGTTACGCTTCCAGAACAGTAAACATCTTATTGTAGTTCAGCCAGTACTCTGGGGCATCTACCAGAGACCATTCTCCCATCATTAACTACCATTTCATACCAGATTTGGGGAAAGGTCGCTTGCTTATTGTTTCTAGCCATAGTTTCAAATATTTTCTTGAGGGAGGAGAGGGTTCATTTCCGAAAACCTTGATCAAGTGACATTGCCCCTCCCATCATCAATTCATAACAAACAAAACACAAAGCGCTGTAACTGGATTTCTTGAATTTGAAATCATGAGTCCAGCCTCTCACTGTTTATGCTACTGGGGACACACAAAGGTTGCTAGGAACTACTTGCGGGCGAAATGTCATTCAATGAACGGTTTGCATGAAATGACATGGAATTGATAGATGTATGCAAGCGGCTGGTAGCAAGCAAAAAGGATTTGTAGAATGAGGCCACAGCCTTTCTTAAAAAACCTGACTGCTTTCACATATATATATATAAAACGAATATTTGATTTCCCCCAAACAAATTAAAATGAAACTTCTTTTAGTACACAAGCATTTTTGCTTTCTCATTTTCATCAATGGAACAACTTTCATCAACAAGTGATGATATTTGGGGCCTGCATTTGTGGTGGGAAACAACATGAACTTTAACAAGGTTCTGATTTTTTCTTTAGGTATCTGGAATAGGACAAAAAAAACCACCATATCAAGCAGCTTTTGGCTTCCCCTTTTCATTTCTCATCCTCAGTGGATCATTGTGCACTAATAGTCACATTTCACAATTCGATTTTTTGTGTACTATTTCCCCCCTCTCTCTTCACTTACCCAATCTGATTATGAATACTAGAAAGACAACATATCTGCAGAAGTATATCCAGGACAAAAAAGCTTCAATTATCTCCTGCAAGTGCTGATTTAGTGCTGTGCTGAAAGCAATATTTTTAGCATGAGGAGACTGAAATTAGAGTCTCGTGTAAAAATAAAAAGTTAACCTTTTCAAACAAAGGTCGCATTCACGTAAATAGTTTATTGTGATATGTACTGAGAACAATGCCACTAGGTTATTGGGTAGAGGACCTAAAAAAAGAAAAATGACGTTGTTTTGCTTACAGATCTAAAGACCACAGTCAACTAGATTCCTGGAACAGGGGGAAAAAACCTTCCCCCTCCTTCATCCTTCAACACATGCAAGTTACCTACAAGTTATTCAGAGACCTGGCAACACCAACCCTGGAGGTACTGGTAATATAGCTACCATGAGCTGTAGCCTTACATCCATGAATTCATCTAACTCCTTTCTAAAGTTGTCTACGTTGGTTGCCATTACTACATCTTGTTGAAGCAAAGTTCTCTGGTTATCTTGTAGGCTATGTAGTTCAACCAGATCTTCAGTGCAGTTTGCAGGTACAGCATACCTGACAGGCGGCTGTCCAGCTTCTGCTTAAATGCCTCCAAGTGAAGGAGAGATCACCACTTCCTGGGGCAGAATGTTTCACTGCTGAACAGCTCTCACTGTCAGGAAGCTTCTCCTAATCATTAGCAGGAAACTGCCTCACCACGAAAGTCTGAAGGTGACATAATAATAAAATAATAATAATAATAATAATAATAATAATAATAATAATAATAATAATAATTTATTATTTATTATTTATACCCAGCCACTCTGGGCGGCTTCCAACCGAATATTAAAAACAATACAGCATAAATAAATAAAAATCTAAAACACAAAGGCATACAATAAACATAATAGAAAGTGCTCTTTACACCAAACAAGCAGTACCCTGCTTCTGCAAGTACAGTACGTACATCACTATGATCATCATTAAAACATTGAACTAACGAAGACCATCAAACCACAATAAACTGGCTGGAAGAAGGCAACAGTTAAGGCAGGTTAATGAAAGAAAAGGTGCTCTGTAATGTACTAGGTATCAACTTCAACTATTCCCTTTAAATATTCCCATTACCATGTCTATCCTTCCAACAGCCCTGTGAAATACATTAGGTGTGAAAAAGTGACGTGTACAAGATTGCCCAATAAACTTAATGGTCATTAAGTTTACAATAAACAACAAAAGAAATCAGAAGAGTCCTGCCAGGTGGGTCCATTTAGTCCAACACCTTGTTTCTCACAGTGGCCAGATATATATTTCTAGGATGCCCAATTCAGAGCAGGAAGATGCACTCCCTCACTCTCTCCTACCTATGCAGGCAACTAGTATTCAGGGGTATACTGTGTCTGAATGTCAAGGTTTCATTATCAATCGCTGCTTATGGCAATTGATAGATCTATCCTCTACATGGCTTGATCACACACTGTGGCACAGTACAACTAATCAGACTAGGCTAGGCAAAAGTAATGATCTTTGAACAGGGATGAAACATATGTTTTTTGTAGAAGCAAATGCAGGACTGAAAGTTCTTGAAGCATTCTTGGAAAGAACAGGGCAACAATATTGGAAAAACAGGGGAAGAATAACAAAAGGAAAACAGAAGTGTATGCAGTAACAGCATTTTTTATTCAGATAGGATATGTCAGAGTACAAAGTTTCAAGATCATTTTGTGCTATAGGTGCCACGTATTAATTAATTATGCCCTTGGGTTATTGGTTATCAGTTGCATTTTATTTTTATTACTGTGATTTTATTCTTTTGGCACTTTTAATTTGTACACTGCCATGAGATGGAGTGTAACAGGCTGCATATAAATACCATTATAATATTTGGGGACAGGAGAATGCATACAAGTTAGAGCTTCTACACTATACAGATAGTATGCCTGTGAAACAAGAGATTAAGAAAAATATACTGACACATTATAGCATTTTATGCATGTGTGATCCTTGCCTTGAACGTTTTTTTAAAATGATAATAAATAAATAAATTTCAGAGGGCAAAAATAAAATTACTGACATTTGCAGCAGGCTGCTCTACAACCTTTATCTATTTATATTTCACCTTTCTGCTTCAAAAGGGGCCTTGAAGGCAGCTTACGAAAGAACAACAAAATCCAGACATAAAAAGCTGAAGCAGTGCACATCACGACAAACCTACATAAAAATTAAAACAGCCAAAGAGAGTAGCATTTAAAACAGACAGACAGGAGAGCTGACACTTATCAGTTATTAAATGCACCAGGAACATAGAAAAAGGTGTAGACCAACCATTAAAAAAAGCGGGGGAGTTACTCTGGGAAGGACATTTCATGAACAAATAGGGCACTGCCAACAACAAAAAAGGCCCCGTTTCTATCTGCACCTAACAATATTCTGAAAGTGAATGTCACTTGGAGCAGGACCTCAAAGGGCCACGCACAGGTGGAAGAAGAAGAGTTTGGATTTGATATCCCACTTTATCACTACCCTAAGGAGTCTCAAAGCGGCTAACATTCTCCTTTCCCTTCCTTCCCCACAACAAACACTCTGTTAGGTGAGTGAGGCTGAGAGACTTCAGAGAAGTGTGACTAGCCCAAGGTCACCCAGCAGCTGCATGTGGAGGAGCGGGGAAGCGAACCCGGTTCCCCAGATTACGAGTCCACTGCTCTTAACCACTACACCACACTGGCTCTCTACACCACGCTGGAAGGATAATCACAACAGAATAGGCAATGGCAAGATTGCCTCTTTTGTTTTAATAGCAACTGCTATTCAACCCAATCTTCAACCCAGATTTGAACCATGGCAGTGGCAAACAGTCCCCACGCCACACTGCCATGGTCACAGTCTAGATCAACCCCCTGACTGCCCTTTACTTTTTTAAGCACACACACAACTACTAATTTTTATGATTATTGATGTATCTGTTTTGAGCTCAAAGAGTGGGCCATGTAGAAGTAGGCAGCCCTTCAGATATTATTTTTAAAGCACCATTAGTCAGGTTCTATTTTTAACTCGAGTGTGCCTAACATTGGATATGGCTCCCTCTTCCCACCCCCCAAAAAGTGGACTGACAAATATAATACCTTCCTCCAAGCTCCAGAGTCTCCTCCAAACACCAACCTGCACCTTCCATCATGATGATTTAAGCCTCCAGAGGATGGCCAGCCACTTACATATTTACATATTGTATTGTAAAACGATTATCTCACCAATCCGCTCAGTATCAGGATTCTGATGGTGGTCAATGTTATAATAGATACAATGAAGAGGACTTCAGCTATTCAGGCCACAGAAACCAAACAGAAAATGAAATGAAGTGGCCTATTAGCATAGCACCAGCAACAGCCCAGCTAAACAAATGTCTTCCTAAAGAATAATGTTTATGCTACGTACAGTATTTGAGCAGATTCAATCAGGGGTCAAATATACCTGTCTAGGCACAGGTCTCCACTTAGGATAGTGTCGCAGCAGAAAATATTGTGTGCCTTACCTCCAAAAGCAGCAGCATTCAAGAGTAGACCCTGTCCTCAATATCTTAAAACAGACGTTGTCAACATGGTGCCCACGAGTGCACATGCAATTGTGCCTTCCCTGCCTCCCAAAGGGGTCTCCTCCTGTTCTCCCACCCCCTTCACTGAAGTTTGGCTTGAAAAACAAATTCTGTTATAGCCAATAGAATAGATTTGTAGCTCATGCTTGATTGTGGGATGTGTGAGGGACCCACAACAGCTTATTCCCGTTTGCAAGTGTGCAGTCCAGCTCTGTCCTGGAACCAGACTATGCAGGTCTTTAAAATACAATAGCAGCTGCCATTTCAAAAACCAGCACTTTGAATTCAGATCAGAAATGAGCTGTTCTCTTTTGTTGCTGCTATAAAGGTAAAGGTAAAGGTACCCCTGCCCATACGGGCCAGTCGTGTCCAACTCTAGGGTTGTGCGCCCATCTCACTTAAGAGGCCGGGGGCCAGCGCTGTCCGGAGACACTTCCAGGTCATGTGGCCAGCGTGATGAAGCTGCTCTGGTGAGCCAGCACCAGCGCAGCACACGGAAACGCCGTTTACCTTCCCGCTATAAAGCGGTACCTATTTATCTACTTGCACTTAGGGGTGCTTTCGAACTGCTAGGTGGGCAGGAGCTGGGACCGAAAGACGGGAGCTCACCCCGCCGCGGGGATTCGAACTGCCGACCATACGATCGGCAAGTCCTAGGCACTGAGGTTTTACCCACAGCGCCACCCGCGTCCCTAGCGCCACCCGCGTCCCTGTTGCTGCTATAGGGTTAAGTGAATATTAGTGGTGGGGGGGAGTTAGTATGTATATATTTATTTTTAACCTTCACATAATCTTTAACATTCTGTTAGGACAACACACTTAAGCACCCCATCTGTACAATTCAGCATTTTGTATTGCTAGAGGAACAATCTGTTACCGAAGTATCCCCCACCCCTTGCAAAACTCCCCCCCCCCATGATAACATGCATCATACTTCCAAATGGAAGAGCACAGGTTTGTGACAGGAGTGTTTACTGAAGCTGTCTTCAGTATGTCAAACAAGCAGCCATATTTTTCTTGAAACGGCATATAAACAAACCTGGCACATATATGTGTTATTTTACATATATACATTTTAAAAAATATCTAAGCCTAGCATGTTCCTTACATCTCTGAGATTTGGTTTTATTTCTGTGATCTCCATGGAGACAAGTTAATCACTTAACCATCTGGTAATCCTTCTCCAAAGTGCATCACAGCTGCTATCTAGCATTTCGTAATCAGGGCTCTCTCTCTCTCTCTCTCATTCATACAGAAAAGGTACACACAGCTGCTAAACCAGCCTTTTCCAGTTAACATTTATAGTTCATATTTCTCACTGTCCTTCTCTATCAAGCTTTTACTGCTGAAGTGTTTTATTTATTAATTTGTATCTTTTTTTATATGCCACCCTTTGCGCAAGCCATAGGAAGGTTTACAACAAAGCAAATAGATTTTTTAAATAAACTAATAATCCATAAAATCAAGTAAAACAATGCAATCCTCTAAAAACATGTAACAATAAATCACTAAATAACTACTGCTAATATAGCAGCAGCAATAAGGTCTCTCCTCCAAGCACCTGTCAGAAAAAGATGTTTATTAGCCACCAAAACCTATAGAAAATTTAAAGCAAGCAGAAAGACAGGGAGCATGCTACACATGTGCATCTGACCTCACCTGTGACTGGAACTTAGGTACTGTTACAAAGCCTGCTGGGCAGTAATCGCACAGCTCAAAGTTGGAGTTAACTCTTTAGTAGCAAAAAATACAATCTCCACAGACTTGGCCGAGTGTCAGGCCTAAAGAGCACAGCAGCTCATTCCCAGTGGCCTTACTCCATGAAAGTCAGTTGCCAAGACTGAAAGTTCCTGCCTCCCCACAACCATCTAAGTCCTTTCCTCTCCAGGGCTTTCCCCAAGCAATCAGAGACTGTGCCTCCATGCAGCCAACCTCTCCTCTGCCCTTTTCATGCCTTTCCTGGTTCTGGGAGACAGAGGGTAGGGGGACTTGTTGAGGCAGAAGGGGGAGACACCTGTAACTCTTCACCAGTCAGACATCTCTGACTCCTGGCCTCCATCCTCCCATGTATCAGCTTCAGTTTCTGATTCTGGACTTCTCTCTGCCACAGATTCTCCCAGCTCACTAAGTCCTGTTACCTCTAAGTTACTAACATCTCCTCTTCCCAGTCTTTTCCCTTTAACCCTTCATCATTCTTCCACCACCATTCCCCAGGCTCTGAGCCTTCTTCCCTTGGTGGTTCCTGAGCTAGTTCCTCCCACCTCCTCTGTGTCCAACCAGTCCATGACAGGTACTTAACTTGAGAGAACTCATATTCATCCATTGTGAGTTGCAAATTACAATCTAGCCCTAATCTAGCCAAAACCTATGCAGGCTTACCCTGTGGTGGTGCAAGTCAATGTTTTGACTGCAATAAATTAAGTGGCATCTGGCAAGTGAGGAAGAGTTACCATCTATGTCCCACTTGCTTCCAAGAACTCCTCAGTCCAACAAACTGCACAGTAAAAAACACTATTCAACAGTGTAAAATTTCATCAGCTCTAAATGGAAAGACTGTCCTTCCACACCAGTGTTTCTTAACCACCACTTCAACCCTTAATTCAACCCTGCAAAATAAAATAATTCCAGAATAATAGACAAGCCTTTCTCCAGCACTTGTACAGAATGATGATCACTGTCTTGGAACAGCAACAAGGTGCCTCTCATATAGTGCAAGGAGATGAGATGAGTCAAGTGTTCAACACAGTAGATCATAGTACTCAGGGCCGGTCCTACCATTAGATATGATGAGGCAGCCTGTCTCAAGCAGGTACCAAAGCTCATCTTTAGCAGAACTTGGGTGCTGGCCAGCAACAAAAAACATTTTAGTCCTTTTCATTCTTATGCAAGGATTTCTTTTTCTCAGCCATAGCCCCTTAAATCCAATTTTGAAAAAAAAGTAAAATGAAATGGCACCAAATTGCCATCAAGAAGCAGTTACTGATTACTGCCTAGCCATTTGTCATTATTTATAGCAGACACGGATGAGGTATTAGTTTCCTATGCATCTTTGCTGCAGCTGTAGGCTTCCAGCACCAGTAGCATCTTTAGTTCTGAATAATAAGGACAGAATTAGGAACAACTGAGAATAAGCTATCCTTAATTATTTCAAATATACAATGTAGTAAAAACCATTACCTTTTGGGTATCTGTGTTTGTGAAGCCAGGTGTGAATCAGTAATTGCCATCCTTTTGCAAAGCATCATCACCAAGAGTAAATTATTGCTTACACAATGCAAGAGACACTGGCCTTATGATGTTAGCCAGGAAACTGTAACATTCATTGGTAAATCTGAAGAAATGCCAGCAGTTGCAGTCTTTTGCATGCATGTATGCATCTTTTTGCATTAAATATAATTGCATGTGTTTTATTAAAAATGTCAGACAAAACATTAAAGTATCAAGCAGTTAAAGCATGATTCATCATGTGATGGCTAACATTTTAACTTATTTATATAGCGCAACCTGATTTGGGCAGTTACCACTCTCATAATATTCAAACTTGACATGGTTACAGTGGTACCTCAGGTTACATACGCTTCAGGTTACATACGCTTCAGGTTACAGACTCCGCTAATCCAGAAATAGTGCTTCAGGTTAAGAACTTTGCTTCAGGATGAGAACAGAAATTGTGCTCCAGCGGCACAGTGGCAGCAGGAGGCCCCATTAGCTAAAGTGGTGCTTCAGGTTAAGAACAGTTTCAGGTTAAGTACGGACCTCCGGAACGAATTAAGTACTTAACCCGAGGTACCACTGTATTTGTTCCAATATAAAATGAACTCAAAAGTCCCTCAAAGGATTTTTTTTGTATTGCTTTCGACTCACTTATCATTGGGTTTAACTACTTGGACATGTAGGCAAGACAGAGGTTGAATTGTGTCTAGGGAACTGGTTTCAGGAAGGCAGGTTATTAAGTAAACAAACCACAACAAAAGTGTAGATCATTACTCCACTGTCATCTAGGTTACTGCTCCTAAAATGCTTGTCATTTTTTATTTTATTTTTAGTGTAACATGGTGGGGAGAGAGTAGCTTACATGCAATGTGACTATCATTATATTCAGTCTCTGAAGCATGAAAATGATTTTTTTAAAACAGAAAAACAGCTTGATTCCTAAAGAACGGCCAATCCCTCTTGCTTTATTGGCCCCTACAACTGTTCATGGAGGGCTGAAAGGGCAAGTGGGAGGATGGGTGTCTCCTCTTCAAATACATTTAGTAATTATGCACAAGAAATAATTCTGGTGTGTTCAATGAGTCATATGCACGACATACAATGAGTATGCCCGAAAGAGCTCAATCAAAGCCTAATTCACCCCAGCAAAAGGCTAATCGGCTTACACAATAGCATCACCTTACAGAAACAAATATTACTGCAAGCTTCACCAAACACTAGTTGGCAGAAAAATCCCAATTTATATTCACATCAGATCTTTTACTTCAAGAAGACTTACATTGCCACAAAAAAAACAAGGTGATGCTTCCTCATCCCACCCCATGGCCTTCATGAACACAGATGATCAAGCTGGATAGCCATAAGAGACACACAAAAACAGACTTGGGTCTTTCATATTTCAGTGGCGCCCAGCATGAGGGCCTTTCGTTCTGCTCAGTTCACTATGTCATAGTTGCGGTGCTCTGCAGCACCCCCTGGGCTTGGCATCCAGTGCAGCAGAACCATTCGCACTGCCCTAAATCCGCCTCTGGGACATGAACTGATAATTACCGTATTTCAGAAATACTGCTTTGTCCACTGTGTTATGCAATAGGATGTGCCTCTGTTATCTGGAACTTTGTGTTTTATCTAATAGCGGGGCGTGTACATATGCTGAACTGTTCATCAAGAGTTGTTTCATGCCATCCTCCTGAACCAAACCTCTACCCCAAGCATAGGCAAACTCGACCCACCAGATGTTTTTGGACTACAACCCCCATGATCCCTAGCTAACAGGAGCAGTGGTCAGGGGTGATGAGAATTGTAGTCCCAAAACAACTGGAGGGCCAAGTTTGCCTATGCCTGCTCTACCCCTCCACCTGAAATCAAATTCCTACTCCTGTAGCAATAATGGTGTTGGCATACAAACAAACCATCAAACAGAAAGCATACATTTGAACTTTGTATACAAGCTGACAGAATTTTCCCATAGGAGTGGTAGGGGGAAACGTTTAAGCAGATGTGCACTGGAAATAGGAAAACAACTGAATGCTATAAAGGAAAAACAACTGAATGCTATAAAGGAAGGACTGAGAAACTCTGAGAAACATGAGTATCCAACTCTGTGAAAACCAAAACACACATTGTAAGGTAAACATAGAATTGTAGAGTTAGAAGGGACCCAAAGTCCAAACAAACTGCAATGCAGGAACATTCTGATTTGGATCGTAACTTTCCTTTCTTCTGCAGTTCCCTGAACACTGGCTCTTGGGGATTGGAGGGCCTTTTGGAAACTACAGAGAGAGGGTGATAGGCAGAAATACAACCCACCCACCCCCTTTAGTAATTTAAGTCACTCTTGTCAGTCTTCTGTTGTAAGCATCCAAAATCAGCCAATGATCCAATAAAAACTATAGGTAAAGGTAAAGGGACCCCTGACCATTAGGTCCAGTCGTGACCGACTCTGGGGTTGCGGCGCTCATCTCGCTTTATTGGCTGAGGGACCCGGCGTACAGCTTCCGGGTCATGTGGCCAGCATGACTAAGCCACTTCTGGTGAACCAGAGCAGCGCACGGAAACGCAGTTTACCTTCCCGCCAGAGTGGTACCTATTTATCTACTTGCACTTTGACGTGCTTTTGAACTGCTAGGTTGGCAGAAGCTGGGACTGAACAATGGGAGCTCACCCCATCGCGGGGATTCGAACCGCCAATCTTCTGATCGGCAAGTCCTATGCTCTGTGGTTTAACCCACAGTGCCACCTGCGTCCCTTAATAAAAACTATACCAAGTGAAAAAAATGAGAATTGCATAACAAAGATATATTTTGTTGAAATTTTGGAGAGCCATTATCAATGTTAAGATATATCTGCAGCTGCTGCAGGATGAAAACACCTCTCAAAATGTGTTTTAAGGTTACACATTTCTCTAAAATGTTTGCTTTGTTTCTGAATCAGAATAAGATGTGCTCTGCCTACAACAGGAAGCAATGGCTCATTTCGAAGTTGGACAGTCCTGTGATAGACATTATTTACTTGGACTTTCAAAAGGCTTTTGACAAAGTTCCTCACCAAAGAATTCTGTGTAAGCTTAGCAGTTATGGGATAAAAACAGTAATTTGTTAAAGAACAGGAAGCAGGAAGCAGGAATGAATGGACATTTTTGCAATAGCTGGGCTGTAAACAGTGGGTGGGTAATGGGACCAATGCCTTTTGACTTCCCAGTGTTAGAATTATTTCTTTCGGGGAGTGACCTCCCAAACACCAGTGCCTCTACAAGCAAACCTTGCAAAAGGCACAGACTTTACATCTCATCAACCAGCAGTGCAACATTTATGCAGGTAAAACGAATTATGCTGTGTATAATAATAATAATAATAATAATAATAATTTATTATTTATACCCCGCCCATCTGGCTGGGCTTCCCCAGCCACTCTGGGCGGCTTCCAAAAGAATATTAAAATACATCAAACATTAAAAGCTTCCCTAAACAGGGCTGCCTTCAGATGTCTTCTAAAAGCCTGGTAGTTGTTGTTCTCTTTGACATCTGGTGGGAGGGTGTTCCACAGGGAAGGCGCCACTATAGGATAAAGTAGTGCCTTGGGCTGCCAGAACTTTGTTTAATTGTGTAGATGGTTTTCAAAAAAGGTTCTGTGTGTGCATGGTAAGTGGTCATTTCTCCCCATGCCTTCGCATAATGGATATCAGGTTTGAAAGAACACATTTGATAGAACAGTACAGAATCAGATTTCAAACGCTTCACTGAAGTTTTCCCCCTTTAATTGTTTCATTATATAGTGAAGAAACAAAAGTGGGTGAATCAATATGCATAATTATAACATCTAAATGCTGAAAAAATTAGTCAACGGACTCTTATTTCTCTCAGGAGGGAGGATTAATCTTCCTTTCCCCTATTTCAAAAGTCTTCCAGCAGGGAAGGGTGTGTGTGTGTGTGGAATGAAGAGCTTATCACCTAGGAAACATATGGTCTTAATCGCACAGGTCTGGCACACTCTTGGATTTTCAGTCAGCAAGAGGCTCTTATTTAACTGGTCTCTTCAGAAGTACAAAAATAGGTGATTTAACTTATTTTAACTATTTCTTTTTTTGGCAACTGAAGTGGAAAACACACACACACACACACACACACACACACAAATGTCCTTCGATGAAAACAGGCAGTCAGTGCAGCTGATGGCTTAGGGAAGAGATAAGGAGATACAAAGCTTATTTTGTACCTTGTGCCTCGGTACATGTTTCACAAGTGTCCTCCCATTGTGAGGAGTTGGGCTTTCTGCAGTTCTGAATAGACTTCCAGCCTTATTTGTTTCTGTTGTTCAATTTAGGAATACTAAGGGCCATGTTTCCTGCCAAACTAGCAGTTCGAAAGCACGTCAAAGTGCAAGTAGATAAATAGGTACTGCTCCGGAGGGAAGGAAAACGACATTTCCATGTGCTGCTCTGGTTTCGCCAGAAGCGGTTAGTCATGCTGGCCACATGACCCGGAAAAACTGTCTGTGGACAAACATCGGCTCCCTCGGCCAGTAAAGCGAAATGAGCACCGCAACCCCAGAGTCGTTCACGATTGGACTTAACTGTCAGGGGTCCTTTACCTTTTTAAGGGCCATGTTTAAGGTTTTTCAAGGTGCAACTTTTATGTTGGAGGGTTAAACTTCAGCTTGACCCTCTCCTGTTGAAATCTGTGAGAGTTAAGAAGTAGTGATGATTGTTGGGATTGTGTGTAAGGAGACCAACGAGATGGCTCCCATAGGCAACAATACACCTGACAGTACCAGTATTTTGCCCAGGACAGTTCTTAGTAGCTATCCCCTCAAAAATGCACAGTGTGCAAGAGGCTATCTGCTGTTTCAGCTCAATTCCCATCTGCACTAGTTCAGCCTCTCCTGCACTGAACATACCAACTCCAGCCATGATAGAAAAATCAGTGCCCTAACTGTACATGAAGCAAGTCTGGACCAATGATGAAGAAGGTTATACTGAATACTGAAAGTAAAACACAGAATAGAATGAGGCTTTGAAATAATTGGGTTATGTAAGGACATAAGAGGAGCCCTGCTGGATCAGACTAAAGACTCATCTAGTCCTGTTTCTCAGTGGATGGTGGGATGCTGATGGAAAGCCTGCAAGCAACGCACGTTCAACAATATTCTCCCTACTTTGTGATTCCCAGAGACTGGTATTCACGAGCAAGCTGCCTTCAAGAGTGGAGGTGGAAGCTAACTATTTCGGCTAGTAGCCCTTGATAGCTACTAGCCACTGAACTTGTCCAATCCCCCTTTAGTTGGAATCTCCTTTCTTGTAACTTGAAGCCATTGATTCAAGTCCTGCCTTCTGGAGAAGAGAAAACAAGCTTGTTCCATCTTCCATGTGACAACCCTTGAGATATTTGAAGGTGACTATCATATCCTCTCTCAGTCTCCTCTTTTCCAGCCTAAACATAGCCAGATCCTTTTCCTTGAGAAGGTGTGCTCTCTCTTCGTAGGGTACAAGAGGCACTAGAATTCCCCAGGAAAAGAAACTTAAGTTGAGTTTAAAAGCTTGAATGATCTGACAACTCCACCAACTCTCCCACAGAGATTCAGAAAGCAATATAGCGAGGGACCTCTGGGGAAAGCTACTGAAATGGGTTACTGCAGCTCATTTTAAAACTTTAAAATAAACTGAACAGGCAAATCTTACTAAGCTGTTAAAAGGGGGTGTGTGAAAGAATGCCTTAATACCTAGAGTGAAAGAATAATGAAGAAAGTAGGACTAATGTATCTCCCACAGGAGCAGTGATTCTCAAAAGGGCTCTGTAAACTCTTGATGTAATGAGACTCTTATCAGGTAAAAAAAGGGCCGAGTGAGAACTATTTCTCTTTTTAAAAATATTCCAGAAAGGAGCAACTGGATAAAGAGTACTGTACTTTGAAAGAGGCCAAGAAATTCAGAATCTAACTGCACCTGACTACAGCAAGCTTTCACCTCTTCCAGTCATGTCTAAAGCAGGTGTGAGGACGAAACACAAAGTGGCTGGTGGTGGCAAAACCAGGGTGGTATAGTGGTTAGAGGGGCCTGGGAGATCAGGGTTTAATTTCCCCCCCCCCCAGCCATGAAGCCCACTGAATGACTGCTGGCCAGGTACTGTCTCTCAGCCTAAGGTTACCGTGGGGATAAAATAGTGAGGGTGAGAAATGCATACAGAACCTTGAGCTCCTTGGAGCAAAAGTGTGATATAATTGTGTTAGCAGAGGGAGTGAAGATAATGACAATAACAACTGCAATGACTGAAATTTCCCCTGAAGGGCTTTAAAGAACCCTTGTTCCTCCTTCACGTAGTTGTGATGACAGGGAGAACCATGAATGCCACCTTCAGCTCCATGTATAAACACAGGTCACAGTAAACTAATAATGAAGTGCCTTTCCCTGCATACTGCCCTTGCTGTTGCAGTGAGTTTTGATGTCCTTTTCCCAGCCTGTAATATTTCAACTGAGTCAGGGTATCCTGGGCTGCAGTGAGTTGGGGAGAAATGGTGACAGCTGGGGGAGCGGGAAAGGTTTGTGCTTCATTTGCAGATGCAGGTCTCTCTTTATAGTGAGCTATCAATTTATATACGAAAAATTCATTCATAGTGTGTGGATGGGGGTCTACACACTAGATCTCTGGGTGGTTTGCAGTAGATCACCAAGGATTTCTGTCTCCTGGTTATTTAATAATAGCAAGAACTCTCCCCATCCCCAGTTAGGTTGTGCAATGAAGAAAGTGGGGTTGGGTGGGAACCAGAAACAGTTTTTTGTGTGGAAGGATTGTTTCAGTTCTTGTATTGGGTGGTGGGGCAGAGATTCCTGGACTGAGATGCTATCAAAGGTGCACTATTTCTTAATTCTAAGTATGGGCCTCCAATCAAAATCTCTATTTTGCACTTGGCTCCAGCTGTGGTTCAATTGCAGTGGGGTTGGTTGGGGGAAGGACCATCCATAGTGTATACCACCAACAGATTCAGTCTGCATGAAAAATATATATCTGCAGGTTTGTGCAGATGGGAAATCATTCTAGACAGTGGCGTAGCTAGCTGCTCAGCTGCCGGGAGCAGTGCGCGCATCCTGCAGCCAGGGTGGGGTGAGCTGTCCATGGGGGCGGGGTGTGCTGCATGGAGCCTTTTTGCTGCCTCCCCTTCAGCTGTAGGGCGGCTGAGGGAGAGCGGAGGTCAGACTCAAGTCCCCCGCTGCTGTTTCAGGGAGCGCAGAGCCTGCAGGCGCCCAAGCCACCGCGTCACTCCCAGGAGAGACACGTGGCTCAGGCACGCTGCAGGCCCTGCAGTAAGGCCTCCTCCCACACATCCTCTGCCACTTGCATCTTCACTAGAAGGGGGAGGCCCTGTGGCCCCTGCAGATGTTATCGGACTCCAACTCCCATTGGACATACTGCCTTGGGCTGACGGGAGTTGGAATCCAATAGCATTTGGAGGGCCACATATGCGGAGAATCATTTGCACATACGGCACCCAACAGAATGTTCCTATTTTCATGTGGAGTGTTGGAAGGTAAGCTAATGCACCTAGATCAGAATTCATTTCCACATCTGTTAGCATCAGCGAAGGAAGGGGTGAAGAATTTTAGGACTCATTGAACCCTCCCCCAGACCACACTCCTCACTGGCCCTGGTTTGCACACTGGGTGCTTTTGCTAGAAAATCACAACAACTTCCTTACATTAATTTCCTGAATATTGTGCTCTACATTTTGTTATGCATCTGCTGCATGTTCGACGCTTGGACATGCATTACCAGGTTTTCATTTCGCTTTCCTGTGCCCCCCTCACCTTCCTTTCCTTTAACAACCCCTCCTTGTTTTGTTGCTGCTGTACTCTTATAAGTTTGCACTGTACCGCATAGTTTGTACTGAATTTAGAAAAGTGTAAAAATTTCAACTTTTAAAAAAGAAGAAGATTATGGATTCGCTTCATCTGCAGAAATGCATATTAGTGCTGCAGTTAATACTTAGCAAGTAAAGAAGCGGATTTGGGAAGGACAGAAAACACCGAAAGAAGATTCTTTTGAAATGTAGATGCACAGTGAAGCACTGCTTTAAACCCTTCTCTTAGGTAAACAGGATCTCAAATAATTTTCTTTTGGAAATTTAGAAGGACATTTCTTCCACTTCCCCTCTCCTCCCCTCCCACCTTCTCTGTACTTTAAGTCTACAATCATGTACTTCAAACTCAGTGTTCTACAGAATTGCCTGCTACATCAGGTATTTCTTCTGCAATAAACATCAGACTGACAGGCCAACAGTTCCACTAGTCTGCAGAGCTGGCCATTTGCTATGCGCAGAACTTCAGGTAATACTTATTTTTATTGAGGGGAAAAGTTGAATACAATTAAACATGGGCATGACAGATTTTTCAGACGTTGCAACACAATTCCACAGTTGGTACTGCATGCCTAATTCAGCAAGCCTAGAGAAAGGGGGGGGGCGGTCCTCTCTACGACACCAAAATGGACGTTTTGTTGCAAAACACTTTGTGACCATTTGTACCTGGACTAAAAGAGAAAACCTGAAAAGATACAGGCTGAAGATGGCGAATGTTTGACATTCCCATGAAATCCTTCGTCTTGTATAAAATCTTTTGAAAGGCAGGGAATGAGCAGCACAAAAAAGGTTAGAAAATACATTGCATGCTAATCTTTATATTAATACATTGTTCTAATTAGGAGAAACCCAGCCAGATGGATGGGGTATGAGTAATATCATGATCATGGTCATGATCTTCATCATCATCTCCGCCCTTGCAACAACTCTGAAGAACATACTGTTTGTATTTTAGAATCCCTAGAATGGTAGATCTTTAGGCCAGATTTCTCATATCCAAATGCAAATTTCTGTTTCTTATGCTTTGCCTGCTGAACGCTTGGTTACTGGATTCAAATCGTAACAACTAATAAATCATAGCTCATTGGCAGAGCTCTTAACACAGACCTGTAGCAAAATTTCCCATAGACCAAAAGAAGGGAAGGGATTTGGAGGTTCTAATGTACTTAGAGGATGTGCACAGTTAATTCATGGTGCTGGAAAACAACAAAACATGGAACTCCATGGTGCTCATCCATAAAAGCTGTGGAGTTCACCGTATTATTTCAATATCTTAAATATATTTTTGATTTTTTTGTCCTTCCTCAAATAATCACTGTGAGTCCCCACAGTGAGAAGTAGCAGGGAGATGATAGATAGATGATAGTAGATAGATAGATAGATAGATAGATAGATAGATAGATAGATAATATATTGGCCTATCAATTGAGACATATAAACTGACACAGTGGCATGCCCTACTTCAAGATACTGAACATGGGCAAACCAAGGTTTGGCCTTGTTTGTAGCATATATTGTTGTCCCCCCATCACTGACCCTGGGATCTGGGAAGAACAATAAGAGCAAACTTTACATGCATTTGTGAACCCCTTATATTATAACACTTCATGAGATTTACAGGCAACATTCCCCTTCAACAACTCTCTCATGAGACTTTCAAATTGGCAATTTCATAGAATCATAGAACTGCTGAGTTGGAAGTGACTCTGAGGGTCATCTAGTCTAACCCCCTACAGTGCAGGAATGTCAACTAGATCATACATGACAGGGTGGCCAATTTGTGTGTGAGCAGGGAGGAGCTTTTGAAAAGTAACCTCTGAAAAAGAAATTGTCATATGCCCCCTCAAGATCCCAGGTCCAATTCAAAGCGCTGGTTTTGACCTGTAAAGCCTTAAAAGTCTAAGGACTGCAATACCTCAAGGACCTACCCAGACCCTGAGATCATCCTCTGAGGCCCTTCTTCATGCGCCCCCTCCACAAGAGGTCTAGAGGGTGGCAACACGAGAATGGGCCTTCTCTGCAGTGGCTTCCCGATCGTGGAATGCTCTCCCTAGGGAGGCTTGTCTAGCGCCTTCATTACATGCCTTTAGGTACCAGGCAAAAAACGTTCCTCTTCAACCAGGCCTTGGGCTGATTAACATCCAATGCCCTTTTAAATGTGTTGGGGAGGGGGAATTATTGGTTGGTTGTTATTCTTGTTTTTACTATTTATTTTGTGGTTTTTATACAGTGGTACCTCAGATTACATATGCTTCAGGTTACAGACTCCGCTAACCCAGAAATAGTACCTCGGGTTAAGAACTTTGCTTCAGGATGAGAACAGAAATCGTGTGGCGGTGGCGCGGCAGCAGCAGGAGGCCCCATTAGCTAAAGTGGTGCTTCAGGTTAAGAACAGTTTCAGGTTGAGAACGGTCCTCGGGAAGGAATTAAGTTCTTAACCCGAGGTACCACTGTATTGCAATTTTTTGTTGTGAACTGCCCTGGGATCTGCAGATGAAGGGCAGTATACAAATTTAATAAAAATAATAAAATATATACAGTGCAGCCCTATGCCTGTTTACTCAAAATGAAGTCCCATTTTGTTCAACAGGACTTACTGCCAGGCACGTTTGAATATATTTGCAGCTTTAGGTGCTTCAGCCAGGTTGGGTCCATGAGACACACTTGAGTCAAAACAAGTATAAAAGTGATAACAGGAGAGAAGTACCAAAAAGTTTCAAGCTGACAGAAATATGCAGACACTTTGCCTTTCCTCTCAGTTGCTTTTGAGCTGGATGTGTAGACAACTGCTAGCAATGTCATAATCAGGGAATAGCTTTATGTACATTCCCTTGATGAACTTTGAATCTGCAAATTCTAAAGGAATAGCTGTGCTCCATCCATTGCTACAAAAAAAAAAATGTAACAAAGAATATTCTGGCATTTTAAGTTTCACAAATGCATTGTGGCATAACTTTGGCAGGCTAAAGCCCATGCAAGGTCACATTCTAATGTTGTTAGTCTTCAGGGTGACACAGGACTCGTGTCATTTTTTAAAATTCGTGGGCGCCCTCCAACTTCTCCCACTACAGCATTCTCTTAGTGTGACATAACTCTGCACCCAGTAATGCCAAACAGATCCAAAAGGAAACCTAAAAGGAGATTTTTATTTACTTCTTTGGTCTAGGAAGCCTTTGTATATCCTGAAGCTTCAGCATATGTCCTACATTTAATATAGTTAAGCATGATCTGCATCAACTTCATCTTAATATTGAAAGGGTTGCAGACAATAGGATAAGCCAGGCACAGCAGGGAGTCTCTGCACAGAAATATCTAAATATTTTCTCATTTCTTCCCTCAAACATTCTGCCTGAGGAAGATCATCTGGGTCACTGAAAACCTTATACTGTATATATTTTCAACAGTAATTTGTTCAGATAAGAGTCTCATGTGCCTCTCTGTCGACTTCTTCTATGGGATCAACACAACTCTATGGACTTTGACCAGGAAAAGTTTTTACTGGTTTTATCTGCATTTTTATTTTATTTTTTTAAAAAACTCTTTTAAAGACACCCAAGTTTGTGTCCATCTAACCACCTTGTAATAGTGAATTTCCTAAGTTAATTATATGCAATGTGAAGAAGTACTGAAATGTGAAAAAGCAAGCATATATTCTCAGGCTTTAAACGATGGCAATGTCTATTGGTGAAACAACACAAAGGTAAAAAGATTCAGAGCAGCAGCACCTGATGACTCATCGGCAGTGGTACCCATTCTCCCTTCACGTTTGTTACAGTACACAATATATAAATGCAACGGGTTAGAGACTCAGGTAAGGGCAGCAAATGTTTGTTTACAGCTCTCACCAAGAGACACAGCTGTAAGCCTTCAAAATAAATTGTAGGTTCCACAATGCAGCCCTCTAATAATGGAAAGAGGCAGAGTCTACAGAACAGGAAGCAAGGTCACCTGTTGAGCAAATGTGGGCATTTACCTACATAATTGCAGAAATTAGGGAAATTGAGGCACAGTCCAGTAATCTGCTGGTCAGAACCGTTTCCCAGTTATAGTTTCGTTTGATAATTTTTTAAATATTCAAATATTATATCTGGCAGCATTCAAAACTCCCATTGTTCGAGGTGTGTTTTGCGACAAGGAATTTCATTAGTGGGAGCAGTTTCGCCTAAGATTTCAGATTAAAACTACAGAGTGGAAGGAAAGGAGGACCATTTTCTGCCTCTCCGCTTCCATCCACTGAAGACTGGAGCAGAGACCCTCTTAAGAATATTAGGGGGGCGGGCAGGGGAAGCATGGCTTTGTGTTTGCAGTCTTCAGATGAGGACTAGACCATATGAAAAATGAACGTAAGATTTTAGCTGCAGTTCATTCATTTTCAGCTTTGTATCTTCTTATTAAAAAGCATGCCTAAACAAAGCAAAAACAAATTAAGCTGATGACAGAACCCCACACCAGCAGATCAAAAAGTTAGGTTAAGCTGGTACTTTCTTATTTTGCATGCTACTATAACTGCAGAGATGTGTGAAAGTACATTGGGACAACAGACAGAAGAGTGGGTTTTGTTATAGCCTGGATGCAGCATAAAGCCTATGTGCCTTATAGGACCTATTGAAAACAGAATTGCTGGAGGGCGGGGGGCGGGGTCAGGAACAGAATGTTAAGTAAAAGCATCATATCCTCTCTTTGCTTATTAAGGTTTCCAAACAGGTACTGCTGTCAAATAAGCACTCAAGGAAAGATAGATTTGTAAGCAGCTTCATTTTATGACAAGACATGAAGGTATTTTACAGCAGTGCAGAGCACCTTATGTACTCTTTGGGCTTACTCAAACATAAACACATACAAACTGAACAAAAGCAGAAGACATTGAGGCTTAGCCACTCCAAGTCAGCATCAGGTGGAAGGGAAATAAGATTGTTCCGTTCTATTGAAAAGGTGCATTAAATATACCATAGCAAACACTATAGCTGCTGCTGGTATAGCATTTATACCCCACCCTTCTAAAAAATGGCTCTCAGAGCAGCTTACAAAACCACTAAGAATATACATGAACTACTCAAACTCAATTCCCAATAGGGTAGGGTAATCCATCCCATCAGGGATCGCATAGTAAACAGGGTGTCACATTCACATTCCTGACACTGTTTCACAAAAAAGAATGTAGATTAACACAATCATATTTGGCTACAAAATATCAAAGTAATATCAAATATCAAAGTAAGTCTGATTTAACAAATATACTAATATTCTACAAAGAAGGCTGGGAGGAATCATCAAAATCATCATCATCATATTTTGACACTGCAAACATCTTTGTAAAAACAGTAAGTGCTGCATTTAATCAATTTATTAAAATAGTTATATCCTGCCTTTACATACATACATACATATATACATATACATACATACATACATACACACACACACACACACACACACCAAAGTGGAAAATGGTATTCAAGTTAAAAAACAATAGAAGCAGTCCCCATAGACCCTCTAGAAATAGCCATGTACTGGCAATACAGTGAAATAAAAACATAGATGAAATAGATGTTGATGAAGGGATACAGCTAAGAAGCTCATGCCTCTAAGTGCCAACCTGCTAAACTCACTGGTGATGCAGAGGCACAAGGAATTCTGATGTTGACCTGCATCTACAAGACTGCATACATGTGATGAGATGGTCCTTTAGATATCTAATAAATTAAATAATTTAGGATTCAGCTAGCCCCCCCCCCCGAATTGGTCTGAAAACAAATATGTACTCAATGAAAACAAAACAGGCCTAGACCTCTGTCTGTCCCACCCAAATGTTGAGTCACTCTCAGAGTGCCACTCTGGACCAGCTAAAGTTTCTGAACATGCTTTTCCCCATTCAGTACATACTCAGCCCTAGATGTGATACATTTAATTGCAGAATACAACAAAAATATAGCCCTGAATCTTCTCCAACCAATTTTGTTTTCGTTGTCTGGAATGTTTGCTCTTTCCCACTTACATTGACCCAAACAGAGCATTTGTGTTCCTAGAGTATTGTTTTGCCCTCATTCTCCCATTACTTATGCTGATGTATGTTGAAAATTGAGGCTTATCAGCTTTGATTATCTGAAGACTGCCATGGTAAGGCTTGAAAATAAGTTCCAGCTACAGATGGAGAGATAAATACAGTGCACTAGCATTATCTGTACATTAAAGAGTTTTGCAATTTCTGCCTCAAGATAAAGTGAAATGCCTGTTAAGGAGGGTGAGAGGAACAGAAAGAACAGAACGAAAGCAACACTGAAAAGGAAAGATGTTTTCTCCAGATGAAAGGAAACCAAGATTGATCCACTAACTGCCCTCTGTCTGTTTTGTGTTTGTTTAATGTTTTCTACCAATACAGCAATTCAAAACAGAATCTGCATGCCAGTCAGGTTTTGCTCGAGCGGGGAAATAAACTATTTAAAAATTAGTAAAACTGATATTTCAAGGCTTAGGAAGAAAGAGTAACTTCTAAAGAAAACAACGCATTTCTAAGGCTCCCAGCTGATGCACACTTATTTCCAAGTAAAAGTTCACGGGGTTGTACTGTAAATAAAAGTTTTTTAAAAAGCAACAAAACTCCACTTTACCAAATGAAATTCACAATCTCTGAGTATATCCTTTTACAAGCAAAAAACTCAACTCAAACTGAAGGAATAATACCAATAGCTACTGAAAAAAACATGTTTACCCCAAATCATACGTCTCTTCCTAATCCTGGTGCCAATGCCTTTATTATTAGTCAGGGCAATTGTGTAAATCAGCATGAATAATCTATGACATAAGGAGGTGGAAGGTCTCACACTTTGCTTCAGAAATGGGGTGTGTGTCTCATTGTCCTGCTACCAACTTTTGCCACACCTGTGTAGCTTGCTTGTCTACTACACTTACTTTGCACACAAGTGAATTCTGTGTGTCTTTGGCTTATAGCAGCTTTGGGGCAAGTTCATGCACCATGATAAAAAGCCACACCACAAGCACAGACTTGAACACCACCCGGCTGAGTCACATTTCTTTTTTGAAATTTTGGTCCCACTGTCCACCAGAGATTCATGTGATGGGAAAATAATGTCATATGGTGTACTCTGTTTACACAGCCAGGACCCATTCAAAATATTTGTCTTATGCATATTTTGAACTTATTTATTTATTAATCTTTAAAACTTTTTTTTAAAGAACCCTTTGAAGTGGCTTACATAAACAGTGCAATATACAAACAATAGAAACCAAATTCACAAAACAACTCATATCTCTCCCCAAGCAGCCTCAAAAGCCGCAACTGAATGCACAGAAAAGGAAACAACCCTAATATAACAAGGAGAGAAATGTCCTTCAGTTGAACTCCATTCTAAACAGCTACATTTTAACCAAATGCTGAAAATCATAGAATCACAGAACCATAAAGCTGGAAGGGACCACAAGGATCATCTAGTCTAGCGCCCTGTAACGCAGGAATCTTTTGCCCAATGTGGGGCTCAAATGCACAACCCTGAGATTAAGAGTCTCATCTCAACCAGAAAGGTGTTCCATAGGATAGGTGTTGCCACCCCAAGAACACACCAAAACCCTGTTCCTTGTTGCCATCCAGTAGGTCTCAGACAGCTAAGGAGAGCAAGTCAGGGCCTCAAATGATAAATAGAGCAAATGGAAGAAGGAAGTCCTTATGGTTCCCATGTCAGGGAAGAGCCAGAACGCTGCTTCGTCAGTAGCAGGGGAGGGTTCTGAGCAGGAACTGTCAGAAGTGGAAGACAGGGAAATGAGGCGGGAAGCAAAACAGGGGGCAGAGAGTAGTCAGGCGGAGCAGGGGGGCAGAGATGGTGAAGAGCCCTATAACCCACCAACGCCGGGAGAAGGAAGTTCAGACTCAGAAAGGGGGGGAGCATTCACATCAGCACAGGCAAGGAGAGAAATGAAGCGTAAAGATCATAGACGTCTTGTGAGATTTCCACGCCTACTTTGTTGGCGCCGGAATTGAAAGAAGCCACTCCCTGAATCTGACTCGATAGGTTCGGATGCATGATTTTGAACTGTAGCTGTTCTTTTGTATATATGTAATAAAGACTGTAAATATCACGCTGAGTGTACTGGAGTGTTACTGCGAAGAGGGAACATCACCTTGGTATTTAGGCACTTAAAGGTAAAAGCTAGGATCTTGAATTGAGTCTGGAAACAAGCTGGCACACAGAGAAGATCAAAGAAAATGGAATAATATGTTATGCTCACCTCATTCCAGTCAAGACCCTGGCAATAGCATTTTACACTAATGGCAGGTGCTTTTAAATCTTTTTCAAGGGAAGCCCTATCTAGAACGCATTACAGTAATCTAACCTAGAGGTACCTTGGGCATGAGTGAGTATGGCAAGGTCCTTTCATCAGGTAAGACTGTAGGTGATGTACCAGTTGAAGTCATGAAAAGATGCTCCTCAAAACCTGCACATTCAGCAGCAACACCATGTCAAGGAGCACCTCCAAACTATAGGCTTGGACTTTTAGAAGGAATGCAACTACATTCAAGGCAGGCTGCACTCCTAAACCTGAACTGGGTGGCCCATCCACCCCAAGTACTTCTGTCTTTTCTGAATTGAGTTTTAGCTTGTTATACCCCAGCAGTAGTCTAGCATTTCCATTTTCTCCCTAGGAGCGTATGTGTAAAAAAAAGATAGAGCTGGATATCATCAGCATATTGATGATGCCACCCCCTAAATCTTCTGCTGCCTTCTTCCAGTGATACGCTATAGATGTAAAACAGTATAGGAGACAAGATGGAACCACACAGAATCCTGTAGGCCACTGGGTGTCCTCGTGGTCAGAAATAAATGGTAGCAGTTCCATACCACAATCCTAATACCCATCCCCATAAGGTTACCCAGAAGAACCATGGCCACTGTTGTCAAATGCCACTGATAAGTTGAAAAGAAGAACCAAGAGGGTCACACTCACCAACAATCTCCCTTTCAAGTCATCCAGCGGGTCAACAAAGTCAGTTTCAGTCCCCAAACTAGTCCAAAGGCCAGATGAGAAAGAATCTCATCAACTCCATCCAATCAATTCCATCCAAGAATCTCTGGAGCTGTGCCACCACCACCCACACACTCCCCTTGCTCCCCCCAACCCAAAATGTGTTGGATCAGGTGATAGCTGTTTAACTCAGAAGAATTCAGTGATTCCCCCCACTCTACAGAGCTGCTGTAATGAAACAAAGAGGTGCCGGAACTCAGAGACTCTCTCTGGCCAGACTGATTTCAATTAAGTCCCTCATCACATGGGGGAATTCCACTGCACAACACTGAACAGATGCGATGGTGATAGAAAAGAGTAACTTCTTTGCCACCATCATAGAATAAACAGGAAAATGGCCTTTAAGATGCGCTCGGTTGAGTTTGCTGTGAGTCTTCTTCCACTGTTGCCCTAGTTGCCTTTCTACTTGCAAGATTAGCCCCAGTATTGTAACCTGGTAAAGCACACAACCTTATGAATTCCATCTGATAGAAAAGGACACTTCGAAGTGATTGCACTGACCATTCATAAATTAAGTAATCTATCAAGAGTCATCCTCCCTTTCCATGTAAATGTTACCACTTGTGTGGTTATTCCCATGACAATCCAGGTTGAGTGGTCTCCGAGTTGGGTCAGTCTTATCCAGGGCCCCTGAATAGGCTGCTTGGGGCAGCTGGGTGCAGCCGTGGATGTAAAGGGAGGAAAGAGATAGAACTTCCTGAACCACAAGAACAGAGTCTGTGAATAATGCTCCTCTTACTTGTTGCTGCTGTTGTTTTATTACCTGTCATTCATATGAAAGTGCCAGGGAGGGTTACAACAGTTAAAACACAATGCTATAAAAAGCTTAACACAATTTATTGAAATAGTCAAACTCAAACCATCATGACACCACTCCGGTCACCAAAGAATGAATATTCAAACATTATGAATATGTGAGATCACTTCAGTGTTTACACCTTGCTGCTGGCAGCGAGATACACTGTCTGCAGCACAGTAACTCAAGGGTAGCCATCCTAGCTACTTCCAGATATTTGATGGACTCCAACTCCCATCAGCTTCAGCAGTATGGCCAATGGTCAGGGATGATGGGAGTTGGAGTCCAACAAACATCAGGAAAGCACCATGTGGGCTTCCCCTTGTAGTAACGGAATTGTTTTGAGATGCGGGCCTTCTTGAGACACTGCAGGAAACATAGTACTGTAGCTCAACATACTACTGAAAAGATGTCAAAACTGAGAACTTTATTAGACACTCCAGTATCAAGTCTCCTCGCATGAAAAACAGTGAACAAACACTTCAAATCTTTGCATGGTAGCATCAGCCAAGAACACACCACTATTAGTAAGAGTAGTTAAAAACAGATTGATTCCATTGCAATCAGCACTTTATTTATTTTAAGAGGGAGAGAAACTGGTCATACTGCATGCCATTAAACACTCGAAAGGAAACAGCTGTAAATCTGGCAATTAAGGGGGCATAATTGGACTGTTCTGAGCATATGTGTCAATGGATGCAAACTGGTGTAGAATTTGCCACAACAAAAACAAAATGAGCAGAAGGTTGCTGTTTCCTATTTTAAGTTTTAAATGACAACTCATATGGAGCATTAAGTGCAAGAAAAGGAGATGTGAGATTTTAAACCTATTTTGTGGCAAGGATGATTGTGTGACCCTAAGTGTTTCCTTTTTTTAGTTCCACTATGTTTAGAGGAATACACACACTGGCCAGTGTGTTTAGGTTTGCTGCAAAAGTGATAAAGAGTCCTATGGAACTTTAAAGATGCACAAATTTATTTATTTATTTATTTATTTACAAATTTATTATAGCATAAGCTTTCATGGATTACAGTCCAGTTTATCAGATGCATGAAGCGTTATCCCGTGTTGGTTGGTATATATTCAGGTATACAATATGTATACCTGCAACTCATAGCACTTCCTGCATTTTATGGGGTAAACTTTGATCCACAAAAGGCATAAGATATTTGTTAGCCTTTAAGAGGCCAGAATGGAATCAACATCAATGGAAGAGATCTAAATTGTCTATGATACGCAGAAGATATAGTTGCAATAGCCAAAGGTCAACAAGAACTATAAAAAAAAGTTGG
Source organism: Podarcis pityusensis (assembly GCF_964106645.2). Taxonomy (NCBI): domain Eukaryota; kingdom Metazoa; phylum Chordata; class Lepidosauria; order Squamata; family Lacertidae; genus Podarcis; species Podarcis pityusensis. The sequence goes on from NC_138029.1 coordinate 102,626,977, forward strand.
AAGAACTAAATGAAGTATCAAAAAAGGTAGGACTGAAGATGAACCTAAAGGTAAAGGTACCCCTGACCATTAGGTCCAGTTGTGACCGACTCTGGGGTTGTGGCGCTCATCTTGCTTTATTGGCTGAGGGAGCCGGCGTACAGCTTCCGGGTCATGTGGCCAGCATGACCAAGCCACTTCTGGCGAACCAGAGCAGCACACGGAAACGCCGTTTACCTTCCTGCTGGAGCGGTATCTATTTATCTACTTGCACTTTGACATGCTTTCGAACTGCTAGGTTGGCAGCAGCAGGGACCGAGCAACGTGAGCTCACCCCATCGCGGGGATTCGAACTGCCGACCTTCTGATTGGCAAGCCCTAGGCTCTGTGGTTTAACCCACAGCCAAGACTAAAATAATGTATTACATGTGATGTGTTTTGGAGAGAAGACTTGGACCATGACACAGAGAAACATGAACAACTTAAGAATAACACAATGTACCATGGAATGTTCAATGTCAGGAATATAAAAGACAGAAAAGCTAGTAACTGGATATGACAGAGACCAGAAGTTATGGATGGAGTGGTGAAGGCCATGAAGTTGAAGTTGGACATAAGGCAGGACATGTTACAAGGGGCAATTTAGGCCAATGGACTAAAGCAGGGTTAGCATGGAGAGCCTACAATTTCAAAAGACCAAGGCGGAACCACAGGCGGATGATCTGAAACTAACAGCAAGGCTTATGTGGATGCAAGGAGCAAACAGCAGAAAGCAATGGAGAGAACTTGAGAGGCATATATCCAAATATGGATGTGAGATGCTGGAAGGAAACAAAACAAGAAGATGCCACAAAACTCTTTGGGGTTTTTTTCTTTTCTTTTGCGAGGAGAATAATGTGGTTACATCTTTGGAACTAGGTTTGAGGCTGAATCAAGCTGAGTTTTTTTTAAAAAAAAAATTACACAAAAGAAAAAACAAGACAGAAAAATAAAAATAAAAAAAATAAAAATAAAACCATCATTCTCCAATTCTCCACTTTCAATACCTTCTTTCCTTGACCTCCTCCTCCTCCCTTTTCCTGTATCCTGTTTTATAATAATCACAGCAAATCCTTTCCATAATTCATAGTATTCTGTCATCACATTACCTTGATCTATTTTCATCTTATCTTATAGAAAACCTTAAAGTTTAAAACTTAAATCTTAATTTTTACCAACTTCTCCTAAACCATAACATTCTTGCCTAGTTCTTTAGACATTTTTATAAGAGCCAAATAGTTTCATTTCAACATTTTCCTAACATTCATCAATTTTATAAAACAGTCCTAATGATAAAAATAAAAGAAAAAAGCAATCCAGTCTTCATCCAACATCCCTTCCTCCTGGTCCCGGGTTTTGTCAGTCCTTTTTATCCTATTAATCTAGCACATTAACCTGGCAATCTTATATCCAAGGCCCTCAAGTCTGTTCCATGTCCCTTCCGTAACTCTTCTTTACATTTCCCTTTTATTCGTGGGAACTCCAGCTTGGTAGTGTTTTTGACCCTTTTCAGCAAGACGATCCCTTTTCCATAGTCCAGGATAGGCTCGATGTAGTATTTACAAGCATGCTCCAGATTCCCTTCAAAATTGAGAGCCCCCACAGCTCCAAACATCTGACGGCCCCTTTCCAGACTTGAAAAGTCCAAATCTCCCTGTAAAGGGGGGTCTATCCAACCCCCCATTTCCAAACCAAACCAGATTTTATCTTTCCAAGTCTGATTTTTTCCAAGTTCATTTATCAAATCCAAGAGTTTATATTCCTGCTGGGCCGCAGCTCCCTCCGTCTCTGGCGCCCAAGATTCAGCAAGGTCCTCTTCTTTCAGTTGTTCTGTCATGGCACGCTCCTGTTTTGATTCCTGGGTGGGCTCCATATAGTTTCCCACTACCTGTTCAAAGGTTCTGGCCGCATTAGTCATGAAATCCGTCTTCTGACTTAACTGATCCAATAGGGCATTTATTTTACAGAAAGCACCCAACAGTGCTTCTGAAGACATTGTCCTACAAGGTCACAAATCCTTTCCCACAGTTGTAATCAGTGACAGCTGCAAGTTCCCAGGAATTAGTTACAATTTCACAGTTCCCCTCTAGGGGGAAAAACTTCTGGTTGTTCTTTTTCTTGAAGACAATAGCAACAAAGTTTCTTTTTTAAGATATTTTGTCCATATTTGTTCTTTTAAAAGACGAAAGGAAACAATGGAGTCACAATGTTTCTCTTCTTTTAACTATCTGTCAAAGACATTTGTTTCTGGTCAATGAGCTTCAAACGTCAATTCTGACACCCCGCTCCAGGGTCAGGACGGTGGAAAATTACTTTGCTTTAGATTCACTTCTGCAGGTTTAAACAGCTCAAAAAAGGTCCCCCTTCTTCCCCTGCTACCGAAGGGGGGTTCAGCAATTTTAAATGATGAAAGTTGATCCTTTAAAAGTGATTTTTAAGGCTCTAGTTTGCGTTGTCTTTGCTTTCTTCTGACTACGAGGAAACGGAAGGGTGACTTCCTGTTTAAACCTTCCCGTTTCAGTACCAAATTAGGGTTAATTTTTAAGTCCAAATTCCTTTTTATTTCACAAGTTCTTATTTGAAGTCCAAATATTCAATGTTCCAGTACTCACGGTTGGTTGTTTTAAATGCCAAATTGTCCCAGGAAAAAGGCAGCGCTCTCCGGCAATGACTATGCGGCTTCGCTCTGCAGAAAAAGCAATTGACTCACAGCACCGCGCCACTTCCCCCTCTTCACTTCGGAGCCCGTTTGTGGGTTCCTTTGTGGGTTGGGGGGGCGCTAAGGGTGCCCGCCGAGTCCCACAGTCACAGGCTTCATCCGCCTGTGATTTCCAGAAGGGTCCCCGCTATGCCGCAGCGGAAAAGACCCGTTTCATGCGGAGCTAGTCCCTCCAATTCAGAGGGAGTCCGCCATTGCCGGTGGCGCCACCCCGGAAGTCCTGAATCGAGCTGAGTTTTGTCACTGGCTGGTTATCACTAGAAAATTAGTCACTAAAAAGGGCATTTAAGAAAACAGAAAACACTGTGTTTTAGTAGCTTTATCATAAACTGCTCTAGGAAATCAGCAACATATCAGTTTGGAAGAAAAATGAATTATAATGTTTCGCTTTCCTACCTAAAAGTCATAATTTTGAAGATTTTTTCATAATATCAAAATCTGTCCAAGGGGACAGACTATTGGGTGAGAGTCAAGCTATATAGTCAGCCTACACAAGTCTGAACAACTCTGTGATTCTTGATGGATACTTGATGCCAATGATGCTATTAATTGTAGAAAGCTCCTCTAAAACTAATGTGGCCGAAAAGACTAAAGAGTCAAAATCCATAGCACCATAAAGCCCTGACTGCTGCCTTCTTGCATTGGTGTCTCGTCCAACTCTACAGTTCTACGATTCCTTAAGCCAAGCTCTTTGTGGATCAGCAATCCACCCCATAAGCACCCTCATGGAGTCATGCTGTCCAGTCCCTGAAGTGTTTTACACCTCTGGCTCAAAGCTCAAGAGATCTGGACAGGAAAATTGGCTTCCAGGTGGAAAGATCCAAATTAGAAACAGAATTGTTAGAACCCAATACTAAGAATTTGTCAAGAATGTATAACTTGCTGCTGAAATGGAATACTCAAGATGAAACGGTAAAATCGGCTATGATTAAATGGGCACAGGACGTTGGTCATAACATTATGTTTGCTGACTGGGAACAGTTATGGACCACAGGTATGAAATTTACGGCATGTAATGCCTTAAGAGAGAATATTATGAAAATGATATACAGGTGGTACATAACCCCAGTCAAGCTTGCGAAATCTATCACTTGCCCGATAACAAATGTTGGAAATGTAAAGAAACTGAAGGTACATTTTTTCACCTTTGGTGGACGTGCCCAAAGATTAAGGCTTTCTGGGAAATGATATATAATGAATTAAAAAAGGTATTTAAGTATACCTTTCCTAAGAAACCAGAGGCCTTTCTCCTGGGCATAGTCGGCCAAATGGTGTTAAAAAAGGATAGAACTTTCTTTATGTATGCAACAACAGCAGCAAGAATACTCATCGCAAAGTATTGGAAGACACAAGAACTTCCCACGCTGGAGGAATGGCAGATGAAACTTATGGACTATATGGAATTGGCGGAAATGACTGGTAGAATCCGTGACCAGGGAGAAGAGTCGATGGAGGAAGACTGGAAGAAATTCAAAGACTATCTTCAGAAACACTGCAAAATTAAGGAATGTTAGAGTGATGTTGGACTGAAAATAAGTGGTTTCCAGCTGCACAGGTTAAAGTTAAGGATAGATTAAGATTAAAGATTAAGATTAAAGAACTTTAAAGAAATGGAAATTTGATATTAAAAGGGAAAACTTTAAAGTTACAGGATATTAAGACCAAGAATTAGGTTTAAAAAAGTTGAAGTTATATATTTTAACATTTTATTAAATTAAAGATTGGGATTAAAAAAGTGGAAAAGAAACTGCTGGCTAAATAAATATGGATTGGAATACAAAAGAGGGAGGTATGAGGAAGTCCAGAAAATAAGTAACTTAAAATTGGAAATGGAAAAGAGAGTTTGTTATTAATTGTTTTGTGTTTATATTGTTAAGTTTTGTATTGTTTTTTTTGTGTGCGTTGTTTTTCTTTTTTGTTTGTTTAAAACCTTAATAAAAAATTATTATAAAAAAAAAACAAAGCTCAAGAGATCTGTAGGTTTGAGTTGGCAGAAGGAAGTGTACGTGGTGCAATCCTCATATTAAGCTGATAGCAGTCTCTGGATAGCATTCTTTGTATCTTCCTTTGAATGCTCCATACATTTCTGCTTTGACTTGGCTGAAAAAAGGGAGGCAACAGAAGAACCTTGAGGTGGGCAGGAGGGGGTGGGGAAAGGAGAAGCACTTTCTCTTCAAAGTCTGGGTAGTCTCTTCCATCCTGCCACAGTGCCTCAACCTTCCCTTAAAAGGCCCCAGTTCAAGTTTCATTGCAAAGTTCAGGAAGCACAGAGGATGGTATGCATAAACAATGGTACATAGATATTGTGGCTTTCGTATAAAACAAAATGATATACTGGTCATATGACAGAAAGCGTCAAGCTTCTTCTAACTGACTCTAAGACAATCATAGATAGTCACAACTAGATTATTTCTACCCTGCCTAGATAATGTGAAATTCCATATACATAATCCAAAAATCTTCAGCAGACATAGGTGACCTAATGTATCATGGTTTGCTATAAAATAAACACAGATCCAACCACATGTGCTGCGGAGACAGACAGGCAGACACATGATATAGCAACACAATTAAATTATGGGCAGAAAGCAAAAGCTCCATTTCCATGCCTAACTTGTCCTTCAATGTATTTCACTGTGATTGTCTAGCTGGATGATAAGATGCACGAAACAAGCACATCATCATCATTAGGCTCCAGTTGCAACACTGTTTGGAACCAAAGTATGCAGAATTTTCTAGCCTAGCTAGTTTTCTACACCAACAACTAGTTTTCTGAAGCAAGCCTTCACCACCAGCTAGATTCCCTGCTCCCTGAGTTGTTGTTGTTGTTTTTGCTCTGTTTTGGGTGTTCTTCAGACTTTGGATAGGCCACATGACTTCATCCTTTCAGCTTCTGCCCCATCCTTGAAATAGAGATACTGTAATAACTATTAAAATACAGTATTCACAGGCAAAGATACAAACTGCCAGTATTTAGCCCAGCAACATACATTTCCTTCAAACAGCATTTCCGTGTAGAAAAGGTAGACTCAAAGCATATAATTCATGCCCAACAGGCATTCCCATCAACTGATGAACTGTTTCTATGGCACACTTCATTTAGCAGTTAAGACTGTTCCTACAGAGCATTTCATTAGCAGCTAAAACTTTTTATTAAAAGCTTTCTTATGCATTCCACAAACATAAAATGAATTTATGCACAAGAAGCAATGGGGTGGGGAATAATAATAGATTGACAGCACTCCCCTCATTGTTTACACATTTCCGTAGGAAAGAGCTAGATATAAAACTATTCTAAGTTTCACACAACCATGTGTAAAGCAAACTACTTGGCTAGGGAAAACTTATGGGGAAATATGGGCATGCGTGCATATGCAAGCATACTTAACATTGGACTCACAGAGAAGAAAAGAATCACAAAAAAATGCTTCTTCAAAGGGCTTGTGTATCTCAACGCAAACGTCAGATGTGTGTACTAAACGTCAGACGAATGTACAAGTTCATAATATGTGTGAATCAAAACACACACCCCACACACTCATATATATATATATATTACATAATTTGCTAGCCATTCAACATTAGAGGGGATGTGATTAATCTTCCACGACAGGCTCTGAACTTTCCGTTCAGATGGGTTCTTCCTCTTCCTTCAGACCTACTGGCAATGGATGTCATTTGACCTGCAGATTTCACTCCGAATAAGGATCAGAGAAACAAACACTGACATTATTCCGCTAACCAATTATCTGCCTCAATTTACTGCTCAAGCCCAGAGACTAGTTTGCTAAATGCATAACAACTAGAGGGGTGGGGGGGGGAGAGAAATGTTTGATAGAAAGGAGGGGGAAATATTGTCAGTTCTTTCGTTTTGCACTTAAATGAGCAGAGTGGATGAAGCCAAAGGAAGCCAGGCACAAAGCAAACAAATTTGAGTTTGGGGAGGTGGAGGTGGCTGGGATCTAAAATACCATTCACCAGGGCTGGCTCAAAAAGTGGGGAAGGAGAAGCCAGGCCTTCTCAAAGGTTTTTGTGGGGAGGCCAAATAGGCTCCTTAGAAAGGGGCAGTAGATAACGAATAACAGGAATAAGAGAGAAGCTTTTGAACCATTTTGTCTGCCCTTATTTACCCCATCCTCTTTCCTTTCTCCAGCAGGTTGCTAGGAGGAACATGTGCCTCTACTCCATCCTGTGTTTACACTTTGGGAAACTCTCACTACCATATCTCCCTCCCCAATTTCCTGTCCTGGGGAATGAAAGGCAGCAAGACTGTGTCTTTCTCCACCTCCCCGCACTTAACCCCAAATCCAATTCTTCACCCTACTTCTTCCTCCTCAAGGGACTTACAATCCTAGCCAGGCTTCACCAGAAACCTTGAAGGGGGTTGGGAGGGAGGGGAGGAGGAGAAGGAAACACACCTGTTTCATCAAGCCAAAAGAAGTGAATGCAAAACAGAGAGGGCTATTATTCCCTAAATAGAAAACAAGCACTTAGCAACCTTTCTAGGTGGACTTGAATGCCAGAACCCTCTTAAAAATAAAATAAAAATTGCACTCCTCTTCCTACCTCAGAAGGGGAAGAAAAACCTGGAGCTGGGTTTTCCTGCTCCCACCCTCGAAAGGAAAAGCAGTTGGTGGAGATCCAGAGGGGTTTGGATTTGCAAGGTCCCCTCCCCCAAAAAAGAGACACCCTTCCCCTAATCAGCAGAGGCTCAAGAAGTCACCGAAACCACTGTCTTGAGACCAAGGGGAGTCTAGCCATTCCCTTCAACGCCCGGCACAGCTTCCCCACAGCCGACCCAGGCACCCCTCACTCATAGATATCCAGCCCCACACAAGCCCAAACACCACCCCTTCCGCTCGCTCGCTCGCTCGCCCTCCCTTCTCCACCTCTTCCAGCTGGCAGTCCGACTTACCCACTCCAGCACCCTCAGAAAAGCCAGGGGCTCCTTCAGCGCCCGGAAGGTTCCCTTGGAGGCGAGCTGGTGGGGGGGGGGGGAGAGAAAAGCCAGTGAGGGCAGAGTTAGGGCAGGAGGGGTGCCAACCCCCGCGGCGAAGCCTCCCGGCGCGCGCGCTTCCCCCTGCCTCCCTCCCTCCCTCAGGCGCCCTTACCTGGTTAACGGGTTCCATCCCTGCCCGGCTTTTGGCGCGCAAACTTCAGCTTCCCCGGAGGAGGCGGCGTCCAGGTGCAAGGAGCGCCCAGGAGAGGCTCTAGGCTGCTTGCCCGCGCCGAGCAAGGCAGCCGAGGAGCCCGGGTTGGAGCGAGCGAGGCGGGCGGGGGGAAAAAACCCAGAAGAGCTGAGCTCCCAGCGAACATCCACGCCCGAGCCGAGCGCGCAGGGCGGAGGGAAGGAGAGGAGAAGGAGGAGGTGGGGTGGGCTGCCCGGGCTCGCCGCTCTGCCGCGCTTTAGTCGCCTGAAGAAGCGAGTGCGAGGTGGCCGGGCCGCTGCTTGAGAGAGGAGGGGGACGCTTCAGCCGCTCGCTTCGCCTTCTCACGGGCTGAGCGCTTCTCCCCTCACAAACCTCTGGACGGTGCTGGCGCGCTTCCTCAGCATGTCGAAGCGGAGGCAGAAATAAGAACAGGAGGAGGACTTTTTGAAGAGAGGGGACGCGCTGCCACTCCGGCGCGTTTTTTCCCGCGCAGCGTCCCTGCGAATAGCGGCGCGCTCGCTTCAGTCGGCGTCTTCCCGCCGAGGGAAGAGCTGCGCCCTCCCTCTCGCGCGCGATGTGGGACTCGTAGCCCGATCCTACGTCTCCTCAGAAGCCGCCTTATACCGAGTCAGAGCACTGGCCCGTCTAGCTCAGTAAAGCCTACACTGTCTGGCAGCAGCTACATGGAGAGGCCTGGGGTTGACCCCGGGACCTTTTGCTTGCAAGGCGGACCCTCTACCACTATCTATGGCCCTTCCCCTCTTACTTGGGAGTAAGCCCCAGTAGGGGTGACAGCACAGTCCGTGTGTGCAAATGCCATAAGCAAAAATAAACCCCTGCCTCCAAGGAGTTTACAGTCTGAAATAAGCAATGGGGAAAGCAATAGAGGGAGCAGTGGATGCAGATAATGTTTACTACACCATGTATGGGTTTAGCCCTGTCTCTCTCTGTGTGTGTATTTTTCTCTCAGTTAAGCTAAATTAGATTTCTTTCCAGCATGTATGCGCTAGGTTTGTACACATCCTCAGCAAATGTACAGTGCAATCCTAACCATGCCTACCATGAGAAGCAGGTCTTACTGAATTGAGTGGGACTTGCACCGGGGTAAATGGGGTTGTCTCCCTAATCTAGGAGTCAGCACCATTCATTGATCACCAGTGGGATTTGCTTCACTGGAAGCTGACATGCAGAGGACTAGGCTGCATAAGGAAGTGGGTAGAAAGCAAGCCAAAGAGATAACTACAGCCAAGTCGTCTGAGGGTTTTATGGCTGCAATGATGTGCTACTCTTTGGACTGGCAGAGATCAGCATGAGGATTAGCACAGTGTGACTTACAGGTGTTGGGCAATGGCATGCTTCTTTGGCAGCACACCAATTAGAGCCTTAAAAGTCCTCTAATTATATGCTCCTCTTCATGGAAACTAAAACCTCATTAAAGAGTCGCTGTTGTTGTTTTTTGCAGCGTTCCTCACAATATCGAGATAAAACATCCCGGAACATCACACATCACTTGAAATGCTGCACTGTTTTGAACACACCAGCTTGGCTGCTGCCTTTCTTCAAGCACCGAGGGGACATTCTTGAGTGTATTTATTTAGAACACACCATTGGGATGTGTGCCACTTGAATCCCAAATGGATTCTTCCTCTGGGGTGCAAGCAGGAAGCTGCTATTCTACCCCTCAAGCAAATCTAAATGAGAGGAGGCATGGCATGAAGGGTTCCTGTGAGGCCTCTGCCTCTCTTCTCGATGGGGCACATTTCTGAGGAGCAACAGAGTGGAATTCCTGACATTATTCCTCCACCCCAAGGAAGAAAAACAGAACCCAGAGGAGTGTACGTAAAGCTCTGGGTGTCATAAAAATGCAAATACATGTAATGGAAGAGTTTCGGCATTTTAAACCCTGCCCCCCATGACTCTGCTTGATCCCTCTGTTTCTACAGCTATCCTCCCACCCCTTCTTTCTTGATCTTTGCTACCTCAATGTTTATGAGACGTTTTAAAAATACAGTGGTACCTTGGGTTGCATACACTTCAGGTTACGGACTCCACTAACCCGGAAATAGTGCTTCAGGTTAAGAATTTTGCTTCAGGATGAGAACAGAAATTGTGCTCCAGCGCCGTGGCAGCAGCAGGAGGCCCCATTAGCTAAAGTGGTGCTTCAGGTTAAGAACAGTTTCAGGTTAAGTACGGACCTCCGGAACGAATTAAGTACTTAACCCAAGGTACCACTGTATGGGAAACACAAATTTGCAATTTGGAAAACTTTATTTCTTAAAAGAGAACCAAACCTTGAAAGCAGAAGAAAGGAAGAGAGCGCTAAAGCTCTAACCAAAAGCTTATTCACATAAGATAGAATACATGATCATTTAAATATTTCCAAGCCCTGTTTTAGATTCTGCCCCATATCTACATTTGTATTTGCACTTTACCCAATTCGAATTCCCTATTACAATCTGATTTCACGCCTGCATTAACTTATGAAATTACCTGTTCTGCCTCTCAGAATAGTCACACTTAACTTTGCTTAAGCATTTACTTCGTTAGCTTTGGTTTTGAAATCCCTAAATATCTCCAGATGTTGTTGGACTACAGTTCCCTGGCCTTATGACATGGTGGCTAGGGCTGAAAGGAGTTTGAATCCAGCAACTTCTGCAGGGCCACAGGTTAGCCAACCTGCCACAAGTGGGCTGTGGTATTTCAGAAACAGCCCCTCTTAGATTAACCCTGTTCAAGAACTTTGTGTAGTTTCTGAGGCCCTTTCTCATGGTCCACCCCCACTGGCAGAGGTGTGGTTGGTGAGAACAAGACAGAAGATCATTTTGATTGTGGCACCCAGATTATGGAATGACCTCACTCAGCATGATTCTTTGGCCTCCTCTGCCTGCTTTTTAGAGGTAAGAGTAGTCTGGTCAGCTGTTTCTATCCTGAAGGATTCAAGTAATTGTTGGGGAATAATCTGTGTAATACTTTTCCCATGATCTAAAACAGAAATACTACTGTATATGACTATTTATTGATTCTCACTTCATTATTTTTTAAAAACAAAGAATGGAAAGCTGATTTTTCCACATTTGCATCTGTTTTAAAAGCTAGCTTGAATATGTAACACACAGGATCAGACCAATAGATTTATGTGTTGAAATAATTGTCTCATTTTCATCATCATAGGGCTATAGGACACTCTCTCACGCTGAGTCAAGGCCATTGGTCCATCTAGTTCAGCACGGTCTACTCCGGCAGCAGCTATCAAAGTTTCAGACAGGACACTCTCAGCTTTCCCCAGAAATGCCAGGAATTGAACCTGGAAACTTCTGCATGGAAAGAGAATACTCTACTGCAGAGCTATGGCCTTTCACCATGAGCTAAGCCCACAAGTTAATGGAAATTGCAATATTTAGAAATGTTGCGACTTAGTTATTAAAAAAATTAAAGCCCTCCAAATAAAATAACTAAAGATCATCCCAGGAGGGACTGTGTAATGGGATGTTTCTCTAGCCCCTTAATAAAAACTGCATTTAAAAAGAACCTGTGACACTGATTCCACTTCTTCATTATTACAATGAAGGGGAATAGATCAGGTAAGAGGCAAGCCGAATTTAAGTGCACCAAAGCATGCTCAGATATCTCTTGCTGGAATTAATGGAACTTTGCTGTTGAAACCAAAATATTAAAAACCGCTATATTGCTTCTGAATGCTGTTCACTATGCAAATTAGCTTTGTGAAGGAAATACACACACTAGATTCCCCTGCCCCCTCAACAACTGGACAGAGATCCTAGAGAGAGGTGAAGGAATTTCTTTTTTCTTTTTAATTTGCATTTTCTTTATTTGTTAACATTTTTATATTACATCGGTAAACGTTGTCATATTACAGAGGGGAGGAATTTCTGTAGACCACAGCAACTCTCTGACCCTCAAGTCTGTCTTGATACTGCACCAAGTACCCAGGTGGACACAGCTGGGTGAGACCAACTCCATCCTGCTCACCTATCCAGGTCTCGGTGATGCAGACCAAATTGGCCTCCTCATCCACAATCAGTGGATGAGAGAGATCTTGCTCAGAGCCAACCTGGCATTCAGCCACAGCAGCCACAGACCCAACACCCAGCTGATAAAAGACAACCACAATTCCCCAGGTTAGAGGAGGGGCTAGCACACAGCACAGTCACAAGCCTATGCCATGTGCCCCTTACCCAGGCTGTCCCATACCCTACCCTGAACCATTGTGAATGGGTTCCCACCCCCTGCTCTTGCCAGCTCTTCTCTAAAGGAACTGTTTTGTTTATTGAGATGGGCCTATATAGACTAGAGAAACTTGTTGCTGAGGAAAGCCACCTAACACCTTGTAACGGACTCTTGCAGTTCTTATGCTTTATAAACAGACAGGCTGAATGTGGCTTGCTATGCCAGAAGAATTGCCTACAGGTGGTCAGCCGATCCTGGCTCTCCATCCACTGCTTGATTTCTTGCTGTGCTTCTTCTTGATTCTGAGCTTTCTGTACTGATGGATGAGACTGCCTAGTTAAGCTCTCTGAAAACAGCATATGTATTCTGTATGTAGTCAAAAAGATGTGACACCTAGAAAGGAGTCATGAAGAATCTACTATATACAGTAAGCTTTACAGAGCCTACTCTAGATTTGAAGGGTGCCTGGTTAAAAATGTTGGCGTTTGGGCTTCCAGGCTGAACAACCATGAGGTTTTGTGATCACTGCCAATCATGGGGACAGTGCTGAGACATTACTTTTCGTGGGCCAGTTTCTGTTGTTGAAAATGTGCACATTTTCATGCCTCACACAGTTCTTTTCAAAGCAGGAAGAAAAGGCTTTCCAGCCACCAGCTTTTTTTGCTTCTTGAGAACAAAATGGCAATTTTTTTCTTATCTCAGTGGGAGGGGGCAGATTTCACAGTACCTTTTAAAGTGCTCTAAATTGCAGAGTGCTTTAAAATGTTTTAAGGGTGTGTCACAAAAGAGGGCAAAACATAAATAAAATCCAAAAGTGACCACCAAGCCAGAACTGGTTGAGTTGGAAGCAGTTTGGCACTATATGCTGAAGATTGTACTGCATCAGCCCCTGAGCGTTTCAGTGGAACCAGCAGTGTGTTGCTGTGACTCTTTTTACTCTCTTCATATACACTGATAAACATGGGAAAAGAGGGAACTCTCACAGCAGCTCCTCGGAGGCCCGTTGTCAGCTAGAATGGTAGGTAAAAAGATGAGTATGGGTAAGCAAGCAAGGTTCTCTGAGATGCACAAAAAGGTGTTTATCCAAACTTCCATGCCATATCGCAAAAACCAATTTTGAAAGCACCCTCCATCCCAAAACTGGTTTTCCATGTGGTCTGTAGAGGCTGCTGCTCAAGAAGGACAAGGACAAATATCTCCTTGGGCACATGGAAAGATCGCCAAAGTTCCTTTATTCACAGCCTCTATCATTAGCTTTTATCATTTGTATAGTAATTGTGAAGACAGGAGTGCCTGGCGTGCTCTGGTCCATGGGGTCACGAAGAGTCGGACACGATTAAACGACTAAACAACAACAACAAATAGTAATTGTAATTTCCGTTGCAGTGTTCATAGCACTTTCGCTTTCTTGCCTCGTTGATCTCCGGGTAAATGGATATAGTTTTCATGGTTGTTGTTGTCTTTAAATGTCTGCATTCCTTGCTGCTCAGGGAACCTTGTATGTAAAGAGCACGTAGTTGCCAGTACCAGAGAGTACCAGCCGTCAACCATGGCATTGCACTGGTCAGTTTGTTTTAGGGGGCAAAACAAGCTACAGCTGCAAACCTGCAGGGCTTTGGGGAGCAGCTGCATCCTCAGCACAGCTGCACATGACAGCTGGGGGAGAAGGTGGGGGGTGAGGACAATTGCTGGGCCAACCTGGAGCTGGCATGGAGATGAGGCCTAGATGTAGCATGATGCTGCCACACAATCCTGGTGGAACTGGCTTGAGATGCAACCAGTCTCAGGCCAGCTCAGCCCTGACCACCTCCAGAATGTGCCATTTCAGGTTCCTCTCATGGCTGCTTCCAGCAGGGGTGCTGCTTCAGCACTTTCTCTCCATCACATGTTCAGTGGGTGGAAGGGAATGCTTTGCAAAAGCAAAGTGTCAGCAGTAGCCACTGGGAAGCCAGTTTAGGCAGCAGAGTTGGATGGAGGGACCTCTCTGTCCAGACTCCAGGAAGGGTAGTTTGGATGGTTCTCCTCAAATGTTGTGAATAGTGTACGTACAATATTTTCATAGAGCCACAAAGAGAGACAGAGGCAGTTCATTTAGTCTTGAGTGGAGCAAAGCAGCATTTTTTAAAAAACAACAACAACAACAAATGTGTGCCCAATTTCTATTTTTTAAAAAATCAAGGTAGCCTACACAGATTAAAACGAGACTAAAGAAACATGAAAATGCATTAACTGAAAATACTAACCTTACAAACATCCCAAACTAACAATAAAACTGAAAATGATTTATAAATCTTAAAATTTACTGAATGTCAAAAAGCTGGGCAAATAAAAAGGCCTTCACTGGTCATCAAGCAATATATTCAATATCTGTGTAGGAAAGGTGAGTGCTCAACTTGCCAGGGAAATGGGATCTAGTAAAGTGTGGTAAGCTTGATCATAAAAAAATAGTTGACTCCTACCCAATAAGTATGGTGTGACCTCCCTCAGGAGGCTCACCTGGCATCAACATTGCAAGCTTTTTGATGACAACCTTCCTACAGTGGTACCTCAGGTTACAGACGCTTCAGATTACATACGCTTCAGGTTACAGACTCCGCTAACCCAGAAATAGTACCTTGGGTTAAGAACTTTGCTTCAGGATGAGAACAGAAATGGCACGGTGGCGGCACATCAGCAGCGGGAGGCCCCATTAGCTAAAGTGGTCTTCAGGTTAAAAACAGTTTCAGGTTAAGAATGGACCTCCAGAACAAATTAAGTTCTTAACCTGAGGTACCACTGTATTAGTCTGGGTATCTTAGCTCAGGAGTTACGACCCTCATGCCTTGGGGTTGATTGGGCACTCCAAGCCTCTCTCTCTGGACCTTGAGGTTCTCCCCACAATGACCCTTCTCCACGCCCTCCTTCAGTATTTTTGCTTGGCTGGAATGTGTCCGTGGACTCCGATAATGCCTCTTGCCTCTCTACATGGAGTATGGAGGAGGATGTGCAGAAATTAGCCTACTTTGCAAAGGGACATTTATTATTATTATTATTATTATTATTATTAGCATAATAGCAAAGGTGGGGGGGGGAATCTCCATTTCAAGTCTGTTTGAATGGTATTCCTAGGAATTGGCTGAATATGTCATGGATGGACAGAGAATTATATTTTCTCTACCCTTCATTGAGATTTCCAGATGGCTGTTGGTGCTCATGCTTCAATATGGCCAAAATCTGCTGTTTTGGTTTCCACATCTGTTCTCATTACAGACAACCCTTAGACAGCTCAGTAGTTAAAATATCAGGCTAGCTGTCTCTTGACGCTCTCAGTCTAAACCTTCCTCTGGAAATAGCTTCTCATGTTCAGCACCAGAGACAGTTCCCTTTCGTAACTCTCCCCCCCCCCCACCCTAGTACAAATATACAAACATTCCCATCTGTTCAAGTTCACTGCTGTGCTGAGTTATTCAGCTGAAAATACGGAAAAGAAGACCAAGAAATGAAAGGCTAATTAGGTTAGTAGATAGGTTATATTTTACTGAGGTATTCTACCTCAGTGAAATGCTTTGGCCAGCATTATGAAAATGTCAAGAGCAGTTCAACCAGCTACAACCACTGGAAAGTGTTAAGTAGTACAGTATGATATACCAGATTTTTGATATAATTAATGAAAGTAGCTATTTTTATTGACGAAAACTGCAACCCTGGACTTGGCTACATTCATAAAGATAAAGCGTTTTATATGCGTTATAACAATGTGACACCAGATGGCGCTGTGGAGTCCTCTCTTTTGCCAACAGGATTTCCCTGTATGAAGTTTATAATGTGTTTAACTGAATCGCTTCTTTAATATGCCAAGATTCAGCCCCTATGTTCACTTAAAGGTAAAGGGACCCCTGATCATTAGGTCCAGTCGTGGCCGACTCTGGGGTTGCGGCCGGCGCTCATCTCGCTTTATTGGCCAAGGGAGCCGGTGTACAGCTTCTGAGTCATGTGGCCAGCATGCCTAAGCCACTTCTGGTGAACCAGAGCAGCACACAGAAACACCGTTTACCTTCCCGCTGGAGCGGTACCTATTTATCTACTTGCACTTGGCCGTGTTTTCGAACTGCTAGGTTGGCAGGAGCAGGGACTGAGCAACGGGAGCTCACCCCGTTGCGGGGATTTGAACCGCCAACCTTCTGATTGTCAAGTCCTTGGCTCTGTGGTTTAACCCACAGCGCCACCCACGTCCCTTCTATGTTCACTTACCTGAGAGTAAATTCCACTGAAGTCCACTGAAGAATTTGCTGCAAAATAGACATGAATAGAATTCCAAAGCTGATCATATTCTTTGGAAATGCAGATGTAGCAATCAGCATATGAACAACGTAAAGTGAATAGCACATCTAGAAACACCCCAATTCAAATGTCCACTCAGTCATGAACTCACCGGACCAGTTGCTCTATTCCCAATATGGGATCAATCACTCTTTCTCAGCCTAACCTACCTCACAAGGCTGTTTCATAAAAGCTGGAGAATGACGTGTGCCAACCTGAGCTCCTTGAGAGCATGGATGGGATAAAAATGTGTTCATTGCACTGTAACACACCAATGAATCAATTCATATCAGTGACTGATGGCTTGATTTGATTGATTCAATTTACAGGCCTACACTTCACTAATAATCCCAGGACGGGTTACATATACATAAAAACAAATTTAACACTGTATCAGAAAAAAATCACTAACATGTAAGCAGCATTTGTTTCCTTCAGGATCCTAGTATAAGGAACCTTTAATTAAAAAAAAGACCCAATCCTGTGGCCGTGTTTTAAAAATATGCTTAGTTAGGCTGCTTAAATCCAAATGAAGATACTTATATATATGTAGAATAATTTGTAAGGCAGGATGGCACTTGTTTACTGAGCCTTTAACAGCCACCTGAAAGACAGAAATTCAGCAGGTGTAACCTTTCTAGGCATGAAGATAAGATGCTGGGAAAAATGTCATTAGTTTAATTTCTGCCTGAGATCCAGCTGTTAAAAAGCACCGAGTCAGGAAAGCTGGAAAGGGGTGGTGGAAAGAGATTTTCTAAGTTTCAGAACCTTGCAATTTGTTATGACTCATTCCACCAAAATAATCGATGTTTAGTAGCTCTGCATATTTTATTATCTGCCTCCACAGTCATATTTTGTCTAACAAGGCATCACGGAATTGAACTGATCATAACATTATTTTGAATTTAATAGGATACAAGTAGACTCCGTAGTATTTTGTTCCACAGGCTTCAATGCGCAACCTCAATGAGATTGAATGTTCAATCCTATGTATACTAACCTCGGAGAGAGGTCCCACTGAACTCAGCAGGACTTACCCCTGAGCCCAACTTTGCATGAGTGAACATGTATTGAATTGTGCTGAACATCTGTTGGATTGTTCCGTAAGTGGCCAGTTTGATTTCCGTAAATCATAAAAAAATACTTAACGGTAGGTTAGGAAAATGGATGTACTCAACATTCAGCAGGAAGCATTTAACATCTAGATTGTGCTTTGATCTTACATGCCAGTGAGCACAGGAATACACAGCCACAGGACCACTGCTTTCATGAAATTAATTGGTCATGAAACAGTGTTTCTTTTTCTTATGCACCAATGGCAGTTTTCCAGCTGCTTTCGCAAGCAAGTTAACCAGATATTGCTGTGTCACCAGGCACAGGTAAGTGGCTCTGCCTGGTTTAAGTTTCAGTATAGCTAACAAAGATAATTTGTCAGTTTATCTTAAGGCTGCCATACCAGCAGAATTGTGGATTCACCAAGTGGAAAAGGGCTTCCACAGTAGATGATGGCTGCAAACTGGTGAATAGTGAGTTTTCTGCTGCCTTCCCCCAGGTTTCTCAAAAACCTTCAATAGCATTTGAATCATAATATTGTTATGAATATGGGGGATACGAAGCCACAATCTAAAAGAAACATGTCAGGGAACAGGGCTAACTTATATGTTTTGTTTTTTCATTTGCATCTTCAATCTGTATGCATAGGGACTATTTTATTTGGGATGGCGCTCACCTATTTGGTATCCCAGAATCCACAGTCATCCAACGAAGCTGAAGGGTGGGAGATTCAGGACAGGCAGAAGGATGTACAGTGGCAACTCGGGTTAAGAACTTAATTCGTTCCGGAGGTCTGTTCTTAACCTGAAACTATTCTTAACCCGAGGTACCACTTTAGCTAATGGGGCCTGCCGCTGCCGCCACGCTGCCACCATGCAATTTCTGTTCTCATCCTGAAGCAAAGTTCTTAACCCGAGGTACTATTTCTGGGTTAGCGGAGTCTGTAACCTGAAGCGTCTGTAAGCCGAGGTACCACTGTACTTCTTCACACAGGGAAGTTGCTGCCACAACATGATGTGATTGCCGTCAGTTCAGATGAACTTTAAAAGAGAATCAACAAATCCATGGAAGACAAGACTACAAACAAAACATTGGAGGGGGGAAGATACACAACTGCACAACTGACCACATGACGCAGTGCACACCCAATGAGAATGCCCATCAACTTTGTGGGGGCCTGGCCTCCTCAAATATTTTATAGCTCCTAGGAATTGGTTCCTTTGGCTACAAACAATGTCTGCTTACTCCTTCCAAGAGAAGAGGCACTATACTTCTGTAAACCAGTCACTGAGGAGCAATGATGGGAGGGGACTATGGGAGTGTTTCCTATCTGTCTGGCCACTGTGTCTGGTACCTCGCTTCATTTAAAGATTTTCAGAGACTTTGAGTCTAAAGATTTCATTTTGTACTTGTTATAGTTTGAAGGAATTCTATAAAGATCTATTGCGTATGTACATACATGGTCATCGTGTTGCCTAGATATTGCTGATGGCCACTGTGGGGGACAGGATGTTGGACTAAATAGGCCTTTGGTCTGATCCAGAAGGCTCTTCCTAGGTACATAGATGCCATATACTCTGTGGTATATTACAGCAACAGACGCATGACATGAATCCTCTCTGTATTCAGTACTTCACCACAAATCAGGTGATTGCTTGTGTGTCGTTCAGCAGAGTGATTCAAAACTGGTGGCAACACACATCTAAAAATATGCATAAAGATATGCAAGAAACTAGCGTCTGCTCCAGGTTGAGGTTATCCAAGGACTTAATTACAGATGAAGGGATCCATTTTAAGAGTGCGGTTGGAAAATGGGGGTGGCAGCAGTAAAAGATAAAGGATAATGCAGCAGCGTCACGGAGGATGACAGCAGTGAAAAGCCTTGCTACAATTTTGGCATGAAGGACCATTCTTTCTAATGGTCATGCTGTTTAAGAATCCAAAACATATATCATTTTTTTTTAATGCCAGAAGAATTAGCAACAAACCGTGCACCAGGAACAACAAAAATATGTGACATAATGTTGAACACTGGAGAATTTCTTGCTGCAAAACAGCTTAGAATCCCCCCAGAAGCAACTCCCTTAAGACACGTTTCAGCAATCAAGTGTTTTGACTGTAGCTCTTATCAGTGTTTCCAAAATGGAATTGCATAATTAAATTATTTAAAATTGGCACTGTAATCAGGGGCATGCATTTAATGAATATTCAAGCTCACGGATCATTTGTTTAGGAATGAGAAAGGAGGAGCACTTGCCTAGCTACTCCCCCTTCCTCTTATCATCTAAAGAGCCATCCAGAAGATGGAGCCCCAGTTCTGTCGCTAACAAAAAGTAACAGTCAAAATAATTGAATCTGTGCTTCTCCAAATATCAGGAAATGAAAATACTTGCAGAAATATAAAGTGAAATCTATATTCCAAGGCAGCTGGAATGATGATTGGAGGCACTAACATTTTCCAGCATGGAAAGTCTGGTTTGGGGCAATGTATCGTTCGCATCTCGGCTCCATGTCACTCAAGGCAAGGTCAGCCATTGCAACAGGAACAGCTCTGGTTGTTATAATTCTGTGCCATATTCACAGACGAAACACATGGCACTTGTGAAACTGATAATCTTGAAAATCACCGATCCATTCAAATTTTGAAAATAAAATGAGCTTGGGGAGGCTTTGGGGAAGTTGTGGTCCTTAATAGGCTACATAGCTCTTTGCACTTTAAGGGAAAACATTTTAAAAAGATCTCTTTCCCCAAATGAAATATTGTAGCACCAGACCGTAACAGCAGATAGGAATCTTTGCTAACAGGGTTCGCTTTGTTAACCCGATCGCCGTTCTTCAACCATTTTTACAAAACCTGTAGGACATCATTTGGACGACTTATGCATACATGAAACGAGCACGAGAGAACCCTTTTTGTTTGTGCGGCGATTTCGGCTGGAATGGGGGGCTTTAAAAAAAATTTGATCTGCAATTCTTCCTTGTCTGAGGTCTCTTCTATGTAGTTCAAGCAATTTGTCATCCGATTAGCCTGATGAAGCATGGCGAAGTTATTTGAACTGTAAATTTTCCGCAGGCAAAATAAAATGCAAAGAGGAAGAGCTTCCTGTGCCTGCCAAAGCAATGATCCTTGGAATACAAATAAGAGAAAACCATGCTGACAGCAAAAGCTATTTTTAAATTCTGTCACTGGCTCGCAGGCATCATGCCTTTAACCGGACTGCATCTGTATTCTCCAGCCCCAATAAGAGCGAAGCTCTTGTCTTAAAGAACAGCTCTTTAATCACAGCGAAGGAAGACGCTTATGTGGATATGAGTGGTGATTGCTGGTTCACACTCAAGTGGAGTGTTTACTGTTCAAGCCAATCTTGACGGAGAAGCAGGAACAGGAAGAATTCCCAGCACATTTGCAAGATATTGGAGCATGCTATGAGGGAGAAGTAAGGGGCTACCCCTGCCGGTGACATTAAACGATCTTAATGCCTTGTAGGAAGAACTAGTGGGAAGTCCTCACTTGCTCGAGCAAATCTGTGTAATTTACATCATGACACACTCCAGAAGACCTCAGGGGTGGAACAAAATCCCCAGAGAATCGAAGTCAGGACTTCTCCATTAGGGTTTATTTCAATAGCTCGGAGTCACATTGAAGATGGGAGTATTTTGCCTAGTCTTCCATATCTTCAGCATTTGCACAGTCTATCCGCTCAGCTGGTTCCATGGCAACGTGCGGCCGCACAACAGGGACATGCCTCTTGGTCCTCTTTCCTCTAAATGGCTTCAGCTCCATAGAATTTGTGGCTTTGTCCTCAAGGGAACTTGCCCAGGAATCAAGAAGCCCGAGCTTACGTTTTTCACATAGGCAACAACTTGTCTCTCGGTGGTGTGTCCATCTCTTTTATCCCATCAATTTAATCTGGCAGGCTGAGAAACACAGAATCTTACAGCGAATGCTGCAATGAGTACCTCTCAAACCAGGCCTGGAGGTGGCAAGTCTCTGTCAGGAACAGATCTATTAGCAAAGCACAGAACAAACTTTTATAAGAGAAAGAAAGAAAAGACAGATATGAGATTCAACCGATACTTCTGGAAATAAATCACAGTATCAAAAATACATTTAGGGCTGAAATTTATTGTGTGTATCGGTAATATTTAAGCATGGGGATAGACATACATCGAAGCTTGTGGAGTACTCCATACAGTTCTAAAATTAACTTTATCAATTGTCCAAGTTTAACTGGAAATTTGTTGGCATACGTCTCAAGAAACAATGGAGTAAGCCTTTGGGGGTGAAGTAAAACCATTGGAGAATCACAGCACCCGCTGGAGTATAGAGACAGGTAACTCCTAACTGCTGCCTCTCATGTTGTTTTTGCTGCATTAGCTGCCTTCGGGGTGCAAGCCGGGGTAGTGCTTATGGAGGTCCTAGGCTGTCAAGACTTGGCCTCATTGATGTGGTCCAAAGGAAAACAGAACAGTACATTTGGCACCAGCTTGGCTGCAGGACTTGCCAGAAGGAGGCATATAGGACGCCATCCAACTGTCATAGGGACTCCACTCTAGATTTGTGCAGGCTTTATGCCTTAGCCTTTTCTTCTCTCAAAGATGTTCTGCAAGGCAGTGAGTACGGATTTTTCCTCAGGGTTTACTCCCGAAGCCTGTCTCACGAATAAGTATAGGCAAAACAGAGCTCGGTGAGGAGCCACCTATGGAACAATAAGCAAATGGGTGATCTCTGCTTATTGTACCCTGATGAAATCCTAATTCCTCATGCTTCTGAAGTTCTGCAGGGCCATTCCCTCCTTTGAGACATGTTTTGAAAACTATATTGTTTAGACACGCCTTTGAAATGAAATAAAATAAATAAATCTCATTCTAACCAATCAGTATTTACTGATGCTTTATTGATTTTTCTAATGGCGTTCTTATGGATCAGCTTTCTGCTGACTTAATTTTTATATGCTGTGTCCTGCAGGTTATGACTATGTCAATAAATACCGTATTTTTTGCTCTATAAGACTCACTTTTTCCCTCCTAAAAAGTAAGGGGAAACGTGTGTGCGTCTTATGGAGCAAATGCAGGCTGTGCAGCTATCCCAGAAGCCAGAACAGCAGGAGGGATTGTTGCTTTCACTGCACAGCGATCCCTCTTGCTGTTCTGGCTTCTGAGATTCAGAATATTTTTATTCTTGTTTTCCTCCTCCAAAAACCAGGTGTGTCTTGTGGTCTGGTGCATCTTATAAAGCGGAAAATACGGTAAATGTGCCATCATGTCAAGAGTTCCTTTCTGCACTTATGTTTCCATGAATACACATGTGTGTTATTCTATAACTCAAAAGGTGAGGAAAGATGGAGGAGATGCAAACTGAAAACTATGGCAAACTGCATGCACAGTGAATTTAAGAAGCAAGATACAGTTAACACAGATAAAAGCCCATGGCACTATTTTAATGTCTGTTAGGCTTCACACCCCCAGATTTTGGGCAGCAAATTTCATCTATGCACTGGTAACTTCCAGATTGGATTACAGCAATGCACACTCTACATGGGACTGCAGCTTAACTGCTCATTGGAGCTTGGCTGCTCACTGTGACAGAATATCATCATCTTCATTATTATACCACTGTTGAAAGAACTGCACTAACTGCCAATTAGTTGCCGGGCTAAGTTCAAGGTTCCTGTATACAAAGCCCTGTAAAGCTTGAGACCGGTTTACCTAAATGATACTCTCATCCCTTATACAGCAGATCACTGTTCTGCAGGAGACGGCAACTAACAGATACCATCTTATCAGAAAATCTGCTCTGCACTGTTGGAGCTGGCTCTTTAGGGTACCTGGCCAATACCTACCCCTTGAAACGCCCTCCCATTACATATCAGAGAAGTCCCATTAAAAAAAGGGGTTCCTGTTGAAGACTCCTCTTTCAACAAGCTTTCTTGATGGGGATTTTTTTTTATCCCAGTTGGTATATGAATTAATTGTATTTTTAAAATAATATTTGCAATTGTTTTTATATGTGCATTTGTTTTAATTTTGTATGCAGTGATTTTGTACAGGTTTTTATTGCACTGTGAAATAATTTCAAGATGCTTCATAGGAAATTACTCATAGCTGAAATTGTTGTTGTTGTTGTAGTAAATGAAAAAGGTTATGGGCTTTTCCTTTGCTTAAAAAACCCCAAACTTTAAAGGGGCTCTACACAACCATCCTTGGAGGCACCTGTCTGTATTTGGGCAGACGTAATCCACTCCTGTGCCTATAGATTTCATCCACTTTGACCAAAAGTGGAAAAGTTATAGTAAATTTAGGATTCCTCAGTACGGTGGTGAATAGGGAACACACTGATTAATTTTCCACAGAGCAGCTCACGGAGCAACTCAGAAACAGATGGGAACTTTTTAAAATTACACAGAAAGAAGGTGAAGCTTGGGAACAATGCACTCCATAATATTTACTTTAATATTTGTGCCCTGCTGCCATTTCCTAAAGTTAGCTAGCATAACTATTAAAACAATAAGGGCTGTAGACAAGGGTCGCAGTCCCACTCAGAGCAGACCCACTGAAATTATTCAACGTGACTATGTTAAGTCTGTTGATTTCATTGGGTTTACTCTGAGTAAAACTGCATTGGATACAACCCCTGAATGATTATTATTTTACGAGCCCCTGGAATCCCTGGATTCTCTCACCGCTTAGAGCTTGGGATGGCAAACAACAATATGTTGATATTTCAGGCAACGTACAACATATGGGAAAACAAGAACAACACACCAGCCCCCTAAACAGTAATAAAGAAACCCATTACACAAACAGTAAACAAAGCAATAACTAACTTGCGGAGAAATGAAAACTCAACCCGTCCTCCTTAGCCCCCAAATCATTCACATTTCTCCTCCTTAACCACGCCACCCATAATTCTAGCGTCAGGCCAGGTACTGCAAATCAGTGATGGGGAGTGGAAGTCTAGGGTCCCACTCCAGAGATGCTCCAGCATCTCTCCTCTCCAGCAGCTAAAAGGGCCCCTCGTGACAGCCTTGTTCCACGTGAAATTCAAAGGGAGGGTGATATGACCTGTGCTAGAAATGGAGCTGAGACCTTTTCCTGAACATGGGCAGACAGCTGTTCACCATGTGGGTGGCAATTCTAAATCCCACCCAGCCCTGTGCTTGGTGGGGCTTTATAGAGGGATGAGACCAGCACTGCCTCTGCAGGAAGGTGAGGAAAGGGCAGGCCGATCACCATGTCAGCTGGAGATGGCATAGCAATCAGGCCTGGATGCTACCACGCAACAGCCCTAGGCTCTCCCCAGCTTTGGAAGACCCAATCTTAGGGGTTTTCAGCTGGCCGCCGCCGCCAGTGGCAATTCTATCTGCCCCCACATTTGATGGGTGGAAAAGAGAGCTCTGCACCAGCAGAGTGCGCAGACAGTGGTTGGTGGATTGCACTTCAAGCTAGAAAAATTCATTTAGGAACGTAGGCCTTATACGAAGTCAGAACATTGGTCCACCCCATTTAATACTGTCTGTACGGACTGGCAGCAGCTCTCAGGGGTTTCAGGCAGGAGTTTCTCCCAGTCCTTCCTGGAGATGCCACTAGGAATTGAACCTCGAACCTTCTGCATGCAAGGCTGACGCTCTAGCCATTGAGCTATGGTCCTTCCCCTTTCCAAATGCACAGAGGATGCCCATCCCTACATGTTGTTTAAGCTTCGATGGGTTAAAACACACACACACACTTTCTAAAATATGAACAGCAAAGCTCTTCTCCTTTTGAATGTTCCTGCAGAAAGAGGAGGGGGCTGTCTTCCGAACTATTAGCAGTGACTTTTCCCCTTTTATAACAAGGGTTTTACCCTGCAGGAGAAGAGAGGGAAAGAGGCAGAGTCAACGTCACGGATAAAATTCAAGCCCAAACCTAATTTTCATGCTCTACTTATTTGGCTGGATCAGAGGTCCTGACGGAGATCCTTGAGAATGTGGAATAAAGTAAGAGTGAGTATGTGAAAGCAAAAAAAGGCAGCTTGTCTCAAATATGTAATTCGCCCCCCCCCCCCACACCGTCCCACCTTTTCAGATTGTGAGACTACACAGATCACCAGTCTTGTTTCTTCAGTGCAGAAGCTGCCAGAGAGAGAACCCACACAGGAGTTTTTCAGGGACCTAAATCCATTTCCCCTTCCTCCTTAGGTTGACCCATTGAAAATTGACCAATAATCCACCAGTCACTCCCAGATGAAGTTTACCACTGCAGAGATGGCCAAAGAACCATTTCAAAAATGGCTGGGAGCTGCCATTTTAACTCCCTGTGCCTGGCCTAATGTCATTCCATGGTGTTGTGGCAAATTAAAATGGAGGCTCACAAGCCCAGTTGCCTGGTGTGAAGGGCCTGCCGTAGGCCTCACCACTGGTGGATCCTGATGGGGCATGGAAGCCACCCTAGGATGTCAAAGGCTAATACCACACCTGACATGGGAACTGTGGGTTACCCTCGTCTGGAATATTCATTGAAGAAGCTGGAGATTTTAGAAATATTCATCACTGTTGTGGTGGTTTGGTTTTGTCCAATTTTCTTCGGATT
Source organism: Podarcis pityusensis (assembly GCF_964106645.2). Classification (NCBI taxonomy): domain Eukaryota; kingdom Metazoa; phylum Chordata; class Lepidosauria; order Squamata; family Lacertidae; genus Podarcis; species Podarcis pityusensis. Next base: position 102,652,975 of record NC_138029.1, read on the forward strand.
CCCTCCGCCACTCTACTGTAGCCTTTCTCCCCCTCCAAAATCATGTGGAAGAAGCAATCAGCAGGGTGCCAGCTGATCGCATTTCAGATGGGCTGCTACATTCGCTTGAATTAGCAAGCGTCTATTTTTAGGCGAAATTTTCCTTACAGGTACATAACAAACAGTACACAAGGGAGCAGCTAATTAACTGATTACGTCCGTTAGAGAGTTGCCTCAAAAGGTCAAACTATTCTCAGGTCTGTGCCAGCAAAAACAGCTGTCAACGTTTTGATCATCTCTTTGCTAATTATAAGGAGAGTTTTCAATGCCTTGGTCTCTGTTGGGGCAATTAGTACTCATGCCTTTACCGTAACGTCTACTCTAAACCTTATGGTAACGCTTTGGAAATTCCAGCTCAGTCCCTGAGATCATTGGCAGGTGTGCCTTTGGTCGTTCCTCACGTTGGGGAAGCTCGATTGATAACAATGGAAAACAGAGCCTTTAGTGTCATCAGCCCAGTCCTGTGGAACACCCTGCCACTGGAGATTCAGCATGTGCCATCTGTGTCAAGTTCTAAATGCCTGCTGAAAACTTTTCTGTCCTGCCAGGCCTATTCAGGTGATTAAGAGTATGTTCCCTACAATGGACTATCAATCCTTGTTTTCATAAAACACAATTTTTTACTTTTATCTTGGGTTTTTTTTAATATTTATTGAATTTTATAACAAATAATGATACAAATCTCATTCATCATGTAATTTACAATTATTCTCCCTCCCCTCCTCTGGACTTCCCTCAACTCCCCCTCTGCTGAGTTATTTAGTTTTATTTATTGTATCTTGATTTTCCTACAAGCTTCTATCTTGTTTTAAACTTTTTTTGTGATTTTACTGTTTGGTTTTATGTTTTTATATTGTTGTAAACCGCTGTGCTATATCTTTATGTTTTCTCCTGGTGCCTAAAGATATGCAGTGAAGGCGCCAGGCGGGCATTCCACAAATGGAGAGCCACCTCAGAAAAGGCCCACTCTCATGTTGCCACCTCAGGATCTCTCGTGGAGGAGGCACATTAAGAAGGGCCTATACAGTGCTAATCCTACTAAGAGTAGACCCAATGAAGTCAATAGACATTCCTTATGAATTTCAGTGGGTCTATTCAAAGTAGAACTTAGTTGGATACCACCCATAGACAAAGAGTACGGTCCTGTTTGCTTAGATGGGAGTAACACTACAATTCTAAAACATCATACTGAATTCAGTGGAGATTAGTCACTGGTGAATGTGGTTAATATTGTAGCATAAGCATCCTTGAATTTAGTAGCACTTACTTTTGAATTCTATAGGAGTCTGCTGCAAATCTGGTGAACCAGCACTATACCAAACAAGGGCAAATAAGAAATGGAGGAGGGGACCCATTATACACATTGTCTAAAAATCAAGAAATTAAAAGCACATTCTACTCCAATAATAATAATAATAATAATAATAATAATAATAATAATTTATTATTATGGTCAGAGACCAGCTTGTAAAACACATAATGGGACTGTACTCCCAAAAGCAAAACAGACATTTAAAACAATATAAACACCCACCTCCAATAAATGGCATTCAGTGGAACACCAAATCTGCAGTTATTTTCTTTCTCCTTGCTTATTTCATTTTACTTTATTGACAACAGATTTCTCCTTTCCCAGTTTTTGTTGTTCCTTTTAAATAAAGGCTCTGTGGGTGTACAACATACCTGCTGCAACATTGTTCTGCAGCGCTTGAAGTGATTCCGTTGAAAGGGGTCGTTGATCATCCCACTTCACATCTCTAGTGTAAAATTCAGCAGTCAAAGCCACTGCTCCAGGCTGGCAAGTGCTGTGTGTTTAATTAAATTAGATTAACTACATCATTCGGCAAACATCCCCTTTGTCTCTTCCAGTGCAATATCTTAATCTCTCATTCCTCATTGCAATCTGCGCTGCAACCACACGGTGGTGCCAAATGGCTTAAGAAAAGGAAGGACTGTTTAGTACATACTGTGAGTCAGGGCAGCTAACAGTGAGTTTGGGCCCTGGGGGGGGGGGCATTTGAGACCCTCAGCAAAGGAGAACCAGCTAAATATATTTACACGGGATATAGAATTACCTCGTTGTTATATGTATAATAAATCTCACCGTGTTGAGAATATTAACAGGAACAAACAGGGTGGTATTCAAATGTAACAATGCTGTCTAGGGTTGTAAAGACTGCAGAGAGAATAATAGGGTGCACTCTTCCCACCTTAGATCAAATCTATGCTGCCAGGTGCCATAAGAAAGCTGCAGAGATAGCGCAGGATAATAAGCACCCCGGAAATGATCTCTTTCAGTTTTTCAATTTCATTGTTCTGCATGGGACAATGACAATAAAGATATCGTATATCATAATAAATCATTTGATAAATAATAATAATGGCTCTTGTGGAAATCTCCAGTGAAAATATGGTGTTCTGCTGCTGCAAGTGCTTGGGTTAGATGTGGGTTTGTTTTTGAGACCACTGTTGCTGAAATATTGTAAGCACAGGAATGCTTCGAAGTGGTCTTTATTAGCCAACCAGTTTGACTGCCACATTCAGGACTGAACCAGAAGAACTCTGCAGGAACCCAGAAGAGACCAATGAGAAACAAGCAAAGCAGGAACATCCCCGGTGGCTTTTGGCGCATGTTAGCACCATTATCATTTCCACCACTGGCTCGTGGCACCCTGGGTGCTTGTGTGATGGTGGGAGGGCCATAGCTCAGTGGTAAGAATCTGTTTTCCATGCATAAGATCCCAGACACCACTCCCAGCATCTCAAGTCAGGGCTGGGAGAAAACCCAGTCCAAAATCCTGCCGAAATCCAGTGTGGACAATAATGAACTAGACAGACCAATAGCCAGACTCAGTATAAGGCAGCTGCATGCATTCTTGTGTGTTGCAGCCAACACACCTGAACCAGAAGGAATCCTGATGCTTGCAATCATTTATTTCATTGGTTTAAACATCTCAGTTCACTGTCGGTATTTGGGCTGCAGACTAAGAGGAGCCAAAAGCACTCAACAATAGCCCTTGAGTATTTTTTTTGGAAAACAAGTGCCAAAGGAGTAAATACATTTGCATGGAATAAAGACATTTGCAGTACCGCTAGTGGAAAATCCTTAGCCATACCTACTCTTCCTTAACAAGCAGACACAAACTTAATAATGTACCTGCTGATTTTAACAACATCCTACAGGAATTGAAACATCAAGAGGATGTGCTCTCCATTTGTCTTACACAGTTTTACTCATAAAGACCACCTATAAATATTTGAAGCCATGAACTAAATATACACATCCTAAGTCCACCTGCAGCTTCAATTCCTTTGGAGTCTTTATATTTTGGGAAAGGGGAGGCGGAAGAGCGTGATGAGCAAAGGCTGGCGCCATTTGAAAAGGACGGCTGCTTCATCTTGTGAAGACGGTCTCTGAGGCTCCAGGGTACTCTGTGAAAAGCTAATATTTCATCAAGAGGAGTTCTAATCGACTATCTCCCTGCTTGAAGTAGCCACAAAATTACACAATAGGTTAATGAAAGGGCAGCGCATACTGTGACACTTTCAGGAGGGATAACTGAAGTCAAATATCTTCATGGGATGGGAAAATAATATTCACCCTTGAAAGCAGGCTTCTGCAAACCACTCCGTATGTGTTTGGGATTACAGCTACAGCACAGCCAATGTGGGGGGAAATTCAGGGATGACGGCAATTGTATTCCAAACATCTGGAGTGCACCAGATAGGGGGAGGCTGCTTTCAAAGGTGATTTGGGCAGGTCTTAAAATATTATCTGTTTATATAATACCCTCCATGGCATGGCACTTTGCAAACATAGGAAGGTGGGAAGCTGCCTTGAAAGAGTCCTCCACAGTGATGAATGGCCCCTGCCCAGTGAGGCCATCTGATGGACACATCTGCCATATCCTTCATGACATCAGGGCTGGTTACAATTGCTCTCTAAGCATTTATTGTGGCTTATCCTTGGGGGCGGATATTATCCTTAAAGAATGTACGACGAGTGAACCGTAAGAGCGAATGAACAATAATATGGGGAAATGATTCTGCTAGCCCAGACTGTTCCCTTGACCTCAACAATGAGTTCCTTCTGTTTGCTGCAGTAGGATGGGTGAAACAGTTTCATTCTTTCACATCCGAGTGGATCGAAGGTCTGACTTGTTATAAGACAACTTCATATATCCATATGTTTTCAGTCAAGACTGATCCTAGAGAGGAAACTCAGTCTGGACCAACATAATGGTCCAGTTCAAATCCATGCAATGGGGTGAGCTCCTGTTGCTCTGTCCCAGCTTCTGCCAACCTAGCAGGGAAGTTCGCCTGGTGCCTTCATTATACACCTTTAGGCACCAGGCAAGAATGTTCCTTTTAAACCAGGCCTTTGGTTGATCTTATTGACATCCAACACCCTTTTAAAATATGGGTTTTTTTGGGGGGGGGTTATTGGGTTGTTGTTTTTATTTTGATTATGTATTTTGAGCTTTTCTATTTTGATTTTATTCTGTGAACCGCTCTGAGACCTCTGGGTATAGGGCAATATATAAATTCTAACAACAACAACAACAATAGCAGTTTGAACGCATACCAGTGCAAGTAGATATATAGGTACCACAGCGGTAGGAAGGTAAACTGCATTTCCATGTGCTCTGGCACTCGTCACGGTCCTCTGTGCACCAGTAGTGGTTTAATCCTGCTGGCCATATGACCTGGAAAGCTGTCTGTGGACAAACGTCGGTTCCCTTGGCCTGAAAAGCAAGATGAGCATCGAAGCCCATAGTCGCCTTTGACTGGACTTAACTGTCCAGGGGTCCTTTATGTTTTACCTTATAGTTCTATCCTACATTCTTCCAAGAAGCTCAGGATGGCATGCCTAATTTTCCACTAGGCATTTTATTCACATATCAACCTTATGTGACAGCCAGTGTGGTGTAGTGGTTAAGAGCGGTGGACTCGTAATCTGGTGAACCAGGTTCGCTTCCCCGCTCCTCCACATGCAGCTGCTGGGTGACCTTGGGCTAGTCACACTTCTCTGAAGTCTCTCAGCCCCACTCACCTCACAGAGTGTTTGTTGTGGGGGAGGAAAGGAAAGGAGATTCTTAGCTGCTTTCAGACTCCTTAGGGTAGTGATAAAGCGGGTTATCAAATCCAAACTCCTCCTCCTCCTCTTCTTCTTCTTCTTTTTATGCGGTAGGTTAAACCAGGAGAGAGTGACTGAACCAAGTTCACTGATGAGGAATCTGAACTCTGGTCTCCTGTGTCCCACTGTGCCAGCATTGCAAAACAAAGCAAGTAACCCTGCAGCTGTTCATACACATGCTAGCATGTCACCAATGTGCACTGTCACCACATAAGGGTGTCTTGGAAAACCCTTGTGCACAGCTGGCACAAGGAGGGTGGGCCCCTATGAAGCCAGTTATAACAGTGTAGCTGCACACATGACTTGGGATTGCAGCCGACAAATAGCACAGCATAGCAGACTGCTTTACATAAGTGCAAGTCTCTCTCTGCTCTGTTGCATCTATTGCAGAGACTGGGTTAAAGAGAAATGTGACCTTCCCTGAATTGCAGAAATGTTGGGAATCTGAGGTGAGATTCCCCACGTGGCACAAGTTGCCCCCAGTTCCAGTTCACTACACAGAGGCAGCTTAAGGACCAAAATAGTTTACTGCGGCAAAAGATAAGGCTTCAGTAATACAGTTACGGATGTTGATACATACAGCTTGTAGGCTTTGCAGATACACACACACACACACACACACACACACACAGTATTTCTGTTGCTCCAGCAATTCGAGACATGACATAGACTCTGAAGACCCTGACACTAATGCAGCACAAGACCCTGACACTAATGAGCTGAAATGCCTTAAACACTTATATAGTCATCACTGGACCACTAACATAGCAACTGGCTTGGCTGCCCATGTACCAGTTGGCTTATCTTATCCATGGGGTGATTTATGCCCAGGAACGAAATTAAGCCCTTCCTCCATGTCCAGTTCCTCCAACAAGAAATGTGTGCTAGCCACTGCAGAAGCACTTCAACATGCAGTGTGCCTCTTGGCAAGGCAAGAGTCTACAAGAGCCTGGCACTGGTGCCTCCAACTGCATTAGAACTGAGAAACTGGGGACTCAGCTACATTAGTCAAACAACAGTGTTTTGAATGCGTTATAAACATGCAACAGCTGGTGGCGCTGTAGAGCAAAAAACTTTTCTATGCGATTTTACATAGTGCTTTTTTCTTTCGTTATAACGATTTCATTTATGACTTATTTATAGCGGCTTTTCCCTATGTGTAGATCCATCCTCAGAGTCACTTTGCTTGTTGCTTATGTGTGGCCCGAGTTTACTCTGAGCATGTGTCCAATGTGACATTGTCCAGTGAATGTTGGTATACAGTAATCCTGCCGTGCCCAGGACCCCGTCAGGCATGTTCAGCAGCTGTGCTGTACAGTTCTGCATAAAACACCTGCATAATTCAGCATGATACAGCTTTGCATATGAGGAGTTCAGGAGTGATAAATTTATTTAAAATTATAAAATAAAAATCCAAGTAATATTTCTAAAATGTCCATACTTGGGCAGTTTCAGAGTAGAGTTTCAGAAAGCAGAAACAGGGGTGTCCCATGACTGTTTTTTTCCCAAATTTTTAAAATTGATTTTCACATTTATCACAAAATGACATAACAAAAAAACGCAAGACACACAACAAAGAAAAACACATTACAATACAATAAAATTAAACACAAAAAGAAATTATTTCTTCCAATATCTAATTCTCATAATATTGACAACTGACTTCCTCAAACTGAATTTCATTATATCACATTTATAACAGTTCTCCAAATTCATATTTCTGATATTAACTCCTTTCATTTACTAATCTTTTTTCCTTTATTAATCTTCTAATCCTTAATGTTTACTACCACATATCCTTATTCTACCCCTAGGCCTATTTGTTACTTCCAAGGATTTTCAATTTATCTTCTATTACATTATTTAGCTAAATATTCTTTGAATTTCTTCCAATCCTCTTGTGTCTCCTCTTCTTTCTGGTCACGGATTCTTCCAGTCAGGTCAGCCAGCTCCAAAAAGTGCAACATCTTCATCTGCCATTCTTCTATTGTTGGTATTTCTTGCGATTTCCAATTTTTGGCTAATAAAAGTCTTGTCGCTGTAGTGGCATACAAAAATAACCTATCATCTTTTTTGGGCATGACTGTTGGTTCGGTATTACTGCAGAAAGCCAGGATGAAAACATTTTTAAAAAACAAAGAACTAAACAGTGTAAATCTGTGAAGCTGCAAAATGTCCCTACCACATAACTCATTGCTGATATTTCCCTAGCTAGCAGCCATCATTGGGAAGAGAGTAATAGGTTCATTAATGAGAGCAAGATGGCAGTACAGGATCAGGGTATAGTTTATGAAGATCTGGGACCCTCTGGCATCTCCCGTTCTCCGCATAAGCATGGCATAGGAGTGGTTGTCAGCACTGCATGGGTTGTGACACCACATTCATGTATCTGTAAAAATACATTTTGCTGCACGTTTTTCCCTCCCTGTCATTAATTGTGGCTGCCTTCCTGATGCAGTGGAAGATGGTTTGATTGGATTTGGCAACTTGAGAAACAAATACTGTGAGCGCTTCATTTTGCTACCAGAGCTGAATAAGCCCTTATCAGCCCAAGAAAGAACTGCCTATCCATATTAATTTAATTCCAACTGATTTGAATTACTGAGTTTCAGGGAATGAACAAAAGGGCTCCTCTTTGAAAAGCAAGGATTAGCCGTGTCCTCATTTTCTCATTTTTGGAAAGCTTCAGAAACTATCAATCCTTTTTACGCCCTCTGATCTTGCTTCCCTGCTTCTTAAAGCCTACAGTGGCAGGCTGAATGACTTCAAGGGTATAGAAGTTTGCTGACAGTGTCTGTCAGGGAACGTGGAGTGATCAAATAGTTCTGAAACCATTTGTGATCAACTGGATCAATAAAAGACCAATGTGGGCAGTTTGCCATGCTGACTTCCTTTAAACACACACACACACACACACACACCCACACACCCCATGACCTTTAAGAGATTCCAACAGAATGTTCTAACGCATGTTTACATGTTTATCCAGTTAAGGTGTGTTTATCCAGTTAAGGTGTAGTATCTATCAGTATATGAAAGGGATGGAAAACCTTTGGCCCTCCAGATGTTGTTGGCTTCCAACTCTCATCAGCACTAGCCAGCATGGCCAAGTGTTTGGAATGATGGCAGTTGTAGTATAACAACTTCCCCATTCCTGTGGTAACTCTTCAAGCCAGACCCTGTTGCAACCCTGTTCAGAGATAGTCCGAGTCACTGTCATGTCATGTGACGTTTAGTTAATTACTGATCGATTCCCTAATATTCTACAGAGGCAGTTTCTGGCACGTTTACATAGCCTGAAGAGCTCCTTCTGAGTCTAGCTGATGCCCAGAATTGTGGACCATGTTTACAGATACATGTTACTGCGGCCCTGTCACATGGCACTGCCTTCCTCCTGCCCACAATGGAGAAGACTGGCACCACTGCTGTCCTCCATTTTGTTTAGCTTACTCAAGGTGTAGAAAACAGGCAGCTGCCCCCCCCCCCCCCCCCGAAAAAAGGAAAAAGTCTCTCAGACATGATTGGCCTTGAAGAGAAGTCAGACTGCAGAGACTTGGCACCCACAGTCAAGGAGAACGGAATTAGGATCAGGGCTGTTAGAATGTGTTTGCCCAAGCCAGACTCTGAGAAGGCAGCATGCCAAACCTTTGCAGGAATGAAGCTTTTGGGTGAGCAAACTGCCAATTCTTGAATCGCTGTCAGCTGTGTAACGGGAACCTTCCACTGAAGTGCTTATGCAAATCCTATCTTTGCTGAAGTAGATATTCTAATTCACACTCCTTGTAGTAAGTAGTGGCAAGGCGTCTGGATTCTCTGATGAAAAAATAATAATATATGCAGGCTTAGATCCATCTTTTTATGCTAACGTTTTCATCAAATCTGTTTTATTATTTCCTGCTTGGAAATAACACATTTATGCTGAGTAATTATATCACCACTGCTGATTTCAGAAGTGCCGAAATAATTCTCCCTGTCATCTATGATCTACATAGGCCCAACTTTTGTGGGGGCACCCCCAGCGCTTCAAGTGTATGCCACCATAGTTGTCCACTTCTCATCTGTGGCATTCACTCTTATTGATCTCTTTCCCTTTCAGCCAGGTGTGGCGAATCTCTGGTCCTCCAGATGTTTGCTGAACGACACGTCCCATCATGCCTAATCATTGGCCACACATGATAGGGCTGTTGGGTGTTGTAATTCATCATGGCCTAGGACCCTCGTGCCTACGGGACCGCCTCTCCTGGTATGCCCCGCGGAGGACCTTAAGGTCCATAAATAGCAACACCCTAGTGGTCCCGGGCCCTAAGGAACTTAGATTAGCCTCAACCAGAGCCAGGGCCTTCTCAACACTGGCTCTGGACTGGTGGGACGCTCTGTCTCATGAGACCAGGGCCCTGCAGGATCTGATTTCTTTCCGCAGGGCCTATAAGACAGAGATGTTCCACCTGGCCTTTGGCTTGGAGTCGATTTGATTCCCTCCCCCTCTTTCTTTTTTCCTTTCTCCTCCTGTGATGAGGCTGCATTTTAATGTTTCAATGTTTCAATGTTGTATTTTAATCTTGTTTTTAAGTTGTATTCATTCAACTTGTTTTTATTATTGCTTGTTAGCCGCCCTGAGCCCGGCCTTGGCTGGGGAGGGCGGGGTATAAATAAAATTTATTATTATTATAATTATTATTATAATTATTATATTATTATAAACATCAGGAGGACACTTCACCTTTAAATACACCATGCCTCTGAATGGCAGTTGCTGGGAACTATAAATGGGGAGAGTGCTACTGAGCCCGTGTTCTCCTTCTTGCCTTCCCACAGGCATCTCTTTGGCCACTGTGAGAACAGGATGCTGGTCTAGGTGGGCCATTGGCCTAATCCAGCAAGCTTATCTTTTGCTTGTATGTCCTTATTCAACTACCACCTTCTTGACTCACGTTAAGGAATTGTTAAAAACTCATATTTTGTTACCTTAAAAATATATATATGTCCCTGCTCCTGGGTTAATTCCTGCATTTTAAAACTCCTTCCTCCTCCTTTTACTCCCTCCTGCAAGCAGTGCAAAGCTTTCCCTCCTCACCCATCCCCTCACAAACTCCCCTTCCCCCCTCTATTGTAAGCTTATGGACAGGGACTTGAGTTTTTCAGGTTTTGTACAGTACCTACATTGGACACTTTCCAGTTATCACCACCACCACCACCACAACAACAACATGTTGTTGTTTAGTCGTTTAGTTGTGTCTGACTCTTCATGACCCCATGGACCAGAGCACGCCAGGCACTTCTGTCTTCCACTGCCTCCCGCAGTTTGGTCAAACTCATGCTGGTAGCTTCGAGAACACTGTCTCTTCTCATGAGGTGGCCAAAGTATTTGAGCCTCAGCTTCACGATCTGTCCTTCCAGTGAGCACTCAGGGCTGATTTCCTTAAGAATGGATAGGTTTGATCTTCTTGCTGTCCATGGGACTCTCAAGAGTCTCCTCCAGCACCATAATTCAAAAGCATCAATTCTTTGGCGATCAGCCTTCTTTATGGTCCAGCTCTCACTTCCATACATCACTACTGGGAAAACCATAGCTTTAACTATACGGACCTTTGTTGTCAATGTGATGTGAAAAAAATAATGATTTAATAATAATATTTTAATGATTTATACCCCACCCATCTGACTGGGTTGCCCAGCCAATCTGGGCGGCTTCCAACATGTATAAAAACATAATTAAACATTTAAAAACTTCCCTACGCAAGGCTGCCTTCAGATGTCTTCTAAAGGTTGTCTAGTTACATATCTCCTTGGCTTGTGGGGTTGCATAACTCCGATGAAAACAGGGACACCTTACCACACCCTCCAACATTTCTCTGATGAAATTAGGGATGCCCTAAGGAAAAGAGGGACATTCTGGGATCAAATCAGAAACCTGGACAGCTTCTATAAATCCGGGACTGTCCCTGGAAAAAAGGGACACTTGGAGTGTCTGTCACCATCATCATTATCCCAATCATCACCATCCTGCTGTTCACCCTAAGGTCCCAGGGCAAGTTTTAGCCTCATTGTGATGATTATGAGATGGGCTATTTTCATTCCATTTCCTTTGCCTGCTAATTGCAAAGTGCTGAGTTCTTACAATATTAGCTTTATTTCTTGTCTTCAGAGATGATGACCGCTGTGGCAGGCTGGTATGGATTAGGAGACTTAGACTGCCAAGAAAAATCCCAATCTTAAAAAGCATTCTTTCCTCTAGGGAAAAAATTAGCATTCTCATTTTACATGTGCAGGCTGGACAGATGCCTCTTAGTCACAGGAGAAAATCAATGGGGAACATCAAGGCATTTTCGTAAGCGCCTGATCAGCTTGTGTTCAACTTCTCAAATGCTTTCGGACTTTACAAGAACGCTAGGCTCTCAAACACTAGCTGAATAAATTGTTCATTGCTTGCTAAGCAGTCACACTGGAGAGCTGAAACAACAGGACATAATGGATTTAGCAGTTGTCAAGGACCAAGGTGACGAGTGCAAGGAGATATTGTGCTAGGAAACAAAGCCATATTGCTTTGGGGGGTAAGCTTTTTAGGCCACAATACTTCTTCTATTTTATGTCAACTGCATTGGCTGTGATTTGTTTCTGGGGGTAGTTCAATGTGCTAGTGCTTACCTACAAAAGACTAAAACAGTTAAATAGCTGAAATATCACATTGCCCTGTATAAACCTGCCCACAGATTGAGATCACCTTCATAAAGGTAAAGGTACCCCTGCCCGTACGGGCCAGTCATGTCCGACTCTAGGGTTCTGCGCCCATCTCACTTAAGAGGCCGGGGGCCAGCGCTGTCCGGAGACACTTCCAGGTCACGTGGCCAGCGTGATGAAGCTGCTCTGGTGAGCCAGCACCAGCGCAGCACACGGAAACACCGTTTACCTTCCCGCTATAAAGTGGTACCTATTTATCTACTTGTACTTAGGGGTGCTTTCGAACTGCTAGGTGGGCAGGAGCTGGGACCGAAAGACGGGAGCTCACCCCGCCGCGGGGATTCAAACCGCCGACCATGCGATCGGCAAGCCCTAGGCACTGAGGTTTTACTCACAGCGCCACCCGCGTCCCTCCCTACAAAAGACTAAAACAGTTAAATAGCTGAAAGATCACATTGCCCTGTATAAACCTGCCCATAGAGATCACCTTCATGGGCTCCGTTATATATGTCCCACCGATAGTTCAGTTAGTGCAAAGATAAGGCAGGGCCTTCTCTGTGATGGCACCCAGGTTGAGGAATTCCCAAAGAGGTGAAACTGGCCCCTTCTGTGATGGCATTTAGGCAGGTAGCAAAAGCATTCTTGCCCCATGTGGCTTTTAACAGGGAGGTTTTGACTATTTTAAAATTATTTGTTTTAGAAATGTCTTTTCCAAAGAACTTCAAGGCAGCTAATTAATCAACAGCAAAGCAGTATAAAATAAAGCAGCAATTCTGCAAATTAAACTGACTCACACAATCAAAATATTACGATAAAACTAAGAACTAACAGTTCCAAACAGCCATCAAAATAAACATAAAACTTAGCTAGTGAAAAAATAAATTAGTCAGCCTTTTTAAAGAACCTTCCTTAACAACCATTTGAAGCAGTATAATTCTGATATACTTCACTTGCCAAGATATTCTATAAAGTGGTGTCACAAAGGAAAAAAGTACTACCTTTTCCATTTAATCAATTTTAAAGTTTTTGGTAATGAATCTTGTTTCCTGATGGGTTTTGTTTGTTTTGGGTTGTACTCTTTTTTTTGTAAAAAACTTTGTGGGGAGCCATTGTTAGGGCCAAAAAGTAGTATAAAAGGACTTTATAAACAATTCTAACAAGGGCTCAGTGCTGTTGCACCCAAATTGATGTACATCTTAATAAAGGAGGTGTGTGTGTGTGTGTGTGTGTGTGTGTCTGTCTGTCTGTCTGTCTGTGTGTGTTGGCAGTGTGAAGGGGGAGTTGGCAATTTTTAAAATAAATCTGACAATCCCATCTGAAAAATTTCAAAGCAATGTACAACAGGTATTTTACAAGATGGCAACATATAAGATACAGATGGGTAGCCGTGTTGGTCTGCCATAGTCGAAATAAAAAAATTCCTTCCTGTAGCACCTTAAAGACCAACTAAGTTAGTTCTTGGTATAAGCTTTCGTGTGCATGCACACTTCTTCAGATACACTGAAACAGAAGTTACCAGATCCTTCTATATATTGAGAAGGTGGGGAGGGGTATTACTTAGAAGGGTGGTGGGAATCGGAGATTGGCAGATAGCTGAGATGAGCCTGTTGACGACTCTTAACGACTGTAATAGGTCTTACAGGAAAAGGCAAGGGGTGAGAAGGTGGGAAATGGCTTAGTCATGTATAATGAGATAAGAATCCGATGTCTCTGTTCAGACCAGGTTTCTCCATTGTTTTAAGTTTGGTAATGAGTTGTAATTCAGCAGCTTCTCTTTCCAGTCTATTTCTGAAATTCCTTTGTAGTAAAACAGCTACTTTGAGATCTTGTATAGAATGTCCTGGGAGATTGAAGTGTTCTCCTACTGGTTTCTCTGTTTTGTGATTCTTGATGTCAGATTTATGTCCGTTTATTCTTTGGCGTAAGGTTTGGCCTGTTTGTCCAATATAGAGAGCTGAAGGACACTGTTGGCATTTGATGGCATACACAATGTTAGACGATGAGCAATTAAATAGTTCCGAGATGGTATGTGTGATGTTGTTGGGGCCAGTAATGGTGTTGTCCGGGTGTATGTGGCAGCAAAGTTGGCATCTGGGTTTATTGCAGGCTCTGGTGCCAGTGTCCGTGTTAAGTCTGGTTGTAGTATTATTGTGGGTTAGGAGTTGTTTAAGATTGGGTGGCTGTCTGTAGGCAATGAAAGGTCTTCCTCCCAGAGCTTGAGAAAGAGAACTGTCATTGTCCAGGAGAGGTTGTAGATCTCTGATGATGCGTTGAACTGTTTTAACTTGGGAGCTGTATGTGATGACTAGTGGAGTTCTGTTATTTTCTTTTTTGGGTCTGTCTTGCAGCAAGTTCTCTCTGGGTATCAGTCTGGCTCTGTTGATCTGTTGTCTAACTTCATCTGCTGGGTATTTTAGTTCTGAGAAGGTTTGCTGTAGATCTCTTAGGTGAGAGTCTCTGTCTGTAGAATTGGAACAGATGCGGCTGTAACGTAGTGCCTGGCTATATACAATGGACTGTTTGGTATGTTTGGGATGGTAGCTAGAGGCATGTAGATATGTTTGTCGGTCAGTTGGTTTACGGTATAAGGTGGTGTCTATGTGTCCATCCTGTATTTTTATAGTAGTGTCCAAAAAATGTATTTCTTGCATAGATTGATTCATTGTAAGGTTGATTGTGGGGTGAAAATCATTGAATTTCTGGTGAAAGGTGTCCAGGGTCTGTTGACCATGTGTCCAGATGATAAAAATATCGTCAATGTATCGTAGGTACAAGAGAGGTTTGAGTGGGTAGGAGTTTAGGAAACGTTGTTCTAAATCTGCCATGAAGATGTTGGCATACTGTGGGGCCATGCGGGTGCCCATTGCTGTGCCGCTGATCTGAAGGAACAGGTCATCACCGAATTTGAAGTTGTTGTGGGTAAGGACAAATTGGCAGAGTTTGGTGGCAAGGTCCGCTGTGGTTTTATCTGAAATGGTGTTCCTTATAGCTTGTAAACCATCGTTGTGTGGGATGTTGGTATACAGAGATTCCACGTCCATAGTAGCTAGTATAGTATTGTTGGGAAGATTATTTAAAGATTGTATTTTCCTCAGAAAATCTGTGGTGTCACGTACATAGCTGGGAGCACTGATGGCATATGGTTTCAGAACAGAGTCCATATAACCGGAGACACCCACTGTAATAGTGCCAATACCTGAAATGATGGGGCGTCCTGGATTTCCTGGTTTGTGTATTTTAGGTAGAAGATAGAAAGTTCCTGGTCGAGGTTCTGTTGGTGTGTTGGTGAGGATCTGTTCTTGGATGTGTGGGGGTAGCTCCTTAACAATCTTGTTCAGTTCTTTCTTGTATTCTTGTGTGGGGTCTGAGTCCAATTTTGTGTAAAAGGCGGTATTGGAAAGTTGTCTGCGAGCCTCCTGAATGTAGTCAGTTTTGTTCATGATGACGACAGCTCCCCCTTTGTCTGCTTCTTTAATTATAATGTTTGGGTTGTTTCTGAGATTATCTATGGCTCTCCTTTCAGCATGGTTTAGATTTTGTTGTAAGCGATGGTGTTTTCTGGTTACATCTGTTTGGATTCTGTGCGGAAGCATTTTTCCGCCGTTTACGCCTGAAGGAGTATTTTCAACACACACAACAACAAGACAAATCAGAACAAACAACAACTTCACAACACAACACCTCTCAACCCACTGGAGAACAACAACCACCCTCCCAACAGAACACTGACCACCAACTACCACTGAAAAAGTGTTACACAAAAAGGGACTCCACATGGACCCCTCCTGATGGACGCAATACCACACTGGACTTGTACATTGACTGCTTCCGCCACAGAATCCAAAGCACTGAAATCCATTGGCTTCACTCTGCATTTGATGGTTGTGACCCTGCTTTTCTGAGCAGATTAAGGCTGGCCCAAGTTGGTTAGGAGTCCTAGGCGACTGGTTTTCAACCACCAAGTTAACGTAATGATCCAGGCATCGCCAACACCGTGCCCATGGGTGTCAGTGTATCCACCAGTACTTCCTGCTGTTTCCATGAGAGATCTCAGTAAGTAGCAAAAATAATCCACAATGCACAAGATTGTGCCCTTCCAGCCACTCCTACCTTGAATATGACCTGCCCACTCCCCAGCCTAAGCATACTCACATTTTATTTGATCCATGTATTCTGAACAGAGAAGGTGTGTGAAGAACTTCTCTGTGAGTGGATGTGGTTGTCATGCCTTTCCCTCTTGTGGTACATATCAAGGAGGATGTTAACAGCTTCTGCTTGACTCCAAGATTTCTGATACCACTAAACAATGCAATTTTGCACTTCTATACCTATTGCTATACATGGACCAAATCCGAATGTTGCATACAGCAAAGCCATATCAACGCCTTCACACACTGCTAATATAATTTTCTACCTGGAGTTGCATGCTGTGGAGTAAAACTTGAAACAAATGGAAGAAATAGGGCATAATTCAACGAGAAGAAAATGTCTACAGGTCTATTCAGAAATATGTCCCATTGACTTCAGTGGGGCTTATTGCTTAACTAGGAGTAAGTTTGACAGAACTCAGTGGCACTGACATCAGAGTATGCATAGGATTGCACAGTAACTGGATCTAACACACTGAATGGTATACATCAAGATGAGCGCCGCAACCCCATAGTTGCCTTTGACTGGACTTAACTGTCCAGGGTTCCTTTCCAAGGAAATTTAGTGTGGAAGTAAGATTCAGATAGGACTGAAAACCTTTGTTTTGCTATATCAAGATCAAGTAGCCAAGAAAAGCAGTGTATTTTTTTAACCGTATTTGAACTGATCTTCTTTTAGAGCACACAATAATTATACAGTGTCGCCAATGAAGGACAGACAAGACATCCTTTTTTTTTTTTAAGGACAAGGGATTTGTGCATTTGCTATTCACACCTGGTACAAATGCCCATTTAATTGTATATTGCCATCATGACTCAGCTGGTAGAATCAGGAAGCTAGACAGCTATGTAGTGGTCCTTGAGGAACAATCACATGAGGTCAGAAAGAAAAAAGGGGGGAAATGGGGGTTTCATGTTGCATTTTGAAGTATTATTTGCAGCTGCTTTGATTTGGGGTAGAAATGTTTTTAATAGCAAGCTGAACCAATGGAAATGGTAAAAATTGAATGAAAGCGTCACACTGCCCAAAGTGACTATAATGGCGGTTCTTTGGCAACTAGCTAGCCAAGGTCACTTCCAGACGGCTTGCTTGTTGAGCATTCATTTTGATTTGTTTGCAGAGAGGTGAGGCACTGCTGTGTCAAGCAAATGCTATCAGCCCATATTCCCTGGTGTATTTTTCTTTGTTTCCTTACAAGAAAAAAAGTTGCTTTGTTGTGCGAGAGCTGTAACTGTGAAACCTTAATTTGACTTTATGTGATTGAATCCCACCTGAACATGGCAACAGCCTGGAAGCGATCCATAGCTCCCACCTTTCACCAGACTCTCCTATATCCAAATAATCACCGGTGTTTGCCAGGAAAAAGACACAGCTGTTGCAATGACTTTGCAGGATCTGGCAAGCTTCTCTCCCCAGCATTCCATCACCTACTAATAAGTGACGCTGTCATTCTGTTATTACATTTGTGCTACAGACTCTCAACATATGTCTGTCAAAACTAAATTACTTAGTAGATAGTAAAGAGACAACACTCCTCTTTCCCCTCTCCGACTTCTTTGCTGACGCTCACTCAGAAACATACCAGTATTTAGATGCAGCAGAGAAGCTTGAGCTCATAGTGACACAAGGTACACAGTTCCATCTCTCAAACACATCAGATATCACCTTCCTCAACGAAGGTGTGCTGCAGTTGTTCCCTGATGAGAGCTAAAATCCCAAACATCTGGAGGGCACCAGGTTGGGGAAGGTTGCTCTTGAAAAATGAAAAATTGGATAGAAGCAGATGTGGCTTGGGAGCCTGGTTCAGCACAAGTCTCCTAAAATTTGGGTGGAGTCCAAATTCATAGTCACTACAAGGTTGCATAGCTGTCAACCGTCCCTTATTTGGCGAGAAATTCCCTTATCCCAGCGCCGTGCCCAGCTGCTGTCCCTTATTGATGATGTCCCTTAAATTTCCCGGGTTTCAAAGGAAGCAGCTCCTCTCCCTCCCTCCCTGCCGGCCAGGGAGGAGGGAGGCTCCAACTGTGTTGCTTGGCTGTGTTGCTCACCCAATAAGGAGTCTAAGAACGACTGGGGGGGGGGTGGAGCTTGCATGCCTTGTGCCGATCAAATCGGCTGCGTTGCCTGGGGACTCGCCTTTGCTCAGCACTTCCTAGCGGAGGGGTGACAGTGGTTTTTCTTGTTGCATCCCCTTTGCCGGGTTGCTGCGCTGAGGGAACCACTGCTTGAGGCTTTGTTTGGCTGCTGGCTGGGCTTTCTGCCTTTGGCTCGGAGTGGCTCAGAAGTTGAACATACCTGTGCCTGGAAAATCCCTTATTTTGGCTGCTGATCCCTTATTTTGAGGCTGCTGGTCCCTTATTTTCAAATCTGTAAGTTGACAGCTATGCAAGGTTGCCACCAACTATTTGGGAATCCTACAAGATGACCTTTGTTTTGGCAGGTCTTATGGTGGGCTGTGCTTCCTCTAGATCAGCCTTCTCCAACCTGGTGCCCTCCTTTAACTCCATCAGCCCCAACCAGCCCAGGTAATGAGCAAGGATACTTCTGAGTTGGATTCCAGCAACATGTGGAGGGTACCAAGTTATAGGAGGATGTCCATATGTCTTCCCCTTCTTTGATAAATGTCTGGAAACTTTCCTACTTTCCAGAGATGTTTTTAGAGGGCCCATTCTTTATTGACACGCACCCCTCCATTGCTCTGTCTTGCCTTCCTTTTCCTTTTCCACTTTGCCTTTTGGAAACGCTATATTTAATGTGTTCGTCGGTTTTTCATAATTGAGCAACAAATGTGCTAATTAAATTTTAGTCTGTGAAGTAGCCTGAGCAAGAACTGTTAAAGGATATATACTAAAGATAAGAAGAGCGAAAAATTGTGTCTGATATTTGAGCACGTAGCAATGTTCTTTATTTCTTTAGCATTTAATGTAGGGGAAGTTTTTAATAACTGATGTTTTAATGTATTTTTAATCTTTTTTTGGAAGCCGCCCTGAGTGGTTGGGGAGACCCAGCCAGATGGGCGGGGTAGAAATAATAAATGATGATGATGATGATGATGATGATGATGATGAACCTAGTGAAATGAGACATTAGGGGTGCTGGCCACACTGACACTCTTGCATCAGGCTTGCTGAGTGGGGTGGAGCAGCTTTGCTAGCTTCCTGTGGGGTCGCTGTTGCTTACTGGGAGAGAGGGGAGACTGGCATGGTGCAAATGCCCTGGTGGAGCCAATCTGATGCTCCTACCAAGTGTTTTTGCCCCAGGCTGACCTCTGTGCTGCCTTACTCCTCCCAGTAAGTTCCAGCAGCCCATCAGCTGGGAAGCTCACATAGCAGCTCTGCCCCCACCCAGGGAGCTGCTTCTGCTAAATCTACAATCAGGGGTTAGCAAACTTTTTCAGCAGGGGGCTGGTCCACTGTCCCTCAGACCTTGTGGGGGGCCGGACTATACTTTGAAAGAAAAAAAAAGAACGAATTCCTATAACCCACAAATAACCCAGAGAGGCATTTTAAATAAAAGCACACATTCTACTCATGTAAAAACATGCTGATTCCCCGACCGTCCACGGACTGGATTTAGAAGGCAATTGGGGCGGATCCGGCCCCCGGGCCTTAGTTTGCCAACCCATGATCTACATCTATCAAGGTTTTTTTGTTTTGTTTTAGATTCAGGTACCTAAAGAAGTGTGCACAGACACGAAAGCTTATACAGTCATACGTAAGGTTAAATGTGCTTCAGGTTGAGCGCTTTTGGGTTGCACTCCCCGGCAACCCAGAAGTAATGGAACACATTACTTTCAGGTTTCACCGCTCGCGCATGAGCAGTCAAAATGACATCACGTGCATGCGCAAAAGTGGCGAATTGTGACCCGCAGACGCGGGTTGCATTTGCTTCTGGATGCGAATGGGGCTCCGGAACGGATCCCGTTTGTATCCAGAGGTACCACTATACCAAGAACAAACTTAGTTGGTCTCTAAGGTGCTACTGGACAATTTATTTATATATATATTTGTTTTGTTTTGTTTACTTCTTCACTCTGAGCACACATTCATAGCAGTGTGCACAGTCATTGCCAGGATGAAATCCAGGGAAGTTTTTAATGTTTGATGTTTTATCGCATTTTTAATATTCTGCTGGGAGCCGCCCAGATTGGTTGGGGGAACCCAGCCAAATGGGTGGGGTATAAATAATAAATTATTAGTATTAGTATTACCCACTTACCATTGTGCTCTATATAAATGATTGGTTTTCCTTCATATTTTAGGATGCGGGCACACTTGTTGTGTTAATAACCATGGTAGTGGTTAGTTTTATGACATTTAGGCAGCACGTCCTCGAGAAAGACTGCTGTCAAAATGTGTCACACACACTTGCCAAAATGAATGTTCACTTGAAAGCACCAGGCTGAGCCTCAATCTTTCTTTTCAAGCCCTGTGGGGTTTTTGCTGCAGCTCTGTGTGGACTGAGACTCACAGCAGATGTTATGCTAAACCAGGGTTAAAGAACCTGTGACCTTCCAGACATTGTTGGACTCCAACTCCCATGAGGCTCAGCCAGCACGACCAGTTGCCAGAGGGTGATGGGAGATGTAATCTAGAAGCATCTAGAAGGCCTCCCCTTCCTCAATGTAAATCTTTCGGTCCCAATCATATTGATTTAGAATAATATAGTTAAGATGACATATCTGTAGATGCATTCCAGAATTCATGCAGTGGCTCATATAATAATAATAATAATAATAATAATAATAATAATAATAATAATATATTCACACCCCGCCCATCTGGCTGGGTTTCCCCAGCCACTCTGGGCAGCTCCCTACTGAATATTAAAAAGACAACACAGCATTAAACATTCAACAACTTCCCTAAACAGGGCTGCCTTCAGATGTCTTCTAAAAGTCTGGTAGTTGTTTTTCTCTTTGACATCTGGTGGGAGGGCGTTCCACAAGGCGGGCGCCACTACCGAGA
This sequence comes from Podarcis pityusensis, assembly GCF_964106645.2. Taxonomy (NCBI): domain Eukaryota; kingdom Metazoa; phylum Chordata; class Lepidosauria; order Squamata; family Lacertidae; genus Podarcis; species Podarcis pityusensis. Next base: position 102,673,945 of record NC_138029.1, read on the forward strand.
AGGCCCTCTGCCTGGTTCCCTGTAGATTTGCTTCTCGCAGTGAGGGAACTGCCAGAAGGCCCTTTGCGCTGGACCTCAGTGTCCGGGCTGAACGATGGGGGTGGTGACGCTCCTTCAGGTATACTGGACCGAGGCCGTTTAGGGCTTTAAAGGTCAGCACCAACACTTTGAATTGTGCTCGAAAACATACTTAGATCACCAGGGGAAATTTTACTCCTGGCCCTGCACTCTACAGAATTTCACAGGGTGGTGACCCCCAAACAGGCATTTTCCTGTATCGTCCCTGCATTGGAACGCCTCTCCCTCTGCCATATGTGAAACATCATCCGTCAGATGTCTTGTAAAGACATACAGCGGCATAGCATGGGGGGGGGCACAAGGGCGGTTGTCCGGGGTGCAAAATTGTTAAGAGCACAAAATTTCAACAACCGGTGCTGCCTCAATACAGCTGTGTGCGTCTGTTGCTGGGCTCTGTTGAAAACAGCATCTCCATGCGAACCAGGAAGTGACCGCTCCAGACCACAGAATGACTCTATATTTCTTATCTCTGTGGCTGCAATCCGCATGGCTGAAATACATACTCCATCCATTTCCCTTCTTCCCCTGAGCACAGCCCTGGGCGCTGGCAACCCACACTATGCCACTGAAGACGTATCTTTTGACCCAGGGTTTCTCTGGCCCATAAGACTGGACCCTGCCGGGGGACCACTAGGGGGCGCATTGGAAGATGGCCGACAATACCATCTCTCCGACCCACACGGGGTAATTAAGAGGCTGTTATGGGAGTAGGCAGCCTCCCTTGTTGCCCCAAGGAAATGGGGAACACTGCCCTTGCCTGCTGTGCCCATAAATCACCCCCTAATTCGAAAGAAGGGGGTGAGGGCCCTAGGCAGAATGCCCCCGTGTGGACCTCGGCTCTCCTGGACACTTTCTCTGATCACGCACTAGTTGCAGCAATTTGGAATAATTAATTACAAAAGAAGCAAATGCACATATTTCAAGTGAAGAAGGAGAGTGAAGTCTGCTAATTTAAGTGACCTCTGCGAAAGAAGACGATGGGCTGGAGAAACAGGAATATTTTACAATGAAGATACACCAAAGGCGGGGTATGTTAACAACGGGGCTGAATGGGGGGACGGGACCTTTTTTACTTTCCTTCTATGTGATTTACAAGAACCCCTCCTCATTAGAACCGTCGGTTGAACTGACCCAAGCAGGATGATTAAGGTCTGTGTGGAGATAAACTTTAACCAAAAGTATGCTTTATGGAGACCGAGAAGCAATAAGAGCTTTTGGGAATGGCGCAGCAATTAATTCGGAGTCGCCATCTTGCCAAAGGATTTACAGCCGGGAGGAAGAACGGATTTGTTTTCAGACTGCATTCCTAGTGAATCTCCTCAGAGGTTTTGAGAAAGGAGGCAGATTGGTGAAGATTAATGACGCTAAGACTGTTTTGATGTATGGAAGTGATGTTATATGGAAAACGTCTGGATATGGCTACTGGATAAAAATAATAATATCCATGCAGGATTACAAACTGTTCTAACCAGCTTGCGGAGACTATCAGAGGTCACAAAGAGAAAGGAAAAATATATGAAAATAACAACAAGAGATGTGGAAAAATAATAAGAAAGGACTGGATAGTACTGTGAACATCATAAGGTTAGATTTGTGGACATTAAAAGAGCAGTAAGACGCAAGAAGTTGATTAGATCCCTTCGGAACTTGAAATATGGGTACCCCCAACAAAAATTTAAAATTCGGCTGTGTAATTTGGAATTTATGTAATTTGGTTTGATTTGATGTGATTGGTCGGTTAATAAAAAATTATTCTTAAAAAAAAAAAAAAGACTGGACCCTGTTATTACTGAATTCCAGCTTTTATGTGTTTGTATTATACCCATGGGACGTGGGTGGTGCTGTGGGTTAAACCACAGAGCCTAGGACTTGCCGATCAGAAGGTCGGCGGTTCGAATCCCCACGACGGGGTGAGCTCTCATTGCTCGGTCCCTGCTCCTGCCAACCTAGCAGTTCGAAAGCACGCCAAAGTGCAAGTAGATAAATAGGTACTGCTCCGGCGGGAAGGTAAACAGCGTTTCCGTGCGCTGCTCTGGTTCACCAGAAGTGGCTTAATCATGCTGGCCACATGACCCAGAAGCTGTACGCTGGCTCCCTCGGCCAATAAAGTGAGATGACCGCCGCAACCCCAGAGTCGGTCACGACTGGACCTAATGGTCAGGGTTCCCTTTACCATTTATTATACTGTTATACTGGTTTTTCAGGTTATAGCTCTTTTTAGGATACTGTTTTATTTTTGCATTACTATTCAGAGATTTTAAAATATTAAGCAGCTCAGAAATGCTTTTTAAATAAATAAATAAATAAATATTGTATTGATTGGTTGTAATACATGCTGGGAGGCTTTATACCTCAGAGAGGCATGCAAAAAGGCCATTCAGTGAAATAATACATAATTATTTCTCACCTGCTCCCATTCCCCAGTTTTCTATGATGGACTTTGATTTTAAAGACAGCAAGGCTTTGCTGAAACCATAAATTGTGCATGTAGTCAAAGTTGAATATATATATTTAAAACCTATGGGGCCATAAGGTATTACATTCAAGGAGCAGGAGGGGGCGCCCTTGGAATAATAAAATATCCAAGAAGCAAATTGCAGCATGGGCTGTAAAAACAACCCTGATGAGAATTATTTCCACGCTGTGTGAGTAGCAGCCTAAGAAGTAGAGCTGTTGCATAAGGGCATTATAATGTGTGTGCGTGTGTGTGTTTCTTGCGGTTGTGTTTTGCGCAACTACAAACAGCGAAGCAAAGGCATGGAGGAAAGAGTTTTCTGGATAACCTTCATAGCGAGGCCGTGCAACTTGTTTAAGATGCAGAAGATGACAGGGTGACTGATGAGAATTCTAGCAGTCAAATCACACCTAACAATGTTGAAGATACAGGAGTCCTGTCCTCTTTTACATCTGGTCCTAAAGCAGTCACAGGTAATTATCATATACAGTGGTACCTCGGGTTAAGTACTTAATTCGTTCTGGAGGTCCGTTCTTAACCTGAAACTGTTCTTAGCCTGAAGCACCACTTTAGCTAATGGGGCCTCCTGCTGCCGCCGCGCCACCGGAGCACCATTTCTGTTCTCATCCTGAAGCAAAGTTCTTAACCCGAGGTAATATTTCTATGTTAGCGTAGTCTGTAACCTGAAGCTTATGTAACCCGAGGTACCACTGTACTCGTAAGCTAAAGTGGCTTTCTTCCCCATGGACAGTGTGGCCACCAAACTACAGTTTGAGAGGAAATGGATAATGCCTTAAATTAAATGTTTTTTGTTGTTATTTTGCCATTAATCTGTTTTATTTTCCCCTCTATTTTCTGCCACAAGGGTGGGGGATCTGTCCTTTACTTGTTGACCATGATGGCTATTGACCGTCACAATCCCAACAACATCTGGAATTGGCTGCAGGTTCCTTATCCTTGATTTACCACCACAAAAAAAAGAATACTTTGCCTCTTAGCTAAAACAAAAGTGAAAATGCACTACACGGAGGACAAGCCTCTAGAGTTGTGGCTTAACCACATTACAAATGCATTTAATAAATTGATTTTGTAGAGCAAACTAAGCTTACTTAAATCCCCTCCTCAGCCATCAGCTCTGTGAAGTTTTAATAAGGACACACATATACAACACAGTGCATGGTTTTAGTAATGGTATAAGTTCCCATGAATGATTCAATCCTTGTATTTTCGTTGCATCCCCAAATCCCTTCCCTGTAAGTTTCACATGGAGTGAGTTTGCTCAGGCAAAGCTAACTTTCAATTCGTTCTTTGGTTATTTCTCTGCCCTCCACATGGGGGAAAATAGCAGCAGGTCACTAGTTTGGCGATCACACAATCGAAAACCTTAGATGATAATTTTGTGTTGTTTTGCACCTATCTTCAGTTGGTTTATGTGCTGTTTTTTGAAAACTATTTTAGCTGTTTTTATGGTATGTCTGTAAATCGCCTTGAGGCACACTCAAAGGCAATTAAGTAATTAATTAATTAATTAACAGCCACATAGCCCCCAGATCTTAGCATGATAGACACGCCTTAAACGGAAACCTTGCAGAAAAAGTGAGAAATCTTGTGACGCCTGGGAAACCAACAACTTTAGAGCCTCCCTGCATCAGTTGGGTTGAAGTGAAAGCTGAGGCCAGAAAAAGCTTTTGCCACTTTTGCTGCAACAGAGCTAACACGGCTACCCATCTGGACATCAACATCAGGGGCCTAGGAAGGGGGGGGCAGTTCACCCCAGGTGCCATCATGGGGGGGGGGTGCAATTTATCAAGGAGCAATTACTGCCCTACTAGGGCGGTTCATAAAAAAACTTTTTTTAAAAAAATGCCTGCTCCAAAGGTCTTATCTTGCTACACTAGGGACTATATAGCTATACCTGAAATTCCATGCATATCAGTCAATATCTTGACCCTCCTCCACCAAAATAGCTGTTTACTTGGTCATTTTCCTATGTCGTGAAGGCTGAATTTTCAATTCAGTGGAGCAGGGTAAATATATCTGATATGCATGAAATTTCAGATATAGCTATATAATCCCTAGTTTAGTAAGTTAAGAGCTTTGGAGTAGGCATTTTATTTAAAAAAAAGTTTTTTATGAACCGCCCTACTGCCCTACCCTCCGCTGGGCTTCCCTCCCCCACCTCCAGTCCCAGTTGTTGTGTCTTTATCCGTTGTGTGTCCTGGCTTAGGGGGAAAACAGAAGATGGATGGCCATCAGTCAGGGATGGTCTAGTTGAGATTCCTGCATTGCCCCAGGGGGTTGGCTAGTTGACCTTCAGGGGTCCCTTCCAACTCTACAATTCTCTGGTGCAGGCTTGTGCAGAGTTTTAGGTACAAGTTGGATGCAAGGGGTGCATAGGATTGCAGCCCATCTTATGGACCGTCAACTCAGGAATAAGTCCCACCGATCACGATGAGACTAGATTGCTGCTGTGCAGTCCTGTTTTTTAAATCAATGTTTTCCTTTTCAGATAATACAGAGCATGGTGAAAGCACAAGAAATAAAACCTCCCCTTCAGTAGTTTCAAGCACTACTACAGGTTCCACATAATAGCTGTACTCCATTGTTTACTGTGACAGCACCTGCACTTTGGAACTCCCCGCCTATTGCAACAAAGCACATGCCTTTGCTAGACTCTTTTTGGGCACCTGCTAAAAGCATTCTTCTTTAGGCAAGCATACCTAGATGCTTAGGAAGTTGAAGTAATTTTAATTTTAATATTTTAGCTTTTGTATGTTTTAAGGTAGGATTTTTCTTATTTTTTGATTTTACTGCTGTGGTTTTTGTTGCTTTTTTGTTTTGGTAAACCACTTTGCAGGTTTTTAAAAATAAATTTTATTAAATAAATAAACAATAAATATAAAATAAAACAACACAAGCCAAAACACAATCCATCCTGTAGATTTAAATATCTGTCCATAGTTGCCTGCTTGTTATCAGAGGTCCAGAATCCACATTCCTTTGTAAGAAAATATGAAATAACGTAAAACCATTTTTGCAGGCAAAAACTAAAATAAAAATCAATGTGTGTGTGGGGGGGGGTGCGACTAGAATTTTTCCGCACCTGGTACCACCTGACCTTCCTGCGCCTCTGATCAACATTGCAGATGCCTATAAAATGCAGGCGCCCATTTGAGCTGTTGTAGCAATGCGATTCCCGAATGGCCTTGCCAAAGAACTCTGCTATGGTCCAGGCTCATTCTGCCTCTGCTTTCACATCTGTCTACAGGGTAGATGACCAGCGGCAAGCAGGAGACCAAGGTAGGAAGGATCTAGATCACAAGGGACTGGTGTGCACTCTACATTGCTGATCTGGTGGAAATGTAAGGGTTCTTTAAATGGCTCAAATAGGCTTCAAGCCACAGCCCCCTTGTAGCAAAATTCAACCACTGCAGCTATAATAGCATCACAAAATATGAAGCAAAGTTAAGTGTGGAAATACAGGCTGTTAGAACTTAAAATATGCCATTGTGAGTTCCCTCTTCCCTCAGCCACAACTTAGCTCCCAACCCAAGCTCAGACATGTGCCTGAGGCTGCTTTGCTGTATTCCTACTTTAAGAGTACTTTACCTGCATTAATTTATGGCAGCCGCATAAGGAAAATGCATGTCTGAGACCTAGAAACTGTAAGTAAAGCATTTGAATCTTACTTTGTGGTTTATTTATTGAAAAACGGGTAGCTGAATGGAATAAATAAAGTTTAATGAGGTTTAATAGCCTATATTCCTATGCTGCATTAAACTGCTTAACTATTGGAATAACATTTTGCTAGAGGCTTTCTCCTGCTGGAGAATTGCAAAGCCCCTTGTTTTAAAAACAGGCACCAGCAGTTTTCCTTTATTGTTAACCCACATACGTGGGTCTCTAGAGGATTAAATATCATTAATATAGCCGCTTTCCAAGTCCCAGCATCCCACACGTTCCAGGTACTTGTCTGGCCAGAGTAATCTCAAATGCTTTTATGGCTGCTGCAATCCTATGCAGACTTATGTAAATGTGTATAGGATTGGGCCACATGCCAGTAATCCTACATACATTTTCTTGGAAGTAATCACCAGCCAGCACAGTGAAACTTAATTTAGTGATGAAATGTGCAAGGGGTTGCATTACATGTGCTAATTTCTTCATTGTGAACCACAGTGTGTTTTTGTTGCATTCTTTTAACAGTTAAGGTAAGCTTTCGGAAGCTTTAAGCTGTTATAGCCCTTTACAAGAGCTTCCCTGTAAGGATCTTATAAAAGATATTTTTTGCAAGATGACACCTGCAGATTAACTGAGATCAAATATTAAAATCCCATTTCATTTATCCACTGTCAGTATTCTTACTTGTCGTATTTATTAGTCACTTAAAAAAGAAGAATTCAAAGCAAATTATAAAAACAAAACAAAAGTGGAAGACAAAATCCAAATTCTTTACAAAACCATTGTCCTCAGCTTTAAAAGTTTTGTTGGCATCCTTTTTCCTTGGGAGTTAATGG